>NW_027204159.1:1270000-1870000 GCF_024711535.1 Dipodomys merriami | reverse complement strand
ATCTGCATTTATTCCATACCTTGGCTATGTGAATAGTGCTGTAATAAGCACGGTTGTGCTATTGGCTTTACTCTCTCCTGGTCTGTAATCTTGTGGGCAAACACCAAAAGAGCTGGCAAAGAATGGAATTTTTGGATCATAGGTAGGTCTATGTTTAATTTTTCTGAGGCACTTCCACAGTTTTTCCAGAATGGTTGAACAAGTTTGCATTCCCACCAACAGTGTAGTAAGAGTTCCTTTCTGGCTGCATTCTCACCAGCCTCTGCTATCATTTGTTTGACAATTTGTTTGATTGAGGTGAGGTGGAATCTCAATAGTATTTTGATTTGATATTGGACCATTTGTAAAGAAATGGAAAGACCAGGAACAAATTATGTTAAGTGAAGTAAGTCAGACCCATAGAGACATGTTATCCTTAAGCTAGATTTAGCTTACAAACTCATAAATAAAACACTGAGTGGTATGCAAGTGTATACACATGTATTAATTAAAATACAGTAGATTCTGGGGAGATCTCAAATAGTATAATTCCTTAGAAATCCAAAATCAAAATTCAGCAAAAGAACACACAAAGAAATGGGTACTCAACTGCCTGGCGCCGGTGGCTCACACCTATAATCCTAGCTACTCAGAAGGCTGAGATCTGAGGATTACGGTTAAACCAGCCCGGGCAAAAAAGTCCATGAGACTCTTATCTCCAATAAACCATTAGGAAACTGGAAGTGTCGCTGTGGCTCAAGTGGTAGAGCACTTGCTTTGAACTAAAGAGCACAGGGATAGCCCAGAGTTCAAGCCCCATGACTAACCCCCCAAAAAAGGGGGCACTCAAAAGGGGTGGGGTGGGGTGTGGTGGGGTCAAGGGAAAAAGGATAGACAAATGAAGAGGAGAAGAGAAGAAGAATGTAGTCAAGAATCCATTGTATATCCTACAGAATTAAGAGAAGCAAGGGAAGGAGTGGGATAAAGGAGGGATGGTGAGAATGAGAATGTTGAAAGGAGTGATGTTGATCAAGATGAATTGCATTCATAAATGACTCTGTTAAATGGTAACTCCTTATAACTGCTTAAAGATAATTTTGTAAATACTTGGTAGGAAAAACAGAAAAAGAAGAAGAAATATATCAAGGAGAGGAGTTGCAATTCCACATTCAATTTCTTCATGAACAATGTTTTCCACAGTGGCTGTGCCATGTTACATTGCCACAAGCAAGGTATAAGGAAGGCATAGAATTTCTCCACAGCCTTACCCACACTTACTCTGTTTTTCAAATGATAGGTACCCAATGGACTCTGAAATGTGTATTGCCTTCATTGTTAATATTTGCACTGGATAGCAAATTCAAGGTTGATGGTTTTTTTTTTTCCTTTTAGCACATTATCTTCTAATCTCCATTGTTTCTGATCAGTAATCAGATATATACTCCTATTTTTATGTTATTTTCTGATATATAATGTCATTCTTCCCAGCTATTTTCTCATCAACTAAAATATGAGTAAATGTAATCTTACCTACACACATGCACACACACACACACACAGACACACTGTTAAGATAGTTAAAACTTATATGTTGTAAATACTGGAAAGTATTTGGTCATTAACTTTTCTACTTCATCTCTCTTTTTTCTCCTTAGGTTTGCAATATATCTAATTAGATCATTTGCTTTGAACACAGGATCTTAGTGCAATTGTTTTCACTTTTTTACTCTTGCTGATCCTTTCTTTGTCCAATTGATCTACTAACAAACCTATCTAATTAGTTTCTGTGAGAATGTATTTTCCATTTCTAGCAATATCATTTTTATTCCAACTGTATTTCTGTATTGAATCACCTTTTTATTCTACACTATTCATCTGTTAGATGAACACCTTTTATTTAATCTTAATAATTAATCTACTTGGTTGGATTAAGATTTCACATTGGAAATTAATAAACTAAACCTCTGGGTTTTTCTGTGAAGACCTTCTTAGAGATCATGAGAACTCTGAATTAATGAATTAATTAAGTCTCTGATGAATTCATAATGTGATAGCATTATGGAAGATGGTAAAAAGTAAAAGGGAGGGACTGGGAAGGTGGCTCAGTGGTAGAGTGCTTGCCTCATATGCATGAGGCCCTGGGTTCAATTCCTAAGCACCACATAAGCAGTAAAAGCCAGAAGTAGCATTGTGGCTCAAGTGGTAGAGTGCTAGCCTTGAGCTGAAGAGCTGAGGGACAATGCCCAGGCCCAGAGTTCAAGCTCCATGACCAGCAAAAAAAAAAAAAAAAAAAAAAAGTCAGAGAGAAAAGTAGATCACCTGGGAATTATATCTTACCCTGACTCTTTACTTGTCTTTCTGTATTCCTGGCTGCTACCTTGTGAGCCACTCTTCTCTGCCTCCTGATATGAGGTACTGCAACTTCTGAAACTATGAGTTAAAATAAATCTTTCTGCCTTTGCGTTGCATTTCTAAGATATTTGCTCACAAAGACACAAAATTATCATTTTGTAATAGGTGTTTAACATGTATCTTCTCATAGGTCCACAATCTGGACTATCTCTGGGTCTATGTCAATGAATCTGAGTTACATATTTTACTTTTCATTGTGTCATTATATGCCACAAAGTTTACATGAAAGAGCAAAAGAGTCTGAATTCAATAATATTTATCTTAAGAAAAACACATGACAATTTCTATCTGTCAGGCTGCTGAAGTTAGTGCATTTCAATAATACATTGAAATGTTGCGTTTTCATTTGTATCCATTATGACTCTCATTCACTTTACTGAGAAGGTGTTTTTCAGCTCTAATACCTTCTCCCTAGCTTTCTGGGTCATCACTCATGTGATCATATCATGATGATACAAGTAGAATATCCTACAGAGATTCAGTTCAGGAAAAACCATTTATATTCTTTTGTAGGTGAAAGCCCAGAATGCTCAGTTCTGCCATGTGCACTAATGCGAGAGGCTTTGCATACCACTCACCCTTTCATTGTAGGAAGAATTTCATTTGAAACAGCTTCCTCAAGTATCCTTTTCTGATCTCCTGCTTCATTCAGTGAAATGCTTGAATAAGAGCTGGTGGGTAGGTGCTGCTATGCTGTGTGGGTTGTTTTCCTCTGCATGCTAATCTGTACCTCAAGCCTACATGCTGTATCACAAGTTTGCCAAAAACATGTCCAGATTCTTTTGCTCATACCAAGAATGGAAGCGATCAGGGGTCTATTTTTCCCTATTAAGTCTTATCATTTTTTAGACTTGGATTCATATAGTTTTCTTTTTTTCTTTAGCGCTCTGATAAACTTGTGAAGCCTATTCTTTTGTGGTTTAATTGCCTTATTTTAGTGTCAAGTAGGAATGGGAATATTGTGACTTTCCACATTCAAACTGGAAGCAGAATTCATGTGCATTTTATTAAAACAAGTAATGGACCAGATAATCATTTTATTTATTTACCCATATGTAGAAACTAAAATAATATAAAATCAATCACACTTTAGATTTTTTCCATAGGACAGAAACACAAGGCCATTGATTTACCAAAGATTAAAGACGGGCTGGGAAGTTGGCTCAGTGGTAGAGGGCTTGCCTTGCATGCATGAGGTCCTGGGTTCGATTCCTCAGCACCACATAAGCAGCAAAAGCTGGAAATGGTACTGTGCCTCAAGTGGTAGAGTGCTAGTCTTGAGCTGAATTGTTGAGGGACAGCACCTAGGCCCAGAGTTCCCACAACCGACAAAACAAAAAAAAGATTCTAAGACTTGATTTGGGGATATTAATTTTAATGGCAGTTGATTGTTTCAGTTAAAGGCTACATTTCAAAGATAATTTAAAAGGTTGAAAGCCAAATATCTCAAATTTTCTGGATTATTTAGTTTATTTGCTAGTTTAATAACTTTTGGAAGCAGAGAGTATTCATTTTCTTTGTTTTATACACGTTACAGAAAACTTCACAAGGAAACCATAATGATTACGGAGAACATTTCATTTTTGTGAATGTTGTAAGTTTCCAACTTTATCTACAAAGTCTTCTATATGGGCTTGCTCTTTAGTATTTAGGTACTACAAATACACTAATAATCCTCTTACCTGTTCCGAGCTCCTTTTGTTAGTGAAACTAGAAACTGGGACCATTTTGAGCCTCAAGTCCTCAGTCAAGATTTTATTTATTAGAATGGAATCAGAAACTGGAAGACCTAAAAGAAAATCCTAAGACTTAAAAGAATAGAAAATCATTGAATTTAAATAAAGGAATGTGATGGTTATAATATCTATTTCTATTATCAACACATAATTCCAAACTACAAAAAGAACTTAGTCGAGTTCTAAGTGCTGTCCCACTGTTGCCTTTTGGAGTCTGTTGTCCCACAGTATGGGACAAGGTTACCTACAGGGGAATAAATTCAGTACAATAAATGGAATAGCTCACAAAACAGAAATCCTAATGGGATATAGCTTGAATTTCTGGGTATATCTAAGTTATGAGTAGATTAAAACCTTTATTTGCTTTAACTAATCCAACTTGGATGACTATTGTACAGACCTAATAAAGTATGCTTTCGTGGAATGTCCATTCATAATTAAAGATTTCCAATAAACAATTTCAATCATGTACTCTCCTTTTCATTTCATCACTATTCACAATAGATAAGTTTGGAATTAATCTAAACCCATAAAGGGATGAATGGATTTTTTTAAAGGCAACATATATTCACTAAGATATATTATTCAGACTTCAAAAAAAGATGAAATTCTGTAACTTGCAATAATTTGGGTGGAACTGGGACATATTATACAAAGTGACATAAGCCAAGCACAGAAGAACAAATACTGCGCATAGTGTGAACATATAGGGAAGGAAACAACTGAACTAAGAAGCAGAGTAAAATGTGGTTCCCATAGGCTGGGGCAGAGGATACAGTAAAGATGAGGTTCAAAATGAACAAGTCTCGTACAAGGGATATGAGTTTGATTTGTTTTTAGAGCAGTTGTACTGAATATGGTTACATATGGCAAATAATTGAGTATTAATCATTTTTGTCACTGAAAAGGTGAAACTCTAATGTTTCCGTCACAAAATCTTTTAACTCTATTTGAGGAATAGGTATATGAGCTTAATTTAATCATTCTAATTTGTAATCTAAAATTATAACACCACTTTGTCCCAAAGAAACAATTATGATTTCAATTTGTCAATAAGAACAAATAGAATACAGAAAATATTTTTAGAAACTTTTTAGAAACTTTATCTCTAACTGAAAAACAGAAAGGAAGCTGAAAAAGACAGGCATTACTTGAGCTAATCTTCAATATAAGAAAAAATTCAAAATTTTTCTAGCCATAATTCTAGTCACTGAAAGGGTACTATTTGTATTATTCCTAACAAGAATATCTTGTGCATTTATACTTAATCCAAGATACTTAATCCAGGTCCTATTAGTTTTACTAAATTGTAGTATATCTGTATAACTGACTTAGTAGGTAGATGGTATTTTTATGTAATATAACTCCAATAGGATACAGAACTATAGCAACTGGTTACCTTAATTAACAAATTATTTAAAAAGGATTTTTTAAAGATTCTTATATTTTTAGTTTCATAAAAATAAAAATGTCTTTAATAAATTCACTAAAAATATGTTTTTCTAAGTGTCTGCTGACATAGAAGTTTCCCAAGTAACTATATAAAATCTCTGTATTGAAACAAAGCAGTTTAATTGGGTCTTAAAATTGGATAAATATAACTACTTGTTCTACTGTTTATTTATAAAGTTATTTCTCAAGACTCCTTTCATTTGAGTTATAAAAATGCTATAATACTGAAAAAAAACTTTAGAAAATCAAGTTATATAAACTGTATTTTAATTCACAAAATTATATGTATTTCTCATTATCTTATAATTTTTTCAAAGGCATCAACAGTTAAACGTGATCAAAACTGTAATCCAATGAATTCTAAGCAAGGAAATTCAAGTAACAAAAGTAATACACATGCTGAATTGTGTGTTTCTTGAAAACTAAGTTTAAATAAAACTGTGGTCTTTTTGGTAGGATTGGAAGCTCAACTTGGGGTTTCAATCTTATTAGGCAGGGTTCAATTTGAGTTATCCCCTCCCTTTCCTTCACAAGGTAGCCTGGACCACAATCCTCCTATTTATACTTCTCACCATACTAGGATGACAGGCTCCACTGTAACCAACTTTTCCTATAGCAACAGGGCCTTGCAAGCATTTTGTCCAGACTGGCCTCAAACCATAATCCTCCCAGTTTCCTCGTCCCAAGTAGCTAGGATTATAGGCCTGACCCACTGGGGTCTAGCCTGAAACTGTATTTTTAAGAAACATTCAAATCTGCTGAAAAACATTCAGGTCTGAGGGTCTATCTATCCAAAAATTCCCTAACATTAGCAGAAAGCATTATTACTTAGTATCAGATGTGAAAAATGACTACAAACTCATTGCTTTAAAATTCATGTTGAAGGCTTGTGGCTACAATGGTAGAGTACTTTTCAGCATTCAAAGGTCCTGAGTTCAAATCCCAGTATCATATTGTCAAAAACATTTATGTTGGAGAACTATGAAAAAATGAAGCAAAATAAAAGTTATGTAAGTTTAATATTAACTATTTCTAATCAGTATAGATAACAGAATAAAGAAAAGGGTTTCTTATTCAGGTTTGCTCTGTATTAATTTTGCTCACACAAACAGGACAGAGGACTGGGGATGGGTGCTACTGGGGAGTAGCAGCAAAAAATAAAAGTTAAAAAAAAAAACAGGCCAGAAATTTGCATAGAAGTACACAGTCTAAAACTCATTTGGCTACTCTGTATGCAATACATTGCAATTTCCTACTTAAGTCTGCCTTCCACGAGCCTGTCCTAGTTCGTTAAAATCACTTGGCAGATTAAGGCAAGAATATAATTTCCACAGAAATAGAAATAGAACACATAGTCCTCTTGAGGCAGCACAAATGAGAAATCTGCTTGGGATGACTGTTCATGATTAGCTAAATGGACTGTTAACGCAAATACAGTTATAATATTTCCCAACTAAAGTATTTTTACTTAACACCTTTAAACAATATTTTCATTTTCTTCATAATAGATTAAGCATACCTATTAAAAATGCAAATCTTTTTAAGGAATAGTCTGCATGAGAGAATGAGCACAAATACACACAAAAAAATTTTATTATACTTTCAGACACTGTGTTAATGAAGTTGATACATTATCCTATGAAAAGGTAGGCACAAAATCAAGTGTATTTTTCATATATAATTCTCAATAATATTTTCTAAATACATTACTCCTGTTCTTTTGAGTAGTAATAGAAGACTTTTAATCTAAAACTTTAAATTATGTGGAAAAGAAACTGCCTAAAAGAATTTTTCTTGTTATAAGAGCAACTATAAGATTAAAATGACAAATTACCAACAGGATTACATGGCATGAAAAACTTGTGCCAAAATTGGTTAACTACTTGTAGAAAACTAAAGCTAGATCCTTGTATATCACCCTGAACCAGAATCAACTCCAAATGGATCAAAGACCTCAGAGTTAAAACAGACACTCTGAAAACATTACAGGATGTAATAGGAGAAACCCTAGGTCTCCTTGGCGCAGGCCGAAATTTTCTTAATAGAGACCCGGAAACACAACAAATCAAAGAAAGGTTGGACAAATGGGATTGCATAAAGTTGCAGAGATTCTGCATGGCAAAGGACATAGCTAGCAAGATCAATAGAAAGCCCACGGATTGGAAGATCTTCACTAGCCATACAACGGACAAGGGTCTCAAATCTAAAATATATTTGGAACTCAAAAAATTAAATCCCCCAACAACAAATCCTCAAAGAAACAACTTCCCAATAAATAAGTGGGCTAAAGACTTAAAGAGAAACTTCTCTAAAGAGGAAAGAAGGATGGCCAATAGACACATGAAGAAATGCTCAACTTCTCTAGCCATAAAAGAAATGCAAATCAA
The DNA here is from genome assembly GCF_024711535.1 of Dipodomys merriami. Taxonomy (NCBI): domain Eukaryota; kingdom Metazoa; phylum Chordata; class Mammalia; order Rodentia; family Heteromyidae; genus Dipodomys; species Dipodomys merriami. Next base: position 1,862,034 of record NW_027204159.1, on the reverse strand, counting down.
AACAACATTGAGATACCACCTCACCCCAGTTAGAATGGCTATAATCAAGAACTCTAATAACAACAGATGCTGGAGGGGATGTGGACAGAAGGGAACCCTACTGCATTGTTGGTGGGAGTGTAACCTTGTTAAACCACTTTGGAAAGCAGTATGGAGGTTCCTCAAAAGATTCCACATAGAGCTTCCCTATGACCCAGCAAACTCACTTTTGGGCATTTACCCAAATGATCACAAACAAGACCATACTAAAGGTACCAGCACAACTATGTTTATTGCAGCATTATTTTCCATAGCTAAGATATGGAACCAACCCAGATGCCCCTCAGTAGATGAATGGATCAAGACAATGTAATATATATACACAATAGAATTCTATGCCTCCATCAGAAAGAATGACATTGCCCCATTTGTTAGGAAATGGAAAGACTTGGAAAAAATTATACTAAGTGAAGTAAGCCAGGCCGAAAGAAACATAGGCCTCATGGTTTCCCTTATTTGTAGTAACTAGTATATGTCTGAGACAAGCAGAAAAGGTCAGATATGTTGATGTTAGGTGAAATGAACCCCAAGATAAGTATTCAAATGTTTTTTTTTTCCTTTCATGCAATTGTTTCTAACATATTTATAAGATGATTTCGTTGTTGCTTTGTATGTCCCTCCCCCATGATTTGATGTCGATATAATTTGTGGAAGGGAAGGATAAAACAAATCATTTAAATAGGGTGGACCCATTGCAACAATGAGATGTTCAAGTCGTTATGTCGAAAAATGAACTTTACAACTTTGGGAGGGGGAGGGGATATGGGATATGGGAAGGGATAGGAAGGGGAAACAACGGAGGAAGCAACAATGATTGATAAAAAAAATGTACTCATTGTCTTGCCCATGTAATTGTAACTCCTCTGTACATTTTCATAATAAATTTTTTTTAAAAACGTGCCAGACAGAAAATAATTTAGGCTTGAGAATTGTATGATCTCTTTTACAGCTCTTCAATGAAAAATGGGGCCGAAGGTAGGAGTTCAAGTGGTACAGCACTTGCCTAGCAAGACCTGAGTTCAATTCTCAGTACCATAAAAAAGAAAAAATGAGGGGAGGATTGGGTAGGGGGTGGGGGGGGAGGATGGGAAAGGATGGGAAGGGGAAACAAAGGAGGAGGCTACAATGCTTGATAAGAAATGTACTCATTATCTTGCCCATGTAATTGTAACCCCTCTGTACAGTATTTTCACAATAAAAAAATAAATAAAAAATTTTAAAAAAGAGAAAAATGATAAAATTCTTTTGAAAAACCCAATCTAATGTACAAAGAACTAGAAAAATATCAACGAATAATTATAAAATAACAAGAAAATGAGGAGCAAAATATTAGAGTTAATATTAGGCAAAAAGTATTAAGCAGAAAAAAATATGAGTGATAAAGTCACTTATTACTTTGAGCCACTTATTACTTTGGATTTCTGAAGCATTATTATATATAAAATTATAAGCTGAACAGGCTGATCTCAATGCAGTCTCTATCTACTAAATACATTTAAAAACATGTAAGTTAACACAAAACCTGTACACATAGTAATGCTCCTTATGTTTATAAACAGTACTTCCTAATGACCAAACAATGACCAAACTTCCTAATGACCAGACACTAACACTCAGAACAAAATAGCCAAGTATCCAATTTTACAGTATTAAAACAAATTGTAACTCTCTCCTTCAACTCTCTTCAAAATAAGAAAAAAGTGTGCAACTATACAATCACTGCACATTCTTTCTTAGCACTTCCATTCTTATTCTTCTTCTTTTCTTTCTTTTTTTTTTTTTTTCCAGTCATGGGGCCTGAACTCTGGGCCTGAGTGCTGTCCCTCAACTCTTCAGCTCAAGGCTAGCCCTACCACTTGGGCCACAGTGCTACTTCTAGCTTTTTCTGCTTATGTGGTGCTGAGGAATCAAACCTAGGGCCTCATGCATTCAAGGCAAGCACTCTACCACTGAGCCACCTTCCCAGCCCCCTCCACTCTTCTTTAAAGAGCAGAGTTTGTGTTTCCTGGTATCATCAATCTGGAAGAACATAACATCCTAAAACACAGGGGACTTAATTAGAGAATGCATTCTGGTTAAGGTTAAGCTAATAAATAACACATTAACACTTTACTAACCCTAAAGACAGGGCTCTATTTTTGTTATTCAATGAAATTATATGTTATAAATTAAAAGATTAAGGATTAATGCATCCCAGGTTACTAAATTAAGCCATAAGAACTCATTATAAAATTACCATTGAACTAGGCAGTTATGTTTTATAATGAAAAGCTTTATCAGTTACTGTCACTAATTACTTAATAACTATGTTCAAGAAAAATATGACTACTTTCCTATGGTTACAGAATTGAAAACAAGAGATTTAATTGAGCTCACAAAGTAATAAAGATATTGAAAATTAGATGCCCAGAATCTTAAATCCCTTACAAAGTGTAGCAATATTTCTCTTCAAAACTGTACTCTTCACCTTCCTATGGACAGGCAAAATGGACCTTTCTTTGTTCCCCCTCAAATCTAAGAAGTAAGTGAAGAAACAAATGAAATACAAATAAAACCTCCTTTCTAGTTTTTTTTTAATAGCCTTGGCTTGGGAGAATCTTAGGAAAAAATTATTCTTCTCATCTGAAGAATAATGAAAACCAAATGATTTTCTGGACTCTAAGGTAATGGCTGGGCCAAGGCTAAACGTTTGCCTGAAGTAGCCTCCCTTACCTGATGTTGGCAGCCTCCTGATGAGGAAGCCTCAGGGTGGAACATGAACGCACACTTTCTAGGGACTGCAATTCAGAGTCAGGTTCCTGCTCACCTCCTCATTGGGAACATTTGCTTTTCTCCTCCATCTAATCTTAGCTACAAGGGCTGGGAAGGTGGCTCAGTGGTAGAGCGCTTGCCTTGCATGGTCGAGGCCCTGAGTTCGATTCCTCAGCACCACATAAGCAAAAAGAAAAAAGCCAGAAGTGGTGCTGTGCTCAAGTGGTAGAGCGCTAGCCTTGAACTGAAGAGCTGAGGGACAGCGTCCAGCCCCCATGAAGGGACCCAAAAAAAAAAACAAAAAAAAAAAACAAAATAAAATCTTAGCTACAGCTACAATGTATCCATAGAAGACAATCTGTCCACTGTCTGAGAGGAAAGCAAACTAGAAGGGGTGCAGACCAGGATCTCCGATTTCCTAGAATCTCCTCCTGTTGGCTTGGAAGAGTATCAGTCAGTTCTTAATTAAAGTGACTGATACTGCTTTATTATTAAATGTTGCTTTTTTTAAGTGAACAGGAGGAACTATTCATAAATTAAGTGAATATCCACTGTCAAAGAGTAAACCTCTAATTAATCTTTGAAGAGATCTCTAACCTAATTGATCTTTGAAAAAATAATATACTCAATTCTCAGATTCACATATACTAGACATTACAATGTCACTGTTTGTAACTGCATATATATGTATATATGTATGCATGTATACATACATATAGCATATATGTAATATATTATAAACTATATATATATAAATTACGTATACCTAAATAAATGTATGTACATTCAAATATGGAATTTATTTGTTATTTCTGGGAATCAAACCAAAAGTTTTACATTTGTAGGCCAGTGCCATACCACTGAGCTAAACCTCCACATGGGATTGTGATCATTAATTGTTCTTGAGGCACAATTGATCTTGATCTTCACACTCTTTCTTTAATAAATACATATTTTCCCTAAGCTTTTATTCTGATTTAAAACCTGGTTTCAGCCATACTAAAACTGATTTCCTATTTGAATGTTAATTTAACATGGACTAATCCATGCCAAAATTTTATTCTAAGACCTACTATACCTTCACAGAAAAAGATTCTAGGAATTTTCAGTTAGGCATATTTCTTTCACTGAAAATGTTTCCCTTTCCCCAGAAAAAAATATTTTATATAAATATTTTATGACACTGTGTGCTATTGTGAATTCAATAGCATATCCAATATTCAAAAATATTTATTTACTGATCATCCTCCATGTAGGTAGTACTACTCAAAGCATAAAAAAATAGTAAATATAATGAATGCACCTGTCTTCTTGGAGCCAATTAGGGGAGGAAGCAAGGGCTATGGAGAAAGAAAATAGACAATAAAAACACAAATACCTAAATACACAAATCTAAACAAATACCATAATTCAATAAGATAACATATTTATAAGTATAAATATTCATACTTAATGCATAGAAATGTTTAGAAGTAACCTAACATACAATTAATGTTAGCCAACAAAATTGTAATCATAGAAGTCATGGTTAAGGCAATACTAAAGATACTCAAAATCAATGTTTACATAAAATAATAAAAGAATAATTAAATAATAATGACAGTAGTAGGTAGAAAAGCTACAGACTCATTATAACAAAGGTAGACAGAGAGATATGTCAAAAATGTATCATTTGATCTGAAATAATGAAAATAAAGCTGTTAGTAACATGAAGAACTAAGCAAGAGTATTTATACCTGGAGATGAGAAGAGGTTTGGTGTGCTCAAAAGACAATAGGAGAAAGCTGGAGTGTCATCCTTGAGGGGTGGTAGGAGGTCATGGAAGGCAGTCACGCAGCACAGTATTCAGGGGCAAGGTGGTGAACTTCAGGCTACAGCAAATAGTCTGATTTTTTTTTTTTTTTTTTTTGGTCAGTCATGGGGTCTGAACTTGGCCTGGCCTCTGTCTCTCAGCTCTTCAGCTCAAGTCTAGCGCTCTACCACTTAAGCCTCAACCCCACTTCTGGCTGAGGAATTGAACCCAGGGCCTCATGGATGCAAGGCAAGCACTCTACCACTGAACCACCTTCCCAGCCCCTAAATTTTATTCTAGTTGTATAGATAATATTGGGAGGATTCACAGGCAAGAGAAGAGTGTGTGTGTGTGTGTGTGTGTGTGTGTGTGTGTGTGTGTGTGTGTGTGTGTGTGTGTGTGTGTGTGTGTGTGTGTGTGTGTGTGTGTGTGTGTGTGGACAGATGGATGGATGGATGAAGATATATAGATATGCTCATTTACACACTGTAATAACTCTAAGAAGCGAGTAGACTGGCTAAGGTAGTTCATAAGTTGTATTTGGTGATTTCTGGTGAGTTTCATTAGGATGATCACAGTAAGGATACTGACAAGAGATCAGATTTAGGAGATAGATAGATAGATAGATAGATAGATAGATAGATAGATAGATAGATAGATAGATAGATAGATATTTTTTTATTTTGCCATTCCTGGAACTTGACCTCAGGGCCTAAGTATTGTCCCCAAACCTCTTTGAGCTCAAAGCTAGTGCTCTACCACTTGAGCCACAGCACCACTTCCAGTTTCTTATAAGTAGTTATTGGTGATAAGAGTCTCACGGTAAGCTCGGCTCTGGTGGCCTGTAATCGTAGCTATAGCTACTCAGGAGACTGAGAGCTAAGGGTCGTGGTTCAAAGCCAGGTTGAGCAGGAAAGTTCATGAGACTCTCATCTCCAGTTAATTACTCATAAAATGCTAGAAGTGGTGCTGTGGCTCAAGTGGTAAAGTGCTAGCCTTGAGCATAAGAAGCTCAGGGACATCACCCAGGGTCAAGCCTCCCTGGGAGAGGGGGAGGGAGTCTCATGTACTTTCCTACTCCAGCTGGCTTCAAACTGCAATCTTCAGATCTCAGCCTCCTGAGTAGCTAGGATTACAGGCATGAGCCACCAATGCCTAGCTAGGTTTAGCAGATCTTTTGGAGGTCATACCAAGAGAATTTGTGAGACTTGAACTAAAGAGTCAGCATAAAGTGACTCTCAGGATTTTGGCTTGAACAGGTAGTCGAAGGGGATAGGTAATGGCATAAGGAGGTTGAGTTGTGGATTTAAGAGTTTCAACAAGTTAAATGTAAGATTATTATCCCAATGACTAAATTAAATGATCAAGTTCTAAGTTAATCTTTATAAATTCTCATTATAAGTGCCTTATTCATGAAAGTTAAACATTGTACCTTATATATGATACCAGATATAACAAGGAATTTAAAATAAGAATAAAGCATTATTTTGACAGTGTTTTTATATAAACATCCAAGGTTATATTACAGGGTAAAAGCTTGTAGCAGGAATGATAAAAACAGAAAACCTTCTAAGATAATTTTCAAAACTGTACATATTTATCTAATTTCATTTCTAAAATGTAAGGTGACAAAATGATTTGATTTCAGAAATTTCATTTTTCTGACACTGAGCTCCACCTGCTGGTAATTTCTTAATTTTCAGTATTAACACTATTAAAGAAGTAAAGCTGAGTGCCAGTGGCTCATGCCTGAAAATCTTATCACCTCAGGAGGCTGAGAACTAAAGGACTTAGATTTGAAGCCAACCAGGGCAGGAAAGTCCTACAGACTCCATCTCCAAAGTAACCAGAAAAAAAATCCGAGGCTAAAGAGAATCTCAAGTAGTATAGCACCAGCCAAGCAAGCAAGCCAAGGGAGATCAAGAGAGAGACAGAGAGAGAGAGAGAGACAGAGACAGAGAGACAGAGAGACAGACAGAGACACAGAGAGAGACAGAGAGACAGAGACAGAGAGAGAGGAGAGAAAGAGAATGAAAGAATGAAAACATTTTTTAAATAGAAAGTAGTATCCATCATAAAAATAGCAAAAAGCACACAGAAGACACTGTGATACCATTTTCTTTCTCTATAACTACCATTTACTGAGCTTAGCTACATGCTAGGCAGTGTGCCAAATATTTGTTTTTAGGTCCAAGACTAGAATTAGAACTTGGGTACTTGCTGCTTTTGTTCATTCTGTTCTACCAACTGAGCTAGGCCTTGAAGCCCAATGTCAAACGTTTTTTTGTAAACATTATTCATTCAATGTGCAAAAGAATTGTCTTTTGAAGGTGGCAAGGTGGCACACATCTGTAATTACAGCTTTTAGGGAGGCAAAAATCAGTAATATCACAGTTCAACACCAGCCTCAGCCCAAAGATTAATGAGACCCCATGTCAACAAACAAAAGCAGGCAATATCTCTCTAATCTCAGCAATATGGAAGGTACAGGTAGGACTGCCTTCTAAAGCTAGCCCTGGGCAAAATAATCATGAAACCCTAACTCAAAAATAAATGAAGGGTGAGATGGGGGAAGAGTGGCATTTCCTAAAGAGAACACACAAACCTAAAAACAGACTGGGGACTAGGAACATGGCTCAAGTGGTAGAGAGCCTGCACAGCAAACCTGAGTTCAAATATCAGCACCATCCACAAACAATGCATTGATACAGTCTCTAGGAGTTGGTAATTTATATTATTAATAAATTAAATCTCAGGAAGTAGTGCTGTGGCTCAAGTGGTAGAGCACTTGTCTTGAGCTGAAGAGCTCAAGGACAGCACCCAGACCCAGAGTTCAAGCCCCATGACCAAAAAAAAAAAAAGAAAGAAAAACAGAAAAAGAAAAAGAAAAAAAAAGACTACATTTCTTAAAAAAAAAAAAAAGAAATTAAATCTCACAGAGATTTTATAACTTTTCCTAAGGTTATATGATAGTAGCATAGAGGATTTGAACTACATGGCCTCTGACTAGAGATCTGGTGTAACAATCAAGCAACCAAGCAACAATGCTGGGATAAAATATAAACTTTACTATCAGAATTTTTTTTCTTTCTTTTTTTTTTCTTTTTTTCTTTTTCTTTTCTTCTCTTTCCATTTATTTATCTATTTATCTATTTATTCATTTATGTTTGTGTTCCTGGGGTTTCAACTTAGGACCTCATATTTGATAGGCAGGCATCCTGCCACCTGAGCCACATATCCAGCCCCTTTTGCTTTGATTATTTTTGAGTTAGTGTTTCTTGTGTTTGTCTAGAGCCAACTGGACCATGATTCTCCTAATCATGTTCCCATATAGCTGGGATGACATACTGTATCTGGCTTTTTCTGCTAAGATTGGTCTCAATTTACTTTTTTTTTTTTTAAGCCAGGGCTGACCTGAAACCATAATCCTTCCAATCTGCCCCTCTGAAGCAGCTGAAATACAGGCATGAGTCACTGAAATTGGCTTGTGCCAGAAAATTTTGAGTTTGAAGAACTATGATTGTGATCACATTTCTTAATCTCAGTTTCAGATGTTCTAATCTGAATTGTAACACTTCAAGAAGACAGTGATAAAATTGTGTTCTAAATCTAGCATACTGTATAGCCCATAGTAAACAGTAACGAAGGATCGGCTCTTTTCCTTTAGCAACATTTCTTAACTAATACTGACACCACACCACCTAACATATGAAGCTTTGTGCTATGCATGTAAATGGTCAAATTAACTGATTCTCAAAACAAATATTTGGAGGGTAAATTTAAATTTTAGTTGCAATAAATACCAAATAATTTTTTTCAGAAAAAGCCTCCCTCTAAAATGAAATATTTCATGTAGTAACAAAATTTTCAGCACACTTTTCTGATCTTTAAGATCCACATAAAAAGCACATAAAGCCACATAGAAATAATGAGATATTGATAAAAACATACTGTGAAGACAGTAAGTATATTTCCTCCTCAATAATCAATAATACCTTTAATCCTAACAAGATAAAAAATTTAAAAAACAGTATTTCCACAAACATAAAAATTACTCTTATTACATAAAAATTACTTTATTACTTTTATTTCTAGTAAGTTTCAAAGAAAATATAGGCCTTCAATTTTTAAAAAAAAAAACATCAGCTAAAAAACTAATACATACATCTAATCTTTTAGATCTATCTTCAAAAATATATGGACAATATGCAATTCTCCACTGACATTCAAACTTCAGCTAAGTAAATGGCAATTTTTTTTAATATTTTTGTTTTTGAGACAGGGTCTTGCCAAGGTGTCTAGTCTGGCCTTGAACTCACAAGTCCTCCCACAAAGATGCGATTACAGCCAAGTGCTAACTATGCTTGGCTTAAAAAGTAATTTATACAAACATGATCATCAGTTCTCCATTATTCTAAATATAGACTGTACTTTACAATTAAATTAATTTATAGTTACATTCTTATAGTCTCCAGTTCCACTGAAGGATCCAGAGTCCGCAAGAGTTGATCTTATGAATATCCTTCCTGCATTACCCCCAGTGACCCTCTCAAAGGTACGATCACCACAAAAGCCAGTACCTTCAGCTCCAGTAAGAGAAAATTATCACAACTAAATGCGAAGAAAAGCTTTGCTTTCCCTACTGTGTGACATATTTTCTTTCAGCAAGACTGCTACATATCTCTCTTTCCAGGAAACTTAGGGATAAAATAATAGCTCTAGGATAGTAACTATGTACAGTTACTAACTATATCACCATGCAGGCTAGGGATGTAACTCAGTGAGAGTAGTACTTGCCTCACATGTGAAAGAGTCTGGAGGCAAGGAGGAAAAGAGGGAAAGGGGAGGGAAGAATGGAGGGAAGAAGGGAGATAGATATAGATAGATAGATGATGGACGGATAGATGATAGCTAAGATTCCCTGCCTGAGTTTTCTTTTTCTTTTATCCTTTTTTCTTTCTTCTTTTTTTTTCTTTCTTTATTTCCTATTGTTTTTCTTTTGGTGATACTGAGGTTTGAACTCAGGACCTCACATTTGCTCGGCAGGTGGTCTACCACTCAACCACCACTCCAGTCCTTTTATGCCCTGATTATTTTAGTTAGGGCCTCCCTGTTTGCCTGCTATCATTGCTAGGCTGCAATCCCATTTTACACTATCTATCATGGTTGGGGTGATGGGCATGCACCACCATTCTCAACTCCTTTAACTGAAATTAACTCTCATGAATTTTTTGACTAGGCAGGCCTTGAATTGTGATATTCCTGATCTCAGCCTCCTAAGTAGGTAGGATTACAGGTGCGAATATTAAGGTTGCTTTCTTCAATGTTGATATCCTATTATCTACATTTTTCCTTGTACTAGTTTTATATTATGTAATCATAAATTTTATTCTCATTTAACTACTACAAGTCACCTCATGAATAAGAAATAAATGAGCAAATGAAGCCAAGCTTGTAACAACAAATACTAAATCACTGCAAAAAGCCATGCAATGTGAGGTGTATATAATTCCAGAGATACAAATCATCTCTACTGGCCATTTAAAACAAAATCTTGCTTACCTAAAGCTATCAACATTCTCCTAGCATTTTCAGATCTCACCACATATGATCATTACTAGGCTGCCTTTCCTAAAAGTGACAAGGCTGAAGCTTACAGCACCAGCACTTTGATATCTCCAGCTCATCAGCTGACAGACTCATGGAAATTAGAAAGATACCACAACATTCCCTCTTATCCTAATTCCAAAATCACACTGTACTGATGCTCAGCATAAACTCAAAAGGAAGTGGAAGTCTCTGGCTTAGAGAAGTGGGAATAAGCCAACATCCCCTCAAATCACCTTTATCATGAATGATGAAAGTAAAATTGAGCTTTCATATTCCTATGGGGCACAAAAGACCAGGAATTTTTCATAGAATGGCTAGTACATACATACTTGTTCTATTCCTGTCTACCAAATATCTTTGAAGTACTTGCACTAACTACTCTATCATCTTAAAAGCATGGTATGTCTTTCAAAATAGAAACCTTGTGGTTTAATTCCACAGCACAACTTGAAAATTATAATGAGCAACCATTAAATTAAAATGAGTTCTATAAATTATATGCTGTAAGCGAATGCTACAAAGTACCTAGTTATGAATATCTGTTGGTAGGTTAAATAGGAAGCAAGTGGAGCTATGGCTCACAAGCCTGCGCATAAAAGCCAAGGGACAGCTGGACACCAGTGGCTCACACCTGTAATCCTAGCTACTCAGAAGGCTGATATCTGAGGATCACGGTTCAAAGCCAGTCCAGGGAGGAAACTCCATGAGACTCTCATCTCTAATAAACCACTCAGAAAACTGGAAGTGGTGCTGTGGTTAGGTGGTAGAGCACTCGCCTTGAGTTGAAGAGCCAAGGGATAGCACCCAAGCTCCAAGTTCAAGCCCCACGACCTACCAAAAAGAGCCAAGGGACAGCATCCAGACCATAAATTCAAACCCCAGTATAGGCAAACATCCAAAAATTCAACATTGCTGTATGGCATTTTAGATTATTTTACATTTCTTTAAATAGAAACCCTTGGATACAAAATGGCACATCTGTAATCCTCGACATTGGGAAGGCAGAGATGAGGAGGATTATAGTTCTAGGCTAGTCTATGCAGAAAGTGAGAACCCATTTCAATCAAGAAGGCAAGGGGCAGGAGCTGCGGCCCAAGTGGTAGAGAACCTCCCTAGCAAGCACCAAGTCCTAAATACAGTCTCTAGTACAATTTCTAAAATGTTGGGTACTAGTGGCTCACATTTGTAATCCTAGCTAGCCAGAGAGCTGAGATCCAGAGGATCACAATTCAAAGGTAGTCAGGGCATGTCCTCACTCCTTCTCAGGGAGCAGAGGAGGGAAGGCCACCCCTCCCCCCCCAGCACCGGTGATCTCCATCTTGGATACCGACAAAGCTCGGAGGAGCTGCTAGCTCCAACTCAGGCCTTGGAATAAAACGAGTCATTTAGCAGGTCACAAGAACTTAACGGTGAAGTGACCTGCCAGACTCAGCTCCATCCAGGGAAAAGTCACCCAGCTCAGGCACCAGCCATTGGAGTGGCTTTCATCACTGGGTAACCAGAGCCAGAGGCTGCCCCTCCCTCTAGCAGCCTCCACAATCAACTGAAAAACAGAAACCCTGAGAATGGCTCCAGGCTGGGCTCTGTGAGTTTTTCACAAAATAGCCCCAGGGAAAAACTACTGTTTGTTGAAAGGACTCAACTCTACCAGAACCTAGCCTCATCACCCCTCTTTTGTGATTCTCAAAGCAGATCACCCTCCCATTAAACGAACCTGGGAGGGGGATCTCAAAATCTTGGGTAAAGCAGAGCATTTTTCTGCCTGTTCGAACAAACTGACTTAAGAAACCAATCAAGCCACAGGACCTCAAGCTGACCAGAGACTCCAACGAGAGGCTGGTTACAGACAAAAGGGAGATACAGGATTCTTCCCACCCCTCCCAAAAAAATAAAAAAAAAAAAAATTAAAGAACTTTTTTTTTTTCTTCTTCTTTTATTTTTTCTTTTTTTTTTTTTTGGTACCTTATATATATATATAAAATATTTTTTCCTTTTCTAAAAATTTATTAATCTTTAGTTTTTGCCTTTTTTGAAAAAATAATTGTTTTCCAGTAACTTTTTTCCCCTCTTATAATTTTTATTTTAGGAATACGTGAATGTGCGCTTTCCTTTCTTTTCTTGTCTTCTTGCTCTTTTTCTTTCTTTCTTAATTATCTTTTTGTTTTTTGTCTAGCTCTACTGAACATCTGATCTTTTTTTTTCTCCCTTTCTCATCCTTTTCACCTTTTCCTCTGTTTTGTTCTTCTGTATGTGACTTAACCCTTGTCCTGCACATCCTCAGATAAACCCATAGTTAACTAGTAGACCCTATCCCCCATTGTGTACACACTTAATCCACAAATTTATTACTCAATTCAAAACCTCTGAGACTTAAATTCCTTAATAGCAGTACTACCTCTTTATACCTATATAATATTTTAAGCATTTTTTAAGTTTTTCACATCTCCTCTATCTCCCTCCTGTTTTCTCAATATATTCACATTCCTCTCTAAATAGATGGTCTTTCAATCTCCATAACTATATTAATTTTTACGTTTCTATTTTTTTTCTGGACTCTTTTCATTTCCCTTTCCCTTTCTTCTTTTTCTCTCTCTCTCTACTTGCATCCTACCCAACCTATTTCCTGCATTGAGATTAGGACATAGTTAACTCTCCCTGTGCCTCTCCACACCAATCTATTCCTATTTTTTACCCACATCTCTCCCTAACCCTAAAAATTTCTGGTTTTCCAAATTATTCTCTGCGGTTCAAAGCCCATTAACATATAGTTGTTTGATGTTGAATAGATGTATCTGTTGAACTAGATTGTATCTGTAGACTATTGACTGTATAAATGCAAACGTTGGTTGATGGTTGCCTTAAGATAGTGTTCTAGCACAAAACTAGTGCTATTTTCATCTCAAGTGGGCAGAGTAAGCCGGAAAAACACAAGAAAAATGGCAAATCCGGGTATCTCAATTCCCAATCTTGATAATCAGGGGTCAGATCAGATAATGAACAATCCAGAGGAGAGTTCCCAAATAGCTCTACAAACACTGGTGGCAAACATGATAAATGAGAAGTTTGACAACTTACAAAGGACTCTGTATGAGCGTGAAAGGGAGAGAGAGGAGGCATCTCAAAAGTTTATACGGGAATATCATAAGCGTGAGGAAGCTACTCAAAAACTGATACAGGATTTGCGTGAACAACTTGAGAATACTCAAAGAGAAAGGGAGGAATGGTGTGAGCAGGCTGAGAACACTCAAAGAGAACTGCAGGAATCCCACAAACGGGAGGAAAGAGAACTGCAGGAATCCCACAAACGGGAGTAAGCCAATCAAAGAGTAATTCAGGAATTGAGAGACCAGGTAGAGAATACACAAAGATCACTAAAGGCATTCATGGAATCCATTAACAAAGAGCTGAAGGAAGTCAGGGAGACCACAAAGGGAATGCTGAATGGAACCCAACAGAAGGAATGGGAGTCCAAAGAATCCCTAACCAATCAACTAAGTGATTTGAGAACAAACACTGAACACCAAATTAAGGAAGTAAAGAAATTCATACAAGACCTAAAACAGAGCTTCAACAAAGAACTTGAAGCCATCAAAGCTGACCAATTAGAAGGAAAAGAGATAAAAAACAAAGTAGAGTCTTGACAGCAGGTTAGACCATGCAGAAGATCGAATCTCAGGGATTGAAGACAGCCTAGATATTATAGAGAAAGAACATACAACCATCCAAGACAAGTCCAAGAAATATGATAGGTCTATCCAACACCTGGAAGACACAATCAGAAGGCCCAATCTAAGGATAATGGGTGTAGAGGAGCACCTAGAAACAGAAGTTAATGGTCTAGGAAATTTGTTTAACAGGATCCTAGCAGAGAACTTCCCAAACATACAAAAAGATAGGCCTATTCAGACACAAGAAGCTTTTAGAACCCCAAATAGACCAGACCAGAATGTCACATTATAATCCACACAGGATCAACTCAGACCAAGGAAAAGATCCTCAAAACTGTCAAGGAGAAAAGGGTAATCACCTATAAAGGGAAACCAATTAGAATCACCTCAGATTTCTCAGCAGAGACAATCAAAGCAAGAAGAGCCTGGAATGACGTATGCCATGCCCTAAAAACAAACAACTATCAACCAAGAATACTGTACCCAGCTAAACTCTCCTTCATAACTGAAGGCCAAATAAAAACCTTCCATAGCAAAGAAAAATTGAAACAATACATCTCCACCAAACCAGCCCTACAAAAGATTCTTAAAGATGTCCTACACATAGAAAACCAACAAGACCGCAACAAAGGCCAAGAAACTGCACCCAAACTGAGAATCCAAGAACCATAGGAAGAACCCAGTTTTCGCAGCTCCCAAGAAGGTGGATAACATGGCAGGAACTCCCAAATACCTCTCAGTCCTATCTCTTAACGTTATCGGACTGAACTCTCCAATTAAGCGACATAGACTGTCTAGTTGGATTAAAAAACAAGACCCTTCTATCTGCTGCCTGCAGAAGTCACATCTTGCCCGTAAAAACAAACACATTGTCAATGTTAAAGGCTGGAACAAAATCTACCAAGCAAACGGCCCCCATAAACAGGCGGGAGTCGCAATCCTAATATCAGATAAAATAGACTTCAAATTAAAATTCGTGAGAAGAGATAAAGAAGGTCGCTACATACTAATTAAAGGATCTCTCCTTCAGGAGGATATTACAATTCTAAATATCTATTCGCCAAACAATGGAGCACCCAAATTTATCAAAGAAACACTACTTTCCCTCAAATCCCATATAGATCCAAAGAATTAATTGTTGGGGATTTTAACGCACCACTCTCCCCACTAGATAGATCAACTCGGCAAAAACTCAACAGAGAAACTGCAGATCTAAACAGCTGCATAGATCCACTTGACTTAACAGACATCTACCGAACATTTCACCCAGCAGCATCAGAATACACGTTTTTCTCAGCAGCACATGGAACGTTTTCTAAAATAAACCACATTTTAGGCCACAAAGCAAACTTGTCTAAATTCAGAAACATTGAAGTTATACCTTGCATTCTCTCTGACCACAAGGGAATAAAATTAGAACTCAACACCAAAAGCCACCAAAGAAAGTCCGGTATCACATGGAGGCTGAACAACACACTGCTGAATCAAGAGTGGGTCATGGAAGAGATTAGAAAGGAAATTCAAATGTTCATGCTATTCAACAAAAATGAACACACAAATTACCAGCTCCTCTGGGACACAGCAAAGGCAGTACTCAGAGGCAAGTTTATAGCTCTGAGCTCCTACATCAACAAATTGGAGAGATCTGAAACTAGCAATTTAATGACACATCTAAACCTCCTTGAAAAAGAGCAGCAAGATAAACCCCAATCCAGTAGACAGAAAGAAATAATCAAAATTAAATCAGAATTAAATGAATTAGAATCCAAAAAAACTATAGAAAGAATCAACAAAAAAAAGAGTTGGTTCTTTGAAAAACTTAACAAAATTGACAGACCCTTAGCAAATCTTATCAGAAAAAGAAGAGAACACACCCAAATTAATAAACTCAGAGATGAGAATGGAAACATCACCACGGAAACAACCAAGATTCAGAACATTATAAGGGAATACTTCTCAAAACTTTATGCTAATAAGTTTGAGAACTTGACAGAAATGGACCTTTTCCTAGCAAATATTGACATGCCAAAACTAAACCAAGATGAGTTAAACCAGCTCAACAGGCCCATATCAAGCATTGAAATAGAAACAGCAATAAGAGACCTCCCAGCTAAGAAAAGTCCAGGACTAGATGGTTTTACAGCGGAATTTTACAAGGCCTTCAAAGCAGAGCTCACACCAATACTCCTCCAACTCTTCAATGAAATTGAAAGAGAAAGCTCACTACCGAACACATTCTATGAAGCCACCATAACCCTCACCCCAAAACCAGGCAGGGACTCATCAAAGAAAGAGAACTATAGACCCATTTCTTTGATGAACATTGATGCAAAACTTCTCAACAAAATTTTGGCCAATCGACTTCAACAATTCATCCAAGAAATCATACACCACGATCAAACAGGATTCATTTCAGGGATGCAAAGCTGGTTCAATATACGCAAATCAATTAATGTTATTCATCACATCAACAGGAGCAAGAATAAGAACCACATGGTTATCTCAATAGATGCAGAAAAAGCATTTGACAAGATCCAACACCCCTTTATGATGAAGGTTATGGAAAAACTAGGAATCCATGGAACATTCCTCAATACAATAAAGGCTGTATATGACAAACCTACAGCCAGCATTATACTCAATGGTGAAAAACTAAAGCCATTTCCTCTTAACTCAGGAACAAGACAAGGATGCCCACTCTCTCCACTTCTCTTCAATCTAGTATTAGAATGCCTAGCTACAGCAATAAGACAAGATGCAGACATAAAGGGGATCCAAATAGGGAAAGAAGAAATAAAACTCTCCCTCTTTGCAGATGACATGATCTTGTATTTAAAGAATCCCATAGACTCCACTCCCAAATTACTCAAGCTGAATCAAAACTTTGGCAAAGTAGCAGGTTATAAAATTAACCCCAAAAATCAATGGCTTTTCTGTATGCCAACAATGAGAAAAGTGTGGCTGAAATTAGGAAAGCAACTCCATTTTTAATAGCCCCACAAAAAATAAAATACCTAGGAATTAACTTAACCAAAGAAGTGAAGGACCTCTATGATGAAAACTTTAAAATCTTAAAAAAGGAAATCAACACAGAACTTAAAAAATGGCAAAACCTCCCATGCTCCTGGATTGGAAAGATTAACATCGTGAAAATGGCAATACATCCCAAGGCTATCTACAAATTCAAAGCAATACCTATCAAAATTCCAACCTCATTCTTCAAGGAAATAGAAGAGGCAATCCAAAAATTCATATGGAACAATAAAAGACCCCGAATAGCAAAAACGCTACTCAATGGAAAGAACACTGCTGGAGGAATATCAATACCAAACTTCAAACTCTACTATAAAGCCATAGTAATCAAAGCAGCTTGGTATTGGCATAAGAACAGACCTCAGGACCAATGGAATAGAATTGAAAACCCAGAAATGAACCTACAGACCTATAGCCATCTAATCTTCGATAAGGAAGCTAAAACAATAGAATTGAAGAAAGACAACCTCTTCAGTAAATGGTGCTGGCAAAATTGGTTAACTACATGTAGAAAACTTAAGCTAGATCCTTATATATCACCCTGCACCAGAATCAACTCCAAATGGATCAAAGACCTTGAACTCAAAGCAGACACTATGAAAACATTACAGGATGGAATAGGAGAAACCCCAGGTCTCCTTGGCTCAGGCCGAAATTTTCTGAATAGAGACCCGGAAACACAACAAATCAAAGAAAGGTTGGACAAATGGGATTGCATAAAGTTGCAGAGCTTCTGCAGGGCAAAGGACATAGCTAGCAAGATCAATAGAAAGCCCATGGATTGGGAGAAGATCTTTACTAGCCATACAACGGACAAGGGTCTCATATCTAAAATATACTTGGAACTCAAAAAATTAAACCCCCCATCAACAAATCCTCAAAGAAACAACTGCCCAATAAATAAGTGGGCTAAAGACTTAAAGAGAAACTTCTCTGAAGAAGAAAGAAGGATGGCCAATAGACACATGAAGAAATGTTCAACATCCCTAGCCATAAAAGAAATGCAAATCAAAACAACATTGAGATATCACCTCACTCCAGTTAGAACGGCAAAAATCAAAATCAAGAACTCTAACAACAACAGATGCTGGAGGGGATGTGGACAGAAAGGAACCTTACTTCATTGTTGGTGGGAATGTAAACTTGTTCAACCACTTTGGAAAGCAGTATGGAGGTTCCTCAAAAGACTTCACATAGAACTCCCCTATGACCCAGCAATCCCACTTTTGGGCATTTACCCAAATGATCACAAACAAGACCACACTAAAGCTACCAGCACAACTATGTTTATTGCAGCATTATTTACCATAGCTAAGATATGGAAACAACCCAGATGCCCCTCAGTAGATGAATGGATCAAGAAAATGTGGTATACACACACAATGGAATTCTATGCCTCCATCAGAAAGAATGACATTGCCCCATTTGTTAGGAAATGGAAAAACTTGGAAAAAATTATATTAAGTGAAGTAAGCCAGGCCCAAAGAAACATAGGTCCCATGGTTTCCCTTATTTGTAATATCTACTAGATGTATGAGTCAAGTGGAAAAGGTCAGATAATGTGATGTCAGGAAAATGAACCCTTAGATATGTATTTTAATGTTTTTTTCTTTCAGGCATGTGTTTCTAATGCATTTATAAGATTATCTCTTTGTTGCTTTGTATGTCCCTCCCCCACAGTATAACCCCTGCTTTCACTATATTTGATGTCAGTATAACTTGTGGAGGAGATGGGGAAAAACCAGTTGTTTAAGGATACAGGTGGACCTGTTGCAACAATGAGAAGTACAAGTTGTCATGTCCAAAACGAGCTTTACAACATCGGTGCGGGGGGGGGGTGAAAGGGGGGGGAAGGAGAAGGATTGGGATTGGGATTGGGGGGAAGGGGGGAGGCTGGAAAGGGATGTGAAGGGTAAACAAAGAAGGAGTCTGCAATGCTTGGTAAGAAATGTACGCATTAACCTGCCCATGTAATTGTAACTCCTCTGTACAGTATGTTCACAAATAAAATAAAATTAAATTAAATTAAAAAAAAGGGTAGTCAGGGCAAACAATGTCCAGGAGACACTCTCCAAAATAATCAGCAAAAAAAAAAAAAAAAAAAACATGGCTAGATCATTAGAAAGAATAAAATAATGTCATTTGCATGGAAATAGATAGAACTAGAACCAATCATGTTAAGGTCAGAGAGACAAACTGAACATATTCTCCCTGATATGCAGAAGTTAGATCTAAAACACAATGGGGAATGACAAAATACACAAAATTCTAGATACTCACATACAGTGAGTATGTGAGGCTAGTCTTAGGAGAAAACCACACAGATGTAATATCCAAATGCTTCTTCATGTGTATGTAAAATAAGATATATACTGAACCAACTCTAAAGATATGGAAACAAAGAACATTTTTCTTAAATTGTTTTTTCTTTTTCTGATAACTCCGTATTCTTTCCCTCATATATGCTGTATTCATGTGCATATCTATGGGAAGATGGAGGGAGGGCACAGAATCTGAAGAAATAAGGGTGAAAAAGTGCAGCAGTGGAACATACTGCATATTGATGAAAGTGAATGAACTATGCAACTCATGGGTGGAGAAGGGAGGGAGGAAATGAGACAGAATGAGGGAACAGATAGCACAATATGAAAAGGAAATGTACTTATTACCTGACATTTGTAAAGGAATTTCCTGCTGTATATCAGCTCTAAAACAACAATATAGAATGGTTCAAATAATAGAGGTACCCTATGTATAAACTCTAGTACAGCCCAAAAAAGTAAGCTAAGTGTAGTGGCACACACCATTTATAATCTCAATGAGGTAGACAGACTGCTATCCAAAACTAGCTCCAGCAAAATTATATATTATTCAAAAGGGTGCTCGCTGATGGTTCACACCTGTAATCCTAACTATTTAGAAGATCTGAGGATCCCTAAGCCACCCTGGGAAGAAAAATCCATGATACTCTTATCCCCTATTCATAAAATGCTGCAAGGGGCACTTTGGCTCAAGTGTTAGGAGTGCTGGATAGAGCACAGGTCTGGAGTTCAGGCCCCAGGATCAGAAAAAGAAAAGAAGAAAGTAAAAAGGGACAGGGCTGAGACTCAAGTAGTAGAGCATATCTGCCTAGCAAGTGGAAAACCCACATTCAAACTCCATTACTATAGAAAATAAGAAATAATAAACAAATGTAGAGAAACCTCAGGATTTTCATTATCAAAGAAAATTGGCAAAGAATCTTCCTCACTAAAGTCATTATAGTGAGACAATTATACAAACAAAAGATGTAAAATATTCACTGCATCATAACAGAAAATACTACCTGATCAAAATGTGGAATCCTGTGCTCAATTAAGTTTATTATAATAAATACAATAGTTAAATCCTTGAAAGCAATCAAATATAATAAGAAATTGATTTTGATTACAGAAAAGGTCTATATTATTTTATTGCACACAGAGGACACAACAAGATCTCAATAAGAGTTTTCCTGATGAACTGAATTTCATCTTACATCATCCATGAGTGAACCATGAGTGAACATGATAGAGTTGCCTAGCAACTTTCTTTTCTAATAAATATACTTGTACTATGGCCTAATAAATGGCAGACTGTAATAAAACTTAAAAAGGCTCACATCAAGAAGTGTAGATATTTTTCATAGGTGCATACTGCTAACATAGTTGTATCTAAATATCCTGGCATGAATAGCAAATCTAAGCAATCATATGTATAATGCAAGTCTATACTTACTCATCTATGACTAAAGATGTTGTAATAAATTGTAACATTTTCAAATTTCTTTTTTGGGGTGCTAAATTATTAGGGAAAATATCTAAAATTGCATTAAAATTTGATTATTATATTAGTATTTGGGAAACAATAATTCAATTTGCTGTTGATTGAATGATTCCATAAAAAAATTAAATTTGGTTCTTGATCTAAAACTTGAATGAAACATGAGAATAAACTTTACTAAATATCTGAATCAGAAATTATTGCTATAAATTAATTCTTTTCAACTACAAAGCAAAAGTTTTGACACCTATAAGTTGGTGTGATTCAACAACTTTTAAGTCATGTGAGTAAAAAATTACCAACACAATGAATATATTTTACCTATAAATTCTTAGGTTATATAAATCCCAATTTAAAAAGAAACATGGAATTTCTCAAATAGGTAGTCAATAACAATGGAAACCTGGAGTACAGGGGAGAAGAGGAAGATGCTGGAAGTGAAGGGGGAAGATGAGAGGAGGAATAAACAGTCCTTTCAGGTCTCATGCTCTCCTGTTCCTTCCCTCCTTTTCTTCCTGGTTTCTTCTTTGTTTTCATTTTCACCTGCCCCATATTTCTCTATTTTCTTTATTTCTCCTGGCTTTTACCTTTCTCACTTCTATCTTCCTTTCTTCATGTTTTTCTTAATAGGTTTCTTTTGTTTTTCTTCCTGCTGTCTTGATTCTTGGCTAAAGAGACAGGAGTGGATATAAAGAAAAGAGTTCCTTTCAAAACCAAATTTTAGTCAGGTGCTGGTGGCTAAGGCCTATAATCTACTCAGGTGGCACATAGGAAGGATGGTGGTCTCAAGCCACTCCAAACAAAACACAGTAAGCAGTGCCACCAAAAAAAAGTGGCTAATTATGTATCCCGTTACTTCAGACACCTAAAGTTTTGAAATGTTTTAATAAATGAATACAAGATAAATCCAAATGAAGCCAACTTTGATTTTTAAATCAATAAATTCTGCTAGATCCCCCACCAAACCCCATAGCAAATCTATATTTATTCTGTCTTCATTTCACCCTCCTCATAACAAAGTACAAATATTCACTTGTTAAATCCCAAGTGGTAATTTCATTTTATTTTTTTTAATTGTAGCAGATATTCCCTTCTTTATCACTACTGTCCTTTCATTATATTATTTTAGTCCTAGTTCACCTATGGTTAGTTTATGGGGAAAACATTAAGAAATGCATTGTTTATAAGACAAATTTGAATACAGCTGTCCCTAGGCATCCACAGGATACTGATTAGTTCCACTACTCCCCACACTTACCAAAATCTATGTCTGCTCAAACCCTTAAAATAGGATGGTGTAGTATTACATATAACCTATGCGTTTCCTCCCATACACTTTAACTCATCTCTACATTACTAGAATAATTAATGCAATGTAAATGCTATATACCTCACTATTACCTTGAACTGACATTATCTTTCTATAAATAAAAGATTTGAAACAATGTAAAACTGTGCTTTCTTCACACAGAATCTTCCATGATTTTATATTTCTCTAAGGGTTATTAAACACTCCCACAGGATCTACAAAATTATATTATGCAACTACTCACTGTTCCCCCCACTACTTCACCCCATCGCTGTCTTCCAGCCCCACTGGCTTTCCTTGTGGCTGCTTCACTATACAGATAATATATTCTTTCCTCTGGCCCTAACATCATTCCTTTCCATTGCTGGAAATATTCTCTCCCCAGGAAGTCTCACCATTTATTCCCTTAGTCTTTTCAGATCTCAGCACAGAAGCCACTTACAGCCACAGGAAGGCAACCTTGACCCATCTGTGAAAACACTCCCTACATTCCCATTATTGCCGTATTTCCTCCGATAGAATTTATCGCTATCTGACGCACTACATGTTTAATTGCTTTTCTTTTTTTGAGGGGGTGCCAGTCCCAAGGCTGAATTTAGGGCCTGGGTGCCATCCATGAGCTTTTTTTGGCTCAAGGCTAGTGTTCTACCACTTTAGTTACAGTTAGTTACAGTGCCTAGCTTAATTGCTTACTAAAGATAGTACCTGAGGCCAGGTGCTGGTGCCTTGTGCCTGGAGGCTGAGATCTGAGGCTCGTGGTTCCAAGCCAGCCTGAGCAGGAAAGTCCCCATGAGACTCTTATCTCTAATAAATTGCTTTAAAAGGCCAGAAGTGGTGCTGTGGCTCAAGTGGTAAAGCCCTAGCCTTGAGCACAAAAAGGCTCAGGGACAGTGCTCTAAGATTTGCTTGTTGAATTAATAAATAAAAAAGAATAATGGCAATTACAATAAAGTGAAACAAAACCACAGTAAGTTTAAAAAGCAGGATACATGACTATTACATTTCAACCACTTGTGTAAAAAGAACAGGAGACAAATCATTCACA
Organism: Dipodomys merriami; assembly: GCF_024711535.1. Lineage (NCBI taxonomy): Eukaryota > Metazoa > Chordata > Mammalia > Rodentia > Heteromyidae > Dipodomys > Dipodomys merriami. The sequence goes on along the minus strand of NW_027204159.1, from coordinate 1,838,986 downwards.
CTGTGCTTCTAATCATTTGCTATGCAGCAGGAAGGTCATTTCTGAGGAAGAGAATGGGGGACTGAGGAAGGAACACTAACCCACATGCATGTATGTGAACATACTCAGAGAGATTCACTAAGGCTCTTCCTTAATCAAAGAAACCTAAGATGATACTACATAAAAATCTATTGTTCATTTAAGATTTCAGTGAAGACATACTAACTAGATTATATATGAACTATGATACATTTAGAAAAAAAGAATCTCATGTTTTACAGTATTTTATAATATACACAATACATTTACAAACATTTCATTTCAGTGCCAAAGAAATTGAGTAAGACAAACAAGATAGGTATTCATTTCGTGCTCATACAGAAAGGCAAACTTGGAAAGGTAAAAGAACCTGATTACAGTTACAGAGCAGAGACAACACAGCTCAGTTTCTTAATCTGGAATGTTCCTTGGAGCATGGTCATTTGGTGAGTAAAACTTAAAATGAACATTTATGTTAGGTATGAAAAGAAAGGAAATGCAAAGGTGCTGTACTGAGGGGTGACAGTTACACAGGCAGGTAATGAGTACATTTCTTTTTGAACAGTGTCACCCTATGCCTCTCTCCCAGTTTCTCCCTCCCTTCCCCACTCACAAGGTATATAGTTCCCTTTCAACAGAATATCCAGGGAGAATCACTGCTGCCTTTGTTCACACTTTGTCCCACCCTTTCTGTGCCCCCCCCATTTTTCTCCCAAAGACAGATAAACAAACAAGACAACAGACAAAGAACACAGAAACCAAAACAAAGAGAATTTTAAAAACCTGTTTCTATTTCCTGGAGTTCATTTTGATAAGTATTATTTTATATGATCATATGCACATAGCCATTGAGCTTTTGTGCTCCTCTTAATGCTGTTATTCTAGGAAAGGGTTTCTGATAAAAGACTGGGCTCAGGTTTTGCCTTTCTTCTTACTCTCTCCCTTTCTCTCTCCAAATATCTTTCTCCATATCTCCCTCTCTTCTATCTCTCTCTCTCTCTCTCTCTCTCTCTCTCTCTCTCTCTCTCTCGTACTGCCAATCTCTCTTCTTTCTCTTGCTAGTTCTTCTCTTTCCTTTCCAGCTTCCACCAGGATAGGACACTGAGAAAGTGTTTGTGAACCCTAAATCCTGGATTTCTCCAGAATCCAAGATCCAGAATGATAAGAAATAAATCTCCATCATTATAGCAAAAGCAGAAAATGTACCTCATGGTGAAAACAACTGAAACTCTAATGACACTGACTATATGATGCTTTGAATGATTTCAGTCCATTTCAGTGTTCTAGGAATAAAACTGAAATATCAGACACAACTGTAAAATAGATTACAACTGAGTCATAATGACAATTTTTAACAAATTGGCTATTTTGGTAGAAAATATTACAAATGCTACAAAACAGGACATTTACTGCTACTGTTGTTCAACTAAGCAAAACTAATTTATTATCAGAGATAATATATGCTAGTCTAGAAAGGCTTAAGCAAAATGTGCAATTTCACAAAAGTAAAGACAATTATCTTCTAGAATAGCTAAATATTTTAAATGTAGAACCTCATTATATGGTACCTCCGATTCTAGATGTATTTGACATCTTAAGGAGATTCTTTCATTGAAAATTATTGTACTTGGTCTAAAGTATATGTTACTATGAAAGAAATTCGAGTGAAAATAGAATTCTAGAGTAAAAAGGAAAATAGAATTCTGGAGTGGAAAGGAAGTCCAATTCCTCAATTCAACTAATACTAAATGAAAACAAGGACCTAAATTTAAATCTCAGTACTGGAGAAAAACAGTAAATTCAGCAGCTATTATTTATTCAGGGCTTACAAAAATTCTGGTGTTTTCATCATTGTCCAAGGGAGGCCAACAGAATTCACTCTCCTAACTTGCCTCTGAAGACAGATACTTCTCTCAAGAGATAGAATTGAAATATTATATAAAATAAACCTTACGCTTATAAGAATTTAAAGAACTCAAAAATGTCTACAGAATTATCAGCACATTTAATCCAGAATTATCACAATTCTATGAGATAGGATTTACCTTCCAAATCAGCACCCCCAAAATAGGTTCCATGTCACATGGTGTCTTCAGAAGGCTTTTGCAAAAGGGTTAGGATAATATATTCAGTGACTGCATTTCACGAAACATTTCCTCTCTTGGACATGATATGTATTCAAATGTTTTTGTCTTTCATGCAATTGTTTCTAACACATTTATAAGATTATTTCTTTGTTGTTTTGTATGTCCCTCCCCCACGGTATAACCCCTGCTTTCACTGTATTTGATGTCAGTATAATTTGTGGAAGGGAAGGGAAAAAAACAAATCGTTTAAATAGGGATACAGGTGGACCCATTGCAACAATGAGATGTACAAGTCATTATGTAAAAAACAAACTTTACAACTTTGGTGGGGGCGGGGAGGAGGATTGGGTGGGGGCACAGAGGGGAGGGATAGGAAGCGATGGGAAGGGTAAACAAAGAAGGAGGCTACAATGCTTGATAAGAAGTATACTCATTATCTTGCCCATGTAATTGTAACCCCTCTGTACAGTATTTTCACAATAAAAAAAAAAATCTTAGAAAATTCCTGTAATCAATACCACTGTTTCTTTTGGTTTAACCCAACACACTCCAAATTCTAGATTTCCTGCTTCCTTAGAATGCTTTCTTAAGCTCCTACAAACTAGCAGAACCTATGTAATGGGAAATAAAATCTATCTAATTTAATTGATCAAATCAGTATGATAAAACTCTTAGACCAGTACTATTACCAGCTCAGCAAAATAAATATTACTAACACCATTAGGTATGGTTTCCACAAATTATCACTGTACTTTCCCTTTTAAAATAATAATGGCTTCCAGATGTACTGAAGACATATATTAGTGCTTATTTCTTCTAACAAAGTACTGCCAAAGTTCAATTTAATTTAGTCTCATCCAGTACTCTATAATCAGATTTCACATCTTGTTGATCAGGATTTCAAGAATAATTTATCCCTGTAGAAAAGTATATTAGTAGACTATATAATTATACTTTGGAAGGAAATGAAGAGTATAAAACAGACCATCATCTTCTATCATCTGGATCATCAAAACAAGTCTCATTTTTCTATCTGAGATCCCCTTCAAAACTTTCTCAACAAAATTAAAAGAGTGATCCACTTAAGTCCTAAGTTATACCATGCCTTCCTTCTATTATAATCCTCAAACCAACAGCTCCTAGTTTTACTCAAAGAAAAACTATAATCTGTAACTAAGGTCTATTCTTCTTTTGTCTCTATACACTTGTCCTCCACTCAGGCCTCAGTGGTGGACTTTGAACAGCCCAGATATGGCTCTAAGTTTAGTCTTTGCAATGGATGCCCCATCTGGCTGCACAGCTCTGCCCAGAAATCCAATGGCTTGGTAGCTCACTGTTTTAAGTGTCATGTTCAAATAACATCTTCTCAGTGTTGCTTCACTAGACTGGTTTTAAAATTACATCCCAAATTCTAACACACTAGACCCCTAGTCCATTACTCTGACACTTTTATTCCTTCAAACTTTTCTTCTTCCAACAGAATACGATTGAATTACTTATTAAATGCCAGTCACCACAATATTAATAACCTCTAAGAGAGAAGTTTATACATTTTATTCACTTATGTATCTCATCGACATATGCTTGGCACATAATAGGAATTCATAAATACTACTTGAATGAATAAATAAAAATACAACATAGACTTATTGTGTAACAGTTAACATTATCATTTTTCTCTATTTTAATAATAATTATACCTAAGTGAAAAAAGTCAATATTGGAAAAACAATCATCCTAAGATGATTACATTATAGTTTCCTAAGTACTTTTTTAGAATTTCATAAACCAATGAAAGAACAATGTCATGGTACTGTAGAGCCAAAGTACACAATGCTCAGCTGAAGATACATGTGAAGCACCTTGGATCTTTATATGAAATAAATGTATAGCCAAAGACACAGTTCTTTAAAATATTCTTCCACAGAGGCAGTCTCCACTGAAGAGTCCACATTTGGAGCAACACTGCCATTAACAAGAATAATGTGCAATAGTTCGTTTTCTTTCCTATTACTAAACAATATTTAGGTCAGATTTTAATCACTTTTGTGCATTGTTATGATATACTTTGAATTCTTCCAATTCTGATATTCATCCATATTTCTTTTTTGAAGTCTAAGTGTTTATGAAGAGGAAATCACAATAAAAGCTGCTTGTGTTAATTCTAGGCTTAAATTGTCATTTAAAGGAAGAGGTGACATTGTCTAAACAGAAATACACTCATTACTTGACTTGTGAAATGATAACCTCTTTATACATCACCTCTATAATAAAAATTACAAGATCGTTTCAAAAAAATTGTCAGGGACAAAATCATAAGCTTTAATATTTTGTTTTCAAGTAAACTAAAAAGTTGTATTCTAAATATTACTTAAAAATATTGACATATGCCAAGATCTCCTTGAGATTAGTGAGAAAGGATGAAGTGCTGAGTGCTATGCACTCTCTCTTTCTGTATATACATTTCTACTCTCTTCATAAAATATACTATAAATCATCGAGATGGATTGAGATAATGGGATTCCTTGTCTGATTTATAAAACGTTAATTAGTTAAAGCCATACATATAGTATTATAAAACATTAATTTATTAAACTACTTATACTACAACATTCCTTTGTAAATCAATAAATTTCACCCTTAAAGTCTTACTAGATTTTTTTTGAGGCAGTATATTAATACGCATATCAGGCTAGCCTCCAATTTGTAATCCTCCTGCCTCAGTTTCCTGAGTACTGAGGTTACAGACAAGTGCCACCCCCCGTGGATAAACTGTAAGTTTTATTTAAAGGATTATTGATGGTATTATTTCAGTGAATAGATGAAGTACATTTATAAGTACTAGAGTGTGTGTGTGTGTGTGTGTGTGTGTGTGTGTGCGCGCGCGCGCGCCAGTCCTGGGGCTTGAACACAGGAGCGGGGCACTGTCCCTCAGCTTTTTGTGCTTAAGACAAATGTTCTACCTTGAGCTACAGCTTCACCTTTAGCTATTTGGTGTTTAATTGGAGATAAGAATCACATAGACTTTTCTGCCCTGGCTGGCTTTGAACACAATCCTCAGATCTCAGCCTACCAAGTAGCTGGGATTTCAGGCATAAACCATCAGCTCCCAGGTGTAAGTACTATTTCAATTACTAAAAAAAAAAATTGTAAAAATAAAATATGCAAAGTAGATGATAAACAAGGTATTGTCATTATCTAATAAATAAGTACAAGAGCTTGAAGGTGTCAAAAGCAGTCTGTTCTCTTAAAGTTATTTATACATTTTCTGAAAAATTGTTTATTCCATTCATTTGGTGGGAAAGTTTTTCTTCTATAGTACTAAAGAGATAATATTAAGTGAAATGAACCCCAAGGTAGAGATACAAGTGGAGTTTTTTTCTTGCTTGCTATTGTTTTGGGGTTTTTTATTGGGGGGGGGTACAGTCGTGGGGCCTGAACTCTGGGCCTGGGCGCTGTCCCTCAGCTCTTCAGCTCAAGGCTAGCACTCTACCACTTGAACCACAGCACCACTTCCGACTTTTTTCTTTTTGCTTATGTGGTGCTAAGGAATCAAACCCAGGGCCTCATGCATGCAAGGCAAGCGCTCTACCACTTTGCCACCTTCTCAGCCCCTTACTATTGTTTTTAACATATTTAAAATGTACTAAATGATTTTTTTGTTTCTCTTGTATGTTCTTCCCCCACTGTATAACCGTTTTCACTGTATTTGATGTCAGTACCCTGCACCTTGTATATACATTTTTCTAATTTGGAGAGGGGAAGGGAAATAACAAAATGTTGAAATAAGGATACAGGTTGATCCATTGTAACAATGAGATGTACAAGACACTATGTTGAAACAACTTTACAACTGAGGAGGGAGGGGAAGGGCGAGGAGGATGGTAAGGAAAAAAAAAAAAGGTGGAGGTAACAATGTATTCCTTACCTTACTCATGTAACTGTAACCCCTCTGTACAGTATTTTTACAATAAAAACATATTTTAAAAAAGTACTAAAGGCTGAATTTTAAATGATTACTAATCTTCATAAAATAAGAACAAACTATTATATTTCAACTATGAAGGTTATGTACTAATTCAGTTATCCATAGCATCTAACAACTTGAGCAAATAGTATCTAACATCTAACAGATAACAGCTAACAATATGAACCAACTTCTTACTCTATCATAACAATACTAACATGATTTATATGTACACATAATTATTTAAAATAAACTATCAAATTTTAACCAATATGCCACTAAGTCAAGCCAATTACCTGACTAGTAAACTGCACAACCACATAGAGAGAACATATAAAACACACTGAAAACCAAAGATTTAAGGTATTGAAAAACTACGGTAAAAGGAAAAAAAAAAACTTGAAATGCTCCTCCAAAAAAAACGCATTTTCCAGATAGCTATAAGGAAGAGTAAGAGTCTCCAACAGGAATCTCTTCATTGATTAAGAGCTTTCTAGGTAGAATAGTACTAGAAAGCAAGGAAGTACAAAATTCAATCAATGTGCATACTACTATAGTTCCCTATAACAAAACTAATGTTAACCACAACATTTTTAAATACTTCATATATTTTCCACAGTTATTGCAGTATCAAATATGGTCCTTAATTCTATGGATGCATAAGAATCTAACAATCATATTATTTAGAAACACATAAACTAGAAATTACTAAAATATCAACTATAAATGTGTTAAATATAATTGTTCTATCTATGGAGTACAACCAACTCTCCAGGGAGGGGGAAAAACAAATATATACCTTAGGATATTTTCAACCATATGACTACTAACATTGGAGCTCAATTTTTGTTGTGGTGTAAATGCAGGAGCTATTCTGTCCAGTACAGTTTACCAGATAATACAGCCTCCTCCAGTTGTTCCCTCACCAAAAAAAGTATCTAGAGACTCTGCCAAATGTTCCCTGTTGAGCAAAATTTAAGAACTAAGAAAAGAGGGGGGAGGGGGGTATAATCGGGTGGGGGGAGGAGGGTATAATTGGGTGGGGGGAGGGGGGAGGCGGGGAAGGGAGGTGAAGGGTAAACAAAGGAGGAGGCTGCAATGCTTGGTAAGAAATGTATGCATTATCCTGCCCATGTAATTGTAGCCCCTCTGTACAGTATGTTCTCAAATAAAATTAAATTAAATTAAAAAAAAAAAGAACTAAGAAAAGAAAAAAGGGAGGAAAGGAGGGCTGGAAAGAGGGAGTAAGGGAATGAGGGAGGGAGAGGGAAAAGGAAGGTAGGAAAGAAATAGGGAGAGAAGGAAAGGGAAATAAGGAGAAAAGGAGGAAGGATTGGTTTATACTAGATATTCTTAAACATTTAATAAAACTATATAAACTAAATTTAATTTCTAGTTGGTGAAGTTGAATGTATTAAGGATCATATTTATGTGCAAAGAATCATTTTAAAACTAAATCAATGTTGTGTATGATACAATAAACCTACCACCAATCTGAGAAAAAAAAATTTGCTCTTAATAACAACTTTCTCCTTATTTCTTACTTCCATCTTAAGAATAACACCCTACCTTCCTGCTGTCTCCCAGGAATAAAAACAATTGCAGTCTTTCTTTTCACAATTCTAAAGGCAAGAGAAGAACCTTATTTCTCTGACTCTACAAATGGTTTCTGAAGTACTCTCCAGGTGACCTGAAGTCTATTATACATTTACAAATAAGTTTAATAGGACCTGCATAGTAACAAGAGTAATAATTTGTTATAGCAAACCAGAGTTAATTTTTGTGTTCACTTATTACCTAGATATAACCTTTAAAGTTTCTCAGTGGATCAGCTTACCATAGATGTAACGGATCGTGCATCTTCTTCATAATTTATTACAGGAGGTGGCTCTTTCCCATCATTTTCTTGTACTTTTTGTTCGAGTAGTTCTTTCTGTGCTGTAAACTTTGCTTCAGTGCATTTTAGCTGCTGGACTGATTGTTTCAGTTCTTCAAGTGTCTGTTTTTGGCTCAGCAGAAGGACAATGCTAAAAGAGAATGAATTAAGTATAAATTATTTTAACTACTTGAGAAGAACCAATAATCCTACCTATTTGAAAGGTTGAGATCTGAAGAACTGATGTTCATAGGCATCCCAGGAAGAAAAGTTTCCATCTCCAAAATAACAAGCAAAACTCTTGGATGGGGGCATGTCTCAAGTGGCAGAATGACAGCTGATCTCAGGAAAGTTGGGTGAATACATGACATTGAGTTCAAACCCTGGTACCAGCAAATGGAGGGAATAAAGAAGAAAAGGGGCATGGTGTCATGAAAGGATGGCGGAAAGAAGGGAGAAAGGGAGGAAAAAAGGAAAGAAGGAAGGAGGGAAGGAAAATATATATATAATTACTTCAACCTCTTTAAAATGAATTAATGGAAAATATAAAATATAGGCTTTGCCTTTGTTTCTTTCATTTTGCTCTTTATAGAAATCTTTCAGAATCATCAAAAATTTTAATGTAAATGGATTTTACATCATAATATTTATTAAATGTTAGCATTAACAAAGTAGAAGCATTTTAAATACATTATGAACTGTAGCATTCATTTTATTTCACACTTAAACCATTTACCTCACAGAATAAAGAAACTGAGTTCCAGAAGTAGAAAGCCTAAAATGAATGAAAATGATAGAATCCTAAATTGATTTCAAATCTCAAAGGTAAAATGGCTAGGGGCAGCTCTGAGCCTAAGGTACAATAACTCAAATTACAGCCTAGGCATCAAGCTGTGTGTAGATGTAAGGCATGTGTGCTGGAAGTCAGGCAAAGACTAAGGGCTGAGTATAATTGAGGGAGTGAATATAAAATTAATCGACAAGCAGATCTAATATTATCAACATAAGGACAGTAAATTTCCCCCATCCTCAATGGAAAATTCAAAGTAATTTACTCTCCTTGTGTATGGTACATTAAGGTAAAAGGTAACAGAAAAACACAATGTGGTAATAAGAACACCTTCGTAAAACACCTCATATGTAAAAAGAACTTCGTAAAACACCCCATATGTAAAAAGAACTTCGTAAAACACCCCATATGTAAAAAGAACCTGAAAAGAATTGTGCCAAGTACTGCAGAAAGTAAGTTATTACTTACATAAGAAGCTATCATTATAAGGTAGAGAAAGCTTCAAAACTGTACAGTATGGTCAGAAGATGTTACCGTCTAAAATTCAAACATTTTTAAAGGTACAAGAATTAACTTGTCTAAGTATTTGTGGGCAGACATAACCACTGCTTAAGATAAATTATTTATGAACAAGGTGGTGACAGATGGTTTGAGATCTAAGTTCCAGGTTAACTGGGCCAACTACACTCTCAGTAACTTCTATAAGAAAGGCTACCATATTATATTACAACGAGTTCCAGGTGATAGAACAATGAAGTTTGGAGAAATAGGAGTAAGTAAGAATGTGTGTAAATCTAGAAATGTCCACAGGACTTATAATTCTAAATAGTAGTCTTAAATATGTGATAAATATCACATTAATCATTAACATAGTATAGTTGATGGCACATTTTTTAAAATCTGCACAGATTTTTTTTTGGTAAATTCGTGTTGGCATCAGTTGGTAATTGCTTTTTTTAATACTAAAGTGATAGTTTGATTTTTTTTGGTAAATCCTCTTCAAAGTTAATTTTTAAGACAATCATTCTGGTAAATAAATATATATGAGGAACAAGGAACAAGAGCATATCTATTATGTACTTTAAGCTTCCTGAAGTTTTCTTCACTTTCCTAACTACCAAACCAAAATTAAAAAAGCCAAAAGCCAAACAATAACAATAGTAAAAGAAAATTCAAAATATATGATGATAAAAACAAATTTTTGCAAACAGTATCTGGAAAATTGGTAAAAGTAAAGAAAATAGTTTCCAAAATATGCCCAAATAACCTAGAAAATATACTTGAAAATAATAATATTCTAAATGCATTACCATTAGTAGTCTTTAATAAAGATTAATGGGAAATGCAAAAACAAAACTAAAGGAATAAAAATAAGCTATGCAAAATTGAAATATGCAGTGATAAAGACAGCATAATAATTGCAAAAGAGCAAGTGTTAACTGAAGAGCTACATGCAAATAAATAGTACCCAGTTTCCTCTATCTTAAACCTATGACAAACTGAGAAATGGCCCTTCAAAGATGGGCATATCCTTATTCCCAGAACCAATTGAGTAAGTTACCATGAATGACAAACAATGTTTGAAGATATGATGAAGTTAAAGATGTTAAAATGGGGAGATAATCCTGGATTACCTAGGTGAGCCCAATGTAATCATAGGCATTCTTGTAAGAGGAAAGCAAGGACGATGTCACAGAAGGTGCTATGACAACCACAACAGTAGTGAAAGGGCAATGTGATGTGTGGTCAAGGGCAACACCAGGACAGCCTTCAAAGCCTGAAAATGGAAAAAAGCCTCAGGAAGAAAGCAGCCGTAGGAATACTTTGAGTTTGGTCCCCTAAGATTAATTCAGATGTTTTATATCCAGAATTGTAAGTGAATAATTTTCATTGTTTTAAACTACTACATGTGTGGTAACTGGTTTCAGTAGCAAGGGGAAATGAACACTAGCAGAGATAATAATTATTTTAGGTTTATGAACAAGATAGTAGTAAGCCAGGCATCACAGCGCATGTCCATTATCCCTGCTACCCAGTAGTCACAGCAGGAAGGTCATGAATATGAGGATGGCCTTGCAAAACTGGAGCAAAGGAGCTGGAATCATGGCCCAAGTGGTAGAGTACTTGTCTAGAATATAAAAAGCCCTGAATTCAATCCTCAACATGAGAAAAGGCAGGGGAGAAAGGAAGGAAAGCAAGGAGGGACAGAGAGAGAAAGGGAAGGAAGGAGGGAGGAAGCTAAGAAGGGAAAAGGGAAGGCAAGAATGGAAAAAGGGACAAAGGAGATGCAGCACCAATAAATCTTGAAAGTATTATGCTCAATGAAATAAGTAAAACAGAGAGAGGCAACTTCCACAGGATTTCATTTTCTTCCTCTTAAAAACTTGCATTTATTGCAAATAAGGGAAACCATGGGACTTAAGTTTCTTTGGACCTGGCTTACTTCACTTAATATAATTTTTTCCAAGTCTTTCCATTTTCTAACATATGGGGCAGTGACATTCTTTCTGAGGGAGGCATAGAATTCCATTGTGTATAGTCTAGGACAAGCAGAAAAGGTCAAAAGCTATGTACATATGTCCATAGATGTGTCCCACAATAGGGACACAAGTGGCTTTATGTTTCTTGCTATTGTTTTTAATGTCTTTATAATGTACTATGTGATTTTTTTTGTTTCTTTTGTATGTTCTTCCCCTATGGTATAACCCCTGTTTTCACTGTATTTGATTACAGTGTCTTGCAGCTTGAATATACATTTTTCTAATTTGGGGAGGGGAAGGGAAGTAACAAAATGCTGAAATAAGGATACAGGTTGACCCATTGTAACAATGAAATGTACAAGACACTATGTTGAAAACGAACTTTACAACCAGGAAGGGGATGGGGTAAGGAAAGTAGAGGGGAAGGGGAAAAACAAAGGAGGAGGTAACAATGCTCAATAGGAAATGTACTCATTACCTTACTCATGTAACTGTCTGTAACCCCTCTGAACAGTATTTTTACAATAAAAAAAAATATTTACAAAAACTTGCATTTAGAGCCAAGCACACTGGTTCATGCCTATATTCCAGCTACTCAAAAGGTACAACTAACCAGGACACCCTAAAGCCACCAACACAACCTGCTGCAGCATTGTTTACCATAGCCAAGATATAAAATCAACCTAGAAGCCCCTCAGTGGATGAATGGATCAAGAAAATGTGGTATATATACACAATGGAACCCTATACTTCCACCAGAAAAAATAACATTGTCTCATTCATAAGGAAATGAAAAGACTTGGAAAAACTTCTACTAAGTGAAGTAAGTCAGACCCAAAGAGACATAAGCTGCATGGTTCCCCTCATTTGTAATAACTAGAATGTGCCTATAAACCTACAAGTAAGCCCAATGGACAGTAAAAGACAAGTAATAACACATAGATATGATTGATTAAACAGAATCTAAACATTCACACAGAGAAAAAGGAGGATATTCTTAGGAGAGGATCAAGGGCTCAATAGCTATGTGCATATGATCATATAAAATAATTATCAAAATGAACTCGTAGAAATGGAAACAAGAGGTTTTTTTATACAGTTTATGGTTCTTTTTTTTTCCTTTTCTTTTTTCTTTGGTTTATTTCCTCTGTCACTGTTTTTTATTTCTGTACCCTTTGTCTTGTATATAAGTTTATGTGATTTGAGGAGGGGAAGGGCAAGTACAGAAAGGGTGAGACAAAGGATGAGCAATTCAACAGTGAAATCCACTAGACACTATGTTGGAAATAAAGTATTCAACTTTGGGAGGAGCAAAGTTGGGAGGAGAAAAATGGAGAACATGAGGGAGGGAGTAACATTGTTCAAAAAGAAATATACTCATTACCTGGCTTATGTAACCGTAACCCCTCTGTACATTACCCCTCTATACAATAAAATTAAAAAACAACAACAACAACACATAACAAGCATGGTGGTGCACACCATAGTCCTAGCTACTTGGGATACAAAGGTAGAAGCCAGCCCAGACAAAGTTAGTATGACATCCTTTAAATTTTGAAAAACAAAGTAAAAAATCAAGAAGGAATTGGGTATGGCACATATGATAGTGCACCTGTCTAGCAAGCATAAGGGACCTGCATTCAATTCATAAAATTGAGATGGTTGGGACAGTTAAATTCATAGAAAGAGAAAATAGAGGGATGCTCACAAGGAATGGGGCAAGGGGGGGGAGGGGAGGAAAGGGAAGGTGTCCATCAAAGTGTATAAACGTGCAGATGTGAGTAGATGTCAGGAACATAAAGTCAGCATGATGACATAGTTCACCTTACTCAGTTGTTCACTTAAAATTTCCTTAAATATTCTCATCATAAAGCCAAGCACATTTTGTTTTAAAAGTGGGAGGTACCCAGATGCCACTCAGTAGACAAATGGATCCAAAAAATAGGGTATATGTACACAATGATTCTACTTCTCCATCAGAAAGAATAATAATGTACCATTCGTGAGGAAATGGAAAGACTTGGAAAAAAAATTATATTAAGTGAAGTAAGCCAGAACCAAGGAAACATAGGCTGCATGGTTTCCCTCATTTGATCTGTGGTAACTAGAATGTGTCTATAAATCTACAAGTAAACTCAAAGTAAAAGACACAAAATACACCAAGACATGATAAATTATGTAGGTCTCTAGACATTCATACGGTGAATCCAAATGAGGATATTCTTAGGAGGATCAGAAAGGCTCAAAAGCTATGTACATCCGATCATATACAATTATATTTATCAAAATAAACTCCAAGAAAAGGAAAAATGATTTTTTATCCTTTATTGCTGTTTTTGTTTCTTGTACCTTTTGTTTTGTTTTATCTGTTTAAGGGAGGGTAAAGGGAGACACAGAATAGATGGAACAGAGGTCAAACAAATGTAGCAGGGATACTCACTAGACCTATGCTGAAAATGAACAATATAGCTTGTGGGTGGGCACAGGAGAGAAAAACTGGGAGAAAGCAAGGGAAAGATTAACACTGCTCAAAAAGAAATGTACTAGTTACCTGACTTATATAACTGTAACTCTGTACGTCACCATTACAATAACAATATACATATAAGTATATATTTTAAAGAAACTAAAAAGGGGAGAGGTAACTAGCTGAGATGAAAGCTATGTCAATGAACATTAATGAATGTGGTATTTATTTCACAAAATACAAGTATGTCAAATAATCTCACTGCATACCTAAAACCTGTGATTTTTGCCTATTATACTTTATTACGGTGTGTAAAAAATTTAAATATGTATATTTTTAATTATCTTAAAATGGACCATGAACTTAAAATATAAAGTCTAAACCTATCAAACATTTAGGGAAAAAAAGCCCAAAACAAATTGTCAAAATGCAGGGATAGACAAAGAATTCTTAAGTTTGATAACAACCAAAAGCACAACATACTAAGGTAGTTTAGTAGGTAAGCTGGACAATATTAAAGTTTACTTTCAAAAAATACTATCAAAATAAAAACACAAGCTACATACTAGCAGAAAAATATTTATAAATCACACATCTGTGAAAAGACTACTGTATAGAATATAGGAAGAGCTCAGCAATAACGAAACAACTCATGGAGCTTAGGCATGTGGAAATGAACTTTACAACTTTGGTAGGCAGGGAGAGGAAGGTTGGGTGGGGGAGCAGGGGGAGGATGGGATGGGAAGGGGAAACAAAGGAGGAGGCTACAATGCTTGATAAGAAATGTACTCAATGCTTGGTAAGAAATGTATGCATTATCCTGCCCATGTAATTGTAACCCCTCTGTACAGTATGTTCACAAATAAAATTAAAAAAAAAAAAAGTTGGGGGAAAAAAGTCAACCAATGGAGATCTGAAATGAAGGAAAACAAACCCCCAAATGAAGGTAATTTCAACAACTGCAGAGATCTTTCTCTCTCATCCTTGAGGCCAAGGTTGAGTAGCAGTCTGTGGCAATCCCTACTCTGTCAGTACAGCATTGTGCTCTTGGATGGTGCACCCGATTTGTTATCAGAGGCCCAGGGCAGAAGCCCACACTATGAGTGTCCCAGTGACTCAGGCTTAGCCACTTTTCCCAAGAAGGTAATCAAAAAAAAGAAAAAAGAAAAAAAAGAAATGTACTCATTATCTTGCCCATGTAATTGTAACCCCCTCTGTACAGCATTTTCACAATAATAATAAAAAAAAAGATTAGGCAAAGAGTAGGGTTGTATCTTCAGAGGTAGAGAACAAACCGATAGGTATGGGTCTCTGAATTCAAATCTAGCACTAGGAAAAGAAAAAAAAAAGGAAAAGAAGGGGAAAAAAAGAACTGAGACAAAAAAAAAGTTGGCCAGGTATTTCAATTTAAAAAAAGATATACAAATGACAAACAATGCATTGTAAAGATGTTATTACATTAGCCATTAGGGAAATGTATATTAAAACAACTATCAGAGCTAGGCACAATTGGGAGGGAGGTGGAGACCAGGCCACTAGCTGTAAAAAGCTTGTGAGATGTCATTTTAAACAATGGCTAGGCATGCTGGAACATAACTGTAGCCCCATGACATAGGGAAGCACAGATAGGATGATCATAGTCCACGTTGGCCCAACCATAAAGCAAGACCCTATCTCGATAATAACCAAGGCACAATGGAGCTGAAGGCATGGTTTATGTGGTAGGACATGAGTACCTGTCTAGAAAACACAAGGCCCTCAATTCCATCCCCAGTTTCACCCAAAACTACAACAAACAAAAATAAATTAGGTAATTCTTCCTGTTATATTCAAATAAAATACAATAATATGAAGCCAGGCACAGTAGCCCACATCTATAATATTGGCTATTCCAGAGGCTAAGATTAGGAGAATGAAATTTCAAGATCAGAGTAGGCAAAAAGTTCAAAATCAATAAAAAGCTTTGTATGATGGTACACACCTGTCATCCCAGCTGTGTGGAGAGTGTAAATAGGATGATCAGGGCCAGTAAAAGGCAAGACCATATTTGAAAAAAAGACAAAAGCAAGAAGGGCTCAAGGCAAGTCTCAAGTGGCAAAGCTTCTACCTAGATAACACAAATCCCTTTAGCTCAAATTGGAGTACCATCAAACAAACAAATAAGCAAGCTAAAATAATGACAACACCAAATACTGGTGAAGATGAAGAGAAACTGAATCAAGTGCATATTATGAGTGAGCATAAGTAATGCTACAACTTAGAAAATTAAATCTGCTATTACCATAGTATTTCAATCTCACCTAGACAATTATCCCAGAGGAATTATAGTTTAATGTTCATACAAAAATTTGCATATGACTATTTAGAGTACCTTTACTTGTAAGTCAACAACTAAAAATAAAGCAAATGTCCTTCGAAGAGTAAATTATTAGACAAACTGTGTTATACTTATATTATTATGGATTGAGTTTTACCAAAAAAAAAAAAAAAAGGTATGTTCAGGTTCCTAACCACCTAAACCTCAGATTACGACTTCAATTGGCAAAAAGCCTATTGCAGATATAATTAACTAAGATGGCTTCATCCTGATATTCTGGTGGTATAATAGAAGAAATGGTGTGTCATTCACTGGAATAAGGAATGTTAAGAGAAAACCAGGTGAGACTGGATTGGGCATATATTAAGGAGATTTTTAATTTAGTTTTACATGGGGAATATAGGTTCTTTTTTGTTCTGTTTTGTTTGTATTTTTCCTTTTTTCTTAATTAAGTACTTGAACAAAGAGGTTACAATTCTTTAAGTATGACCATGAGTACCAGGCTTTCTGGTCAATATCTCCACTTCCACCATTCTCCCCACATTTTCCCCCTCCCATCCCTATCCTCAAGTTACACATTTCAATATTTACACAATGGACAATACTATAATTACTGCAGTTGCTCAGCCTTTCCCCTCCTTTTGTGTGCCTAACTCTCGATGGGTACTTAGTACCTATGGTTGCTTTAGTAGTAGTACATGTTGGATACTACTGTTATTCAAAAGAGGAATACCAAGTTGGCAAGAAATCTGAAGAAGAATAAATGTGGGCCATCTTTAGGAAAGCAGGTAGAGGAGTTCAGGAAGAAGAGTCACAGCCCAGAACTATGCCTTTGGGACTTCCAGAACAAATTGGCTAAGTAGAAAATAGTAAGTTTGCAAAGGAGTAGCTGCAAAGATTGGAGTAACCTGGCACTATGTTCCAAATGCTGCAAGAAAAGAAGGTACATGAAGTCAGCAAAGTCAGATACAATAAAGAAGTCAGGGAGCATTGCTACTAAAATTAGCCATCAATGTAAAAGGTCATTGGTATTCTTAGAAATTCCTATTTCTATAGTGATAGGGCAAAAGCCAGCAATATATGGGTTAAAACCGAAGCAATAATTGAGGAAACTACTGAGCACAGATGGCACAGGTACTCTTAGAACATGTTTAAGCTAAAAGAACAGAAGGCAAAGACAGGAATTGGGAAAACATAGAGATTACAAAGTGGGGTGAGAATCTGGAGTACACTATACTAGCTCAGTGGCAGAGCATTTGCTTAGCACATTCAGGCCCAAGGTCTGATGACTAGCACTGAAAAAGAAAAGAATGGGGAAGTTTAAGGGAAAGGTTGCTCTGTGTGTGTGTGTGTGTGTGTGTGTGTGTGTGTGTGTGTGTGTGTGTGTGTGTGTGTGTGTGTGTGTGTGTGGTGTGTGTGTGTGTGTGGTGTGTGTGTGTGTGTGTGTGTGTGTGTGTGTGTGTGTATTTCAGTCAAAACTTAAAGTAAGCACCAAGATCCAGTTAAGGAAAAAAGCAGAGGACACATTTTAATGTGTAAATTTTCTCCAGGCACCATCAGCTCATGCCTGTAATCCTAGCTACTCAGGAGGATGAGATCTGAGGACTATGGTTAAAAGTTATTCTGGGCAGAAAAGTCCATAACACTCATCTCCAATTAACCATCAAAAAGCCAGAAGTGGGGCGATAGCTCAAGTGGTAGAACAGTAGCCTTGGTCAAAAAAAGCTTAGCAATAGCACCAAGTCCCTGAGTTCAAGCTCCAGGACTGGCACCATCAATCAATAATAAACATTCTGGTAAAATAAAATAGATTTTTTTTTAATCACAAGAAGTAGACTTAAAACAAACAACCTTTTCTGAAGTCAGGGAAAAGATTGGATAGGAATGTGGTCAGGTTTAGATATCTATGTTACCAAATTTCTTTCTTTTTTTTTTTTTTCAATCTACAAGCCTGTCTTGCTGACTTGTCCAGTGTCTAAGTAGCAAGGATTACAAGTATGAACTACTTTACCCAACACTATTTTTCAGTGAATTTGTTTCCTTCCTTCTAATATAATTGTGTCAATATTTAGGTAATATTTGCCATTTTGTAACAAATAAATTTACAGTGCTCCTGGTAAAAATGTATGTGGGAAAGTAAAGACAGCTTTTAACAAAGGATTCTTCACACTTAAAACTTTGAGATGTATAATTATTTCAGTATATAAGAACATAGGCTACCATTTCCTAGGCTACACCATATTTTTCTAGAGTTCTAGAGAATAACTCAACTATACAAAGTTTAAAACAGAACATGATATTTTCCATTTCCATTATGTTTATAATACCATGTAACAAGTATTTATGTAAAATCACATCAATTAAACTTTACTCCTTCAAATTGTTTTTTCATTTACTCACTCAGACTTTTTTTCACAGGTCTTAGAAGACTCTTCAATTCTTTTCTCTAGCTCCAAGACAGTCTCTTCCTTGTTTAAAAGCAGTTGTTGGGTCTGTGTAAGTTCTTCTTCTAATGTTTTCACCCTGGAAAGGAATGTTTCAGCATTATCACGTTAAATATGCCAACTGCTTTACATAAATCAAAAGAGCATTCATATATCTAAGGCTGCAATGTGTAAACTAGTGGTGAACTAGAATTTAATTAAAATGAAGGCAATTGGTTGCATTAGTCATATTTCAAGTGCTAAGGAGAAACATGTAACTAGTAGCTACCTAATTGGACAGCACAGAAAATAATATTTTCAATACTCAAAGTAAGTACTCGTGACCAATGTTGGCTTATAGCCTATGATTGCAAGAGAAAAAGAACCCAGTACCAGTGGTTCATGTTATAATTCTCACTACCCAGAAGGCTGAGATCTGAGGATCAATCCCAGTTCGAAGTCAACCTGCACAAAAAGTCTGTGAGACTCTAATCTCCAATAAAATACCAAAAATGCTGTTGAGAGGAGCTGTGGCTCAAGTCGTAGAGAGCTAGCCTTAAGCAAAAAAAGGTAGGGACAGTGCCCAGACCCTTGAGTTTAAGACTCAGGACAGGCACAAAAAAACGGAGAGAAATTGAAACAAAGTTGGAAGAAAAGAGAAGCCCGGTAAATCACTGTCTACTGGTAGAATTCAGCCATGAATCCATCTTGTCTCAGGGCATGTTATTGTTGAAGCTTCTTTATTGTTGCTTAAACTTTAATTGTGTGTGATAGATCAATTTAGGTTTGTCCTAGGTATGTCATATGCACAGATACTTACCCATTTTATCCAATTCTTCAAAATCATTCAGTGTTTGAATAAAAGTTTTCCAAATAATAAAAAAAAAGTAAATAACTGCCTTTCCTGTCACAAAAGGAGGATGTATAGAAAAGATGGTACTTGCTGTTTTCAGAAAACCATATGTTGGCATTCTGAGTGTGCCCATTGTTAGCTGAGACTCAGGGCAAATTCTTAAGCTTATTGATTTCTTTTCCTCATTTGGAATTTTGGTAGAGTAATATCTGCCTCATCATTGTTGTGAGGATAAAATGAACTAATATACTACATACACATCATAACTTGACTGGCATTTGCTAGGCATCAAATAAATGGTTATTGGGATAATTTGCATATTTCATTTCATTTAATCTTCATAACAATCTTTTTAAATTATATTTTATTATCTTTAAGTAGTTGTAGACAGGAATTACCATTCAACTAATCAGTTTAGGAATACATTGCATCTTCAATGATGTTAGCCCTTTCATCATTCTCCCCCTCATTACATTATGAGATAGATACTGTTACGCTTATTTTAAAGTAAAAAAATGAGATTCCATAGTATGTGATAGTTGGAAAGTTATTTATTTATTTATTTATTTATTTTTAGATTTTTTTTAATTTATACTGTACAGAGGGGTTACAATTACATGGGCAGGATAATGCGTACATTTCTTACCAAGCATTGCAGCCTCCTCCTTTTGTTTACCCTTCACATCCCTTCCCAGCCTCCCCCCTACCCCCCAATCCCAATCCTTCTCCTTCCCCCTCTTCCCCCCCCCCCCCGCACCGATGTTGTAAAGCTCGTTTTGGACATGACAACTTGTACTTCTCATTGTTGCAACAGGTCCACCTGTATCCTTAAACAACTGGTTTTTCCCCATCTCCTCCTCAAGTTATACTGACATCAAATATAGTGAAAGCCGGGGTTATACTGTGGGGGAGGGACAACAAAGCAACAAAGAGATAATCTTATAAATGCCTTAGAAACACATGCATGAAAGAAAAAAGCATTAAAATACATATCTAAGGGTTCATTTTCCTGACATCACATTATCTGACCTTTTCCGCTTGACTCATACATATACTAGACATTGCAAATAAGGGAAACCATGGGACCTATGTTTCTTTGGGCCTGGCTTACTTCACTTAATATAATTTTTTCCAAGTTTTGGAAAGTTATTTATATACATATATATTAAAGAAAAATATTTTCTATATTAGACTTCAAGATATTTTAATATACATAATAGACCAAATAATTTGGAGTTCTATGAAATTATTCAGCACTTAATGTAAACTGAAGAAATAATTCTATCAATAAAACTAATATTCCTATGGCACACATGAAAACATTTAATTCCAATCTTTCAATGCAAGACATGAAGTCCAAATATACAAAGAATGTATTTAATAATCTACATAAAATTTAAATTTATTTGAATTAAAACATCTAATAAGTTGCTTCAAGAGCAAAAATGAGAGTCTGACCATAATATTTACACTGCAAAATACAAGCAAAAGTGTCTTTACTGCAGAAAAAGCATTAGGAAGAAGATAATATAACAGGAAAAGGGACAAAAAACACAAATGGAAGTTCATCAAAAAGAAATTCAGAAAGTTCTAGGGCAAGATGATAAAATAGAAGTAACTTGTTACACGACACTGCAAGTGTCAGGGAAAATCACATCGAAGAGGAAACTAAGGAGGAGGCAATGCTTGATAAGAAATGTACTCATTACCTTGCTCATGTAATTGTAACCCCTCTGTGTACGGTATTTTCACAATAAAAAATACTTATTAATAAAAAAAGAAGAAGAGGAAGAGCTCCAGGTAAAAGGAAAACTAAATAACACAGAGAAGCAGAGAAATAGCTTAGAGCAAAGTACAAAGCAATCCCCAACTCCAACCGTCTCCCAAGCAAGGGGAGAGGAATCCAATGTCACAAGTCCAAGGTGAAAAGGGCAATATAGGCATCCCCTGTAACAACAGCTGTCTACCAGTCCTGGCCAGAGGAGAAACCCATGGTAAGTCTTACATGAAGGATATGGATGTAAGGACTCTGAAACTGACTCCTGCTTGACAAATAAGCTTTTAAAAACCATTACAGTTGGGTGCTGTTGTCTAAGCCTGAAACCCTAATTGCTAAGGAAGCTGAGATCTAGGGACTGCAGTTCAAAGCAAACCAGGGCAAGAAAGTCCGTAAGATTTTTATCTCCTCAGTCCCTGAGTTCAAGCCTCAGTCTCAGCAGACACACACATGCACACAAATATATACACATATATTAGGTATACCATATATGTGTGTGTGTGTGTGTGTGTATACACACACACACACACACACACACACACACACACACACTCACACACACCATCTCTGAATGCTATATAACCAAAAATCATCTTGAGAAGGTTATGGTTACAAAGTAAACTGCTCTGGAACTCAGAAAACAGGGAACATTCAATATTCAGGGTACCCAAAAAGCATCCTTAGAGTGACAAGGTGGTCATAGAGTAAAGGAGGTTCTGTCCCAAATCTGCTCAAAGATTTAAGAATAATACAGACTGGCCTATGGAGGGCACAGTGCCCAATCATCCTGCCCTCTCTGAGGAGTGAGTGGTCACACGGTTTGGTGGAGGACCAAATTTGAGAATGTCAACACCGAGGCAGATGGTTTGTTTAGCTCCTGTGCAATCCACTCACCAGCATACAAATCAGCATTCTGTTTGCTTCCTGCCTGCCTTCTAAGGCATCGAGGGAGGTGATGCAACTTAAACATTCTCCATGCCCTGGCATACAGACTACAGGCTCTGGAGTGAGTGTGAACCTGCCTACTCCACAGCTCAGCCATGCAGGTGGTGGCTCCAAGTGCAGGCACCAAAAGCACTTACTAACGCTTTAGTGGATAACATACATTTAAGTCAGCCAGGCAGGAAGAACAGGGCAGGACTCAGCCTAAATATGGCTAAGCAAGCATTCTACCACCTGAGCCTTGAAGGCCTCAGTCCCTTTGAGGGGAACTGCGTGTAACTACAGCAGGTCTCAGCAGTACCACCACTAACCTCATACTGGATGATTCCAATATCGGAGGACTCAGAAAGAAGTTTCTCTAATCTTAGCTAGCAAGAACATTTTTATTTCATTATTTTTCTTATTTCATCTATTTTTTAATCTTTAGATTTTTCTTTTCCTCTTTCCTTATCTTTTTCTTCCTTTCCTTTCTTTCCTTTTCTTTTTCTTCCTTTCTTTGTGTGCCAGTACTGCAACTTGAATTTAGGGCCTGAAACTATCCATGTTTTTTTTTTTTTCTTTTATAGCCAGTACTCTACCACATGAGCCACACTTCTAGCTCCTTTTTTATTTTTCTTCTTCCTTTTTTATTACTATTTTTTACTTTTATCAATGTTTACATTTTCATTCTACATTTATGTTTTCCTCTTTCTTTTCTATTGTTACCCTGTTGTACTTTTCTAACTGGTTTTTACAGTATTTCTATATCTCATTTGTTTCTATGTTGGTACTGTGGTTTGTCTTCTCTGAGCAGTACTAGGTTAAACCCAGCATCTGAAGCAGTATGGTTTGACACTTAGCTACACATCAAGCCCAGTTGAGACAATTTACCTCTTACTCCAACCATGACTGCATCCCTCTTACACTTTAACAGCTACTTGAACTTCAAAGATAAGAGCCGGAAAAATAAACAAATAAACAGCTAACAACCCAACCCCAAGTAAGTACATCAAGAAGGGGCCTGAAATCCTGCTCTCAAGAACTCACCCCAAGCAGTAGGAAGGTGTAATAACTATTGTCAACATGGCACCTATATGGGATGTAAACATAGGTCACACCCACCTGTTGCAGCATGCACATAGAGGACTAATCATGAAGAATGTACCCCATGTACTCTATTCCCTACCAGAATTATCAGAGGAACCCTACTCCTTTGGGACACACAGAAGGTTCCAGCAGAGTATGTAAACTATCAAAATCCAATAATCAGGCAAAGAAACTACAGGGAACCTACATTATAAAATCCATTTGGAATTAAACTCAATACTACACAACAAATCAACATATCGTTTCATTCTTAAACAAGAATTCTCACTAAGAAGACATAAAAGTAGAAGAATTAACTAACCATGCCAACAGATTTTTAACTCCATCTTATAGCTTTAAACATTCTTACTTTATGTGTACTTTTGGAAGTTTTAATTATATAATATGTGAAGTTTTCCAAACCATAATAACACAAAAAAAAAAGTAAAAGAAAAACACTAAGAAATAAATAAGTGCTTGTGTCTTATCAGATAATAATTAACTTAAATGAAATTAAGCAAGTATATCTACAGAAATTACATTAACATGTGAAAATGGGGCAAATTCAATTATATGGAATAGTTCACATTGTTACTGCCAGATAAGGAATTATTTTATCAAAATTAGAGAACATTTTCAGAAGCTACATTTCATTCCCAGGCTCCAATGGACTTGTTTTGTGAGTTTTTTTGCTCCCATCCTCGGGTTTGAACTCATGGCCTAAGCCCTGTCCCTGAGCATATTTTGTTCAAGGCTAGCAGCTTATCACTTGAACCACAGTTCTACTTTCAGGATTTTGTTGGTAAATTGGAAATGAGAGTCTTACAGACTTTCCCAACTGGGCTGGCCTTAAACTCAGATCTCAACTTCCAGAGTAGCTAGGATTACAGGCATGAGCCATCAGCATCTGGCTTCCAAGTGACTTGTTAAACAAATATAGATTGACAGACAGTAGACAGACAGACAGACAGACAGATAGATTCTCTGTTGTGTAGAAATCTATGTTTCAGATAGACAGATACATAGATATGTAGATACATTGATATGATCTTATTTAATATTCATAGAAATATAGAATACCTGAACCAACTGCAGAATCAGTGTCAATCATCTGTCATTCCCATCTGAAATTATAGGAACCAACTTCTCACTACTGTCTTGGTCATACTACATCAAAGGTGAAACTAATAAAAAGGAGTTCTATGTCTTTGTTACTTTCTCCCCCTCTATACTACTTTTTACTTTTCCCCTCAATGGCCTCAGTCATACTAGGCAATTACTCTACTCCAAACTACTCCTCAGCCCAACTGCATATTGTTTGAATTTTTAATTATACTAAAAGATAAAATTCTAAAAACATTGTATATAATAAACTTTTAGAACTTTTAGAACATCCAACTGTCAGCTATTATTTTCTAAATTTACAACTCTTAGACAGTTACCTAACCTTTATTTCATACATAAAGTCCCCAATATTATCATTCTAATTATGACCTTGAGTTAATAAAAAAAATAGGACTACAGTTGCCTAAAGTGACTTTTTTATCATTGAAAAATAAAGTGAAGAAATAAACTATTTCTTTGTATCACTTCCTTAAACTGTAATTTCTGCAATGTATCATTTTTATGGATGGCTTTTTGTACCACAACTCAAAATATTTATATTTCTCAAGATTAAGCAAGGTTATGAGTTTCTGTTAAAGATAATCACCTCCTAAGACCTCTCTCAATCCACCAAATGCACTGTCTCCCATACAACTTCTTTGTTATCTTCAAATTTCCTAACATAATATCAAACCTTCTAATTCTTTCAGATCTTCCAAAGTATTAAACTCATTCAGTTCAAAAATGCTTCCTAAATATGTCTGACAAAATTCTAGCATACTAATCAACTAAAAACCAAACTTGATGTTTTGATGCCAAGCTTACTAACAAAACAACTTTATTGTGCCTATAAAAGAGGTGTTTGGGGAAGTGGGGAGGGAAGGGATGAAAGGGGAAAACCAAAGGAGGAGGTAACAATGCTCAATAGGAAATGTACTCATTACCCTACTCATGTAACTGTAACCCTTCTGTACAGAATCTTTACAATAAACAAATATATATTTAAAAAACCATTTTCTCCTCCTCTTTTGACATGACTAGATAATGAAAAGGAAGTAAAATGCTGCAAGACACCAATATGTGTGGCACTCAAAACAGCTCTGGGTTGCATTGTTTCACTATGATTTGTACTGTGCCAAACAGCAGCGTCAAACAATGAGCAGGTCACATGATCGCTATCACAACACACTGCTTGACTCCACTGCTGCAGCTGAAATCACCCACAGACAACACATAAATGAATGGACATAGCTGTGGGCCTAAGACTTTATTTATGTGGTTTATGCTCAAATTTCAAATAATTTTGACAAGAAGATTTTCTTCTTTAACTTTCTTCAACTACTTAAAAATGTAAGCAGTATTATTAGCTCATGGTCTAACAAAAGCAGACTGGATAGATGGATAGGAAGATAGCTAGTAGATAGATAATTCATGCTCTACAGGAATTACCATTCTTCAATTAAAGGAACCTACTTATTTTCTATTATAAATGCTAAACAAGTTCTGATTCTAAATTTTTTTAATGTAGTAGGAAACATGAGGAGCAAGACTGGGCTTTACTATAGAAGATGAGACTGCATTTTATGGGAATTAAAAAATATGTCACACTAACAGGCAGTATAATCTTAAGGAGGCCTCCCTGAAAATTAGAAAATAAAGTCTAAGCAACTAAATGGTACCAAAGTCTACTGTTTTGCTAAAAATAATCAGAATTACCAGTTTGAAAGATACATTAAGATTCATATTATTTTAGAATAACTTTCCATCTTTTAATCTGCCATAAACTATTATGATTATTCATACCTGCATTTAAGTTTAAAGCAAATAACAAGCCGATGCCTGCTGAATCCAAAATAACAAAAATCACATAGTGAGTACTTGCATATAGTCTAATGTTCAAATTTTTATAACTTGGCTTTTAAAGTTACTTAATAAAATTAGAGTCTCATACTATTCAGCTAAATTAGTGATTATATGAGAAAAATTCCAATATTCAATTTTAATAAATGAACAAAAAATGAATCTTTCTAAAGAGAGAAAGGTTAAGAGGGTTACTAATGGAAAAGTATCAAGATTATGAGTAATAAAGCAGAGAAAGCAACCTCAGAAGCCTGAACATAAACCACAGCATGCATGATGAAATTACAGTCTCACATGTCCACTGTAAGAGTTTATCAGAAGCATAGAAATAGTCCTTCACCATATAGTAAGAGTGTACAAATTTACAATCCTCGCTTACTTTTTACAAGTCTTTCCATTTCCTTGCAAATGGTAAAATAACCTTCTTTCTGACAGAAGCACATATCCCATTGTGTATATATTTCTTGATTCACTCATCCATGGAGGGGTATCTGGGTTGACTCCATATATTGGCTATGGTAAACAATGCTGCAATGAACATGGCTGTGATGGTAGCTTGAGTGTGGCCTGTTATGTGGTCAATTGGATAAATCCTTAGGAATGGAATTGCTGGGTCATAGAGAAGCTCTATAGTTAGCCTTTTAGGAACCTTCATACTTCTTGCCAAAGTGGTTGAACAAGTTTAGTCTCACCAACAGTGTAGTAGCATAGTAAGCTAAACCCATAGAAACATAGGTTGCATGGTTTCCTTCATTTGTTGTAACTAGAATGTGCCTATAAATCTAAAAGTAAACACACTGGATGGAAAAAGACAAAAAGTACACTTGAACATAATAATTACACAGGATTCACACAGTGAGACCAAAGGAGGATATTCTTAGGAGAGGATCACAAAGGCTCAATAGGTATGTGCTTATAATCCTATAAAATGATGTTTATCGAAACAAACGCCAAAAAATGGAAACAAGAAGTTTGTTATTTTACTTTGTTTTTGTTCTCTTGTTGTTGTTGTTATTTTCCCCTTTGTCACTGTTTTTGATCTCTGTACCTCTGTCTTCTATATAAGTTTATCAGTTTGGGGAATGGAAAGGGAGAAGCACTGAAATAGTGTGACAAAAGGTGAACTAACTCAGCAGTGATATGCACTTGACACTATGTTGAAAATGAACTATATAACATGAAGAGTGGGGTCAGGAGGGGAAAAACTGGGAGGAAAAAAAGAAAAAAGGCAAGAAGTGACACTGTTCAAAAACAAATGTACTCATTACCTGTTTATGTAACTGTTAACACTCTGCACATCACCTTTACTAGAAAAATAACATTTTTTAAAAATCCCAAAAATCTTTGTTTAGGGCTGGGAAGTTGGCTCAGTGGTAGAGCGCTTGCCTTGCATGCCTGAGGCCCTGGGTTCGATTCCTCAGTACCATATAAGAAAAAAGAAAAAAAAGCCGGAAGTGGCACTGTGGCTCAAGTGGTAGAGTGCTAGCCTTGAGCTTAAGAGCTGAGGGACAGCACTGAGGCCCAGAGTTCAGGCCCCACAACCGAACCAAAAAAAAAAAAAAGAAAAAGAAAAATCTTTGTTTAACTTTTCTACATCAATACACCTGTATAAATATAGTTGACAGCCAGCGCTGGTGGCTCACTCATGTGTAATCCTAGCTACTCAGGAGGCTGAGATCTGAGGATTGCAGTACTAAGCCATCCCAAGCAGCAAAAAGCCATGAAACTCTTATCTCCAATTAACCACCAGAAAACTGGAAGTGGCGCTGTGGCTCAAATGGTAGAGTTCGTGCCTTAAACTGAAGAGCTGAGGGACAGCGCCCAGGCCCAAAGTTCAAGCCCCACGACCAAGAAAAAAAATTTATATATATATATATATATATATATAGTTGAGAGTATGCTAAAAATACTTTTGGAGTATTAGGGAGTTAAAGGTGGTAGCTATTATGTATAATTTATCACTAGATTTCCACTGTAAAGGGCTTAAATTTATTTTCTTAAAGATAATTTTGGCAAGGATGATTCCTTTTGGCAAAGGAAGTTATAGAATTTACATTTCTACCAATACTTCATAAAAAGGTTCACTTCTTAATGCCTTATATGACAATGAATGTTACCAAATTACTTAATATTTGCCAATCTAGAATTAGGTTCTTTCTTGTATTTTTTTATTTCAAAAATTACTTTATAATTTCTCAAGACTATCTCTTCCCAGGATTATACACACACACACAAACCAGTTTCAAGGGAATTATCTAAAATTTATCTTTTGGTTGTTGTTGGTGATGTTGGTGGTGGTGGTAGTGGTGGTGGTGGTGGTGGTGGTGGTAGTCATGGGGCTTGAATTCTGGCCTTGAGCGCTGTCCCTGAGAGCTCTTTCACTCAAGGCTAATGCTCTACCACTTTGAGCCACAAAGCCACGTTCAGTTTTCTAGTGGTTAATAAGAGATGAGTCCCACAGACTTTACTTCCTTGTCTGGCTTTGAACCACAATCCTCAGATCTCAGCCTCCTGAGTAGCTAGGATCACGGGCGTGAGCCACCAAAGCCCAGCTTAAAATTTATCTTAAAATGATTAAAACAATGAGTAATGCTTTCTGGAATAAAATATAAGGCATATAGACACTGTTGAATAAAATGTAGCTAAAAGTTTTATCTCAGTAAGATGTAAACAAATTTTCTGTATTATCAAAAATTTATTATCTCTAATTTATTGTATTTTTGCTCATCACTTTATCACCACAGTAAAAAATACTAATTTATGAAACTAATTTATTCTTATTGTACCCTAAAAGACAAAATAAATTCTATGGTCACAAATCTCTGATGGTTCCTAAAATTATTATAGATACTTTTAATTTTAGCGCATTAAACTGCAAAATCTATATATTCATTCTATTTTGAGGTTTATAAAAAGAAGTTGTCAATATCAGTATATGCTTCTTGAATTTTAATCTAGATAACTTTAAATACCCACTTAAAATTTTAAAGGATAGGCAAGTTATTGGAGAACAAAATAGTAATAAGAAAATCAGGAGTAACATGCCTTGTTTACCATGCAGCACATGAAATAAGACAAGGAAAGGATGTCTTACTACACAGGAATTGAGAAACTCTCTACCAACCATTCAGTGCCATGAGTTCATCTTTATTGTGAACAGCAGGAGATTCCTGGCTAACATTCCCAACCATTGTCAAATATCCCTTAGAAAACAAAATCGATGCAAGTGAGAACTACTAGTTTAGAGATGGGTAACATTCTAAATGTAAAAGGTCAAAATTTAATAGTCAAATCATGCTCACTACGTGGGGAACACCCATGCCTCCATTCCCCTCAAATTTCAGTATTCCATAATTAATGCTTCATCTTAAACAGAGGTATTAAAAGCATGTAAATTCCTTTAATTCAATCAGGCTACCTTTAAAGATTTCAAACCCTTTTCCAAGAGATTTTCTATTGCTCAAATCCAAAAATTAATCCCACAGTCCTATTTTAGCAAATTGTCATACCACCTCAGTGTTAGTGAGTAGGAGGAAATTAATTTTGTTAGATGAGGAATTTTGGCTACAATTTAAAATTTCAACAAGCAAAATAATATAACATATCCAGTTTGAAGAGACCCATTCCTATGTACATACTTATTTTTAGTTTTAGTTTTGATACAAACACAAGTATGTATACAGTTTACTAATAAATGCATTTCTTTGTATTTTCCTCAAACAAATTAGGAGACAAGTTAAATATTTAATAGTATAGTGCCTTAATTATGCTCCTAAAATTCAGAAAATAGTATTTAATAGTTGCATAATACTAAAAAGCACATTAATATATCAAAATTCCTTTAATTTTTTTAGGCAACAAAAAATAAAATAGAAGTTGTTCAATAGTCTATCATAAAAGATATCCTTGCTTCAAGAGAAAATAATGCAATTGAAAGAAAAATTGTGCTGAAACTGGTGGCTCATCCTTGAAATTTCAGCTACTCTGGAGGTAGAAACTTGTTTTTCTGGTAAAAGCAATGTTCTGTTCTGGTAGAAGCCAGGCTGAAGCCTGACTCAGACAAAAAGTTCCTGAGACCTCCATCTCTACCGTTAAGCTGTGCATGGCGGTATTTGCCTGTCATCCT
Organism: Dipodomys merriami; assembly: GCF_024711535.1. Lineage (NCBI taxonomy): Eukaryota > Metazoa > Chordata > Mammalia > Rodentia > Heteromyidae > Dipodomys > Dipodomys merriami. Next base: position 1,808,834 of record NW_027204159.1, on the reverse strand, counting down.
ACTGATATGACAGGCAAAAATAGGAAGATCACATTCCAGACTAGGCACCAAGAAAAGAAAAGGAACTTATCCCAAAAATAAATAAACAAAACTGTCTTGGGGCATGGCTCAAGCAGAGACCCTGCCTCACAAATGCACGACTCAAAACTCCAGTACAAACAAAAAAAAAGTCCAATTTTGTACTAAATGTTATAACACCAATAACACTTGCACTGTCTTCATTTTCAAAATGATTCTGCCAATAAGGATTAGAGGTGGATTTAAAATGGACATTATTCTAATATAAGGTATTACTAATAATTGGAGATATTAAAGTAACATCAAAAAAGTTTGATTTTTGAAGTTATAAAAAATGGTAATAATAAATAAAATTAACATTTCTCAATGATACTTACATTACTTGCAAACTTTCTGCTGTTAAATTATTCCACATAATTTCATTCGCCTGAAGGTTTTCATTTTCTTCTAATAAGGAAGTGTCAAATTCTATTTCTTGTTCTTTAGCAGCTGTTGTTCTAGCAAGATAACCAAAGAATTCTAATTAATATAAACATACTATATATTTTTGGGGGGGGGGGAGGGGAGGGTCTGGTCGTGGGGCCTGAACTCTGGGCCTGGGCGCTGTCCCTCAGCTCTTTAGCTCAAGGCTAGCACTCTACCACTTCAGCCACAGTGCCACTTCCGTCTTTTTTCTTTTTGCTTATATGGTACTGAGGAATCGAACCCAGGGCCTCATGCAGGCAAGGCAAGTGCTCTACCACTGAGCCACCTTCCCAGCCCCTGAGAGCTATTTATATAATGTGAGCTTTATTTCTTTCATTTATAGAATACAGACATGTACCTGCTTTTTTTCTTGTCACTTTCCTTAAGTATAAATTAAGATGAGGAATGCTACAACTTTCGGGGAGGGGAGGGAGGAGATTTGGGTGGGGGAGGGAGGAGGATGGAAAGGGATGGAAAGGGGAAACAGGAGGAGGCTACAATGTTTGATAAGAAATGTACTCATTATTTTGCACATGTAATTGTAACCCCTCTGTACAGTATTTTCACAATTAAAAAAAAAATATGATGTTAGGTGAAATGAACCCCAAGATAAGGACACAAGTGGTTTTTTTTTCTTGCTTGCTATTGTTTCTAACATATTTATAAGGTGATTTCTTTGTTGCTTTTTATGTCCCTCCCCAACGGTATAACCCCTGCTTTCACTGTATTTGATGTTGGTATGATTGGGGGAGGGGAAGGAAAAAAAACAAATTGTTTAAATAGGGATACAGGTGGACCCATTGCAACAATGAGATGTACAAGACAGTATGTCAAAAAAACAAACTTTACAACTTTGGCGTGGGGAGGGGGGAGGCCAGAATGTAGTCATGGAGATGGGAGGGCAGGGATGGTAGGGGAAAAACAAAGGAGAAGGCAACAATGCTTTATAAGAAATGTATTCATTACCTTGCTCATGTAATTGTAACCCCTCTGATTGGTATTTTCACAATAAAAAACTTACTTACAAAAATAAAAAATAAAATAAATAAAATAAGATGAATGCTTGAAAAAGCAATTGGTGCCTCAGAAAACTTACTGTCCATATAAATTCACAGCATTATTATCATATTATAAATATATTATTATCATATTATAAATGATATAATAGGATCATATTATAAATATGATATAAAAACCATATTATATATATGATTTTGCAGGTTAAACAATGTGATATAGTAACTGATAAACTTTTTAATAGAATTATATGAATTAGTTATCAACATTGAATCTCTAAAATTTAAAAGCAAATTAATCTGAAAGATACTATGTCCCAGTAACATCTTTTTTACTTTTTTCAAACATTATATAAAGATAAAATATTTTCATAAATAACAAGGGATGAAAATATCTTACCTATGAACCTCTATGAAATTATTATATTCTGTTTCAGGATCTATCTGTTCAACTGACATTTGAATCTCCTTATGGACATTCACTATTTCCTCTGTAACAAGACTGGTTATCTGGCTGTATTCATCCAATATACCTTTTCTGAAAAAAAATTATAACATTTCAAGTTTTTAATCAAGAGAGACAAAGCCCCAAAAAGAGTTTTGAAAATTAAACATAAGAAATGTACTATCTGCCTCAGAGCAGTGCCTCATGCCTATAATTCTATCAGGAAGCTGAGTTCTGAAGATTATGGTTCAGGGCCATCCCAGGCAGACAAATTTGAGACTCTTTAGTGTCTTAAAGAGACTACTTAATCTATAATAAAACAATAAAAAGCCAGAAATAAAGGCTTAGGTCAAGTGATAGAGTGCCCTCTTTGAGCAAGCAACATCAGCAGGCCCTGAGTTCAAGACCCAGTACTAGCACCAAAAGGAAAAAAAAAAAAAGAAGAAAAAGGCAAAAGAAGAAGAAAAGGACAGTGTATATATACAATGGAATTTTACTAATAATCCATTAGAAAGGATGATATTATGTCATTTGTAAAGAAATTGATGGACCTAGGGAAAATTATATTCATTATTTACCCTACCTCTCAGTTATCCATCTGCTCCTGAGGTTTGTTCTTTTTTATGTATAGAACTTACTTCAACATATCTTCCATGACTTTCTGCAACCCTAAATCTATATGTTCCATGACCCTTCATCTCTTCTCCTGACTCCAGTCTGTAGCAAAAATGTCATCAAAGTTATCAGCCTTGTCCAATAAATATAAAAGTAAAGAAAGTCTTTTTTGTTACAAAGACCAAATATCCTTACTTAAAAAATGCTATGCCGCAAAACAAATTCTACTGGTCAATAGTGGCTTCAAAGCAAGTGCAAATGAACTTATTCCCAAATACATATAAATTGTAATTTATTTTATTTATTTTTTTTTTTTTGTCGGTTGTGGGGCTTGAACTCTGGGCCTGAGCACTGTCCTTCAGCTCTTCAGCTCAAGGTGAGCGCTCTACCACTTGAGCTACAGCACCACTTCCGGTTTTCTGGTGGTTTATTGGAGATAGGAGTCTCACGGTCTTTCCTGCCCGGGCTGGCTTTGAACCGCGATCCTTAGATCTCAGCCTCCTGAGTAGCTAGGATTACAGGCGTGAGCCACCAGCACCCAGCATAAATTGTAATTTTTATTTCTTCTACTAATAATAAATCAAAATTATTATTCACAAGGCTCCATTATTATGAAATGCTCTTTCAAATACTTTGTTTTAAATAGAAAAAGTGTTGGATTAAAAAAATAGCTTTAAACTTGCTCAGGTAATGCTAGTTTCAAATGATTGTAGACATGATTAATAGATACGTTTAAAAGGGAAAGTAGAGTAATTTAAATACAGATTTAGTCAATATTAATAGGAATAAATAGTCATAAAATGGACATCATTAAATGGCTCTGACATGAACCAATATTTATACCTCAGACAAACGGAGAAAGTAGAAATCTCTCAACAGTGCATGAAAGGACACTTGTCACACAGGATTCCCTTTGAGTATTAACATCATGGTTAGATGTTTAAATGCTAGATCTAATGCAATGTACAACAAACTATTTTGTCCCAAATAAATTTTACAGTGATAATGAAAAAATGTTATTAAAAATTCAATAATTTTGAATTTTTTCGTTTGTAAAATGAAAATAGGAAAAAATATATAATGTAGCTAGATTCATAAATTAAATGTTTTAAGTAGATATTTCACTATTTTATCATCAATGGAAAATTAACACACCCAAGCTGACTAAAAACATTTATCTTCTTTCCTTAGAATGAAAATGGAGATCATGTAAAATTGAGTTTTACACACATACACATACACACACACACACACACACAGATACACACACAGAGATACACACACACATACACACATACACAAAGTTATCTTCATACTTTCACATTACATACTTTCACATTAAGCAAAACTAAGTCAAGAAGAGTCTGAAAGGTAACATCAAATTTGATCTCATTTCAAAAGTTCTAGAAGTCATTATTGCTCAAGAACCATTGATAATCTAGATCCCTTATCTAAAACATTTATACGTAAAGGGACTATTCTATGTAAGTATTAAAATAGAAAATGTGTTGCCCAATACAATTCAGAATGTTTTACAAAAAGAAAAAAAGACTTTTTCATGTAATAGGTTACAGGCATGAGCCACTGGTGCCCAACTGCTATATTTCAAAGTACAAAAAACTACAGGTTCATGGATAGTCAGAGTGGTATACACCTGTCATCCTAGCTATATAGAAGACTCATGGTTAGAGGCTAGCCTATTCAAAAATGTAATGAGACCTAATCACAACCACAAAAAGCAAGTAATAGTGGCTTATGATTCCAGATATGTAAGCTGCAGCAATGCAGCTGGATCACAATCTGAGGGGTACTATTTGAAAAATTACTAAACTAGGCACAAGACCCTGAATTTAAACCTCAGTACAGTCAAAAAACAATAATAAACAGAAAAGCCAGGTGCTGGTGGCTCACTCCTATAATACTAGCTACTCAGGAGGCTGAGATCTGAGGATCATAGTTTGAAGGCAGCCTAAGCAGGAAAGTCCATGAGACTCTTATCTCCAATCAGAAAAGCTGGAAGTGGTACTGTGGCTCAAGTAGTAGAGCACTAGCCTTGAGCACAAAGAGGCTCAGGGACAATGCCCAGGCCCTGAGTTCAAGGCCCAGGACTGCAAAAAATAAAAATGAACAAACAAATAAAACAAAGAGTTCAGGTGTCAATTTATATAACAATCAACAAATTAACTAAACTATAAGAAAAATTGGCACTTAATTTGCCAAAGTTACTTCCTTCCACCTGTGAAATAACCAACCACTCATCTCATCTTTTCTAACCTTTTGTCATTCATTTCCTTTCTATCTTCCCTGCCCTACTCTAATGCACAACTGTAATATTAAAGAATTCCTGTTGCACATTTTCTCTGAAAGAAAATGTAATCTAACCATTTGCAAAGGGCTAAACCAGCTAATAAAAGAGATGAAGGCCTTCTATAAGTGGTTCATCTCTCTCTGTTGCCTATGTCAACATCTGTGGCAAATGTATGTGTCTTGTGACTTACTGATGAGAGTATATTGTCACCTCCTCAAAGGTAAGAATTTAGCCTGTACATCTCTATATACCAAATGCATATCAGAGTATGCTTTTGTACACAGCGAAGACTCTATTAACATTTGTTATGTTTAGTATCATACAGAGAAAACAAAGAATAAGAAGCTGGTAAATAAACATCCAAAATTATTTTCTTCAAGTTTCACAGTTCAAAGTCTAAATATCTAACTATTGTGGGGGGACAGGTTTTCATCTATTATTTTTTAGTAAAAGTGTTGACTCATTAATGTGCATATCCATTTCTAAGTACTAAATCTGAAGAACAGTAAAATAGGAAATAGTCATTTATTTATATATCTGCAAGCTGAGTATGGGCAGCTCCAGTGGAAAGTTGAGGAGATGCAGCACAAAGTGAAGGAGCACCAGCAGTGAAAATGAAGGAAAAAAACAATGAGATGAGATCGGTTTGAGGTGCAGAAATTTAAGAAAAAGAGGAAACAGACTTCTGAAGGGATTTTCTGAGAAAAAGGAAGTGTGTCTTACAGTGCTTTTATCATTTCTTCTTGCATCTTTTGCAAGGAGTCCAGAAGCAGTGGAAGTGTGGTGTCATAATACTGGTTCTGATGAAGCTGTGCTCCTTTCAATGCCAACACATACTGATTATGCAACATATGAAGTTTCATTGTGGCCTTGTCATAACGTTCCTTGGCCTTTTCTGTTTCTTTCCCTGGGGAGAAAAAAAAGTTAGCAAAGAGATAAGAACTGAAGTCATACCTTCACTATATGCAGTTTAGACTCTCATTATTTTTTATTATTTCCCACAGTTTACAAATAACACATCCATTGAAAACATACTATGTGTACAGAATTATACAAAGTACTGTTTTCCTACACTTAGCACAGAAGTTGCTAAGAAGCAGCATACTGCACAGTACATTTCTGGTGATCGCATAAATGTACAACTCATCCTTAAAGTAACTTACAACAGCAGTTCTCATAAAACTGTCTAACCAAGAAAGCTTGCAAATAATGTTAAAAAGTGAGTTCTGCATTCGAGTTTTTAGTAAAGACAGGGTTATGAGCAGAGATGTTATAGAGCAAACAGACACTTTAAAAATGCAGCATGTGTCAATGGATCACGCATGTCATCCTCGCTACTCAGGAGTCTGAGAACTGAAGAACACAACTCAAAAGTAGCCCTGGCAAGAAAGTCTATGAGACTCTTATCTCCAACTAACCAAAAAGCCAGAAGTAGAGGTGTTGCTCAATTGGTAGAGTGCTAGCCTTGAGTTAAAAAGCTCTGGGACAATGCCTAGGCCTTGAGTTCAGGAGTTTGAGCCTCAGGATCATACCCCCCCCCCATACACACACACAGAAAAAGTTTTTTTTTTTAAATACTTTCTGACTACACCCCACAGAATGGTTCATTTTATGAACCCGTGTAGTAATCATATAGACAAAATATATAACTTCAGTATGACAGAAATATTATCCTCATTCAGGTACAATCTATGGGTATTTAAAAAATTCCATTCTGCTTGAATTTTGAATTTAAAAGAATGTACATTAGAATTTAATGAACATCTTACCACAGTTAACACAAATCTCCAGCAATTAATTCTTAACTCATTCTGTATGCATTTGGGATAATATTAATAAGTTAGCAATTAATAAATCATGTCAGTAATATAATAAATTATATTTAAGATACTGAAGAACATATCCTCCCCACATGTTCAGTTAGCATAATTTACATCACATCAGTTAGTATAATTTTCAGATTAATATATTTTTATCCATGAATACTTAGCTTCCTTCTTATAGAAATACATATCATTAAGTAGTCCCAAGTAATGTCACATCTATGGCCAGCCCTGGAACGTTCTTGTAAAAATGACCAAATTTGTCTCTCCTCATTCACACACATCAGAAGATTCCTTTGTGAAGCTGACACTCAGGATCCAAGATGGACATCAGACCATTCACAAACCAATCTTTTGATAGAAGCAAAGCAATATTCATTTCTGAATGAGGGTGAAGTTCACAACTTTTTGCTACAGAAGCTGCTAGAACAGCCTTAGCTTATTACTCCCCTTCCTGGGGCCCATTTCAACATTTCTGATGGTGTTGCTTGCTTTTCACTTGCTTTTTGTTTTTTCAGTCCTGTGGAGTGAGCAATCAACCTCAAGTTTGCTCATTTGCTAAGTAACTGCTTTACAGCTTAAGCTACACCCCACCGCTGACCTTTGTTTTTTTGTTTTTTTGTTTGTTTGGTTGTTCTTTGTTTTTTGTGGGTTTTGTTGTTGGGTTTTTTGTTTTGATTTGGTTTTGGGTTTTGGGGGTTTTTTTTTGTCGGTCATAGGGCTTGAACTCTAGGCCTGGGCACTGTCCCTGAACTGATCTTCAGCTCAAGGCTAGTTCTCTACCACTTTGAGCCACAGTGCCACTTCCATTTTCTGGTAGTTAATTGAAGATAAGAGTCTCACAGACTTTCCTGCCTGGGATGGCTTTGAACTGCAATCCTCAGATCTCAGCCTCCTGAGTAGCTAGGATTACAGGTGTGAACCACCAGCACCTGGGTGACCTTTGTTTTGGTTCACCATTTTCAAATCAGTTTGTTTCTGTTTCTTGAAATTAAACATACTGATTCAGACAACAGAGAGCTCCAAAGATCACGTACAATTAATTACAAGTTATAAAGATATCTTCCATCTACATAATTATAATAAAACAAATAAATAAATGATGACCAAGTATTCTATTTCACTGATTCTTATCGGCAGTTCAAAAGGCATAATTAAGGAATTTGAAGAAGTTTACATTTCAGGTTACTTTTCAAAACTATTAGTTTCATATATCAATTTTATTATTTTGGGAAAATTCTCTAAATGTATTATTCTGACTTCAAGAGTCATGCTCACAGATAAACATTTTCATGGACAAATCTAAACCAATCCATCTGCCTTGCTCTTTGCACAGATTTCTAAACTGCAGATGCCCCATCTGTCTTCCTATCTGGAGTAGAATGACTCACTAAATATACAACACCCAACTCACTAAGATTGTATGATATAGCATAACAATAGAAAACTTAAGAACTTCTTAGATTTCTTTTTCTGTCTTAGGCATGTGAGCAACAATCTGAAGGAAACTGTTATGGTCAAAATCAATAGCCTATTGGCAGTCATTACCATGATTTAAAAAAAAAATGTCTCTGAAATCATCCAATGCAAAAATATGTTGAGATTTAAAACTAAACTTTCTTTAAGTTATGCTTTAGTAGGTCCTGGAAAGGAAAGGTACTATACAGTTCATACAAACTTGTATATTTGGTTGTGAGAAATTATTCTTGTATATACATATTTATCTATCATCCATCTCTCTTCTAAGTTTGAACAAAGAGTTATAACACATGCTCACTTGCTGTGGTTTAGAAAGGGATTCTACTGTACTTTTTTTTATTTGTTTTATATAGAGGCTATGTAAGTAACTTCTCAAAATGTTAGTATTATAGAAAAGCCAGTATTACAGTAAAAGGTCTAATTCTTTTCACTTAAAAACATTATTGTATTCTGTACAGTATCTTTATAATAAAAATATTTAAAAAGAGATTATTGTAATAAAACAGTCTGACTTGATTTGAGCCATACTGCTATTGGAGTCAGAATATCTCAGATCAATACTTTCTTTTAAGCATTTACATATGAAATTAAAAGTGAAGCAGATAGAGTGAACAAATTCTTATTGACAAAGAATTATATCTCTGTTACTGTATGTTTTTTCTTAGATGACAAGAGGCACCGAAGCAGGGCTTGAAGTGTTCTGTGTATCAATTAAAATGGAGGAAAACATTCCATTTTTCCTCCTCCAACATAATGAAATTCATAGATTGAATTATAATTCTTTTGCCACCACTTGTTGACAAATCTGTTTAATGTTTTGTAATAACATTGTGCATACAACATGTCATGCCATAAACAATATCATGAAGCTAGCAAAACTCAATTATGTAAGTTTGACATTTACAAAAGACAGGCTAGACTACTCATTAAGGTAGTCTAAAAAGTCAAGTATTTTTCATTACAAACTTCTGAAGTGCTTACCATGTGTTGAATGAATATCATGGTAGAAAGCTTTCTGACAATAAATAAAAAATAATTACTTTCTGAAAACAAAGTGATTCTTTTCTGTTTTTCCTACAAGTAGAATCTGCTTTGAATGGCTAGCTAAACATTTTATCATTTTTTCTTTTCTTTCTAAACACTCCAAAGCATACACATATAATTACTATCCTAAGAATACTATTAAGAAGAAAATGAATAGAAATTCATCTTAACTTCTACTTTAGTCAGGCTAAATGTTCAAGTATGTTTGTTTCATATGGAAATTAAATTCAAGTGTTGTATGTGGGTACAATGAATGAGTTACTTTATGTAGTATACATCTAAGAACTAAATTATCTGAACTTCCTAATTCATTGAGATGGAGATTGCATGGAAGACAATTGCCGAACTTCAGTAAGCAGCAAATTTTTTATGTTCTACCATTGAGTCAGTAAGCAAATATACTGCAAATAACAGATGCTTAGTTTCTGTTAGAAAAAGAAGTTGAAATGTTACATAGGAAAGATTAAATTGACTTTATGATATTAGATTTGGAGCTATAAATATCTATGAGAAACCTTCAGTTTTAATATAATCAATGGGTATATCAGTAAGAGCGTGTGAGAGAAGACTTAGAATACAGATATTCCAGTAATAATGAACACATCCAAGGTCCCAAATATTGTTTTCTAAATAAAAATAAAAGAAACTCAGATTACTGAAAGAAATGGAGCAGAAAGAAAATAAGTACTCAATGAATGATGGTAACATATTAAAAAGACAAAGGAGCACTTCTTTATGTTAAAAAATAGTTATTTTTTAAATGTTAGTTAATGAAACTAAAAATAATAATAGAATTAGAAAATTATCATTTCAGAATAATCATATGCTCTGGCTTTAATCCAGTATGACCCACGTCTGGATAAGAAGAGGATTTGGATGAAAATCTAGACAGAGTGAAGCCAGAGAAACCAATATTGCTGGCAATTTTACAGTAAATTTTTAGCCTTTGTAAGTAATCCATATCATGGCTCTGTTAGGCCAGCCCGTAGCAGACTCCATGGCTAGGAGATGGCAACAAGTGAAGTCATTTCCTCAGACAAAAAGATGGAACGCACATGTAGAAGACGGCGGGGCTTTCCTCCACTCTGTGATCCTCCTCTATATTTAAATAACAGAGAAATGTATTTCTCCCATATCTAAGTATTTAACTGAGTCCTAAATATTGCCTAATGGTCCACATGTTAAAGTCTTGATCCCTAGATATGACACTACTGTTTTATGGTGGTACCTTTGAGATGTGAGACCTAACGGGAAATTCTTAAGATTTCAGTGGGAGTAGTTTGCTCCAATAGGTACTACCAACTATTACTCTACCCAAAGCAATGGTGTTATCCATGGCTCTAGAATATGGTGGTTCACAATTGTAATCCCAGATACTTAGGAGGCAGAAATCAGGAGGCTCCTGCTACTGTTCCTAAATTCATAAATTGAAATATTCTTAAGTCTAAAATAATTAAATTTAGGTACTTTTAAAAAAAATTAAGACATTGGGCTGGGAAGGTGGCTCAGTGGTAGAGCGCTTGCCTTGCCTGCATGAGGCCCTCGGTTCGATTCCTCAGCATCACATAAGAAAAAAGAAAAAAGCCGGAAGTGGCGCTGTGGCTCAAGTAGTAGAGCGCTAGCCTTGAGCTGAAGAGCTGAGGGACAGCACCCAGGCCGAGAGTTCAGGCCCCATGACCGGACCCAAAAAAAAAAAATTAAGGCATTAAAATACTATGTTTATCATCTGCTGTTTAAGTCATGCTGTTCATATTACCACCTGTGATAATATGACATATTCTGATACCATTTTTCTAGTAAGCAAGTCCAAAATTAACATTTCTAAACAGCTTACCACAAAATATAGAAAAAATCAACAAAAGGATCTGACTCCTCTTAATTTCTTTCTCTTAGTTTTGTGGAAATTACATTTGCTTACTCAACAAAACTAAGCAAAGTAGGAACAAATCATATTATCATGCTTTCACTTTATTTTCAGCAGTCTATATAAAAAATAGATATGAATGATGTAATATATTTCATTCCATAAAATAGATCAGCCCCTAATGAGAATATTTTAACTGTCATTCCCAATTCTGCACAGCTTTAACATAATGCAAATTAGATTTAGAACTCAAGAGTGCCATTACTCTTAATGACCTCATAAAGTTTCTATCATATTAAGTTCTCTGCAGTGAAAAGCATTCATGTTATGAAAAAAAAAAGCTGTTAGTATATCATGTATTAATGAGCACATCCAAAGGGAATATCTCTCACTTTCAGGTCACTTCAACAAAATTGATGACTAAGAACTGTATTGGCTTTTTGTTGTGACAAAATACTTGAGAAAATTAACTTACAAGAAACAAGCTTTATTTTGTTCATGGTATCAAAAGTTTCAGTCTAAGGTTGGCTGGCTACAGTGTTTCTGGGCCTGAAGTGAAGCAGAACAGCATGGAGTTTCTGGTAGAGCAAAGATACTGGAGACATGGATGCAAAGAAAGAGAAAGTAATAGAGGATAAGAAACTCTCCTCAAAAGCCTATCTTCCAAAAGCCCTTTAAGTAAGTGTTACACGCTACATTTCTATCACCAACAAACAACCCAAAAAATTATGAGTGTACCAGTATATTAATCAATGATGAAGTTTGAGCCCTGATGATCCTGTCATTCCCAAAAATCTATTAGCTGGTAACCAGCCTTGAGCAGATGGGTTGGGATGGCATTTTTAGATCCAAACTCTTAACAATAATCACAGCCTGAAATCTACTTTGTCTTTTCACAACTTCTATATCCAAAATGTATTTTTACACATCTTGAACAAAGAGATCAACTTGAATTACAGAATATTTTCTACCAGATCGTCATTAACTACCCTGCACATGATTCTGATGTTTAAGGACAGCAGTCATTCTTGGTGAATTCATATTAAGGAAATTAACAAACAGCTTTTAAAAAGGTTTTATTCATTTCCCTCCAAGTTGGATTTATTTAAACATAAATTTAACCATCTGTCTCAAGAACGGGCTCATATTTCAAACTCGTTTTCTTAATTAAAGTACTCTAAAGAGACAACTCAAAGGATGAAATTAATTTTAATTAGCTATATCGCAGAACTTTCATAATGCATCAAGTAGTTTTAGAAAATCTACTTCTCAATTACAGAGAAATTTACTTGTGAATGAACTTGAAGCTATGCCCCACAATTCTAGCAGCAGGTACCTCATATTGGATCTAAAGTAAGGATTACAAATTATCATAGATTTACCAATCCCTTAGCACTCTTTTTTGTTTCTCATAGAGAAAGAATAATTAGGTAGAGAATTTGTTTCCCCACTCTTGTTATAAAAGAGGGTAAGAAGTCCTTTTCAAGCACCTCTAAACTGACTGATCTAAGCAGGTATAATACAATTTTGTACCCTCAATATGATGTGTGACAAACCATATGCATGCAGACTTTTACTTATGTAAAAAGGCCTCCAAGTACTATCATGGGTATTTTGAGGCTTGGTAAATATTAAAGCCTACTATAACTCTAAGCATACACAATGAATTAGGTAGACTACATCAGATTATCTAGCTAGTAAGTAATTTTTTGAAACACCTGTTATGATCTTTTTGTATATCTTCAAGAAATTATAAAACATCAAAGTAAAGTCATACTTAATTTCACTTGTTACCATACGGTTCAACATGGAATTGCTTAAATTTTATAAGATTAGTAGACATTGCACTTACTCCTTTTTTCACTTTGGAAAAATGTGCTACTTAAAATATACACAAGTGCCTGCATGAAGAAATGTGGGTGAAAATAATGTTTTCTACAACATGAACAAGGTGGGGAAATAGGCCAAACTATCTGAGAATGAATAACATAACTCTCAGAATAAATAAGGAAGATGAAGTCCTCTAAAGTCTAAAACTAAGGCATTGTATTTTTGCCTTTCCTTTCACTAGTGAAATTCTAATTTATTGTCTTCATCAGAACAAGCAAAGTTAGCAAAACCACAGACACGAGAGTTAAACAGACATAGTTTCAACTTTATTTCTTCAGTTGTCACCCATGTACTAAAAATGTGTGTGTCTATAAGAAAATTTGAAGGTTTATTTCTTCAGTTGTCACCCATGTACTAAAAATGTGTGTGTCTATAAGAAAATTTGAAGGCTGGAGGTGTAGCTCAGTGGTAAAGAACTTGCCTAAGTGTTAAGGCCCTGGGGCATAATGCTTTTATTTTTTTTTTGGGGGGGGGGTCCAGTCATGGGGCCTGAACTCTGGGCCTGGGCGCTGTCCCTCAGCTCTTCAGCTCAAGGCTAGCACTCCACCACCTGAGCCACAGCGCCACTTCCGGCTTTTTTCTTATGTGGTGCTGAAGAATTGAACACAGGGCCTCGAGCATGCAAGGCAAGTGCTCTACCACTGAGCCACCTTCCCAGCCCCGCATAATGCTTTTAAAGAGAGAGAGAGAGAGAGAGAGAGAGAGAGAGAGAGAGAGAGGGAGGAAAGGAAAAAGTGGAAGGAAAAAAAGTGTTCATTGTTACACTATTAATGTTTTCAATAGTGAAAATAGTAATTTAATAAAACTCACTCACATTAGTTTCATAAGATCTATCTTCAATATATAGAAAATAATTGCTGAGTACTGGTGGTTCATGCCTGCAAACCTAGCTAATCAAGAAGCTGAGATCTGAGGATCACAGTTCAAAGCAAGCCAGGTCAGGAAAGTCCATGAGACTTTTATCTCCAATTTTACCCGCAAGTAAAAAAATAACTGGAAGTAGAGCTGTTGCGCAAAGTGGTAGAGCACTAGCCTTGAGCAAAAATACACACACACACACACACACACACACACACACACACACACACACACACACACACACACACACACACACACACACACACACACACACACACACACACACACACACACACACACACACACACACACACAGCACCCAGTCCTTGAGTTCAAGGACCATGATTGACAAGAAAGAAAGAAAACCAAAACTGCATACAGGACATAATAAGAACCTCTTGTTTCCCATTCATGGTGTTCATGTTGATACGCTTCATTATATATGGCCCTATGCACTTAGAAACTGGGCTATTGTAATCCCCTGTTAAGAATGTCATATATTCTAGTTATTACAAATGTTCACATATTTTAGTTATTATAAATGAGGGAAAACACTAAACCTACTTTTCTTCTTTGGGCCTGGCTTACTTAGCTTAATATTGTGATAGTTTTTTAAGAAATCTCTTGACAAGAAAATAAGAATAAAAAGTAAACCTTGATCCAGGCCCTGTAGCTCATGCTTATATCTCAGTTATTTGGAAGGCAGAAATCAAAAGGACCACAGAAGAGAGCCCAGGCAAAGAGTTACCAAGACCCCATCTCAATAAAACAACCTGTTTCATGAAGAAGGCCAGGGGGCCTTAGGCAGGAGGATCATGGCATAAGATGAGCCAAGGGCAAAAAAAGCAAGACTCAACCTAAAAAATATCCTAAAACAAAAATGGCTGTTGCTTAAGTGGTAGAGTGCCAGCCTAAAAAAATACCCAGAATCACCAAAACAAAGAAATTAATAAACCTTGAAATTTGTAACATTTTCTAATACAAAAACAAATGATATCTCAATGTAAAAAATAGATAAAAACATCTTCCTTCAAGTTTTATATTTAAAAACTTTTTGCACATTTCACAGGAGATCAAAAGACAAATAGAACACAGATAAAGAAGAACTGATATTGATGGGCATTGGTGGTATGGTTTGTATATGAAATATGTTCCCCACAGACTTGTGTTTTGATGGCTTGGTCCCCAGCTGGTAGAGCTACTTGGGGACGTTCTGGAAACTTCAGAGGTAGGGTTGCTGGGACTGTGTCCTGCTGTATTTTATCCTTGGTTCTATTTGCTCAGTTTCATGTCTATCACAAGGTGAGCAGTCTAGGTTACAAGCTTGTGACAGTATGATGCCTCAACATGAGCCCAAAATAAACAGACATAGGAGAATGGACTGAAACATTGAGCCAAAATAAATCCTTCCTCCTTAAGTTCTTTTCACACAGAATTTGTCACAATGACAGAAAGTGTGACTACTGTACTTAGTGAACCTAAAAGTACAGAACTACTTTTTTAAAATGCACTATGTAAACAATTGTCTAAGTATAGTATAGCATAGATAACATATACTAGATTTAACCTACTGAACTTACACAAAAGAAACATCAGAAATGACCTTAATTGAATTCTCACATCAATATACCAAACAAAATACACACAGAGAAAATATTTGTATAAGTATCATACAGAAAAAATTTTAAAAACCACTAAAAAATTCAGTGAAAACACTACCTTGAAAAAGTATTAATAATATGATTTTTAAGTTCCAAATCTTTCAAAAGCTAACATTTATTATTCCTTTTTTGTGAATCAATATATTTCATTTTTTCTTCTTTGACTAGAAGTTAAATAGCCTTAAAAATGTTAGAGCTGGCCTGGGAAGGTGGCTCAGTGGTAGAGTGCTTGCCTTGCATGCATGAGACCCTGGGTTTGATTCCTCAGCACCACATAAGCAGAAAAAGCCATAAGTAGTGCTGTGGCTCAAGGTGTAGAGCCTTGAGCTGAAGAGCTGAGGGACAGTGCCCAGGCCCAGAGTTCAAGCCCCACGACCGACCAAAAAAAAAAAAGTTAGAGCTGGAGTTTGTAACTCAATGGTACAGTGCTCACCCAGAATGCTCAATTACTGTGAGTTCAGTCCCTAACACCAAAAAAAAAAAAAAAAAGTGAATGGTACTGATACACAGCGGGGGTGGGGGGATCACAATGTCTGGCATTCCACTAAAAGTTATCAGGCAAGCAAAGAATCAGAAAAAAAAATTATTCAAAATGCAACTGAATATGGATAATACAGATGTTAAAATTATCTGGCAAAGATTTAAACACGTATAACAATTACATACATTTAAAACATCAAGTAGATAAATGAAAATTTTAAGGACACATCCAAATCATACTTATGAAGGCAAAACTTACACATCTTGAAAAGAAAAAAAAAACAATCACTGGATCGGATGAAAGGCAGACATTGCATAATAAAACACTAGTAATGTTGTAGGCCCAGTCAGTGAAGCTAACAAAAATAAAACAAACACAGAGAAAAGCCAAGGGGGAAAATGAGATAGAGCACCAACAGGCTGTGACCAAGTACACATGGCCTAATGTACATGCAACTAGAGTCTCTGAGGGACAGAAAATTTAGAGAAGAAAGTATTTGTGAAGAAACCGTGATCAAAAGTTTTCCACAGACTGATCTACCCGGCAAAGCTAGCATTCACATTTGATGGAGAACTGAAAACTTTTAATAGCAAAGAAAAACTAAATGAATACATAAACATTAAGCCAGCATTACAAAGAATTCTAAGAGGGGGGACACAACCTGAAGAAAGCAGCCAGGAACTGGGGCCTGCCCCAAACAGGCGTTACTCAAAGTCTAACTGAGCAAGCACAGGAGGAAAGGAAAAAAGAAAAACTTAGGAAAACGGAATGGCAGGGACAACAATGCATCTCTCTATACTTTCTCTTAATATAAATGGGCTGAATTCGCCAATTAAAAGAAAACGAACTGAGGACTGGATAAGAAAACAAGACCCATCCATCTGTTGCCTTCAGGAGACCCACCTCTCAGCCAAACATACAAACAAACTCAGAGTGAAGGGGTGGAAAAGGATCTACCAATCAAACGCCCCCAGTAAGAAAGCAGGTGTAGCTATCCTGATATCTGACAAAATAAACTTTTCATTAAAATCAGTACAGAAAGACAAGGACGGACACTACATATTAATAAAGGGAACAATCCAAGAGGAGGATATAACCATCATCAACTTATATGCCCCAAATATTGGTGCACCCAGATATGTCAAACAAATGCTCTCAAACTTACAGAATAAAATAGATCCCAATACGATAATACTAGGAGACTTTAACACACCACTCTCACCAAAGGACAGGTCTACCAACCAGAGGATTGGCAAAGAAGCTACCGAATTAAGAGAGGCCATACTGCAAGCGGAATTAACTGACATCTACTGAGTATTTCACCCTAAAACAACACAGTACACATTCTTCTCAGCAGCTCACGGAACTTTCTCCAAAATAGACCATATCATAGTTCATGCAAGGAACTTAAGCAAATACAAAGGGATCGACATAATCCCCTGTATCCTATCTGACCACAGTGGAATCAAGCTAGCTCTCAATAACAAAGCATACCACAGAAATTTCTCCAATACATGGAAATTGAACAGCACACTCCTTAACAATGCCTGGATAACAGAAGAGATCAGAGAAGAAATAAAGCATTTCCTACAACTCAATGAAAATGAAAACACCTCACAAAGAAACTTGTGGGACACAGCAAAAGCAGTCCTGAGGGGCAAATTTATTGCCCTCAGTGCCCACATCAAGAGAATGGAGACAGACCAAGTAAATAATCTCATGTTGCAATTAAAACAGCTAGAAAAACAGGAAAAAATGGGACCTAAAGCTACTAGAAGAAGCCAGATAACCAAATTAAAAGCAGAGATTAACCAATTACAAAATCAGAAAACCATAACCAAAATAAACCAAACAAAAAGCTGGTTCTTTGAAAAAATAAACAAAATTGATGGCCCATTGGCTAGATTAATTAAAAAAAGAAGAGAGGAAACCCATATTAATAGGATTAGGGATGCCACGGGAAACATCACCACACGTACCCAAGATATCCAAACAATTCTAACAGACTACTTTCAAAAGCTATACTCTCTAAAGGAAGAAAATCGGGCAGAAATGGATGCATTTTTAGAGAAATACAAGTTGCCCAAACTGAGCAAAGAAGAAGTTAACCAATTAAATAAGCCAATATCCTATAATGAGATACAGGAAGCTATCAAAAGTCTTCCAACAAAAAAAAGCCCAGGACCAGATGGATTCACAGCAGAATTCTATAAGACCTTCAAACAAGAACTAATACCCATACTCCTCAAGCTCTTCAGAGAAACAGAGAAGGAAGGAGCTATCCCAAACTCATTCTACGAAGCCAATATCACACTCATCCCCAAACCAGGCAAAGACCCAACCAAAAAGGAGAATTACAGGCCAATCTCCTTGATGAACACAGATGCAAAGATCCTTAACAAGATTCTAGCTAACAGAATCCAGAAACACATAAAAAAAATAATTCACTATGACCAGGTAGGCTTCATCCCAGAGACACAGGGATGGTTTAACATACGTAAGTCAATAAATGTAATCCAACATATCAACAGAGCCAAGGTCAAGAATCACATGATTATCGCTACAGATGCAGAAAAGGCCTTTGACAAAATTCAACATTCATTCATGCTAAAAGCTCTGGAGAAAATAGGAATAGAAGGAACATTTCTAAAAACAATAAAAGCCATTTATGACAGACCAATAGCCAATATTATACTTAATGGGGAAAAGCTACAACCAATTCTCCTAAAATCAGGAACAAGGCAAGGATGCCCACTGTCTCCACTCCTCTTCAATATAGTCCTAGAACCCTTAGCCAGGGCAATAAGGCAAGAAAAAGACATTAAAGGGATCCGCATAGGAAAAGAAGAAGTTAAACTATCTCTTTTTGCAGACGACATGATACTATACCTCCAAGATCCCAAAAACTCCATCCCCAAACTCTTAGAAATCATAAATCACTTTGGCAAAATAGCAGGATACAAAATAAACCCACAAAAATCAGTTGCCTTCCTATACACTGATAATGTACAGGAAGAGAGGGAAATAAAGGGAGCAACCCCATTCACAATAACCTCCCGAAAAATAAAATATTTAGGAATTAACCTAACCAAAGATGTAAAAGAACTATTTAATGAGAACTATAAAAAGTTAAAGAAAGAAATTGCAGAAGACACTAGGAAATGGAAAGACCTCCCATGCTCCTGGATAGGCCGACTTAATATAGTAAAGATGGTAATACTTCCAAAACTAATATACAAATTCAACGCAATTCCTATTAAAATCCCAATGACGTACATCTCTGAAATACAGAAAACAGTCCAAAAATTCATATGGAACAACAAAAGACCTAGAATAGCCAAAACAATTCTAGGGGATAAAGACAATATGGGAGGGCTATCCATGCCGAACTTCAAACTCTACTACAGAGCTATAATAACAAAGACAGCATGGTACTGGCACAAAAACAGACCCGAAGACCAATGGAACAGAATAGAAGATCCAGAAATAAATCCACAGGCCTACAGCCAGCTGATATTCGACAAAGGAGCCAAAGACATACAATGGAAGAAACACAGCCTCTTCAACCGCTGGTGCTGGGAAAACTGGGCAGCCACATGCAGAAAACTAAAAGTGGACCCCAGCCTATCACCATGCACCAACATCAACTCAAAATGGATTAAAGACCTTAACATTAAACCTGAATCTCTGAAACTACTGCAGGACAGAGTAGGAGAGACACTTGAACTAATAGGCACAGGAAGGAACTTCCTGAACAGAGTCCCAGGGTCACAACAAATTGGAGAGAGACTCGACAAATGGGACTACCTTAAAATAAAAAGCTTCTGCACAGATAAAGCTATCGCAACCAAGCTAGAAAGACAACCAACTAATTGGGAAAAAATATTTACCAGCAATATATCAGACAAGGGGTTAACATCCTGTATATACAGGGAACTCAAGAAACTAATCCCTCCCAAACCCAACAAACCAATTACTAAATGGGCAAGGGAACTAAAGAGGGACTTCTCAAATGAAGAAATAAAAATGGCAAAGAAACACATGAGGAAATGTTCATCATCCCTGGTGGTGAAGGAAATGCAAATAAAGACAACCCTGAGATACCACCTTACCCCAGTCAGAATGTCCCACATCCACAAATCAGCCAACGACAAATGCTGGAGGGGATGTGGAGAACGAGGAACGCTATTACACTGCTGGTGGGAATGTACACTCATACAACCACTTTGGAAAGCAGTCTGGAGGGTCCTTAGAAAGCTAAAGATTGACCTCCCTTACGACCCAGTCATACCACTTCTAGGCATCTACCCTGAACAACAGGAACCAATATACAAAGACACATGCACCTCCATGTTTATTGCAGCACTGTTCGCAATAGCTAGGATATGGAAACAACCTAGATGCCCCACCACAGATGAATGGATCCAAAAATTGTGGTATCTATACACAATGGAATATTATGCAGCCATTAGAAATGACAAAATAATGGCATTTGCAGGGAAATGGATGGAGCTAGAAGGAATCATGTTGAGCGAGGTAAGCCAAGAACGAAGAGACAAACAGTACATGGTCTCCCTGATAAGTGGATGATGAATCCAAAATGTTAGGTGATATGACAAAACTAACAGGACTTAAGAAACAAAGAACTCCCACTCATCTGGTTGAACCACTACTAAATATCCCCATGCTGCTGATCACATATATGGTATATAACATATGAGCACCGTTATATATTACAGACTGTGATAGACAATTTGCTCCAGGAAAGTTAGAATGAACTTATGACTTTAAATGAGCATCATTATTCCACAATACTGTGAATTTCCGGAAATTAAGTAATCACTTAATCACGATCAAAAAAAAAAAAAAAAAAAGAACCTTGGGGAAGGGAGGGAGGGAGGGGATGGTAGGGGGAAAACAATGGAGGGGGTAACAATGTTCAAGAGGAAGTGGAAGTGTACTCATTACCTCACTCATGTAACTGTAACCCTCTGTATAGTATCTCTACAATAAAAAAATTAAAAAAAAAAAAAAAAGTTTTCCAAATATGATGAAAACTAGAGACTCTCAAAAACACAAGTGTAATTTATTAAAAAAAAAAAAGTTTTTAAACTAAAGCAGGATAAACCATGTCAAATTGCTCAAAAACAATTATAAAATAAATGTATAAAATGTTGCCAAAAGAAAATAAAATATTCAAGAAAAATATAAGGATTATAGATTTCTCCTTGATGGGCATTAGAGCAACATCTTTAAAGAACTGAAAAGACACCAGGCACTGTTTGCTCTTCAGGCAGCTGAGATTAGTAGGGTTATGATTAGAAACCAGCCAAGGCAGAAAAGCTCATGAGAGGCTTAAGGACCTAACGTACAATTACTCTGAGTGCCAGTCTCATAGTAATATAAATGACACTAAAAGTAGGTATCAAAACTTGAAAATAGCTATGTGTTTATGTACATATACAAAAATAAATACACAAATATATATGTATATGTAATATATATGTATGTTTGAATGCATGCATATCTGTATGAACATATGTATGTTACAATTTTGGTAGTATTAGGGTTTGAGCTGAGATGCTATACCATGTTAAGCATGCCTCCACCCTGCATATTTCTTTTTCTTATAATCATCCTCAAGCATGAAGAAGCATGCACTAGGATATAATATGTCATCACTAGCTCTGTGTGAAGTTAGATATGGATGTTATAATGTAATTTAATAAACCTGAAATTACTTCCTAGGTATGAAGTAATGAACTCCACAAAATCAACTATTTTGACAGTTAAAGAAGTCATTTGTGCTTAATGTGCTTAGTGTACAAAACTATTTCTAAACTCTACATG
Source organism: Dipodomys merriami (assembly GCF_024711535.1). Lineage (NCBI taxonomy): Eukaryota > Metazoa > Chordata > Mammalia > Rodentia > Heteromyidae > Dipodomys > Dipodomys merriami. The sequence goes on along the minus strand of NW_027204159.1, from coordinate 1,787,017 downwards.
ACGGCTAAGCGAATAAATTTTGAAAGAATGTGAGACAGAGTTCTCAAGTTAGAAGTGTCAAGTAGGCTACCAATTCAAATGGTTGGAATCTCAATTGATTAAATATAGCAAATGCTCCCTAAATGTTTCCTGATTACCTAAAGCATTCTTCAAAAAAAGTAATAATAATGAGATATATCAAGCTTGAAAGAGATATATCTACATTAAAAGAATAGCTTTTAAATGGTAAAAATAAAATCAACAAACACTTTTCATAATTTTGCCATACCTTTAGCTAAAGCTTCTTTATATTTCTCTTTAGCAGAATTCATTTCTTTTATTAGTTGTCTATAGCTAGATTTTAATTTCTCCAATTCTGTCTTTGTAACCTGTCAACAAAAAAATATGCAAAAAGTTTTTTAAATGTTTGCACCTGATTGGTCAAGAACTGAAATTCTAAAGTATTACCCAATATATATTTTAGAAGTTAAGATTGGTGTCTCTTTAATAAATGATTACAGACAATAAGTTAAAAATAATGTGAAATCACAGAATTTCAAACTAATTCATAGTAGACGTAAACATATAAAGTCCTTTTTGGCTTGTTTGCAAGTTTGTTTGTCAGTCCTTGGTCTTGAATTCAGGGACTGGGTGCTATTCCTGAGCCTCTTTGTACTCAAGACTAGCATTCTATCCCTTGAGCCACACCACAGCACCACTTCCAGCTTTTTCTCAGTAGTTTATTGGCTATAAGAGTCTCAGGGACCTTCCTGCCTGGACTGGCTTCAAACTGTGATCCTCAGATCTCAGTCTCCTGTGTAGTTAGGATTACAGGCGTGAGCCACTGGTGCAGGAGAAACTTCTTTAAAAAGACAAATCAACCAGACACTGGTGGCTCACGCCTATAATCTTAGCCATGCAAGAGGCTAAGATCTTAGGATCGCAGTTCAAAACCAGCCCTGGCAGGAAGGTCTGTGAAACTCTTATATTGAATTAACAACCAAAATGCCAGAGTGGAGCTGTGGCTCAAGCAGCAGAATGCTAGCTTTGAGCAAAAATGTTCAGGAACAGTGACCAGACCCTGAGTGCAAACCCCAGGATCTGCGTAGGAAAAAAAAAAAACAAATCAAGAGTAGTGTAGCAATTATCTAAAATGTAACCATTGATAAGTTAATTTAAAATATAGAGAAATATACTGTTATTAAGGTACTGATTAAAATATTTGTTTTACAATTATTAAAAATAACCTATTACAAGATATTCCTAGACCAAACCAAAAATAATTCTGTTATCATCTAAAATTTAAAGGCCAATAACTTAATTCAGTATAGAGAGATATATTTTCTTTAACTAAAAATTAAATTTCTTTCATTAAAATATTTAATCATTTAACATACCTTTGTGTTATCAAAGTTTTAACATTTTTTTAAACATTTGAACATCTCTGAAAAGAGGTGCCTTCTATTCACAGTAACTATCACTGTTGGCCAGGCAGCAGTTATGACACTAATCACAGATTACATGAATTTGATCAAGAAGCAATTTAAATATAATTTGAGGGGAAAAGAATGAGTCTGGTTGCATGCAAATCTAACACACTTTTGAAAGGACTCAGAAAAAGACAGCATCAGAAAAAGTGGCACCAGCAATTTAGAAGAAAATTGGAGGTCCCTTTTTTAAAAATTCTGTCTCATCAATATTCTTTTTTTTTTTTTTTGGGTCCGGTCGTGGGGTCGGAACTCTGGGCCTGGGCGCTGTCCCTCAGCTCTTCAGCTCAAGGCTAGCACTCTACCACTTGAGCCACAGTGCCACTTCCAGCTTTTTTCTTATGTGGTGCTGAGGAATCGAACCCAGGGCCTCGAGCATGCAAGGCAAGTGCTCTACCACTGAGCCACCTTTCCAGCCCCTCATCAATATTCTTGACAACAAAGAAGTTGGATATTTTTGTATTAAGAAGCATAAAAAAAAAAAATCAACAAGTATGAGGTAAACATAAGTGAGTTTAAATCATTCACCTTTAAGAAAAAGCTCTCTGATTAAGTTTTGAAGTTGCTAAAGAGCCAATTCATTATTCTGAAAAGTCAGATTAATTAGAAAAGGCAAGTTTATAACTGGCTCTCCCTATATGAACTATATCTTAAGGTAACCAAACAGTTGATACAGAGAAATTCCAATTAACTTGCACTATGCAATGACAGAATTTAAATACTGGTATTGTACAAATCCCAAGAAGATATTTACATATTTAACATATAATTAACATAATTAACATCACCCAACAGCTTCTAAAACTTCTAGGACAAAGACTAGTGGGAAACTTCTTTAATAGACTTACCAGGCTGACAACAATGAAACTTATACATGAAGTTTTTTGGTTTATTTTTCCACAAGCAAAGCTTGTTTGTTTTTTTCTTCAGTGAAGTTTAATAGCACCAAGTAAACAAGAAAGCACTTAACCTCTGTTATGAAATAATAGAAAGTCCACATTCTACCTATGCTATAGTCTCATCAAGCCTCTAGATCTCATTTCCAGGTTACCAAAAAAAAAAAAAAAAAAAAAAAGAGGCATATGGGAATACGAGAAATCGCACATAAAATACTCATACCAAAATTCAAAATAAAGGAAATTGAACTCTACATAGAAAAATCACCGGGACTGGGAAGGTGGCTCAGTGGTAGAGTGCTTGCCTTGCATGCCTGAGGCCCTGGGTTCGATTCCTCAGCACCACATAAGCAAAAAAAAAGAAAAAAAAAGAAAAATCACCCAATTTCTTCAACTAATTAGTAACCTATCTCAAAACACTGTCAAAAGAAGAACCTTAAAATTAAGAGAGAATTACAACCAAGCACCAGTGGCTCATGCCTCTAATCCTAGCTACTCAGGAAGCTGAGATCTCAGGATCATAGCTCAAAGCCAGCCCAAACAGGAAAGTCCATGAGACTCTTATCTCCAATAAACTACTCAGAAAAAGCTGGAAGTGGCACTATGGCTCAGGTGGTGGAGCACTACTAGCCTTGAACACAAAAAGGCTCAGGGACAGAGCCCAGGCCCAGAGTTCAAGCCCCAGGACTGGCCAAAAAAAAAAAAGAGAGAGACAGAAAATTATCACTCAAATGCAATTACTATACTATGTTTGGATCCTGATTCAAGTGAACCAACATTAAACATCATTTAAATAAGTTATTTGAATATGAAATTTTAATAACATTGAAGAATTACTATCATTTGAAGCTGATTAATAAAAATATAGTTATGTTCTTCAAAAAATCCTTATTTTAGAATTGCAATTAAATGATATCTAGGATTTTTTTTTAATGATCTAATGTAGACAAAAAAGTGAGTATATAAGGGCTGTGTAAATGATGGGTTGATGGAAGTTCTGATACTATGTTCTTTTTTATATTTATGAATTTTCATAACAAAAACAATTTTAAGAAAGTATCTGGAAAAAGCAAACACTGAATACAAAGAAAAGTTAGGTACATGATTAAACAAGTTATTTTGCCCATATTTTCTATTTTCTTAGTTGTTTTATATAAAGTGTTACATAATGAAAAGCTACATAGTGAAGTTACATAGTGAAAAGCTACTATATTCAAAATAAATAGATAAATATTCTAAGTGATACAAAGCATTCAGTCATAATTTAATTTGGTATCATTTTTTCCTCATGCAGAAGTAAAGTAACAATATGTCTTGTAAAATATATAAATGTAAAATAAAAAAGTATGTTTTGTAATCAATAAAGTAATATATATAGTAAAGTAAGATATAACTTAGTACAGCAACCCTATTTCTCATGAGGAAAAATGATGAAAATTTTTAAAGTCAAAGTTAATAAGATATCCAGTGACATTAAAAGAACCAATTTTAAAAAACCAACATGGAAAGACGAACCTTGATCATCTCTGCCTCTATCTGCTGATGAACCCCTAAGTAACTTTTCTTCACCTGCTGCTTGTCCTTGATCATCATGGTGAGCCTGTGCAGTGGCCCAGAGTTCAGGTCCTCTGCATGTGCCTTCATTATCCTGCTAAGTTGTTCCGTCTGCTGAATCATAAGTAGCCAAGACTTTTTAAGAGAGAAAAGTATATACATAAAATTAGCATTTGTTTTAAAGGCTCCCCACTAGCTGTGATTTAATGTTCAAAAACACTAAACATTGATTTTTACATAAACTATTGTATTACTATACAATAACAGGCAGGGAATTTATACCATGGGCTATGAAATGTCTTATATTTAACATATTCAACTTCAAAAGAGGCAAATTAACCTATCTAACCACACTTAAATTTTTTCTCTGTGTTCAGTTTGTCTTCTGTGGATATTTACTTAAAACTACAATTATGGAAATTTGTATGTATATAAAAGAAAGGAGAATACTATCAGGAAATTCCATCTACCCATATTTCATATAGTCATACTAATATTAAACATTTCAACTCAAAAATTAAAAAAATCAGAGACTATATAGATTAGAAAAATGTTCACAAGACTCTGAGAATCTATATCTGTGCTTATCTTTTGTTTCCTGGTACACTAAAATATTATACTTTCCATATTATAAATACCATAAAGTTCACCAATTACAAATGGTAAAATAAATATTTTTTCCATCCTTATTTTACTTTGCCTCTCTCTGGGAGTAAGCTACTGGTAACTCACTATTTTCTAACATTGTTTTCTTTTTTTAGCTTACATGGCTTTGTCTTTTATCTTCTCATTTTCCCAATATGTTTTCCTAGAAGTTCTTTCTTAATTTTTGGTTTCTACACTTCTTTTGTGCCATTGTCTTAACTCTTCTTAATAAATACCAATAACACAACATACCTAAGAGACACAATATATTCCCTCAAAAGTAGCAATGTATTATGGTGAATTTGGGACAAATGGTCAGATAAGCACTTCTAGAAAAGCAAATCATTGGATTAGACTTCCCAAAAAAATAATAGTAACAAAGAAATTATTTTAACTGCAGGTATCAAAACTCTATTCTATTAAAGGCCTACAATAGTCAAGGAAAACACAAATTAAGATACAGAAATCAAAGTACAAATTCAAATATTTAGAAGACTACTTTTCTACTCTTAGTTTTATAATCTATGAATGAATGAAATTATTCATTACATGTTCATATTGCAAGGGAATCCAAAATCAAAATTGCACAAGACTCAAAAACCAAAGTTACAGTCTAGGAGAAGCATTTAACAAGCTAAAGTATGAGGCTCTCTCATTTGAGGCCAGTCTATACTAAATAGTAAGATGCTGTCTCAGAAAACGAACAAACAACAAACAATAACAACAAAAACCTAATGTATTTCTCCCTTGAAGAATCTTTTTTTATTTTTTCCAGCAGAAGACTAGGATTCAGGACCTTTCACCTGCTTGCTCTAGGCTGGTACTCTACCACTTTAGTCTTGCTCTTAGCTGGTTATTTTAGATATAAAGTCTCCCAGAACTCTTTTCACAAGCTGGATTTAAATAAACCACAGTCCACATCGGATCTCATGTTCCAGAGTAGCTAGGATTACAGGTATGAGCCATGGCACTTGGCTTAAAATCTAATTTTAACAAAGATTCAAACAGTAACCATACAAATGTTTTAGATTAAGAACATACATTCAGTAATCAATCTCAATTTAAAAAAAAAAAAAAGGTGAGAGAAAGGATGGGTTAGGAGCGATGGGTGACAATGTTGTCAGACACTTTCTACTCATATACTGTTTTGTAGAACGGGAACTTCTTTGTACAACTTAAAGATAATAATAAAAAAATATGTTAAAAAGAACATATATTCAACAGCCATAGTAACTGGTTCATCTTTGCCTTTTTCACCTAATATTTTTCAGCACAGAAAATATAAAATTGACAAAATGTTTTGTATGTGTGAAATGTTAAGGCTACTCAAAACAAAACAGTAAGAGTGTGTTCTTGCCCTACTTTTAAAGAGCAAATATTTTCTAAGGGCTCTTCAGCAATAAATTTTGTGATTCCTCATAGGAGTCCTTGCAGCCTAGGGGAAAAGCCTTCTTAGAAGCCAACATTAAATAAGACAATTAGGTCAGAGCCCTCCTCTCCAGGGACACATTCCAGCTGCCTAATTGCTCTGTTCCTGAAGTCACTGTACTATCCACCTACTGTATCGCCCTCAGTACTTGCTAATCCAACCCAGATCACTGTCTAGACGCCTGCACCGTCAGAAACTCCTGCTTTGTGATTACAAACCTCTACATGCATCTTATCAGAATGTTCCACTTTATGCTCTAGTTTTAACAAAAATCCCCTTCTATCCACTTTCAAGTCCCAAGGTTACTATTGAACAAACCCCCTCTTTGTTCAATAATAGTGCCTGTGGTAGCCAGGCGCCAGTGGGTCACACCTATAATTCTAGCTACTCAGGAGGCTGAAATCTGAGGATAGTGGTTCAAAGCCAGCTGGGGCAGAAAAGTTCCTGTGAAACTCTTATCTCTAACAGAAGTTGCACTGTGGCTCAAGTGGTAGAGCCCTATAGCCTTGGGTACAAAGAGGCTCAGGGACAGTGTTCAGGCCCTGAGTTCAAGTCCAAGGAACAGAAAAAAAAAAAGTGTCTGCTCTTACCAGGTGCCAATGAGTCATGCTGATAAATCTAGCTACTTGGGGGACTGTATATGAGAATTCCTATTCAAAGCCAGGAGAGTCTGTGAGATTCTAATCTCCAATTCATCTCCAGACAGAAATGGAGCTTGGCTTACATACTAGAGGGCTAGCCTTGCACAAAGAGCTCAGAGACAGTACCCAAATTTGAATTCAAGCCCTAAAATCAATTCTCTCTCTTACACACACACACACACACACACACACACACACACACACACACACACACACACAGCTCTTGTGCAGCCACTGCCACTGGCCACTTGCCCAGATTAACAAATTTTCAGATTCTATCTCCAAGGATTACCACAAATCCATCTACTTCTCTCCATCTCTACTGCTACTTCTTTCTAAAGTTATAATCATGTCTTGTTTACAGTATTAGAACACTTCCCAAATGCTGCTCTCTCATGCTTCATTCAAATCATTCCCCTTAATACAGCAAAAGAAATTATCATTGTCTTGCTTAAAATTCTACATTCTATTTCCTTTAAGATCGAAAACATATCCAAATTCTTTCCAAAAGCTATTATGCCTCTGATAATCTGATTTGTATATTTCCAACTTGGATGTTTTGCCATTTTCCACATACTTAAATAAATCTTAGGAACATTGTTCTTTCAGTTTCCTGAACAAATCAAGGTCTAATCTCTTCATGGAATTTTTTTCCCAGGAAGTACTTCCTTTCCTTCAAGTGGCAAGATCTAACCCTTCCTTTTGTAATTGACTAAATTCTATGTAGGTCGGGTCCCTGCTATTCATTTATTTACTGCATGTAAAATTTAGTTAATTTTATTAAGTGTTTCCTTAACTTAATGGAAAGCAACTGAAGGCAATTACCTGGGTCTCTTCAGTCACTCTTTTAAGTATTTACTGTAATATTTCAAACAATAAATACCAAGTATTCACTGAAAGAATATCAAGAAGAAAGGAAAAAGGGAAGGGCAGGAAGAAAGAATGAGGGATGGAGAAAGGGAAGAAAGGATGAAGAAAAATCAAAGCATGAACTGAATATTCACATTACACAGGACTGGGGATATATAGCTCAATTATAGAGCACATGTCTGCTATGTATGAGATCCTAAGTCTGATTCTCTAGCACCATAAAATAAAAGTAAACAAATAAATGCTGTTAGAAGGATTTTGCTAATTTCCTTTAACCCAGAATTAGAAAGTATAGCCAGGCACCAGTGGCTCACACCTGTAATCTTAGCTATTTATAAAGGTAAGATGTGAAGATCACAGTTCAAAGGCAGCCCAGGCAGGAAATTTCATGAGACTCATCTCCAATGAACTTCTCCTTGCCCGTTTCTCCCACCCCCCCCAAAAAAAAAAAAAACAAAAGTGAAGCTGTGGTTCAAGTGGGAGAGTGCTAGCTTTGAGCACAAAAAAAAAAAAATTAAGTCCTTCTAGAAAAATTTTCTTCTCCTCCAAAACATATTAGCTACATATGCTAAACAGCACCCCAGCATTATAAAATAATTAGTATAAATCTTTAAAATATCTATTTTATGTTTAGGAAAACAATAGAGGTCAATAATATAAATTATGTGGGAATGAATACATGATACAAAGAAAGTAAATTCTACTCAGTTTTGAAAAATGAAAAAGCACATATGAAGGAAAATATACAATATTTTCTTGCCTTCTACCTCTGAAATAACAGACATGTGATGAGATAAATCAGTATTCCATAAACAGGTAGTAGAGTATTCTGAGTTCATTATACCCTGGGACACAGAGTAAAAGAACAAACTACTAGTAGAGCTGTAATTACAGTAAAACATTGAAAACAGTCAACAAGATGACTCAAGCTTGAAAAATACCTAAGTAATAGTTGTCATAAATAGCTTTTTGCTACAGACTACATCCTCCAACCATTTGTTTTCTTTGTCTTTGCTTGAATTTCTTTCAAATGCAACGTTAAAATTCTATAAAGAATGCATACTTTCTGCACTGAACAACAACTCAAAATAAATGGTTCTCTGAAGCAAAAGTTTTTATTCTAAGTTTATTACATAAGAAAAATGTTGGATCTCTAAATCCTTAGGGGATACAGAAACCCACAAAACAAGTCATTAAATTTCCCTAAGAAGGTTTTCAAAGACTCAGTTGCAAAGGCAAAGGAAACTTTAGATAATCCACATTCATAAGAGCCCCTTATACTGCATTTTCTGTAGATTCCTGGTTTCCCTATTCCAATGGGTCACAACTCTGATTACAATAAGAAGTAAATAGGAGCCATTTAAAAATGCCAATTCTTGCGCTCTATAACCAGAGATTCTGACTTTGTAGGCATTTAACAACGTGCAGGCATGAGTACTTTAAAGCCCCCCTAATAACTGCAATGTACAAATTCTGTTGTAACAAAATATTTTTGTTCCTAATAATCACTGCTTTGTCCAATTATACAATGACCCTTAGCTTATGGACAAATAGGATTAGAGACATAATACTCAAAAAAATCAATAAGAGATACATTTTATAAAAAGACAAGAACTCAAAAATTCTTTGTATGATTTCAAACATATTTAATGGTTAAGAAATACTATAGAATGGTTATGAAATGCTTTAGGAAGCATGACATTTTACCTTGAAAAGATCTGAAGTTTGCCTGTGAATGTAGGTTTTAGAACTCTAATTTTTGAGTTAATATAAGGCAGTAGAATTTCAAATTAAGAATATTTCAATACCAATGTGAATGGGTGTGGCTTATAGCAAAGGAGCAGAGGCAGCCAATAAGCAACTAAAGCATGGGTGCCTAAGCTAACCTACTCTTCAGAACTTCCCCCAGTCTCATACAGAATTAATAATAACTTCAAATTGTTCCATAAAGTGGCAACTGTATTTGGAATGAATTCTTGTTTTCAAATCAAGTTTTATACCTGAACTGACTTTACAGCCTGGAAATTACTTTGCTAAATAATATAAGTGAATTAGTTTCATAGTTACAGTGGATTTGTACTATGTGACTACCAAATAATCTCAACCAAGTCCCAGTGGCTCATGCCCATAATCCTAGCTAGTCAGGAGGCTGAGATCTCAGGATTATTGTCCAAAGCCAGACCAAGCAGGAAAAGTCCATGAGACTCTTATCTCCAAATAACCACAAAAAGCCAGAAATAGAGCTGTGACTCAATTGGTAGAGTACTAGCCATGCGCAAAGGAACATAGGGAGACAATGCCTAGACCCCGAATTCAAGCCCCAGTACAGGCACAAAAAAAAAAATCTAGTTCACCAAAACAAATCTTTTCATTATTTCATTCTCAGGTATTGTAACAGGTTTGCTACTATTTCAATCCACTTTGCAATACAAGGTAAGTCAGTGTCTACTTTCAAATAAATGTGTATGAAAGGACTTCATATACCATCCTACAATAGAAGTATTCAAAATTTTAAATAAACAGGAAAACATAATAAAAATTATATTAAGCACAGAAAAAACAATTTTTGAAATAAAATAACTATTAAACATATGAAAGGGTATTTATTATATTCAGTTTTAGAGAAAAAATTAAATCTTATTTGTTAGGAAATGGAAAGTCTTGGAAAAAATTATATTAAGTGAAGTAAGCCAGGCCCAAAGAAACATAGGCCCCACAGTTTCCCTTATTTGCAATAACTAGTATATGTCTGAGACAAGCAGAAAAAGTCAGATAAGTTGATGTTAGGTGAAATGAACCCCAAGACAAGGACTCAAATGTTTTTTCTTTCATACGATTGTTTCTAACATATTTATAAGATGATTTCTTTGTTGCTTTGTATGTCCCTTCCCCATGGTATAACCCCTGCTTTCACTGTATTTGATGTTGGTATAATTTGGGGAGGGGAAGGGAAAAAAACAAGTCATTTAAATAGGGATACAAGTGGACCCATTGCAACAATGAGACATACAAGTCGTTATGTCAAAAATAGAACTTTACAACTTTGGGGTGGGGGTGGTAGAGATAGGAAGGGGAAACAAAGGAGGAGACTACAATGCTTGACAAGAAATGTACTCACTATCTTGCCCATGTAATTGTAACCGCTCTGTACAGTATTTTCACAATAAAAAAAATTAAATCTTTTTTTTAATGCTGATCCTAGGGACTGAACTCAGAGCCTGGGCACTATCCCTGAGCTTTTTCTCTCAAGGCTAGCACTCTACCACTTGAGCCACAGCTCCGCTTATAGCTTTTTGGTGGTTGATTGGAATATGAGTCTTACAGCCCAAACTGGGTTCAAACTGTAATCCTCAGATCTCAACCTCCTGAGCAACTAGGGTTACAGGTGTGAGCCACTGGCACCCAGCTAGTTAAATCACATTAACGATTACATAACAAAAAATCAAAAGCCTGACAATACACATTGATGACCGGATTCATTCAATGGAAGCTAGCATTCTTACATAGTTCTGGATATGAAAATGGTAAAGATTTACAGGTAAATTTACATTTATGTTGGCAATAAACAGGAAAACTACACATACATTCATATTTGACAAAAAAAATCCCATTTCAGAAATTTACCCTGAAGATACACATAATAATACAACGCTACATCTGTACAATGGCATTTTTGCAACACTGCAAAATACTGTGAAATATACAGTTCTCTATATAGTAAACTGGTTAAGTACTCAAAATACACTCCACCAAAAGGCACCAGGACTCCTAAGGAAAGGAGTTCATTCCAGGACTACAGAAAGGAATATTCAAGGTAAGTTTTATTGTGCCAAGCAGAAAAGTATTCAAAAAAATGATAGTGAAACAGAGTCCAGTACTTGAGGAGAGCAAACATGGTCTACATCAGCTTATATTTCTTCCAAAAGTAGTGCAAAAAAAAGGAAATAAAACCATACCAAAAAAAAAAGCATTCCTAGTATGTACACACTTCAAGAAACTTGATGTCAAAACTAAATAGAACCAAATACAGAGTGTGCTACTCATATTCATGCTCAAGATTCAACAAAACTGAAGAGATACAACAACTAAAAGGATGGATCTTAAATCAAGATGGAAAACAAATTTGCCAGGAAAGGGCATTACTGGGACAGGACAAAAGTTGGATGTGAAATATACTTTTAACAATTATGTATGATGGTGCTAAATTATTATAATTTTATTGTATCATAGAGGAATTCCTGGGAAATATATTCATAGGTAATTAGAAGAGAAGGACATGATATCTTCAACTAATTCATAAATGGTTCAGGAAAAAATACAAATTTATACTGAGAAGGAAAAGGAAATATAGACCAAAAAAGATAAAATGTTAATTGATAAATCAAGTGAAAGACATGAGAGTTATTTATTTTATTCATGGAACTTTTTAATGTTTTAATTTTTTTAAATAAAGATGAAAATTGCTAGTCGCAAGATTTCTACTTGTAGTCGCAAATGTAGAAACAGTGATTGATATATCTTTGTGTCTAAAACAACTAATGAGTGGACAAAACTATATTAAATTATAGTATTCCAGACACTAGACATCAGTAAATTAGCTATGATTCCTGCTAGACTATAAATAAATGATCTAAACCCTGAGATTATTCCATTTTATTGAGTGGGAAGTCAAGCCGAATCTTTTTTTTGGGGGGGAGAGGGGTCCGGTCGTGGGGCCTGAACTCTGGGCCTGAGCGCTGTCCCTCAGCTCTTCAGCTCAAGGCTAGAGCTCTACCACTTGAGCCACAGCGCCACTTCCGGCTTTTTCTCTTTTTGCTTATGTGGTGCTGAGGAATCGAACCCAGGGCCTCAGGCATGCAAGGCAAGCGCTCTACCACTGAGCCAACTTCCCAGCCCCTCTTTTTTTTTTCTTTTTTTTGGCTACTTAATTTCACTTTTTGCTGTACAGAGAGGTTACAGTTATATGACTAAAGTAATGATTACATTTCTTGTCAAGCAGAATCTTGTAAGACTGAGTCTTGTAAGACTAATAAACATAGCAAAGTCATCACAGTACTGGTAGGACTCATTGCTCTATTAGACAAAGGTAAAAATGGAGAGGAAAAAATCTTTACAAAGAAAAAATTTACAACTACAAAGATTCTCCTCAATTATTTAGTAAGAACTGATCAAAGCTCAAAGTGTGAGGAAAGCACTCACCATCTAGCAAACAATCAATCAAATATGTTATCTAGAACTTATATGGGGCCATGAATTGTAACAGAACCCAAGAACCAGAGATGAAATTTTTGTAATATAAAAGGAATCATTCTAAGTTCTAAGAATGTTCTTGCCATGGTAGAGGATATAAGTTTACCTATCTAATTCAGCAAGAGCCAAGAGGATGAAACTAAATACAAGTAACTGGACCTCATCCAAAGCAAAGTTCAAGAATATTTACAGCAACATGAAAATATCTAGCACCATCAAAAGTAAAATCCATAATGCCTGGCAGCAAATCAGAACTTTCTAGAAGCACAGATGGAGAGAATGAAACTCAAAAGAAAAAGAATGAAAACTGACCCAGAAGTGACATAGATGATAGGTGAAAGACTACTACTTCTACATTTTTTCTTCTTCTACAATTACATCTTTATATCCAAGAAACTAGAGGAAATACTAAACACTAATTTAAATGCTGTCAAGACAGGAAATGATGTTTCCAGAAGACATAAAGGAGAAAGAAACATTGCTTTAAAAGTAGAAGTCAAGGTAAGGTTTAGGAAGAACTCATTGATAAGGTTATCAAAGGAAGCTGTACATAAAAAAAAAAAAAACCAGTACATGGAAGTAACAGCAGATGAGATACCGCATAAAAATAAAATGATGAAGGAAAAGATAACTACAGAAATTAAACATCATGCCACGCTGACAGAAGACAGAAAAATAACTACAACACCAGCAATTAGGGGGATAACTTCAGATAGTCAAAATACATATTTAAACAATGCTTGAAAATTTTCCAGAGTCAATAAAAACTACTTACAGTTTTTGGCTAACCTGGTACAAGTAAGTAAACAAATCCATAGCCCCCAAAACATAAATAAAATACATAAAGGAATGTCGTAAATTGCTTTCACTAATAATGAGAAAAATCTTAAGCACAGTCAGAGGACACAAATTCAATACAAATTTATCAAAAGCAATAAAAGATGAAAATATAGAAATATATCTATGGAGTATGGGATGCAAAGTGACAAATTAGATTTCTATACATAATAAAATTGCTTTTAAACAGAAAGACAGGATAAATATATTTTCTCAAGTGTAAAAACTGATAAGAAACAAGGGAGCATGTAATACTGTTCAAAAAATAAATGTATTCAATATCTGACACATAACTGTAACCACCTTGCATCACAAAAAGTTAAAAAAGAAAAAAAAAGCCAGGCACAGGTGGCTCATGCCTGTAATTCTAGCTACTCAGGAGGCTGAGATCTGAGGATCATGGGTCAAAGCCAGCCCAGATAGGAATGTCTGTGAGACTCTTACCTCCAATAAACCACCAGAAAACCAGAAGTGGAGCTGTGGCTCAAGCTATAGAGCACTCGCCTTGAGCTGAAGAGCTGAGGAACAGCACCCAGGCCCAGAGTTCAAGCCCCACAAAAAAAATAAAATAAAATAAATACATAAATAAGTTAAAAAAAAAACTTGACAAGTGACAAAAAGGGGAAAATGTAGTCAAGAATTCAGTGTAGCCAGGAGCTGGTGGCTCACGCCTGTAATCCTAGCTACTGAGGAGGCTGAGATCTGAGGATCATGGTTCAAAGCCAGCCCAGGCAGGAAAGTCCGTGAGACTCTTATCTCCAATTAGCATCAGAAAACTGGAAGTGGTGCTGTGGCTCAAGCGGCAGAGTGCTTGCCTTAGCTGAAGAGCTGAGGGACAGCACCCAACCCCAGAGGTTCAAGCTCCATGACCAACCAAAAATAAATAAATAAAAATAAAAATAAAAAATAAAAAATTCAATGTATACCCTACAAATTTAAGAAGAATGAGGGAAGGGGTGTGTAGGGGAGAGGTGGGTAAGAATGTTGAAAGAAGTAATGATCAAGATGCATTACACTCATAAACTGCTTTATTAAATACCAACTTCTTTATACAACTACTTAAAAGATAATTTTTAAGAAGAAAAAATTGAATTAAAAAACTTAAAAGGTCATTACTAGCAAATCTTCAGGATAAGAAATGTTAAACGAAGTCATTCTAGCAGAAGTGAAGTTTTATCAGAAAGATCTAGATCTACACAGAGAAATGTAGAACAAAATTGTAACTTAATAAATAATTATAAAACGTGCTGCTTTTTTGTTTTGCCAGTCCTATAGCTTGAATTCAGGGGCTGGGCTCTGTCCCTGAGCATTTTTTGTTCAAGGCTAGCACTCTAACTCTAGAGCTACAACGTTACTTCTGGCTTTTTCTGTAGCTTACTGGAGATAAGAGTCTCATTGTTGTGCTGAAGGCTTTAGTGTGGAATGGTTTGCGATCATTCGGGTAAATGTGCAGGAATGGGATTACAGGGTCAAAAGTAAGCTCTATGATTAGTCTTTTGAGGAACCTCCATACTGCTTTCCAGAGGGGATGAACAAGTTTACATTCCCATCAACAGGGTAGTAGCATTCCCCTTTGGCTACATCCTCCCCAGCATCTGTTATTGTTAGTTTTTTTCTATCTTTTTTGGGGGTATGCTTTTTATTGTAATAATATTGTACAGAGGAGTTACAGTTACATGAGCAAGGTAATGAGTACATTTCCTATTCAGCATTGTTGCTTCCTCCTGTATTTTTCCCCTTCCATCCCTTCCCTCCCACCTCCACAACTACTACCCCCAACCCCACCCCCATGCCAACCCCTCACCACCCCACCCACCCCCTCTGAAGTTGTAAAGTTCAATTTCAACATAGTGTTTTGTACATCTCATTGTTACAATAGGTCAACCTGTATCCTATTTAAGCATTTTGTTTTTCCCTTCCCCTCCTCAAATTAAAGAAGTGTATATACAATATGCAGGGCATCAACATCAAATACAGTGAAAACAGGGGTTATACCATGGGGGAGGAACATACAAAGGAACAAAAAAAAATCTCATAGTACATTATAAATATGTTAGAAACAATAGCAAGAAGAAAAAAGATATTTGTGTCCCTATCTTGGGGTTCATTTCACTTAACATCATCTTATACGGTCATGATATTCAATAAAAATGAACACACAAATTACTAGCTACTCTGGGAAACAGCAAAAGCAGTACTCAGAGGCAAGTTTAGACCTCTGAGTTCCTATATCAACAAATTGAAGAGATCTGAAATGAACAATTTAATGAAACATCTGAGCCTCCTTGAAAAAGAGCAGCAAGCTAAACCAATCCAGAGATGGAAACAAATAATTAAAATTAAATCAGAATTAATGAATTAGAATCCAAAAAACCACAGAAAGAATCAACAAAACAAAGAGTTGGTTCTTCAAAAAAATTAACAACATTGACAGACTCTTAGCAAATCTTATCAGAAAAAGAAGAGAACACACCCAAATAAACAAACTCAGAGATGAGAATGGAAGCATCACCACAGAAACAATCATTGAGATTCAGAACAGTATAAGGGAATACTTCTCAAACCTTTATGCCAATAAGTTTGAGAATATGGAAGAAATGGATGATATCCTAGCAAATATCGACATGCTGAAACTACACCAAGATGAATTAAACCAACTTAACAGACCCATATCGAGCATTGAAATAGAAACAGCAATAAGAGACCTCCAATCTAAGAAAAGTCCAGGACCAGATGGATTTACAACAAAATTCTACAAGGCATTCAAAGCAGAACTCACGCCAATACTCCTCCAACTTTTCAATGAAATTGAAAGAGAAAGTTCACTACCAAACTCTTTCTATGAAGCCATCATAACCCTCATCAAAAAAAAAAAAAAAACAGGCAGGAACTCATCCAAGAAAGAGAACTATAGACCCATTTCTTTGATGAACATCGATGCAAAACTCTCAACAAAATTTTAGCCAGACTCCACATAGAGCTCCCCTATGACCCAGCAATCCCACTTTTGGGCATTTACCCAAATGTTCACAAACAAGACCACACAACAGCTACCAGCACGACTATGTTTATTGCAGCATTATTTACTATAGCTAAGATAAGGAACCAACCCAGATGCCCCTCAGTAGATGAACGGATCAAGAAAATGTGGTATATATACACAATGGAATTCTATGCCTCCATCAGAAAGAATGACATTGCCCCATTTGTAAGGAAATGGAAAGGCTTGGAAGTAATTATATTAAGTGAAGTAAGCCAAGCCCAAAGAAACATAGGTCCCATGGTTTCCCTTATTGGCATTATCTAGTATATGTCTGAGTCAAGCAGAAAAGGTCAGATAAGTTGATGTTAGAGAAATGAACCCTAAGATATGTATTCAAATGCTTTTTTTTTTAGTGCGATTGTTTCTAACACATTTATAAGATTATTTCTTTGTTGCTTTGTATGTCCCTCCCCCCACAGTATAATCCCTGCTTTCACTGTATTTGATGTCCGTATAATTTGTGGAGGAGAAGGGGAAAAACAAATCGTTAAAATAGGGATACAATGAGATGTACAAGTCGTTACATGGAAAACGAACTTTACAACTTTGGTGGGGGGGGGCCAAGAGGATTGGGTGGGGGGGTTGGGGAGGAGGATGGGAAGGGATAGGAAGGGGAAACAAAGGAGGAGGCTACAATGCTTGGTAAGAAATGTACTCATTATCTTGCCCATGTAATTGTAACCCCTCTCTACAGTATTTTCACAATAAAAAAAACAAACAAAATTTTAACCAATCAACTTCAACAACTCATCAAAAAAATCAAATTCATTTCAGAGATGCAAAGCTGGTTCAATATACCCAAATCAATTAATATAATTCATCACATCAACAAGAGCAAGGATAAGAACCACATCTCAGTAAATACAGAAAAAGCATTTGAAAAGATCCAACACCCCTTTATAATGAAGGCTCTGGAAAAATTAGGAATCCATGGAACATTCCTCAATATAATAAAGTCTGTATATGAAAAACCTACAGCCAGCATTATATTTAATGGTGAAAAACTAGAGCCATTTCCTCTAAACGCAGGAATGAGACAAGGATGTCCAACTTCTCCACTACTCTTCAATTTAGTATTAGAATGCCTAGCTACAGCAATAAGACAAGATGCAAGCATAAAGGGGATCCAAATAGGAAAGGATGAAGTAAAACTCTAGCTCTTTGCGGATGACATGATCTTATATTTAAAGAATCCACGTACTCCACTCCCAAATTATTTGAGTTGATTCAAATTTTGGCAAAGTAGCAAGGTATAAAATTAACCCTCAAAAATCAATGGGTTTTCTATATGCCAAATACGAGAAGAGAAACACTGAAATCAGGAAAGCAACTCCTTATGTAATATCTCCACAAAAAATAAAATACCTAGGAATTAACTAAAGAAGTGAAGGACCTCTACGAAGAAAACTTTTAAAACCTAAAAAAGGAAATCAAAGCAGAAGTTAGGGAGTAGAAAAACCTCCCGTGTTCCTGGACTGGAAGGATCAACCGTGAAAATGGCAAGGATCTCTACAAATTCAGTGTGATACCTATCAATATCCCAACCTCATTTTTCAATGAAATAGAAGAACCAATCCAAAAATTCATATGGAGCTGGGCGCTGGTGGCTCACGCCTGTAATCCTAGCTACTCAGGAGGCTGAGATCTGAGGATCTCGGTTCAAAGCCAACCCGGGCAGGAGAGACCGTGAGACTCCTATCTCCAATAAACCACCAGAAAACCGGAAGTGGCACTGTAGCTCAAGTGGTAGAGCGCTCGCCTTGAGCTGAAGAGCTGAGGGACAGCACCCAGGCCCAGAGTTCAAGCCCCACGACCAACCAAAAAAAAAAAAAAATTCATATGGAACAATAAAAGACCCCAAATGGCAAAAATGATTCTTAACAGAAAGAACAGTGCTGGAGGAATATCAATGCCAAATTTCAAACTCTACTACAAAGCCATAGTAAGCAAAACAGCTTGGTACTGGCACAAGAACAGACCTCAGGACCAATGGAATAGAATTGAAAACACAGAAATGAACCCACAGACCTATAGCCACTTAATCTTCAATAAGGGAGCTAAAAAAATAGAATGGAAGAAAGACAGCTTCTTCAGTAAATGGTGCTGGCAAAATTGGTTATTCACCTGTAGAAAACTAAAGGTAGATCCATATATATCACCCTGCACCAGAATCAACTACAAATAAATCAAAGACCTCAGAGTCAAAGCAGACACCCTGAAAACATTACAGTAAGGAATAGAATAAACCCTAGGTCTCTTTGGCACAGGTCAAAATTTTCTTAATAGAGACCCAGAAATACAACAAATCAAAGAAAGGTTGAACAAATGGGATTGCATGAAGCTGCTGAGCTTCTGCATGGCAAAAGACATAGCTAGCAAGATCAATAGAAAGCCCACGGATTGTTAGAAGATCTTCACTAACCTCACAACAGACAAGGGTCTCATATCTAAAATATACCTGGAACTCAAAAAATTAAATCCAACAACAAATCCTCAAAGAAACAACTGCCCAATAAATAAGTGGGCTAAAGACTTAAAGAGAAACTTCTCTGAAGAGGAAAGAAGGATAGCCAATAGACACATGAAGAAATGCTCAACTTCTCTAGTCATAAAAGAAATGCAAATCAAAACAACATCAAGATACCACACCTCACCCCAGTTAGTATGGCTATAATCAAGAACTCTAATAACAATAGATGCTGGAGGGGATGTGGACAGAAGGGAACCTTACTGCATTGTTGGTGGGAATGTAACCTTGTTCAACCACTTTGGAAAGTAGTATGGAGGTTCCTCAAAAGACTCCACATAGAGCTCCCCTATGACCCAGCAATCCCATTTTTGGGCATTTACCCAAATATTCACAAACAAGACCATACTAAAGCTACCAGCACAACTATGTTTACTGCAGCATTATTTACCATAGCTAAGATATGGAACCAACCCAGATGCCCCTCAGTAGATGAATGGATCAAGAAAATGTGGTATATATACACAATGGAATTCTATGCCTCCATCAGAAAGAATGACATTGCCCCATTTGTTAGGAAACGAAGACTTGGAAAAATTTATACTAAGTGAAGTAGACCAGGCCCAAAGAAACATAGGTCCCATGGTTTCCCTTATTTGTAGTAACTAGTACATGTCTAGGACAAGCAGAAAAGATTAAAAGCTATGTACATATGACCATATAAGATTATGTTAAGCAAAATGAATCTCTTTTCTTTCTTGCTATTGTTTCTAAAGTATTTATAATGTACCATGTGATTATTTGTTTCTTTGTATGTTCCTCCCCCACGGTATAACCCCTGTTTTCACTGTATTTGATGTTCGGTGCCCTGCATATTGTATATATACTTCTCTAATTTGGGTGTGGAAGGGAAAAAACAAAACGCTTAAACAAGGATACAGGTTGCCCCATTGTAACAATGAGATATGCATGAGACCCTGGGTTCGATTCCTCACCACCACATAAACAAAAAGCCAAAAGTGGTGCTGTGGCTCAAGTGGTAGAGCGCTAGCCTTGAGCTGAAGAGCACAGGGAGAGCACCCAGGCCTAGAGTTCAAGCTCCACAACTGGCAAAAAAGAAAGAAAAAGAAAATGAACCTTATAACTCCACTGGGGGGTGGGGAGGGATGGTGGGGGTAGTTGTGGAAGTGGGAGGGTAGGGATGGTAGGGAAAACACAGGAAGTAGGAACAATGCTCAATAGGAAATTTACTCATTACCTTGCTCGTGTAACTATAACCCCTCTTTAAAGCATTTTTACAATAAAAAAAGTACAAAAAAAGAACAGTGCTGGAGGAATATCAATACCAAATTTCAAACCCTCGTACAAAGCCATAGTAATCAAAGTGATTATATTAATATCAGAATAAATTTTACAGCCAAGAATATTGCTAAAGACAAAGAAAGTAATTTCATAATGATAAAGCAGCCAATTTGCAAGGAAACGAAAAATTATAAACATTTTCCCCTAGTAATAAAGAAATTAATTTTTCAAAAAAATATGATTCTGGGGCTGGGAAGGTGGCTCAGTGGTAGAGCGCTTGCCTTGCATGCTCAAGGCCCTGGGTTCGATTCCTCAGCACCACATAAGCAAAAAGAAAAAAGCCGGAAGTGGCGCTGTGGTTCAAGTGGTAGAGTACTAGCCTTGAGCTGAAGAGCTGAGGGACAGCGCCCAGGCCCAGAGTTCAGGCCCCACGACCGGACCCAAAAAAAAAAAAAAAAAAGATATGATTCTAAATATTTATGTACCTGATTACAGACATTCAAAATATAAGCAAAACCAATTAAGCTTACACTGAACTGTATCTCCAGCTTTTTTGCTTATCTAGCTTTTGGACTTTCTTGACCTCCATAATAAACCAGTTATATAAACTACTATAAATACAGTTCTTATTATTTCTGTTTCTCTGGAAATCCCAACTAACACAGAAGTAAAACACTTTAAAACTGGCCACTGATGGCTCACTCCTGTAATACTAGCTCAGGAGGCTCAGATCTGATGACAGAAGTCCAAACCCAGCCCAAACTTACACATCTGTGAGATGCTTATCTCTAATTAGCCAGCAAAAAGACAGAACTAGAAGTGTGGTTCAAGAGACAGAGCACTAGGTATAAGCAAGAAAACCAACTAAGAGAGATGCTGAGTTTAAAGCCACAGTACCAACGAAGCAAGGAAGGAGGAAGGAAGGAAGGAAGAAAAGAAGGAAGGAAGGGAGGGAGGGAGGGAGGGAGGGAGGGAGGGAGGGAGGGAGGGAGGAAAGCAGGCAGGCAGGCAGGCAGGCTAGACACTTCAACACCATTATCAACCATTTCAATCTACTGTCTAGGTATGAAGTATTCCAATCACAGTATAAATTTACCATTCTTATCAAGTAAGTACGTATGAAACTTTTACCAAGGAAAATCACATGTATAAATTTAAAAGTTATATAGATTATAGAAAATTGGCTCATGAAGAAAAATTGAACTTTATAAATTCAATGCCAACAATGAAAAGATATTTGGGGGGGGGGAGTGAAATATGGGAATGTGGCTTAGTGGTAGGTAGACTGCTTGCCTACCATACATGACACCCTGGGTTTGATTTATCAGTACCCCATAAACAGAAAAGGCCAGAAGTGTCTCTGTGCCTCTAGAGTGTTAGCCTTGAGCACAAGAAGCTCAGGGATGGTGCCCAGGCTCTGAGTTCAAGCCCCAGGACTGGCAAATAAAAAAAAAATACGGAAAGAACACGGGGGTCATAAAAGAAATCAAAGGCAAATTAAAATGCATTCTGCAATGAAAGAATGCTATCCACATAAGAATTTATAAATGTAGCTAAAAAATAATACTCAGAGAACATTTAGAATACTACAAACTACCTTGGGTATGCTCATTCAATCTCATGATCTATTTGTTTTAAAGACAATTATGATCCTATACCTAAGGAAGGATGAAATTATTCTCCTTACCTTGGATACATTGCTGACATAATTCATTTGGACAGTACTTTCTTTATCAACTTGATTACAGAGGTTCTGTAGAGTAGATGCATATTCTTTATCACTTTTTATTCTCAAAGACATAAATTTCTTCACTGTTTCGAGTAACCGTAATTCCCAGTCTTGCAACTTTAACACAGCTTCATGTGAATTCTTCAGATCACTCCCAAACCCCATTTTTGTAAGGCACTGCTTAACCTCCAGACTGCACGAGGGAGACTTCTCTCTAATCAGCACATATCTGTGTGTACAAACACAAGAAGAAGAAGAAAACCTTAAATGAAAAGGAAATTAGTCTTTGAAGCAAAATTATAATCCATTCTCCTCAAGGTTTAAAAAAGAAACCTACTCTAATGATTTCTTTCTCCCAAAGACCAGGAAAGAGATGAGGATATCTACTCTGTTGCTGACTTGTATTCAACAGTGTATTGGAGACAGTAGACATTACAATGACATGAACAAAAAAAAAGACATTCTGAGTAGAAAGGAAGACATAAAATTATTTTTATTTGCAGTGGATATCATTTTATAAAGAAAAAGGGATTAAATAAAGAATTATTAAGACAAATAAGTTAGTTTCATAGGATTACAAAGTTTTATGATTTGGATATGAAATACCCTCAGAGGCTCATGGGCTGAACACTTGGTCCTCAGCTGGAGCTGTTCTGGGAGGTGGTGGAAACATTAGGAGGTGGGCATCACCACGGGGGTGGGCGGGAGACAGTGTGCCCTAGAAGGCTATACCTCATTCCCAGCCTCTTCTGGCTCTTCCTTCTTGGCCATCTTTCTGCGGCAAAAGTGAACAGCTTCTGCCACACTCCCTCGCCATCATGGTTTTCTGCCTCATTGCAGGTACCAAAATATAGAACCAAGTCACTATGGACTGAGAAGTCTCTGAATCAAAATAAATCCTGCCTTCCTTATGTTTTTTTCCTCAGGTACTCAGAGCAATGTAAAAGAAAATCAATTTTATTTCTGTATGCCTACAACAATCAATCCAAAAATAAAATTCAGAAGCAATTCCATTTACAACATCAAAAAGCCATAATGCATTTAGGAACAAAATTTAAGACAAGTTTAATAACTTTTAAATTAAACTTGTTCTCTTCACACTACAACACTATGTTGAAAGAAACATTAAACGGCCTATATAAATTGATTATGTTCAGTTAATATTGTTTAGAAAGTGAGAATCCCCAATTTAATGAAGAGAATCAATGTGTTCCATATTAGTATCTTAGATAACTTTTGCATAAATTGGCAAGCCAATACTGAAATATGTAAGATAAGCCAAAAGAGCCAGGATAGCCAAGGAAAAGCCTTCAAAGAAAAATTTCGGGATTCATACATTTTATTTCAAAGCTCATTAAAAAGCTATTGTAATCGAGGCTTAATATGGGCATATGGACAGTTATAGAAATTAATGGACTAGATAAAGCATCCCACTAAACCTCTGCATTTACGTAAAAATATTTTACCTCAATGAATGGTCTTGAGACAAACAGATTTCCATCACTAGCTGTAGATCTTTGACCTTGAATCTCCAGAACACTAAGCCAAAATAAACTTCTTTTCTTTATAAACGAACTCTGTGGTACTATATTACTGGCAACAGAAAATAGAGTTCAGACATTGAACTATAACTCAAAAAAAGTTGTTTAAAAAAATGACTACAGCATAACTTATTATCATCTACAGGCCAGTTATCATAAACTTCCCCAACATATCCTCCTTATTTACTATAAATCCTGAAAACTATGTTAGAATTTATTTTTTTCCTCCGGTTTCCTAAAACTTCAAGCAATGAATCTTTCAGAGCCAGCTAGAAGAAATACAGAAACACACCTTCTATTCCATTTCAAGTTCTAGAGAAGCCTGAACAGGAGTCAATTTGTTGTCAATTGAATGCTTATCCTTTAAGCTATAAAAGGAGACTCAGATAAACAAGAAGTGATTTTTCTCTCTAACTTCAGTGATCCCATCTCAAACTATGGTGGGGGAAAAAAAAGCGTTTCCAAGTAGCAAATAAACTATAATCTCCCTCAGTTTTATGAACTATCAGGTGATCAGGAGAAAATTAAATTGTCAAAAAGAATTTTGGGGCTGGGAATGTGGCTTAGTGGTAGAGTGCTTGCTTACCATGAATGAAACCCTGGGTTCGATTCCTCAGTACCACATAAACAGAAAAAGCCTGCTAGACTTGAGCAAAAGAAGCTCAGGCAGGGACAGTGCCCAGGCCCTGAGGTCAAGCCCCAGACTGGAAAAGAAAAATAAATCATTCAAGTTGTCAAGTAGCAATCAAGACACTAAATGGACCTTACACAGTCAATACAAAGGAAAATCACATATTCACTTGAATATCAAATAGGATAGTTCCAGAATTTCATTTTGTATGCAGCCATTCTTAAAAAGCACTTAAGAACCAGTTTCACTCAGTGGCAGACAACTTGCCTACCATGCAGGAATTTTAATACCCAATGCCACAAAAATTGTTTTACTCATTTTAACATAGCATGTATTTGGGGAGCATATTTATTTATAGTGAATGTTATTCTATTATTTATATTCAGTTAAACTAAATCTTGGTAGAGACACATTGTATCTTATCCCATATTTCCAAAAGAGGATAAGAAACATTTTTGAAAGGAAAAAAAGGTAAAATGTTGTACTTTTTATTTAAAAAAAAAATATTTGAGATTGTAGCTCATTTTATTCTATAAGCTGGTATAAATATTACATCCACTTCTAAATGCATCTTGGTGGCAATTTTTTTTCTCCTATCTGAAACTTCAAAAGGATTGTGAAGAACTCAGAAGGAAAACTAGGAAACAATACCTGGCAAATCTAAAAAGCTCTCTAGACTGTCCTTAGGGATTATTTCTATACACTAATATTCCAGATCAGTGACTATAACTTAATATACTGTTCTTGTCTTTAGGGAATAAATAAAAACTCCTAAAATAACTACATAAGACTATACTTAATTTTGGACTGTACAGTAATTATCCCATATATGCCAAATGACATGTGACAGACCTGTTTACAGTACATTCATTCAATGGAATATCACTCAGTCCTCCTAATATAAAGGGAAATTTTTCTGTATACTAATCTATAACCAACATTAAGAACTGATCATTGATCCAGGTGCTGATAGCTCACACCTGTATTCTAGGTAATATGGAACCTGAAATCTGAGAGTTTCAGTTTGAAGCCAGATTGGCAGAAAAAGCCCTGAGACTCTGTCTTCATTAACCAGCAAAAAAACTTTGGTGGAGGCATGGATCGAGTGGTAGAATACCAGTCATAAGCAAGAAAGAATGAAAGGCCCTGAGTTCAAGCCCTGCTGCTAGCATGCACATTCGCGTGTGCACATGCACGCACACCCACACACACCCACACACAGAGGCTAGTTGAAAAAGATAAGACACAACTTACTAAGCTAACTTTGTATAAAAGAGAAAGGGAGGAAGAATAGTATTCATTGTACTTTTAAGTGTGTAAGGTACTAGTTCTAGAACATAGAGTGGCTTGGGTTTGTGCACATACACATATACACATAGATTTATATAAACATGTGTGAATTATTTTGAGACAGAGTCTCACTATGTAGACCAGGCTGGCCTTGAACTCATGATGGATCCCTCACCCCTTCAAGTGCTGAGGGATCCATCCTAAGTTCAAGGTCATGGTCTACCATGTGTGACTTGTATATTCTTCTACTTATCTGAATGTTGTTCTGAGTCAATATATTTACATCAATCACCCAAGAAATAAAGAATTTTTAAAGACAGAAAAAAAATAGCACAGGATGAAACTACCCAGAAAGATTCCAGGAAATAATAAGACAAGAAACAGAAATGATGATTATCATTTTTAGATTATTAAAAAGTCAAACAGGAAACATTTAAGGAAGTAGTACCATTATACAACTACAAAATTCTATACATGGTGTAGGAAAAGGAGAGAAGGAGGGAGGGAGATAGGGAAAAAGTTCAAAATCAGGATGTATGTGGCAGGCAATGGAAGATAGTGTATTGATTTATCTATTGTTATTTTTCCACTGAGGAAACCAATAAAGCTCAAACTCTTTGGGTCAACTGCCTTTTAGGGCAGAATATCAATGTTATGAACATGATCCTTTAAAATGATTTATTTGCAAATACAGTTTTGAAATTCATGAAGCTGAGCACATGTAATTTGTATACTTTTCTGTCTGTGTAGGTAGGGATGTGTGTGTGAGAGAAAGACACACACACAGACATAAAAAGAGAGAGACAGAGAGACAGAGACAGAGACAGGGGGAATAAATTTTGATCCGGCATCTGGATATAATATGGCTTAAAGAGAGAAAGAAAAGGATAAAAAGAGACCTACGAAAACAAGCTTAGAAGGTATAACAGCAATAAAGCTTAACAAAGGGTCTAGAATTGACAAAGTCAGTATGAATTAAGGTTGAAGAATCTTGATCTATTAAATGTAAACAAAAGACACATGATTTAATGAAATCTTCAAGGCTTTAGTAAGAAAAAATGGTATCATTAACAACAAAAATAAAAGAAAAAGAAAATGGAACATTTTTTTAAAAACCTATTGAATTGTAAATAAGCATTTAGATAAAATACTAAGGCTAAAAAAATCCACAATTGAGTCAACTGTTTAAGGTGCAAAGTCTGAGAATTTTGGACAAAGTCAGTATCATAAAAGCAGCTCCTCAGTATCTTCCAGCACCAATACCTGAAGAGAAATCACACACACACACACACACACACACACACACACACACACACACACACACACACACACACACACACACACACACACACACACACACACACACACACACACACACACACACACACACACACACACACACCAAAATCAGAAAAATTTGAAACAGCCATGGTAAAAATTTCTTAATAAGTACATCTGGAAGGCTAAGACAAGACAATCATGGTTCTAGGTTAACCTGAACCACCACAGTGCAAAGCTGGATATGGTAGCACTCACCTGTGATCCTCCTAACAAAGGGAAGCCAAAAGCAGGCAAACAGTAGCTCAGGTGAGTGAGCAGGCAGAAAGCAAGATTCTATCCTGAAAATAATAATTTTAATGAAAGACTGGCGGTGTAGCTCAGTAGCAGAAATTCCTGCTGAGCAAGCACAAGGCACTGAGTTTAAATCCCAGTACTGCCCAAAACAACAGCAATGATAATTATCAAATTTCCTAAAATAAATGAATAAAGGAATAAGTTGTCAAAATAATCAGGTGGAAATTACAGAACTAAAGAAATGCAGTAGTCGAATTTTTTTTAATTTTATTGTCAAAGTGATATACCTAGGGGTTATAGTTGTGTAAGTAAGATAGTACATTTCTTGTTGAACTTGTCAGTAACAGAAATTTTAAAACTTGATAGATGTGCTGCATAGTAGAGAAAAGAGTACCAATGAGCTTAAGGGTAGCACAACAGAATTCACAACATATCCGATGAACACAGAGAAAATGGGGGGAAAACTAACAAAGCCTTAGAGAACCTATGAGTCAATAATCAAACATGCAACTTGTCTTTTATCAGAGCCCAAACAGGAAAAATAAAGGGATTGAATCAATGTTTGAAGAAGTGTATGTTTACCTAGCTGAATAAGATATTGAATAGCTACAAAACTAAGACAGTATATTATTGGCTGAGGATGGACAATAGAGCAATGGAACAGAATACACAATATAGAATACACAATATGCTCTACAGACTTGACAAAGTCTAAAAGCAATTCGAATGAGCAGGAATTAGCATTTTCAACAAATAGTGAAATAGTACCTGAGCAAGTGGACATCTTTTTAAAAAAAAACAAAAACAAAAAACTTTACCTAATATTTTATTTTTAAAAATTATTCATAAGGACCACATTTAAGCATAAAACACACTTTTAGGTGTGTTAGAAAATATAAAGAAAGCAGGGCAATAAGCATCAAAGTGATCTAAAACATGGAAAGACTGATCTTTATCAAAAAGTCTTTAGCTCTATAGAAGCCATATGAGCAGAATGAAAACATAGCTATTAAAACTTATAACTTTTGAAGGACATGAAAACAACTTGAGAGTCAACAGTTCATCTTATCAAGTAAAAAGCCAAGTGACTGAAAACTTGTAAAAGAAATGAATTCATACATTAAACTACTGTCCCAAAACCTGGAGAGACAGAGAGATGAACAGACCCACATCAGATCAGAGCAGAAACCACCATTAGAACAAATGACTAAAGAATCAAACATGATCCAGGTACTGGTTGCTCACGACTGTAACAATAGCTACTCAGAAGGTTGAGATCTGGGAATCACAATTCAAATTCAAAGCCAGTCCGAACAAGAAAATCCATGAGACTCTTATCTCCAATAAGATACATATATATATATATATATATATATATATATAGGCTTAAAACATATATGTATATATATATTTTTTTAACTTAAATCAGAGCTATGGCTCAAGTGATAGAGCACTACCTGAGTAAAAGAAGCTCACACACAGCTCCCAGGCCTTGAATTCTATGCCCAGGATAGGAAAAAAAAAAAAAAAAAATCAAACATGGTTAAGTGGAAAGGTAAAAACTATTCAGAGGTCAGGTACTGGTGGCTCACGCCTATATCCTAGTTACTCAAGAAACTATGACCTGGAAGACTACAGTTAGAAGTCATCTTGGTCAGAAAAGTGAGAGACTCCATCTTGAAGGAACCAGAAATGCCAGGCTGGAGGCCTGTACTGAATCTTTTCTTTCAAGTGAAGGCAATTTATTTCAACACACAGATTTTATTAAAAAAAAAAAATGTGCTTACTTGCTTCCTTTATTCTAACATTGATAACAAATTCAAGAATACCAACAAAGACTAATTTATAAAAATGGGTGAATACAATTTTTTAAAACTACATGCTTGGAAATTCATTTACATAATTTTTCTGAGATAGTGTAAAAACAATTATGTCAAATATTAAAAAATAAAATAATTTTCATGTAATAAAAACTGGAATGCTTCATTCTTCCCCCAACAGAGTCTCTGAAACTAGAAAGAAATTCGACAGCACTTGAATTTAGAAACCTGGACTAATATAACCTAGCAAAATCACTTTATGGTAATCTCATTAGAGAATGTTTGCATAGTGACAAAGAATATAAAAGCCTTAACAATTTAAGTATAAAATGAATTGTCTCAAACTGTTTCCTACCTTTTATATGCTTCAATACTGACAGAAGTAGCAGTTACTCGATTTCAAGAAAATCTAAGCTGTCAGCAGCAAAACAGAACAAAGCCACCAAAGCCACTGAGCAAGAAAGTACAAACCACAGTTACAAACCAAAAAACTGACTTCACATGAATACCAAGTGAGGTCTTTTTTTAAAAGAAGCATTGAAAAAGACAGGGAGGAAGATCAGAATTTAACGTGAAAAACTTCTCCAGACAATACCAATTAATATACCACTTAGCTTTGCCTACCTGATGGACACAGTATTTTATTTACATTTCTTCTGCATGGAAATGATATAATAAAACCCCTTTGTATAATTAATATATACTAATAAAAACAAATAAATATGAAACTTCTAAATGAAAAAAACCTGAAATTCTTTCTATGCTTCCTTTAAAAGTGTTACTTCTAGCTCAATTTAAAATGAAAGTTAAAGCCAGATGTTGGTGGTTTACTCCTGTAATCCTAGCTACTCAGGAAGCTAAGATCTGAGGATCATGGTTCAAACCAACCTGGGCAGGAAAGACTGTGACACTCTTATCTCCAATTAACCACCAAAACCTGGGGAGTGGATCTGTGACTCAA
Source organism: Dipodomys merriami (assembly GCF_024711535.1). Classification (NCBI taxonomy): domain Eukaryota; kingdom Metazoa; phylum Chordata; class Mammalia; order Rodentia; family Heteromyidae; genus Dipodomys; species Dipodomys merriami. The sequence goes on along the minus strand of NW_027204159.1, from coordinate 1,757,070 downwards.
AGTGGTAGAGCCCTGCTTTGAGCAAAAAGAGCTAAAGGACAGTGCCCCAGCCCTGAGCTCAAGCCTCACAACTGACCCAAAAAAGAAGGAAAAAGAAAAGAAAGCTAAATGAAAGTGAAATAGCACAGAGTGGCCAGCCTACTTGAACATTAATGGCTAACAATCTTCCAATGAGAGAAAACAAGGAATAAAAACTTACAAAGTCTATAAAAGAATGAATAACACGTTTGATCTTAATTTCAGTATTATATTTGTGAAGAGTTGGCAATTAAATATATTATACAGTAGATATGTCAACCGAATTTTTAAAATTTATATAAATCAACAGATATTTGGGGGATAATTACAAAAAACAAATACTAGAGATGCAAAAATAAAATCTACATTATAACCATCAAACAATTTACAGGGCAGTAAGGCAAGGTAATAATAATAAAATTGACTGATTCAAAATTCACTCAGAAAATATGAATGGTTATTGGTCATATGTATTTCTTAGTGCCAGAGCACCAATATGAGTAAGAGTTCAGAGCCTTGTCTCAAAAAGCTCACAATATACTAGGGAAACAAAGCCTGACATAAGTAAATGCACACAATTCAACAGCCACACAAATACACTTATCACAAGTTGAGTGGGGATACTGAACAAATATGCACAACACTCCCAGGGCCCACAAAAATGGCTTGACCGGGTATGAAAACATGAGGTAAAGTGCTACAGAGACAGAAAAAGGAAGAAGCACAGCTTAACAGAGGATTCAAAATGAATTAAGGAACATCTTCTATAAATTCTGAGGCGTATTTAACAGAGAAGGGTATGTATGTATGTATGTATGTATGTATATCTACAAAAATGTTTGCAGGAAAGGGAATGTGTGTATGTCATTTGGAAAAGTAAATATGTATGTATGTATGTATGTATGTATGTATGCATATATATGTATGTCATTTGGAAAAGTAAATATTGGTTTCAAATCTTAACTCTATCATTGAAGAGTGATGTAATATGTTTGGGGTTTTTCTTTGTTTGTTTTGAGTGGAGGGTAAAAGGCTTGGTTCCAGTCCTGGAGTGTGAAATCCAGGGTCTGGGCATTGTCCTTGAGCTTTTGTGCTCAAAGCTAACACTCCACCACTTAAGCCACAGCTCCACTTCCAGTGTTTTTGGTGTTTAAATTGGAGATAAGGGTCTTGTGAACTTTCCTGCCTGGACTTGCTTCAGACTGCCATCCTCAGATGTCAGTCCCCTAAGTAGTTAAGATTACAGGCGTGAGGCTGGGAAGGTGGCTCAGTGGTAGAGTGCTTGCCTTGCATGCATGAGGTCCTGGGTTCGATTCCTCAGCACCACATAAGCAAAAAGAAAAAAGCCAGAAGTGACGCTGTGGCTCAAGTGGTAGAGCGCTAGCCTTGAGCTGAAGAGCTGAGGGACAGCGCCCAGGCCCAGAGTTCAGGCCCCACGACCAGACCCAAAAAAAAAAAAAAAAAAGATTACAAGCGAGAGCCACCAGTGTCAGGCTGTAATATGCCATTTTAATTACTATAAGCTCAGTTTTCTTTAAAATAGGGATAACAATACCTGTTTGGAAGGGTTATTATCAAGGTGAGAATACAGTCATCCTTCCCTATACTGTGGTTCACTCAATGAGGCTTCACTTTATCACGGGTTTTTAAAAAGAAAATATGTATGTACTGATCCCTCACTCATCATGGGGGCTACGTTCCAGAGGACCCCTCCTCCCCCATTCCCCCCCCAATAGATAAAAATCTCACAAGTAGCAGTAAGTGAACCATGATATAGTGAGGGACAACTATATAACGCTGCTACCTCACAGATTTCACCTACCACAGGGGTGTGGAATGTAACTCTGCAATAAGTGAGGGATCACTGTAGATAAAGCAGTGTGTTGAGAGACTTACTAATATCATGTGAGAGAAAAGGGAAGAACAACAAGTAAGACGATGGGGAACACATTTGCAAAAACCCAAAACAACAACAACAACAACAACAAAAACGAAGAAAAGCCTTAAGTAAATGTTAACATAAAAGCATCTAAATGCCATTTAACTGTTTACCCTTCTTACATGATAGATTATTATAAAAGGCTTCATATTTCAAACTGAAGCTAAATTTCTTTTTTCAAAGACACTATCCAGGTGGAGTAGTTTAACGAAATTCAAAATCTGGATTTGTACTTTCAAATAAGCTCAGTGAAGGCAATCAACAAGGTTTCCTTAGTTGTAGGTTAAATGAACTCAGCCAGTCCCTACCTTGCAGCATAACAGCCTCAGGGAGCAAAGATCAGACAAACTTGTTTAGAACTTGTAGGAAAGCTGGCTCCATTCTTAGCTTTTAGAATATTTTACCCTTTTCTCAAAACCAAAGGCCCAATCCCCACTCCCGCTGACCTTTGCCTTTAGTCATGACCTTACGACTCCAGTTCACTCCCAACATTGATTCTTCTAAAATTCCATTCAAATTAGACATATGCTTTCCTAAGTCTGTATCCTCCACCTTCAAGTGTCTGAAATGGGATTCCACACAAACAAATTCTCTAAAGTGGAAGTTGTCCCTTTTCTACATGCCACCACCCTGTCACACCAGGAAAGCAGAAGTGTAACTTTGCAAATAATGTTCTTTAGCTCTTTAGCAAAAGTTCCTCCTCCTGGGGCTAAGGTAGAAAAGTGGGTGAGAGGGTAAATGTGATGAGGGTAATGTGATGAAAATACAATATAGGCATGTATGACAATGCAATGATGAAACCCATTACCTATACAATCAATATACAGGGAGGGGAGGGAGGGAAAAAGAAAGGAAGAGAGGGAAGGAAGGAAAGAACATTTAAGCTAGGGTTCAAGTAGTAGAATGCCTGCCTAGCAAAGCATGAGGCTCTGAGTTCAATCTACAAGTACAACCAAAATAAAGAACAAAGAAGAAAGGGGGAGAGGAGGGGAGGGGAGATATTTAGGCATAGTGGCACATGCCTTAACCCCAGCCCTCAGATAGCTGAAACAGAAAGATCCAGAGTTCAAGACTAGCCTGGCTTGTACAGGAAAACCATGTCTCAAAAAAGAAAAAAAAGGAAGAAGAAAGAAAAGAATAACAAGAAAAGGATGAGGACAGAACTGAAACTTAATAGCCATGAGAAAGGCCTAATTCTAATAAACAATATGGAAAAGGTTTAGCATGAAATACTTTAGCTCCTTGAGGAAAAACTATGAACATATTTATTTTTCTCTATAATACTTTGATTTGGTGATGCATGCAGTTTTTTAAAAGGCTGAATCCAGCTAAATCCTAAGTTCATAATAGAAAAATGTCTCTTTTGAGTATGTAGGAAGTCATAGTAAGAAAAGCAACCCCTATGATTTTTAGTAGAGGCCAGGGTCTAAATATGAAGATATTGAAGGTATTTAAGTATGTAAACATATAGAAATGATGAGAGTTGTGGGCTAATGAATGCTAAAAGGAAACCTGGATAATCACATTTTTAAGTCTCTGAAAACTAAGTTGATTTCTAATTGTTAAATGTTTAATAGTAAACATTATTTCTCTTTCAAATATATTCAAGTCACAAAAAAGGCTAGGAGTATTTATATCATGATGTCTTGATATGATGATGTTTCTCCATTGTGTTCTCATAATAGATATTTTTGACTCTGCCATGGAACATTTCTGGCTTGAGCTGAATAATTTTAACTCCACATATGCTCCCAGAGGCCAAAACTGGAAATGACAGATCCTCCAAACAAGACCAGAAAATGCAGAAGTACGACTGTCCACCATCTATTCATCAGGGATATAGGGAAGCCCTCTGTTAATGGTGTGTAGTAGTAGGGAAACTCAGCTAGGTTCTCATAGATGCTGAGAAATGAGATTAGTTCGCTTTAAACTCAGATCCACCATAAGCCCCACACACGCACAAAGGTGAGAAAATTCAATCTTCAGCATTTCAATGGCTTCATAGCTATGGGTTTAACTCTGAGGATGTCCCAAGAAGTTTCATGGGACCAAACAGCACATGAGCAGGAGACCAATAGTCATACTTCACTGATCCCGGCCTTTAAGAATTAGACCTTCCTAGCTTTTTAATGACAAGCATGGGGCCCTTACAGAGCCTACAGCAACCATTGCATGTAGAATTCTAAGAACTCCTTCTAAGCTGGATGTTTCTCACTTTTAATTTTCTACTCCAGGTCCCTTTCTCTAAACAGTTCATAAAGAGTTGATCTGGCAGCCTCAAATTGGGTAAAATACAGAGAAAAGTTATCAGAATGAGGCAACATTGGGTCCTCTACTTATACATGAGAAGGTGTCTGCCTTTCTTTTCCTATTGTTCCATGTTCAAGTTCCTTTATACTGTAATTTTACATGTTATTTTCTATTTCTTTTGCACACACACACACACAGAGAGAGAGAGAGAGAATATGCAAGGTACAGCAAGGAACTATCTGAGAACAAAAGAGGACAAAAGGCATAAGAACCAAATGCACTGCATGAAATCTGATTAAATTCTGTATCCAAAAACTCAGAAAGTTAGGGACAACTGGACAACCTGCAGATAGACCACTACTTTAAACATCATGCTGGATTAACTGTATATATGGTTCAAAACTCAATGCTGAAGCTGGCATTGATGGCTCACACCTGCAATCCTAGCTACTCAGAAGGCTGAGATCTGAGGATCACTGTTCAAAGCTAGCCCAAGCAGGGAAGTCTGTGAGACTCTTATGTCCAGTTAACCACCAGAAAACTGGAAGTGGCACTGTGGCTCAAATGGTAGAGCGCTCGCCTTGAGCTGAAGAGCTGAGGGACAGCGCCCAGGCCCAGAGTTCATGCCCCATGACTGACCAAAAAAAAAAAAGAAAAATCAATGTTGAAACTTAACTACCAAGGCAATATGGTACGAGTTAGAATCCTTCCGCTTACACCAGGGGGCTCCACACGGCTGGATGAAGATCATACTAGTATGAAAGGAGCTTCCTTCCTGCTTCCATCCACAGGAACACCAAACCTACTGGCACCTTGAGCCAGGATTTCCCAGCCTTCAGAATTTACTAAATTTAGGTTTACTACAAATGAGAGTATCTTGGCTGCAATTCAGAAGAAATGCACTAGAACAAAAGTATAAGGTAAAATTCACTGAGATAAATGACAGCAAAAAATAATTAACATAAATGTGAAATGCTAAACTTGGACCTATGCAAAACAATCTACTGTCATACAATTTCAGACACACACAAAAAAAGAGATTTTCATAATTTACTAAGAACAGTAAAGTAATCCTACCTTACTACTATTCATTGCTGGTCATTTCTTATCTAAAGTAGCAGGTCCACGTTGAGGTATTACACATTAGGAATGAGGAAAATACTTGAGAAAATGTGCACAAAAGTCTCACAGGAATGATCGTAAGTCTAGCCAAAAGAACTGAGCTGTAAGAAAGAAATTCAAGAGGTCAGAACTATTCACTAAAGAAAGGAGAGGGGGGGAAATTTACATATGAATTGTAGTGTTGAGGCTATTACTCAAAATTAATTGTGACACTTTTACCATTCTCCAAATTAAAAGTAATAATATAGGTTCATGACAAGCTCATGCCTGCCATTCTAGCTACTAAGGAGGCTGAGATCTGAGGATCACAGTTCAATGCAAGCCCAGGCAGCAAAGTTAACTTCAATTAACCACCAAAAAGCTGGAAATTGCACTATGGATCAAAGTAATAGAACACTACTAACCTTAAGCACAAAAGCTCCAGGAAAGCATCCAAGCCCTGAGTTGAAGCCCTAGGACCAGCACAATAAATAAATAAATAAATAAAATGAAAATACTACATTGACTTGTCTACTCCCTCCTTACTATGTCCCCTTTTGTTCTACTACTCTCTCCCCTTCTGTTCTACCACCGTCCCAAGGTATAACATATTTCACCTTCTCCCCACCCTATTCCTCCTTCAAGTTTACAGCACCTCAGAAAAGCAAAGGACTAACTTGCTAAAATACTTTTACAATCTAAGAATTAAGTACTAAGTAAATTCTTCTTCAAAGTCCAAAGGTTTTTGAAAGATTGCCCCAGAAAAAAAAAAAAAAAGAAAACAATCTTTATTTCCCCGGATTAGTATGCCAATATATGGTCCCTAAATTGGCTGTTCTCTCTCAATTCTTGAAACTATTACTTCTAATAGGTCTCTTGATAATTCTATCTTCTTTATCACTGATGTCACTAAAGACCCAGGAGGTACTGGTCTCAAGACCCTGCAGATGCCTAATTAACTTATAGAAAATTGCACAGTGCAGGCTGGGTGGTAGAGTGCTTGCCTTGCATGCATGAGGCCCTGGGTTAACTTCATCAGCACCACATAGGCAGAAAAAGCTGGAAGTGGCACTATGGCTCAAATGGTAGAGCACTAGCCTTGAGCTGAAGAGCTGGGGGACAGTGCCCAGACCCAGAGTTCAAGCCCCACAACAGACAAAAAAGAAAAGAAAAAATTTCAGAGTGTATATATAATCCTGTACATTTAAAATAATCAGTAGATCCCTCTTAATACCAAATGCAATATAAATGCTACGTAACCACTATTATACTGCATAGTTTAGGGACTAAAAACAAAAATTCAATACTGTGAGTGCAATACAAATGCAGATTTTGTGTGTGTGTATATTGCCACAACTGCTTTAACTCAGGACCTGGATGCTGTTCATTTTCTTTTCTACTAAAGGATGGTACTCTACCACTTGAGCCACAACCCAGTCTAGCTTTTTGATGGTAAACTGGAGATAAGAGATGTACAGATTTTTCCTGATATGGCTGGCTTTGATCCATGATCCTCAGAACATTTCTAAGTTTTTTATCGTGAAAATACTGTACGGAGGGGTTACAGTTACATGAGCAAGGTAATGAGTACATTTCTAATCAAGCACTGTTGCCTCCTCATTGCATCTCATTGTTGCAATGGGTCCACCTGTATACCTATTTAAACATTTTGTTTTTTCCCTTCCCCTCCCCAAATTATATCAACATCAAATACAGTGAAAATAGGGGTTATACAGTGGGGGAGGAACATAAAAAGCAACAACAACAACAACAAAAATCACATGGTACCTTATAAATACGTTAGAAACAATAGCAAGAAAGAAAAAATCACTTGTGTCCCTATCTTGGGGTTCATTTCACTTAACTTCATCTTATCTGGTCATATGTACATAGCTTTTGACCTTTTCTACTTGTCCCAGACATATACTAGTTATTGCAAATAAGGGAAACCATGGGACCTATGTTTCTTTGGGCCTGGCTTGCTTCAGTTAATATAATTTTTTCCAAGTCTTTCCATTTCCTAACAAATGGGATGATGTCATTCTTTCTAAGGAAGAAAGCAGTATGGAGGTTCCTCAAAAGACTCCACATAGAACTCCCCTATGACCCAGCAATCCCACTTTTGGGCATTTACCCAAACAATCACAAACAAGGCCATACTAAAGCTACCAGCACAACTATGTTTATCACAGCATTATTTACCATAGCTAAGATATGGAACCAACCCAGATGCCCCTTAGTAGATGAATGGATCAAGAAAATGTGGTGTATATATATATATATATATATATATATATATATATATATGTATATATATATATATATATATATATAGACACACACACACACACACAATGAAATTCTATGCCTCCATCAGAAAGATCCTCAGACTATTTTGAGCAGTGTTTTGTTGAATCCATAGATGCAGAACCCATGAAGACAGAGGGCCAAGTGAATATAATTTAATATCCTTCTAGTTTCTTTTGCTTCTTGTACTCCTATTTCTAATCTCCATTTTCTGGTTTATAATTAGCTCTACCCTTCTTCCATACTCTTCCATTTTGTTTGCCTGTTCTTTCTCCTGTCATTTCCCCTACTCCTTCAAATATCAAATAATTTTCACAGTTTACCAGTAAGATCACTCCTATCCTTTTTTTCAGGAAACTGACAAAAACTGTATCAGACATATATTTTACTAATTTCCAAAGGATTCCTTCTTTGCTTACAGATAAGTATTTTTTTCATTCTAGATTTAGCAAAGTTCTCAATGATAAGTTGACTGAAAATCTAATCTACATATAATTTTAAATGCTACTATCTTCTTCTACTAACCAGTGAGCTAAATGGTAATATGGACTTTTTTTTAACTCCTTGGTAACAGAGTTTGTTTCAGAGCCTTGAACTTGTACTTGTACTTGTGCAGGAAGAAGCTTTACCACTTGAATTACAATCAGTCCTTTCTGCTTTTTTTCTGCTTTCTGCTATTTTTCTGAATAGGGTCTTACAGTTATGTCTAGGCCAGCATGAGCCACAATCCTACTATTTGTACTTCCCATATAGTTGGGATGTCAGGCAAGTGCCACAATGCTCAAGTTTTTTATTGGTTGAAATGGGAATGTCACAAATACTTTGTCTGGGCTACCCTCAACCTACAATCTCCCTCTTCTCTATCTTCCAAGTTACTAGGATTACAGGAGTGAGACACTGCATCTTGCCTGATGACAGAGATTTTTATCTTAATATAGTTAGTGATCAAAGAAGTATGAATGAATAAAATTATAGAACGCATTATGCATTTTTCTGGTTTGTATACACTGGCAAGAGTTGTTATAATAAATGACAAAATGCATATTTAAAATGATATTTAAATATGAACATTTTAAACATCACTTCTCTTTTATACTGCTTTCAATAAACTATCATCAATAAAATCTGCAAGGAATACTCTAGTAAATTTCTTCACTCGTGAGATTTCAATGGAAAAAAAATACGGCTTAGTGTATACCTAAACCTGTACATTATTTAAGTATTTAATTCCATTCCAAAAATAAAACCCCAAATTACTGGATCACCCACTTAATTTTAAATTTCTGAATTTTTCTGACTAAGGCATAAAATTATTCCAGAGTTATTGAGAAATAACATATCCTAGTCTCTTATAATATAAAAAACAAGATAATTGAGATTCCATGTTCAACATAGAGCAGATTCAGATGTCTTGTTCAAGACAACTAATCAAAGTAACAATGTGTTTTGTCTCGATGTAAGTCAGTCTTGTCTTCTATATTCTTAATTTTAAAAAGCACATGTCCTTAATATTGAAAAGACTTAGCTTAAAAACAAGGACATCTTCATTCTAGATTTAGCAAGGTCTTAATGGTAAGTTGATTAAAAACCTAATCTACATATAACTTAAATAGAACTATATATATACAGTATATTTCTACTATCTACTATATATTATATATATACTATATCTATATATACTATTGCTATATATCTTTCGAAGTGGAACTTTCCTTTGTTAACATTACTGTAAATCTGTGATTAAATTAGATTCTTTATGTTTTTCAAGGATATTATCATCCTTATCAGCAAAGATTTGCATTCATAACTGAACATATATAATTTTTCCTACTGCAACTTAATCTTCTCCTATAAACTTCCTCAGTGACATAGTCCTTCGTCACTATACAGTCTGAGAGCAAATATAATCCCCATTTTCTGAATGTGATTCTATCCAGGGATGGGGAAAAATGAAGCAAGAGAAATACCTGGGATACAAAATTTATAAGGAGTCAGCCACGGTGATGAGATGAAGACTTGGATTCTTTGTAGTTTCTTTTCTTTTTCCTTTTTCTCCTCCTTTATCTCCTGGCAATATCCCCACATGGGGACACATAGGTGGAACAGTAAAACTACACAGCAAACTGCAAATTTGGTTTGGGGAAAAGGCAGTGCTGACCTATAGTTGAGCCCTTTGGCTCACTACAAAACACTACAGTAGCCATTGCCTAAGAATGTCACACTTGCTCAATACAATGGACCAGCAGCTACAGGAGAGAAAAACAGATGAATGTCCACAGCAATAGCCACAGTGGATAACTAATTCACACAGAAGATTTTGCAGGTCCAAGTGGCAAACACTGCTGAACACTGTTATAATCCACCTCAGTCCCATGGCACCAGACCAAACTGCCTAACTGGGTCTAAGTAAAATTAAAAGGGAATTTCAGCAGTAGCAGAGAGCCACACTCATACTGAAATGGGGGTAGCTAAGAGGATGAGTCACTCATGGCCTGGGGTTAGACCGGAAATGGAAGGGTAGAGGAAGTTACTCCTTCCCTCAAACAGCAAAGTTGGAGACTTCCCACACTTTATCTTATCAAGAAGACTGCCAAGAAGCTCTAAACAACCACACAATTGGAGAGAGGCTAAGGGTAGGTCTCAACTTGAGATACACAGCTCCTTCTCCCACTAGAGGGATTACATCACCAGTTGAAGCCAGATCCGATAGCAGGATCTGAGACTGGAAGTGTGGATCAGAGAGGCTGTGTGACAATAAACCATATGCTCACCAAAGACAGAAATCTGACAGTTTGGAAACTTGGATTGTTTTGTTTACTTTTTATTGGGTTTTTTGTGCAAATGTTTTATTGTGTTTAAGTAATAAACTTTTATTGTTTTATTTGTGTTTGTTTTTTGGATTATTTGCTTAATGTTTTGATTTTTCCTTTTTCTTTGTTTTTCTTTTTTATCATTGTTCTTGTTTACCCTTTTCCCTACCACAGAACTCTTTATCTTTTCTTCTCACGTCCAGTTTCTGAAGTCACTACTCCTCCCTACAACAAAACTATATATCTATGCTGAGCATAATAGGTATCTGCACCCAGTCCAGCCACACCCTTTCTCACCATCTTCCTGACTCTCTCTTCCCTCACCCTTCCCCACTCAAATGGCTTAGTTCTAAATCCTTTGGCACTATATAAAAACACAGCCACCAGTACCTATCACATAACTGGTTGTATAAAGTTATCAACACTGTATTGCTTATATAAATATTTCACTCGGTTTTTAGTTTTAATTTATGAGAGCTGTGATATATCTCCAGAGCAGTAGCAAGAAACAGCTCATCAACACAGCTAATATCCAGACAAGTGAGAATAAAGTGAATAACCCAGTGGTAAGACTCAAATAAAAGCCCAAATCACAATGAGACCTAAAATAAGTAAAAGCCAACACAAAAATACAAGAAATATGCAACACTTCCAGAATAACTATACAAAAATTATTATACAAAATTTAAATAAATGTACTAATTTATATAATTCTATTTTAAAATGTCCCAATTAATAATTACATAATACAATAAAGAAAGCACTCTGTACTAAGTTCAAAGAAAGGTTGAAAAGAATGTTCAATAAAATAAAAAGATCTACAAGGAACTACAGTGACACAAAGAAAATACAAGAAAAGAAATAAATTCAAGGAGAATAAAGATAAAAAGCTAAGTGAATTCCAAGTGCACAGAAAGAGCTAAATAAGCTGAAGGGAATATTGCTAAATAGCTAAAAGAGATCAAGGAAGATATACATAAATTAATAAATGAATAAGAAAGTCAATGCAAGACATGATAAAGGATCTTAATTTTTTAAAAAACAGAAATCCTAAAAATAAAGTAAATCTCAAGATGAAAATTAAAGTAGCAGTCTCTCTAGTAGAGTAGATGATATAGAAGACAGAAATAGTAGAAAAGGCAAAAGAAAATACAAAAAAAGGTTTTTTTTTAAAGCACAGAAATTTGTAAAAACTTCCAAAACTAAATTAGAAAACCAAAATTACAACATACAGATACGAAGGAAGGAAAAAGAGGATACCTAAGGGTAGTAGAAATATATTCAACAGAGTAATAGCAGAAAACTTTCCAAACCTTTAAAAAAGTCAAGCAAATCTAGGTACATCCAAAAGGCCAAACCAGAAAAGAACTACCCCATGACATAATATAGTTAAAATATGAAGCAAATAAAGCAAAAGAAGAATACTAAAAGCAAGAAGCGAGTAAATACATGTCACCTACATAGAAAACCCTATCACAATAACAGATTGTTCAACAAAAACCATAAAAGCAAGGAGGGCTTATAATGATGTATTTCAAGTACTGAAAGTAAATAGTTGCCAGCCCAGAGTACTCTACCTAGTAGAGCTTTTATTTATCACTGAAGGGTAAATCAAACCAGCTCAGCATAAAAAAAAAACTAAAATAGCACTACCGAAAATGCTCAAAAATATCCCGCACACAGATCATCATAAAAATGAGAAAGGTAGGGAAATCACAGCCCATCAGAAGAGTATATAAGCATGGGAGGATCAGGAAGAAATACAAGATTAAAACTTAATGGGGGAATGGCAGGAACTATCACATACCATTTTAATTCCAACATTTAAAATTAGTGGACGCACTCAATAGTTATATGCATAGGATCATATAAAATGATGTTTAGCTAAAAAATGGAAACGAGGTTTTTTATTTGATTGTTTTTGGGTTTTCTTTTGTTTTATTTTACCTTTTATGGCTGCTTTTGATTTCTGTACTTTTTGTCTTGTAAGTTTATCTGTTGGGGGGAAGGAGGGGAGGGGAAGCACTGAAATAGTGGGACAAAGGGTTCAAAGCCAGCCAGGGCAGGTAAGTCCATGAGACTCTTATCTCCAATTAACCATCAGAAAATCAGAAGTGATGCTGTGATTCTAGTGGTAGAGTGCTAGCCTTGAGCTAAAGAGCTCAGAGATAGCATCCAGGCCCAGAGTTCAAGCCCCATGACAAAAAAAATAAAAATAAAAATAAAATTATCCTATCAGTGATGCTACTCTTGGGTATTTACCTGAAAGACTGCAAGTCAGCAGGATACAAGAAAGAAAAGCACCTGTACACCTGATCACTACAGCACTATTCATCATAGTTAAGTCACAGAAACAGCCCAGATCCCTTAGGACAAGAGGTAAACTAATCAAGAAAATGTAGCATACATATACAAAATGGGATGTTATTCATCTATCAGGAAGAATAATATTATGTCATTTGCAAGGAAATAGATGGGCCTAGAAAACCTCACATTGAATGAAGTAAGCCAGGCTCAGAGAGACAAAGGCACATTTTCTCTCATAGGTGGAAATTAGACCAAAAAATGTAAATATATTCACATATATCTGGAAGCACACATAGGACCATATTCATATACACATGACCAAACTGACTAAAGCATAGTATATGAGTGAGATTCAGAGTGTAATGCCTTTGAACAATTATCAATTAGTTCAACAATGTGAATACCAGGAAGCGGAACTATGTCTTGACTTAAAGAAGGACTGAAATGAGTGGGGTAGACAAATGAAGAGAGGAGTAGTGAGTGAATACAGTTATGATAGTCAATGTACAATCATGAAAATTAAACTAGGAAACTTAAAGAGATGGATAGTGGGATCAGGATAGATAGAAGGGAGAATGATAGAAGGAAGCCTTATACACATAAATTGATACATTAAACTGAAATCTATTTAAAGAAAATAATAAATAAATATATAAATAAATGAAAGGTAGGTAAGTGGTCTGCTTGTAATATGTACCTTTCTAAGCTAGTTTATAGTTACTGTGTGAAGGAAGTCAGGCTTAGAAGCAAGCCAGAGTGCATGTTTTCTCTCATATGTGAAATGTTAGACACAAAATATAAACATATATGCAAACATAGAGAGGGACTTTTGAACATATACATGATCAAACTGAGTAAGGCATAATACTCAAAAAGAGTGATATTCCAAGTGTAACCCCACTGAACAATTAAGAGACATGGTAACAAAATAACTATCAGAAAGCTGATGTCTTAGTGAAGGACAAGGACTAAAAGGAAGGAAGCAGACAAACGAAAAGAAGAACTGAGGCCAAATAATTGTTTTACACACACACTGTGTGTGTATGTATGTGTATGTGAAAATTGAACTAGGAAACAAGACAAGTAAGTAGGGAAAGGTCAGATATATATGATGGAAGCAGTGACACTGATCAAGATGCTTTGTGCTCATAAATTGGCATGTTGAATTGTTGAAAAATAAATTGCAGCCTGGCACTGGTGGCTTATGCTTATAATCCTAGCTACTTAGAAGGCTGAGATCTGAGAACAGAGGTTCAAAACCAGCTTATCTCAAATTAACCACCAGAAAACCAGAAGTGGAGCTGTGGCTCAAAGTGGTAGAGTGCTAGCCTTGAGCAAAAGAGCTCAGGGTCAACACCCAGGCCTGAAGTTCATACTCTATGACCAACGACAACAAAAATTCATTTTTAAAAGGTGTGTTGCGCACATAAATAGACAAGTTAAACTGAAGTTGCTTTGAACAACTACTTGAAAGTATTAATAAAAAAGAGAAAAAAAATTTGAGTTACACAGTGCCACCCTACAGATGCGTGACCCTGAAAGTAACAGCTATCTTGCTCTTTCTCATCTACTGCTCCAACAAACACCCCTTTACTTCAAAATCCTACTTTGATAAGCCAAATATCTAAAACTAAGTAGTACATTTAAATATAATTTTACATCTACTTATATCCTATTTTCAAAGAAATTTCTTATTCATGGTGGCATATTAGGTTACAAAAAGAGAGGGGACATAAAAGTCTATAATTTTTGAAAATTGGTATGAGTTGCATGTGCATACACATTTATTGGGTTTGTTTTTATCTGAAGCACATTATCACCCATATTTTGGAAGCAGTATTTCAATATTCTTCTGTTAAACTATCTTTCTCTTATTCTCAATCCACATGGTTTGGGGAGAATTAATCATTTGCACTCTCAAGTTCCTACAGTAGATACCTGGCCCCCAGTCTGGAAAAATCAGCATTTTCCTTCCTCTAAGCATGATATATGGCCTAGACAGAGAAGACTGAATCCTACCCCGACTCCACACACACACACACACACACACACACACAATCACTCATACAACCCAGTGGTTTACACATGCTAGGTTAAGTATTTAACACTGAGCTACATCTCTAGCAACTTCCAACCATAGTCCAATAGTTTTTGAAGAAACTTACCAGGAAAAAAAAAGGTATCTTCCCAGTTAAAGTTGCTTTTCTGGAAGAAAAAAAAAAGGAAGTATCTACTTGACAATGAGCCAACCCAGAGATAGCACCCAAAGATGGAAAGAGAAGTGGGTAAAATTATGAAAAATTTGCATGAGTATGAATTCAAGTGTGAATAAAATGTAATTGCTGAATTTAGAATTATTGCTGAGAAAGAGTTCCTTCAAATTAAGTGTCTTCTGAGCAAAAAGGACCAGAAAGATATATGCATAATAGACCAACTTAGAAGATGGTCTCTCCCTAAAGATAAAGACCTCTAGCACGCTTTGGAGAAATAAAGACCTCTCCTTTCCCTCCCTGTAGATATAGCTACGGTATATAGCTAGAAGAATAATCCTAAAGAAGTCTTCAACTCGTCTTTCCCTCTGCAGGAGAGAACAGCAGGTGTAGCAGCAGCGTATGTAGTAAGTTCAGAGGCTCTTAATTTCAACGCTCCTCTCCTGAGATGCAAATCCATTACATGTGTAGGTAAATATCTGAACAAGGGATCCATGCTGAGATGTTTCTCTGGCTTTTGTTTTTATTGTAATAAACCCTAAGTCTCTGACTCGGGGCTATTCTGTTCGTATATAAATATGAAACTAAGTTATTCAGAAACATCAATCCAATGCTATAAGTGAAGGATAAGGATTTGAGCTTTGACTACTTGGGATGAGCAGGTTAAATGCAAAAACTAAAATCTTACTACCTTTAGAAAAGAGTTGAATTACCACCCCCCTCCCCCCCAAAAAAACCTCCCAGTAAACAACAGCTTGTTAATGCTTAGTCCTTGATATTATTCCTTGGCTCCCAGCCTCTCAGTACTAGAAAAGTAACCAATGTCCCAGTGAGGGACTCCTCATTTTCCATCTTGCCTGTGACCAGGAGAAAAAAAGAAAAGAGAAGATTGTGCATGTGGCATTACCAGAGACAACCACATGGGCAAACCAGATATGTTATTTCAATTCAAAGGCAAAGAAGTCCTGCCATATGATTGGCAGAAAAATCTTTCTAGTTTTTTCCTTTTCTAAGAAATTCCAATTAAGAGTTTTTGCTCTCCTTATGCTATTTTCCTTCTGTCTCTCAATACTAGCCTTATTAGTAGTAGTAACCTTACTATGTAATCATAAATTATTAGACTATTCAAACAGAAGTTGGTTATCCAGAGATGCTAGATTTATATCAAATAAGTTTGAGCCATCTTTGTTCTGTGGTAGGCAGTAAAAGCACTGGACGTAGCAAGTGACACATGTGCATAATGCTTGCTATATGAGGACATCTTTTCAAGGGAATGTATGTAAGGGTGGACTCCATACAGCAAACTCATCTAAGAAAGCAAAACCACAATGAAAATCACAAAATGCTGAAGAAAGAAACTAAAGAAAATACTAAAAGATATAGAGATATAAAGATCTCCCATGTCATGTATCAGCAGAATACTGTGAAAAGAATACTACTAAAATACTACTAATAATAATATTGCCAAAAGTGATCTACAGATTCAATCTATTTTCTGTTAATAAACCAAATATTCACAGAAATAGAAAAACAATCCTAAAATTCATATGGAAGTACAAAAAAGAAATAGTCAAAACAATCCTGAACAAAACAACAATGTTCACAGTATCAAAATACCTGATTTGAAATTATGATACAAAGCCATAGTTACAAAAAAAAAAAAAAAAGACAGCATGGTTCTGTCTCAAAAACAGACATATAGACCCAAAGAAATTAAAAACAAAATCCACAACTAAACCCACAAAAGTAAAGATACCTGATTCTCAATGAAGTTACCAAAAACACAATGAAGAAAAATTAGTCTCTTTAAGCAAATGGTGCTAGACTAGGCCTACACAAAAATAAGACTGAATTTAGACCCCTATCTTATCCTATTCTAAAATCAAAACAAAGGCTTTAAAAGTAAGAGAGAAACTTTGAAAATACTAGTAGAAAATGTAAGAAAAACACTTCATGATAAAGGCATAAAGACTTTCTGAATAGCATTCCAATAGTTCTTGAAACAGTAACAAGAATAGATGTGTACAATAATATAAAATGTAAAAACTTCTGAAGCTCAAAGGAAACAGTTACTAGACAGAAGAGGCTGCTGATAATGTGAGAGGAAATCTTTAGCAGCCATTTATCTGACAGAAGATAATATCCAAAATCTTCAAAGAAGTAAAAAAAGTAAACACCAAATGAATATTGTGATCAATAATAAACAAATGATCTAAAAAGACCGTATTTAAAAGAAGTAAAAATGGCAACAAATACATGGGAAAAGGTTCAATATTCTTAGCCACGAGGAAAAGCAAATCCAAACTACACTGAGATTGCCAATCACCCAGTCAGAATGGCAATCATCAAGAAAACAAGCAAATTGAGTATGGGTACACACCTGTAATTCCAGCTACTCAGGAGGCAGAGAGCAGGACTGTTGTTCAAAACCAGCCTGATTTTAAAATAATAAAAGTTAGCAAGAATCCATACCAGAAAACAAGCCAGAGCCAGGAATGGTGGTGCACACTGCTACATGAGAGGTAAAGGGAGGAGAGCAGTGGTGAAACTGGCCCCAAGCAATAAGCACAAGATCCTATCTGAAAAATAACTAAAGCAACAAAGAGCTAGGAATATAGTTCAAGTGGTATAGTGCCTGAGTTCAAACTCCAGTACTTAAGAGAAAAAGAGGACCCTTATGTACTGATAATGGAAAGGAAGTTAGTGTAAACACTGTGGAAATCGGCATGGATGTTCCTCAAAAGCTAGGAGAACTACCATATGATCCTGCTATACCATGCCTGGAATATAGCTGAAGTAGTCTACATAGACTGCAGCATACAATGGAGATTCGTGCATGCTCATGTTTACTATATCACTTTTCATGATGGCCAAGTTATAAAACCAGCCTAAGAACCTATCAATGCATAAACAGATGAAGAAGAAAAAGGCTATAATATGTTGTACTTATCTTCAGCTACAAGTTAAATTCTTACATAGTGTGAGTATTCTATTAACATTTATAGAATCACCAAAAATGGAAGTCATATGTCTTCTGCTTTCAGTTCCATTCCTTGAATAGCTTGCCTCTCTCTTGTCTGACAAAGCATATTTCTGCATGATTTCTATTGTGGGCTACCATGAAGGACCTGTCAATTTCCTCCCCATCTTCAACCTCTTTTGAAAACCATGACATTACTGTATACAACAGCAAGTGTTTCTAAGCTATATCACTTGGATCTGAGAATGCCAATGCTACTCACAGAGGAAAACAGGCCCCAAAATACAGGTAAGAACCCAGAACCAAGGTTTAATTCTAGCGTTATAATTGAGAAATTGTTAGAAAGGACACATATGTTAATACCAAAGGCCAGAACCATCTTTTTATATTAACATTTAAAGACATCTGAAAGAACTGCACTCACTTCTAGAAAAGAACAGTTATTAATAACCCTCATATAATTAATTGCTAAATATTATTGCTGAGGGTGGGGAGGAATGGAAAGAAGACAAGATTTATGAAACAAGATCTTGACATTTTCAAGAAATCTGTCTAAATAAAGACTGAGAATTTTGGGCACAGCTGCAACACTCAGTAAAAATGTCACAAATTAACTTTGCTTCCCTAGAAGGTGCAGGAAACTGACTCACATCCACATCAAAGACACTGAATTTAATATTCCATTTTAAAACTTTTTTTGTAATTGTGCATTTTCTGGGTAAGACCCACCACTTTTTTCAGGCCTCTGTACTTTCTCTTCACTTTTAGCAACTAGCATCATTTAAGAATTTTGGTTTTTTTACAAAGAAACAGTATTTTAACACTTGACAATTTTATAATATAGAACACTATCAGAACAAAGACAAAGTGAGATATAGTCACTGGACATTTATCATGGGTCACAGTTCTTTTTTTTGGGGGGGGGGGGGGTCCAGTCGTGGGGCCTGAATTCTGGGCCTGGGCACTGTCATTCAGCTCTTCAGCTCAAGGCTAGCGCTCTACCACTTGAGCCATAACGCCACTTCCGGCTTTTTTCTTTTTGCTTATATGGTGCTGAGGAATTGAACCCAGGGCCTCAGACATGCAAGGCAAGCGCTCTACCACTGAGCCACCTTCCCAACCCATGGGTCACAGTTCTTATTTCTAGTAAGATAACATGTTATAAGCAAATTGGCAAGTATTTTAACAAGGGCTATTAAAAGTCACTCACAAACAATTAAAACTGCTGTTACCTCAAAGACTACTTACAGGTTACTATAGTTAGACTTTTACTAATTATGCTTATTTCAGGTTTAGTATATAAAAGTCTGAGTTCAAATTCTAGTATCGTAATCTAACTCCTTGAGTAAGGGATAATACCTAAGACTGGGTTTGGATCGCAAAAAGGAGAAACACGCCATCTAATTTACACGGTTGTCATAAAAAATCAAAAGAAATGGAGAAAAACGTTATTACCACAGAATTATTGTTATAATCCACAATATTTCTGAATCTATGCAACTCACTGAAAAAATTTTGAGGGCAGAATATGTTTATACCCTATAGGTTAAAATGCTGAAGGAGAAGAAAGAACTATGCACAAACCAAACCAAAACTCGCAAATATGTGTACAAGAAATCAAAATAGCCTCCAACTTTGAAAAAGGTTTAAGTATCCACATAAAACTTAGAAATTTATACAAATATTCTTATGCTTCATTCACTATAGTTATAAATAATTTATGTTGCCTATTAAGTTGTCAATAATTATCTGAGACAACTACAATGTTTAGTTCCCCTTAATTACTACTGCCAATTTATTCAATACAAAGGCATGACAAAGAGATCTTAAATAAACTATATATGTGTGCATATATATATGAGTATGTACTCATATATATATGTATGCTCATATATTCACACATATATAGTTTATTTAAGATCTCTATATGCACACACATATATAGTTTAATTAAAATACACACACACACACACACACACACACACACACACACACTGGTGGCTCACACCTAGCTACTCAAGAGGCTGAGATCTAAAGATCACAGTTTGAAGCCAGCCAAGGCAGAAAAGGTGGTGAGACTCTTATTTCTAATTAACCACCTAAAAATCAGAAGTAGAGTTGTGGCTCAAGCATTAGAAAGCTAGCCTTGAGCAAAAAAGCTCAGTGACAGTACCTAGACGTTGATTTCAAACTGCATGACCAACAAGAAAATATAAACTGAGAATTTATCTTAAAGTATACTTCACACCACATTCTATAATGAAGTAAACAACAAAAAAGTAATGCTTGAAAATGTTTCCTTTGCTGTAAGCAAAATAAAATTTGCCAAACCTTAGTGAAACTTAAAATGATAGTTATGACTGGACATACAAAGCAAGTGATTTTGCACGAAAGATAATTCAATGGAAAGGACACTGTGAAAATATTGTCATGAAATAACTGTTAGATTGGCTACTGACCATTTACTAACAAAATGCACTGTCCTTTGTACTATCATGTGAAATTAACAAGAGTTCACTCACTGAAGTGTAGGAAATCCTACCATGCAGGATATGGAATATCAGAACACAAACTACAGGTGTGCTCAATTCCAGGGAGAAAAAATATCCAAGAAAACTTATCCAAGCTACAGGACAGTAGCCAAGGATAGATCCTCAAATCTGTGAGAAGCAGAAAGCTTTCTAAGGGTGCCAAAAATGTTCCTTTATCCTACAAACCTCAGGACATAGAGTTAAGAAAGGGTAAGAAGCTTTGTGGATATATTTATGATGTACTAGAACTCTCAAGTCTTCATTAACTTCCATGCCTCAAGTCCTACTTATTAAGAGTATGAAGGGGTCACTTAAGCTTATTAAGCTTGGCAGCCTTTTATAGAAGTAGTTAGATCCTAGATTCACTGTTTTCAGGATCTACAACATGCACATATCAAGGGTCTTCTGGACATAGCTTTTGTTAAGTTTACACTCTACATGTATTCTATTAGGATGATTGATTTAAAGCAATTTCCTTCACAGTAATGTATTTTAAAGATATTTTTCTTTTTTTTTCTTTTTTTTTTTGGGGGGGGGACCCAGTTGTGGGGCCTGAACTCTGGGCCTGGGTGCTGTCCCTCAGCTCTTCAGCTCAAGGCTAGCGCTCTACCACTTGAGCCACAGCACCACTTCTGGCTTTTTTCTTTTTTTGCTTATGTGGTGCCGAGGAATCGAACCCAGGGCCTCAGGCATGCAAGGCAAGCGCTCTACCACTGAGCCACCTTCCCAGCCCCTTAAAGATATTTTTCTAACTGAGCCAATGTAGAGAATATTTTTATATACTTAGAATGCTTAGAATGCAAAAATTGTAGTAGTAAAAACTCTCTCTCGCCTAAAACTGTTAGTCTTACTACACTATGGAAATAATCTTTGTGCAAGTACAATAATTTGTATTGTAAATCTAATTTTAGTGTTTCTATTTACAATTGGTGTTATATCGATAATAAATACTGTGGTATCATTTAAATATTTGTAAATGTTCATCAACTAATATAATTTTTAAGTTAGGATTCTTCACTATCAATTACATAGAATAAGTATAATAGTCTTTTCTTACATCATATTATAAAAACGATCTGAAAAACTGGAGAGGCCAGGCACACTGGTTCACATCTTTAATCCCATCACATCTTGCCTCCAGGAAAGTAGAAGCAAGAGGATTATGACTTGCCTCAAAACAACAAAAAAAGAAGTAGAGAAGCTTTTACTTCAGGAAAACATGGAAGTACCTTGTGTCTCAATCATAGAACTACAAGGCATATCTCTAATATTTACTAATAATAGTTGTATACTGTTTTGTTTTGTTTTGTTTGTGTTGATCCTACAGCTTGAACTCAGGTTCTAGATGTTGTCCCTGAGCTTTTTCACTCAAGGCTTGTGCTCTACAACTTCACTTCAGACTTTTTTGCTGGTTAATTTAAAATAAGAGTCTAATGGACTTTCTGCAGATCTCAGCCTCCTGAGTAATCAGGATTACAGGTGTGAGCCCAACTTATATACATTTTAAATGACTTACTTTCTTCTGTAAATCACAGTGGATTGGAGTGTGGTTACTTTCGACACTTGCAATCTACTATGTTTCCCTGAATGAGAGCAGAAGAGATAAAATCACACGTGGCACCTAGAAAACTGCCATAGAATGTTACCCATATAAATCTCTTGTACTTGAATGGGGAAAAAATTGAAAATCACTGACTTAGATCACAAAGTTCTTGTTTATTGTTGACTGACAGACACACTAAGGACTATGTTAGTTGAACTACTAATTCCTGTTCAGTAGTCCTTGCTTCAGTACATATAGCACTATAGTTTGTGCATTTAAATTATGTCCTTTTAAGAACAGAATCCTATCCTTCCAGTATATACATTTTGAAATAAAGATCTATAAAATTCTGCTACCTAAAAAATGATATATATTCATATATATGTATATGTATGCATATGTATATTTATATGTTTACATACAGATATATTTGTATATGTCTATCTGTACATATGTCAGGAGGTAGACAACATATAACAAAGAACAGCATTATATTTGAAAATAATGTTTAAGTTTTAAGTATTTTGAATAACTAGTTCAGTTTAAGCACTACTTAAAATTCAATAAAGTAAAATTTAATAAAATAACATTTAGCTTTTCTGTACCACTTTTAGGCAAATATCTGCGGTTTGAAAGAAAGGAATTAAGGCAACCATCCAATAACAGATGATAATCTAAGGTAAAAGAAAAATAAATCAAAAACCCAGGTAAACTGGACATATTTTAGAATGAAAGTCCACCAAAATAAGTTTCACAATTCCTAATGAGGTGTAATAGTCTCAGAACTATAAAAGAATAGCTCTGAAATATTACTAATTATTTTTGTACATAAATTCAAATAGCATTCAATTTAAGTAACTTTAATGTATACTAATTTAATTTCTCATCTCAAACTTAAAGACTTATAGGATGCAAGAATAATTCTAACATGAGGAGGATAAGAGATGAATCTAGAAGTTGGGTACTTCCCAAATTCAGGCACTTTAACCACATTGTCTCCTTTCTTCTACAGAACTACCTTTTCAAGGCAATTTCATCTTCCCCATTTAATAGATGAGGAAACTGATTTAAAGAGAAACTGATGGGCTGGGAAGGTGTCTCAGTGGTAGAGCGCTTGCTTGCCTTGCATGCATGAGGCCCTGGGTTCCATTCCTCAGCACCACATAAGCAGAAAAGGCTGGAAGGGGCACTGTGGCTCAAGTGGTAGAGTGCTAGCCTTGAGCTGAAGAGCTGAGGGGCAGCACCCAGGCCCAGAGTTCAGGCCCCCACGACCAACCAAAGGAAAAGAGAGAGAGAGAGAGAGAGAGAGAGAGAGAGAGAGAGAGAGAGAGAGAGAGAGAGAGAGAGAGAGAGAGAGAGAGAGAGAGAAACTGGAACTAAAGCCTAGATTATGTGACTCCAAAATAAGTGGATCTTTCCACTATGCTTTCTATCCTGGCAAGGAACATTTACACTAAAATTTCAAGTCTTTTATTTAATTCGAAGGAAAAAGATAATATCAAGCTTATAATGAATAGTGGTGGTATAGAATAAATATTAATCATAGATACTTAAATCCTTTTATACAAGAAATAATCCAAGCTGTGCATGATGCTAATTTTTTTAAGCTGAAGATATCTTGATATCCCCAAAAGAGAAATCTGAATATTTTCATAGAAAGATTCTAAGGAAACTTCATCTTCTCTAGATATATTGAATTTCAAAGAAGAAATGTGGGAGGCCTCATATTTTATCAGCCATATAGCAGGTAAAGTACTATTATGCTTACATTATCATTGCATAATATTTCTCATGAAATGCAAAAAAAATTACATGCTTTGGTCTGATTCCTTTCTTCTGGCTCTATTATTTCCTTTAACTTTGTTCCTTTCTGTTCACCTACACACACAAACACCCAAAAAACTGAGAGCCTTCTTATAATTTAAGGTAAGTGAGCCTCAAGCTCAGGAAGTCCTACAAATTTAGGTTCAGGTATAGAAATACAGAAATGAAGTCCATAAACCTGCAATTATTGGCAGAGAGTAACAAAATAAATAAAAGTTTTGGTTATTTTCCAAAACATTAATTTATTTTCAACAGTTTTCTCAATAGATTTTAAATCATTTATTTGTATAATCAAATAAAAATAAAAAAGGAAAAAGAAAGTAGGGAGACAAGAAAAACTGGAGCTTTGATTTTTTTTATAAAGGACATCTCATTGTTTTCAATCTACTACTAAAGTTCAAAATCTACAAACTGTTTTCTCTCTCAATGTCACCATGTTTAAACTATACATAGCATGATAAAGATAAATGAAAAAATGCTGACTAATCCAGAGATCTATAAATTCTGAAAAAAGTACTTTTAATCTCAATACTAAATTAGTACATTTAAAATTAATAAGTATATTAATGAGGTAGGGATGAAAGAGGATCACTGACATTGAAAGGGGGAAGGTTCAAATATTTAAGAGGGAAGGAATTAGCCAAGTGCTGGTCCTCAGCCCTAAAACTCTAGTGTCTCAGGAACCAAAGATCTGGAGGATCAAGGTTTGAAACTAGCCTGGGGAGAAAAATGCTCAAGACTCCACATCCAAAATAAGAAGCAAAAAACTTGCCTGTAGACGTGATTCAAATGGTAGAGTGCCAGCTGAGCAAGCAAGTAGAGTAAGTTGAGACCTTGAGTTTAAGCCATGTTATCAGCACAAACAGAAAGCAAGAATTTCCTAAACATGGAGATATATATATATATATATAGTTACACTTGGGACTATATACTCATTTCCACTTTTATTTCCTTAAAAACAGAAGTTCTTTATTATTCACTTATCAACACCGTAACACTCAAACTGGTTTAGAGTCATCAAAATACAGAAAACCTCTCTACTTCAGCCTCCATGAAGTAGTTGTACTAAAAAATAGTTCACATTTAATATAGTTTATAAACTTTGCTGGTACAAAAATATTTATTCTGAAACAACATACTGAAGACTGATCCTAATTTGTTAAATTAATATTATATAACTGAAAATGCCTTGACTTTCCCTTCCAAAAAATGCTTATTATGATACAAAACTATCTATTAACTCAAGAGTCCAACTTTAAAACAAAATTTTTGTTGGATACTCAGAAGGCTGAGATCTGAGAATCACAGTTCAAAGCCAAACTGAGCAGGAAAGTCTGTAATACTCCTTATCTCCAAATAACCATCAAAAAGCCAGAAATAAAAGTGGTAGAATGCCAGCATTGAGCATAAAAGGCTTAGGGACAGTACCCAGGCCTTGAGTTAAGTCCCAAAATTTTCATTTGTGTAAGTCATTAGCTTACCTTTCTTCCTCTTACCAAGTGTGCCTTGATTACAAAGATAACTACCTTTGGTGGGACACCAGTGGCTCACACCTGTAATCCTAACTATTCAGGAGACTGAGATCTGAGGCTCCTGGTCCATGAGACTCTTATCTCTAATAAACCACCAGAAAACTGGAAGTGGTGCTGTGGCTCAAGTGGTAGGGCTCTAGCCTTGAGCTGAAGAACTGAGAGATGATGCTCAGGCCCAGAGTACAAGCCTGGTGACAAAAAAAAAAAAAAAAAAAAAGATAACTATCCCTCACAAGATGAGTTGAGTAGTTATGTGTAATCACATTATAAGTACTATTCCCATTTTCAACCAGAAATATGCACCTTACAAATTTTGAATTATATCTACTTCTGCTGTTTTTCAGCCCGTTACTATGTAACAATTGACTATGCAACAAGTGACTGATCTACCAAAACCCTTAATTATTTCTCCAGACAAATGAAGTATACCTTTGATGGAGTGCAGAAGCTACACACTAAATAATCCTAAAATGGTGTATATTCAATGCTGCCAACCATCAATGCAGAGGAGAAACAGATTTACACCAAAGGTCTTTTATGGAAGAAAACAGAACAAGGGTTTATATGTACTTTTAAAACCATAGTTTCCTTAACAGTGAAGTAGAAAAAGTTACTCCTCACCTTTCTAAGCACTGACAACTGTGGCTCTTTAAAAAAAAAATGTCTTCTTAAAGCCCACATAGGTACACATAACAACAATGAACAAAAATTGTATTTTGCAATAGTTGGGTGTTTTTTGTTTGTTTCTAATCGTGTTCTCATTGTACATGTGGGTTGAAAAGTATTTTCTAGTCTTTAATCAGTAAAATAGTTTTGGTCTACCCTCATGTTTTTCCATGACACTTTCATGTATGGTAAATACATCTGAGAAATATCCTTATCTTTAAATACCTACAGGGAGCTGGGCGCTGTTGGATCATACCTGTAATCTCAGGAGGCTGGGATCTGAAAATCCTGGTTCAAAGCTAGACCAGACAAGTTTATTTCCAATAAACTACTCAGAGAAAGTCAAAACTGATACTGTGGCTCAAGTGGTAGAGCACTAGCCTTGACCACCAAAGCTCAAGGACACTCAGGCTCTGAGTTCAAGCACCAGGACTAGCAAAACATGGGGGAGAGAGGGGAGGGTCTGGGGTGTGGCTTCAGTGGTTAGTGTGCCTGCCTAGCAAGTACAAAACCTGGAGTTCAAACCCCAGTACCGCCAAAAATATTTTTTTTTAAACTTGTAACACTCTGAAGAGAAGCCCTGAACTAGTGACTCACGACTTTAATCCTAGCTAGTCAGGAGGCTGAGACATGAGGATCATGGTTCAAAGCCCGCCAACCTGAGCAGGAAAAGTCCGTGAGACTCTTATCTACAATTCACCGTCAGAAAAAGCTGGATGTGACACTGTGGCTCAGGTGGTAGAACGCTAGTCTTGAGCAAAAAGAAAAAGAAAAGAAAAAAAGGCGCTCCGGGACAGTGCCCAGGCCCAGAGTTCAGGTGCCACGACCGATCCCACACACACACACTCATCCAGCCCCCCCAAAAAAACTGGAGGGAAACTATTAGTATACCTTCACAATGATGTCTGTGTGACACACCACTGGGAACAAGATGCAACGGCTTCAGAATTAAGAAGATGAAAAACAACTGTGAAGTAAATGACAATGAGAGGCTACCCCCGACCTGAACAAAATTGCAGTGCAGTCCACAGCAACACAACTATACGAAGTACCAAGCCACCATCTCACGGACACTTCACTGGTGCAAGAAGTGTTCTGGCCTCTCCGCACCAATCTAAGGAGAGCTGTCTCCTGAAGCGGATGCTAAGGGGCACTCTGGGGTCGAGAGCTGACCCGAGGCGGCCTCTGAACACCTGCCCATCGCTGGGCCGACAGGACCCCTGACCGAGCCACCTTCTCCGGAGACCCTCTCTGGATTAGACTCCGGGAGAAGGGAGCCACGCCGGATAAAGGCTGCCCACGCTGACACGTGGGAGGAGCGCTGGGGGAGCCCCGAGGGGGGTCCGGAGCGACCTCGGGGAGCCGAGGTGGGAAAGGGTGGGGGTGACACCCCGGGGCTGGCTGTCTAGGCTGGAAGGCGGCGGCGGCGGGAGGGCGCGAGCAGGGAAAGGGTGTCCGCCGAAGGGGCGGCGGCCGCGGCCACTCCCACCCCGCCCCACGGCCCGCAGACCCCCCGACCCCGCGACGGGGCGGGGCCTGGCGCCGGCTACGGCGCGTTCGCGCGGCACCCGCCCCCTCAGCCCGCGGGTCCCGGGTCCGTGGGAGGGGCGGGCCTCGCGGGGGCCGGGTGTGCAGCCGATCCCGGCCCCGGCCTGGAATGTCCCGCCGCGGGCAGGAGGCCGGGCCCGCTGACCTCGCAGCCCAGGGCGGGGATGGGGCTGGCGAAGGGTGGAGGAAGAGCCCTCCGAGCAGCCCCCCAGCCGCCGGGGCCGGATCCGGGGCGCCCCCCTGCGGGCAGGGATTGTTGCCCCCGCACCGGGCTTGCCTTCCCTCCTCCTCCCCCCGCCCCCCCGGCGTCGCCCCGGACAACAGCGCCTACCGCCGGCGGCGCTAATCGCACCTACCTAGAACCTGACAAGCAGGAGCCCCTCAGACACGGGAGCCAGACACCACCCCGCGTCACGGGAGCTGCCGCAGCCAATGGGAGCCGCTGTCACGAACCCCTGCGGCCAATCCCGCTGCACTCCGGCCTCCCAGCACCCTCCAAGTGTCAGCCAATGGGAAAGAGCGGAAGGCGGGCGCTGCCGTCCGGCCCCCCAACCCCCTCCCTTTCCTCCTCCCAGGGGGTGGGCGCGGCCCATTGGCTCCGGCCCCGGAGGGGCGGAGCTCAGACGGCTGGGTGGGCGCGTGCGGCCGGGGGCTGCGGGCGTCGGGAGCGGAGGCGGGGAGCGGAGGCCGCCGCCCTCGTGGCCCGCTCTCTGTTCGGGCGGGTCTCGAGGCTGACGCCGATCTCCGGGCCGGGAACATCCACTCCTCCTTAGTCAGTACCCTGCTTTGCCTCCACGGGACGGGAAACTTTGGAAGGCTGGCCGGGCCGCGGCCGGGAAGTGTCCGGCCCGGGGCGATCTAAGCTGGGGGTCTCCTCGAACTACCGGGCGGCCAGCACCCGAAACGTTAATGGTGCGGAGAGCGGGGGGGGGGGGGGGGGGAGAGAAGCTGTGTGAGAACCCCGACTCCTAGAGAAGCCGTGCAGTCTCAGTCGCTTGTTCCTTGTACGACCCCACGTTTTCCCAGCGTGTGTCGTAACTTGGGTCTCCTTAAAACGGTTTTCAGTTTCTCCTACTCCGTAAGAGAACCGTCAGTGACCGGTGCTGGATACTGAGAATGTTAGACCCTGAGCGCGGTGATTAGACGGCGGGTGCTGCAGCGACCCCCATCATCCTCGCCCCCCCCCCCCCCCCGCAGGGTCTGCAGGAAGAGCCCGAACTGTGGGAAAGATGCTCCTCACCTGGGAAGGCGAGCAAGGTCTTCCTGGATGAGCGTGGAAAAGCATGGAAAAGCTAACGTGTTAAGCTGGACTTAGTTTCAGAGCCCAAGGAACTAAAATATGCTGTAAGGACAAATACATATCAAAAACAAGAGGCTTAATCCTCTGTGGAAAATGAGAGGTGCGATCCTCCTATTCTCAAAGCCATTGTCTTAGAAAACCACTATGAAGTACTGTCTCGTCTCTGTAATACGTATATTTCATGAATATGTAATAAATATTTGTATTGCAACACACACACACACACACACACACACACATATATATATATATATATATATATATATATATATATATATATAATCCTGAAGACTAGAATTATCAGATTTATGTCCAAGAATGCTTTTTCAGAAACTAGGAATGGTCAGCTCCAGTGTGAAAGCCCTTGCTTATATTGTCTCAGGCCTTGGGTTTGATGGGGAAGGGAAAATCTTTGAAATGGCTGCAAACACGAATAGGCACCTCTCTCTCCTCTTTTCTAATTTCAGTATGTCTTACACCAAGTTACGAAACTACCTCCTGTCATAAAGATAGAAAAATTGTTTTTCTTCTGAATAACTGTAATTAGTTCACTCAGTCATTGCAACTATGTAATAAAGATAAATAGCATGTGACAAATAGTGTCAAGATCTCTTAACTTGGAAATTACTATTTATCATGAAAATATAGTCAACGATCTATGCCTGCGTGTCTTTATGCAATCGTGAGAGTTCTGTCTATGCAATCTTTTAGGGAATTGCCTGAGATGGGCATCATATCTTGGCATAATACCTATTACACAGTGAAAATGTTTTCTTTCTCTCTTGCTTTTATGGAGAAAATTTCTGGCTTGGAAAATGGCTATATTGAAACCATATTAAAGTAATAACTTTTTTCTCTAGAATGTTTTCACATTAAGCCATATCACTGGTCTACAAATCTATACTTAATCTACAAACTTCAATAGAATCAAAAGATAAAGTTAATGTCTGGGATGTATTATGTATTAAGCACATATATTAAGCCTCTGTAAGTTCTTAAAAGTTAATTTTCTCCAAACATTAAATGTGATATACGTAATGTCAATGTGAATGAAATAAGTGGATATTTGTGGATTTGGAGGAATGACAAAAATAACTTTAGAGATTGCTTCACCAAGGCCTCTCTGCGTAGAACCTTGTAAGTTCCTTGCTTTTACACAAGAGAATGTAAATGCAGAGAGATGTGGTTGGTGAATTAGTAAACTATATATTTGCAGAAAGTAGTTGTTTTTTGTTTTTTTGGGGGGAGGGGTTTTGCCAGTCCTGGGGCTTGAACTGTCCCTGAGCTGCTTTTGCTCAAGGCTAGCACTTTACCATGTGAGCCACAGTGCCACTTCCAGCTTTTTCTGTTTATGTGGTGCTGAGGAATCAAACCCATGGCTTCATGCATGCTAGGCAAGCACTCTACCACTAAGCCACATTCCCAGCCCAGAAAGTAGTTTTAAGTAAAGATATGATGAAAATACAACTGCTGGATATGGTGTGTGTGTGCACATTGTATATGTATCTGAAACAAAATCTCAGTTTTTATCTATTTACTCAAAAAAACTTAAATTATCTACTATATGCCAGACATCATGCAAGGATATGCAATTTGAATGAAGGTATTTGAAGTAAATAAATGGGGGGGGGGTTAGGGAGAATATATATTCTGTTGTTTAAGAGGGAAAATAGCACATCTAGTTTAAAATTTTCTGTTATAATTACCATTTTGCATTACAACACATTTAATTTTACCTGCTTCCAACTACACTGTACAACTTTCCTTATATCTTGTAAATATTGAGAGAAAATAGAAGGATGATGGAAAATAATTTCCTGTCTAGATGATCCATGAGGTTCATAAAATACTAACCATCTCCACAGAGCCTGGAGGAAGCTGAGCCTCAACTGAAGTTAAGATAGGAGTTAATAAATCAGCCTTCTTTCATTAAGTAATGCTATGACTTTTGAAATGCCAACTAGCATTGGTACCAACTGGCTATGGTCAAAAGTCCTTAACTTATTACATTTTTTCCAACACCAAATTTTGTCTGTTTTAGTATTATTATTTACCTGGACAGATGAACACAAATAAGTGGACATAAAACCTAAGTGATGAGAAAAATATCTTTTTTAAGTTCTTCTCTTCTTTGGCTGGTACCATCCATCCCTCACCTCATCTCTTCTCCTTGCTCATTTTCCTTCCTGAAAGTTTCTCAAAGGCTTGAACAGGAATCTTGGCTGTGTGCCATCTTTGTTCAGTCGTCTGTAGTTGTCCTCTTCCTACCCTGCCTCCTTTCCTTTTCTCTGCCAACTCCTTTGATTTGTAACTCTCTGCTTTCCAATCCACGATTCATACTTAGCCACTTGCAAATGCCACTCCCAAAATAGGGATAGTGATGAGGTATGCAGGACAGAAACCACGTTCATCTTTATTCTGGGTATGCTGCATGCAGCATCTGTTTTCACCCAATGCTAATTTCTTTGATTTTTGAAAATCATTTGCTTGAATGAATACTGTTACTACAGATTGTGTTTGTATGAAGTTTTCATTAGGACTCACTTTACAAATTTCAAATTGGCTAAATGGCTTCCTTTACAAATCTATGTAAGGAGAATAAAGGGGCAGGCAGCTAGAAAAGTGAGGGAAAGTTGGCAGAAGAAAACTTCTATTCTGCCTTCACTATAAATGTCAAATCCATTAACACCATTTCTCAATCATCCATCTCAGACAGAGACTGGCTGTCTTAGCACTCTGGTATTGGTTCAGTTGTTTCCCTGGCCTTCTGCTCTCTCCATTGAGAAATTCTCCCACCAACATTCATCATAAAGACACATCCTCTTAGAATGTCTATCACTTTTCAAAGCTGTCTTCTCAGAATCCTTATGCCCTTATTACTGATTTATTTTGCTTTCAAAGACACTTCTGGGGTGTTTGCCAGAGTGGTAGAATAATAATTTCTGTATGTGGTATTAGAAGAATCATCTGAGAATCTTCCCAAAATATACAGACTCCATGATTCATCCTCCCACCCCCACCCAAAGATTCTGATTTGGAAGATCTGGGGAAAATTAGAAAATTTATATTTGGAATGAGACCAGTCCATCTGGACAACAGGGTATGTTGAACTCAAGCACTTTGCTCCCTCACCAAATTTCTTGCCACAACATAACAGGGATGTGGATCTTTGGAACCCCTGAGTGAGAGAAAAGGATAAAAACAATCGTTGAAAGTCTACATAAGGAGTAAATAGACTAGACTCTCAGATCACTTACTCTTCCAAGGAGAGGTACATACTGCCCTACCTAAATCCAGGACACTAAGATTTATTCCTTGATGAGGATGAACTAGAGGACCTCTGATCTGGAAAACAGCAAAACAAATGAGTGGAGACAGGGTATGGTGCCTTGTTGCACACTGAGGTGAAGGGAGTCCACTCACAAGACAATGTCCAAGGTGATACCCCATTGAGTGAATATTAGAGGACTTTTGTTTCTAGGGACATTGACTTGCCAAAGGAAAAATGTTTCTATGTCTACTGGGAGGATCTTCTAAATAGCCAGATTCCCTAGCAAAGCACATCACAAGTGAGGCCTACAGTTCACAAGATGAGTGATACAGGTCTCCCTCATTCATAATTATGAAGAGACATCTAGAAACCACTTTCTTTTTAGTACACCTGCAGTCATGAAAATCACATACATGCACGCACATATACACACTCGGGAAAATGGGAGCTTGAAGAACAAGACCCAAGGAAATAATACCCTTTGTATAACTACTTTAAGAAAAACAAAAGTAAGAAATAAAATGTCAAAAGAATTATAAGTGATACCAGAAAGAAGAAAATATGGGCAGAAGATATGACTCATATGGTAGATGATAGTGGTCTTGCTTAACAAATGTAAATTCAAGCCCCTGTACTGCCAAAGATTTAAAAAAGAAAGAAAAAGAAGGGAAGATGTTGCATGAATAAAATTAGAATGATTTTTTCCTAGAATATATGAAGAGAAAAATTAGATTTATAAATAAAAATTTATTAAAATTTAACAACGTGATAAAATGAACTTGAGAAGACTCAAAAGAAGGACAAAAAGATAGGTGGTTGGAAAGTTAAAAAGAAAAATTGGGAGCATCTGACCTAAAGAGAAGAGGAAGTGGGGGGGGGGGAGGTGAATTTACCAAAGCAGACATTTTCACAGTACTGAAGGGCCTGAGTTTCCAGATTGTAAAGGATGTCATAGATGTCTTACAAAATGAATGAAATAAGACCCACACAATATACTTAATCCTGAAAGGTCAAAATAGTAGGAATAAAGAAAACTCCTATATGCTTTAGCTCAAATACCCAATTGCAGACAAAAGAAGGGGCATGACATCCTAGAAGGACATTGGGCTTTTTAACAGAGACAATGGAAGAGAGAAAAATGGAATATAGAATTTCAGAGAGATTACTTACATTCTGGAATACCCCCTAAAGCCAATCAATCAAACAAATCTAAGAGCAGAATAAAAATCTTTTCAGACATGCAAGATACCAAAGTTTTCTTCCTTTCTAAGGAATTTACTTGAATGCATTTTTTCCATCAAGAAGAGGGATTAAAACAAGAATGTGGAGATATGGATCAACACTGGTTTAAAAAGAAGAAAAAAAAGAATACCCTGGATGATAGTGAAGGAAATCACTAGGCTAACACTGTA
Source organism: Dipodomys merriami (assembly GCF_024711535.1). Lineage (NCBI taxonomy): Eukaryota > Metazoa > Chordata > Mammalia > Rodentia > Heteromyidae > Dipodomys > Dipodomys merriami. The sequence goes on along the minus strand of NW_027204159.1, from coordinate 1,723,521 downwards.
CAACCGGTCTAAAAGCAGCTAGTATCAATGGACTGCACAGAATGTAAATCTTGAAAACTGATTTCTTCAGGAAATAAAACAGTAGGATCAATACACTATCGTGTATTTCTCCAAATGGAGAGATTATATTAGAGTCCTGGAAGAATCTGGAGATGACTTGTGAGTAGATGTATATGTAGATGAAACACATTTTTAAAAAGAAAAAACATATAAAAATGAAGGAGAGGGGAATTTTGTTTTTTTTTAAACTTTATATTTTTAAAATGTGGAGGGAAAGGATTTAGCTCAGTGGAAGAGAATTTCCACTTGACCTAAAAAAAATGCAATCATATGAAAGAAGAGTGATAGAGAGCATGGGATTGGAAAATACTGTAAATGTGTGGGAATGTAACAACAAAATCTCCCTCTGTATAACTCACCTGTAAAATTTGTTAAACTAAAAATCATTATCCTATAATATAGGAATTGAACAAAAGAAACTATGTGGATACAATGTGAGAAAGCTAAGCTTTTTTTTTTAACTATGGGAAGAGGTCAGCAGATAGTTACTAATGTTTACAAACCAAAAAAGGTATTGTAGTCATGTTTCATGGGAGGAAAGTTACAACAGTGTCTAGGGAAGAGTTAACTGTGGTAAGAGACTGTGAGGTAACAGTAGTGTCTACAGGGATAGGAGCCCGTCCCTATAGTCAAGTGAAATACACTGACAATAAGCAAGAAAACAAATTGTCCTGGTGCTTGCCTGAAAGCCCGGCACTTGGGAGGCAGAGGCAGCACCAGCCTAGGTTACTAGATGCTTTTAGAAACAAGAACAACAAAACAAAACCAAGTGACATACAAGTTGCATCCAATGCAAAAAACAAAAACAAAACAGAAATGAATATAAGAAAAGAAGAAGCATACATTATGAACTTATGCAAATCCCTAAAGCTTTCTGGGTCTCCATTTTTACCTGTACAAACTACAGATAATAATTCTAACCTCACTCATTATGAGGATGAAGTAAGATGCAGTAAAGCAAAGAATTTTCAACTTACAAATTGTGGGCTGGGAAGGTGGCTCAGTGGTAGAGCGCTTGCCTTGCATGCAATGAAGCCCTGGGTTTGATTCCTCAGCACTACATAAGCAGAAGAAAACAGGAAGTGGTGCTGTGGCTCAAGTGGTAGAGTGCTAGCCTTGAGCTGAAGAGCTGAGAGACAGCGCTCAGGCCCAGAGTTAAAGCCCCAAGACCAACAAAAATAATAAACAATCAATTTACAAACTGCCTTCATTCATTCATTCTTCTCCCTTCATTTCCATGAGGGGGGCTCTTGTGACCTCTTCATGGGTGTCCCTGCCTACAGCCAATCATTTTCATTCAAATGTTTTATTTAAAGGTATGTCTCGATTCTTAGTATTTTTTTTATTTATTTAGTGAAAAACATCCCCTTTTTAGGTGTATAGTTTTATGTATTTTGACCAGTACATAGCCATGTAACTATCACCACTATCCAGAGGAAAAACAGTTCCAAAACTCTCTCATAAAACTTCCTCCAGCCACCCCTTTGTAGTCAATTCTGTTCCCACACATTTCCTGGCAACCAGTGACCTGCTCTTCATTTTTCTAGCTTGCCTTTTCTATAATGTCATTAAATGAACCCATACAGCAAATAGACATCTGAGTCTTTCCTATAGGGTAATACGGTTGAGATTATCTGTATGATTGCATGTACGATACATGTGGTTTCTTCCAGTTTAAGGATATGTAGTATTTCATTGTTTATCTCATTGTGTGTTTATCCCTTTCCCAGTTCTGGGATATTTAGACTTTTTCCAGTTTTAGGCAATTATCAGTAAGGATGTTAAAAACACGTGCATAAAGGTTATATTGTGTGAACATATATTTTCATTTCACTTGTGTAAATACCTAGAAATGCGATTCCTGGCACGTGGTATTTAACTTTATAAGGAACTGTCATGCTTTTGCCTTAGACCAGTAACATACAACAGCCCCCAATACTCCCTATCTTCCACCAGCACTTGCTAAGATTAGGCAATAACTGAGGAATTTTTTGTCTTTGAGATAGGTCTATTGTGATATGTTATTGCAGTTTTAATTTATATTTTTCTAATAACTAATAACATTGAGCATCTTTTTTTCTTAATTGCCATTCATTTCTCTTCCTTCTCTTCTTCTTCTTCTTCCTCCTCCTCTTCCTCCTCCTCCTCTGCCACCTCCTCCTCCTCTTCCTCCTCCTTCTCCTCTTCTACCTCCTTCTCCTTTGTGCCAGGACCATGGCTTGAACTCCTTAAGGGCCCACATTGCTCCACTGGAACACTACTACTTGAGTCTTACCTCCAGCACAGCTTTTTTTGATACTTATTTGGAAGATGAAATCCAATGGGCATTTCTGTCGAAGCTACCTTCAAACTTCAATCCTTCCAGATCCTATCTTCCTGAGTAGCTAGGGTTATAGGTGTGAGCCATTGGTGTTCTGTTCATGCATCTCCTTTGAATCTGATCCAAGTTTCTCCCCATTTTTAAGTTTGGATTATAGTTTCAAAAATAAAGAATCAAGTTGAAGGATTCAACTTATAGTCTTAACTTTATAACAAGAGAGTGAGTAATCAATCAGGAGAGCGAGGTACAGGTTTTTAAAAAATATATACACATTGATTAATGGAGCAGAATAAAGACACTAGAAATGTGCCCATTCAAATATTGTCACAATTGGTTAATAACAAAACTAGAAGGACAGTTCCTTTTCCAACCAATAATATGATGCAATTGGTTATCAACAAGGAACAATGGCCCATACCTCTCACCTTATACAAAAATTAACTCAAAATTGATCATAGGCCTCAAATATTCTGAATGAAACTTAGGATAAAATCTTGGAGACTTTTAGTTGGGAAAAATCCTCAGATACAATCCAGAAAAAAAATATTGATAAGTTGGACTTGGTCAGAATTAAATTTTTCTCTGTGAAAATACTTGTAAGCGGATAAAAATGAAACCTACAAAAAAAATTGCTAACTATTCCTGAAGACAAGCATATATGCAGAACATAGCCTTCCACTCTTAAAGGATTGGTCTCCATTCTTCAAGAATCAACTCAAATCTCCCTGCTGAAAATTTCAAAATCTAAATTAATATTCAACTGTCTGGATCATTAGTGAATGAATGAATGATATCTGCTATTATTACTTTTCTGTAGAATAATATATATTGATAAGTATACCTAATAGTCAAGTTCCTTTTATAACCAGAAACCACTACCAATTTTCCAGACACTTGTTAAGGGTTAAGTATGCTACAGTATGTTATTCTCATAGAATGAGATGAAACTTCATTGGCCAAAATAATACTAAATATGATGGATGGCATTTTCTTACAAATCCCAAATTGTTAACATTATAGCTGAGCCCTAGAGGATAGTATCTAAAAAAAAAAAAGACTGGGCTTATAAGGTATAATTTATAACTGTATTGTGGTTTATGGCTTTATAAATATGTATTTGTCTAAGTTTAAAGTTATAGAAAGTTAAAGAAAAAAAAGCCACATAGGTAGCTTAAGACTGTAATCTCAACTACTTGGGAGACAAAGATCAAGAGGATCATGATTTGAGCCCAGCCCAGATGACATCTCAATCCATAAATTGGGCATGGTAGCTTGTACTTGTGATCCCAGCTACAAAAGACATAGATAGAAGGAACAAGGTCTGAGACAACTTCTGAGCAAAACTAGAAGACTTTACCCAAATAATAATGAAAAATAACTCTATTTTATAAAGTAGTTACCTACAAAGTATTAGACAATGAGTTCAAATCTTCAGTAGTTAAAAAAAACGGTAAAAATGCTGTGATATAAATTATATATTTTTTCAAAATAGCAACTTTTATTAAATTTTATCTTTTGTGGTAAAATAATCTAACATCTATCTTGTCCACAACTACTTCAGCAAACTATACTTTGAGCTTTCATTTTATATATAATAGAAAGCACACTTATAAAAAAATTTATCTTTTGCTTAACCTAAAGTTGTGTTGGTATTTTCTCTTAAAATCAGAACTTGTAACTTTTGTAGAGAACATTAACTCTAAACTCATTTTTCAAACACTTTGTTTTGCAAACTGTAAATATTACCTGCTACTGCTGAGCTTAAAAGAAAGCTCAGAGTCCATGGAGGATAAATATTTCCCTTAATAATTGTTTTTTTCTTAGCAAAAATCTTCCAGGAGTCCAGAAAAATATGGAGTCTTGATGTTTCCCACAGAAGACTTTTCAGGTAATGGATTGATCATATCCATAGCTACCAAATATGTGCACATTAGAGGGTAGATGGTCCCAATCAGCTAGCACAGGCAGAGTGCAGTAGAAGATCCTTGAACTTGGATTAATGCTCTCCTGTTACCATCATGAAATTCTTAATAGTTTTACCTTTGAGCTTTAGTTTCATGCTGCTTCAGAAGGTCAAGGCAGAATGCCTGTAAGCAGAGGAAAAACACACAGACTGTGTCCCCCATCCCTTGCCACATCTTTTTATCTGTGTTCTCAGGGCCTCATGGGTACAGCTTGCCACAGTGCCCACATGCATGAGTTCAGCGTGACTCAAAGTGGAACAAGCTCAAAGGGAGTTGCTGACACAGGCAGAGTCCCTTCTGTGCATTCAAACAGGAATTTACTTTAAAGAAGGAATCAGAAGCATCTAAGAAGCTCTACCATTCTTTTTCTTTCTTTCTTTCTTTCTTTCTTTCTTTCTTTCTTTCTTTTCTTCTTTCCTTCTTTTTCTTTCTTTCTTTCCTTATGTATGTTTCTTCATGAATTAGCCAACTACCTGTGCAAATGGCATAAGGCCAAAGAAAAAGACAGTTGTTTTCCTTTTTGGACCTTTCTTACTCCTCACTAATCCAAACTTAGAAAGGATTAATTGGTTGGCAAATATTGATAAATCAAAAAACCAAAAATTAAAAACAATGGTTACATTGTTTTTATGCGGCTTCCACTATTCTGGTAGCCATGAAATGTATAATCATATATACAGTATATATTATAGCCTTCCAATGATTCTAACTTAAACACTTTCATATTTGTATTTAAAACTGGGCATGATGGCACAAGCCTGTAATTCCATTTACTCAGGAAGGTGTGACAAGAGGATCACAAATTTTAGGCTAGCCTGGGAATTTTAGAGGAATACTGTATCAAACATTTTGAAAAGACCTTGTATATAGCTTAGTGACCTTAAGTTCAGTGCACAGTACTGGAAAAAGAAAACCTGACACTGTAACTGTACAACAGAAAACTGAATGATAAAATGTATGCTAAGTTTTGTTTTGTTTTGTTGTTTTTGAGGCAGTCTCTGTGGCCCATGATGAATTGGAGCTCACCATTCTCCTGTCTCAGCTTTGGGAGTGCCTGGATGTCAGCAAGTGTTACCATTCCTGGCTTATGCTAAACTTCACTTAGACCAACATTAAGTAGCAAATAAAATATACCATTGCAAGTTGAGACAGAGAGAAAGAAAGCGAGGGGAGGGAGGAGTAGGGTGAGGAACAGGGAGAGGGCGAAAAAAAAGGAGAAGGAAAAAAGGAGAGGGAAAGGAAAATGGAGAGGGAAAGAAGAGAGGGGGGAGAATGAGGTCAGGGGGAGTGTCTGCACTCCTGGGCTTCCCTCTCCTTTCCCTTTTGTTCCATTTGGGCCCCCAGCCTGTTTGCAATGTCACCATATTCAGGGCAGGTTCCCCACCCCCTCACTCAAGTAATCCTCTGGAGAATTGCCCTCACCCTTTTGTCTAGAAAAGTCCTTACTAATCTCCTAGGTACATCCAGATTTAACCAGGTGGACAACTGAGATGAAGCATTCATCGATATTTTGTTTCCATTTGCTTCACTTCTGTTAAAACTATGCCTGTTTTACATTTTAGATATTATTGAATGATGTAAGTCAATACCTTGCCACATGAATTGGATTGCTAAGAATCCATTACAAAGTACAACAAACTGGGTGTTTTGATCAGCATAACCTGAATTTCTCAGTTGTAGAGATTCAAAGCCCAAGATGAAGGAATTTCAAGCTTGGTACCTTCCATGGCCTCTCTCTCACTGGTTGCATATGGCCACTTTCTCCATGTCCGCACATGAGCAAACCTGTTGTCTCTTGGTATCTAAATTTCGCCTTTTTGTAAAGACATAATTCGGATTGGACTGGTTCACTCCGGCTCATTTTAGCATGCTGACCTCTTTAAAAGGCCCCATCTCCAAATATAGTCACATATTTGTGGGCTTTAAAAAATAAATTGTTAAAGGATATGTCTGCCAAAAACACTTGTTATCATGGAAGCTAAAGATCCCCCCCTCCCTTTATTGTTCCTGAGAGAGTATTTCATTTTCTTTCACCAACCTTTTGTATGTTTCTTCCTTGAATGTATTTATTTTTCTATTGCTGCAAAACGTATCACCACAAACTTTGTGGCTTAAAACAACACCCATTTATTATCTCATAGTTTCTGAAGGTCAAAAGTTTAGCTGAGGCATAGCTGGACTCTCTGTCACATCTCCAAAGGCTGCAATCAGGGAGCCACTGGAGCTATGATCTCATCTTGGGCTCTGGATTCTCTTCTATGTGCATTCAAGTTATTGGCAGCATCTAGTTCTTTGCAACTATAGAAATCATGTTGGTCTTCACCTTCTTCAAACAACAGGGAAGCAATTTGCTTGCTTTGAATCTCTAACTTCATGTGTCTCTGACCTATAGACACAGTTTTGCTTTTTCTTTTGTCAGTCATGGGACTTGAACTCAGGGCCTGGGCACTGTCCCTGAGCTCTTTTACTCAATCCTAGCATAGCTAGGATTACAGGCATAAACCGCCAGTGCCAGATACTGTTTTATAAGACTTACGTAGGTTAGTCCACCCCCTGTAATCTCTCTTTTGATTAGCTCAAAGTCAGTTATTTGTAGCCTTAGTCACATTTTGACATTCAAAATTATTGTTATCATGGCAATGAGAACCCTTCAGAGTCATAAATCCCACTCATTCTCAAGCTGAGATCATACCTAGTATCTATATCCATGAGAATCTTGGAGTTCATGTAATAATTTGGACTATTGCAGTATGACAATCGCTACAAGGACTGATTACAACACATCATGGATAACTTTAATGTGATAAAAGTGTGGGTAGGAATTTTCTGGTGACACATATCAAAAATCCAAGTCGAACATCCTTAGGCAAATAAATGCCCAGAACTGAAAGAGTTTCAAATAGTTGGAAGAAGTTTGAATAACCAAGTAACCAAGGAGATGCGTGGCAATACTGAAACCACTAACCCCGGGGCCTCGGCTTTAGCCAGGACTAACTTCTCTAATTTTTATTTTATCTTATATTTCATGGTTTCCTTGTTCTTATTCCACTTTCACCATGTATAGCCATCTATGTGACAGATTTTTCTATGTAAGAGGACTCTGGCTCTTCTGTCAAACACCAAGACCAGTGGCACATTCTATGTGTAGAAGGACCACTTAGGGCTTGTGAAAGGAACAGCTATATGCGAATTTCTATGCTGTTTCTGTTTCAAAACATATAACCCTCCTATAATTATTTTGTTCCTAAACAACTGCTTCTAAGTTATACTTTTCCAATCATTATACATGATATATACTAGAGATACTGTTTTCAGCAAGTTTTCATGGTGTTTGTTTGAACTTCAAGGAATCTACATGCCTCAAAATTATACGGAAAATCAGATACAGAACATACACATGCCAGGGGGCACACTTTCCTGGGAGAAAGTTTTAGGGGTCAAATCCCATGCTTTGTCACTAGTCGTCCAGGATTAAATTGTAGCTCAGCCACTTTATAAGTGGATATTTTAATCAGGTAACAAACCCTGAATGTTTTATATTTGTCTCTTCTGTAAAATGAAGGCAAAACAATTTTAAATGGTTTCCTTGAAACTAAGTTTGCTAATAGGTATAAAGATCTTAGGATAGTAAGAGTTGAATAAATATTGTCTTGTGTTTTTGTTTTTATTTCCCAATGCTCGTGTTTGAACCCAGGACAGTTTGCATGCCAGGCAAGCCCTGTCCCACAGACCTATACCCTACCCCTAAACAGACAATATTTTTATTTTAATAGATTTACAGAAAACTTTTCTGTGACTTAAAGAATTTCTTTTCTTTTTTATGGTGAATCCTCTTATAAATAAATTGACTATTCACATCCATATGTATGTGTTCTGACCCTAGATACTCATCTACTAGGTCTCAAACCACAATGTAGCCATAATGAGTGACATTATTTGTGTAAGAAGGAATGATCAAAGACTGTAATAAGCAAAGATGTTAGGCAGGGCAACTAGGATAAGGTAACCAGAAAATTAGAAAATATACCGAAAATTAGGCCGGTGTTCAGATGCAGAGGCAGAACCAGGAAGTAAGGCTAAAAATGCAACAGAACAGCAAGAAACTGAGTCAGCTGTTCAAGAATGTACAAACCAACATTCTTTCCATCACACTCCCTTCTCTAATAGATGGTGAAGGAGATATACAGACCATAGAAGGGTAATTAGTTCCAGGAATAGAAAAAAATGCCTGGTTTTTGTAAATCTGTGACCAGGAACAATACCTTAAAAAGGACACACAAAGCACACAAGCCTGCCTCAATAACCTTTGGCTATAAGGCCAACTCAGACCCTTCATCTCAAACCAAAACAGAAATAATTCTTGGTAATAATAGATCCAGGTGACCAGTTTTGAACTAGAAACCCCCAGCCCACTAGAGGACATGAATAATACACTGGAATGAAGGATGCTCTTTGAACTTTCAGTTCTCAACTACCAGTAGCCATCAGAGGGTATTGTGAGGCTTGGGCTCTCTTTTTTCTTGCACCCTGCTTTGTCCTCCTATGTTAAATAATTCTCTGCTGGCTGCTACCCTCCTCCTGTCACATGAATTACTTTGAAATTCATTTCCTTGTTATTCCAAGTTTCTGTGAAGTCTTGGTGGTCTTCTAAAATTGAATGGAGAATTACCCTCTTCTATCAGGGATATTTCTTTTCCCAATACCCTCCTGATATCAGTTTGATTGACAAGAAAAAAGCAATCCATTCTTTCCAGTCCCTTTTCTTGACAGTAAGCCTAAGCTTTTGCTGTAGATATAGAGGATGGTAAGCAATAACTAAAATTAGAAAGAATTCTTTTGTTCTTAATTCATCTTTCATGGTAGAAGACACACAGAAGTTACTTTTTTTTATAGTAGTTACAGTTTGTGTGTAGTCCCTTTCATGTCATCTCCAATTCTTTTTTTTTTGGGGGGGGGCGGTCCGGTCGTGGGGCCTGAACTCTGTCTTACTGGTTAGGACTTAAAGGGGGAAGAATGATTTTGAAGAATAACCACATCCATCCAAAATGACCTAACATCAAGATCATCTTTTTGTTTTTTTGCTGGTTGTGGGGCCTGAATTCTGGGCCTGGGCGCTTTCCCTTAGCTCTTCAGCTCAAGGCTAGCACTCTACCACTTGAGCCACAGCACCACTTCTGGCTTTTTTTTTTTTTTTTGCTTATGTGGTGCTGAGGAATCGAACCCAGGGCCTCATGTATACAAGGCAAGCACTCTACTACTGAGCCACCTTCCCAGCCCTCAAGATCATCTTTTTAATTTATTTATATATTTATTTTGAAGCACAATCATATACTATATAGCGCAGCCTGCTGTCAAACTAAGGATCCTCTTGCTCAACTCTTCCAATGATGAGACTACAGGTGTACCACCATAACCTAGTAAAATCATCTTTTAAAATAACAACCAACATAATTACATTATATCTCTGTACAACACACAAGTTTGAATATTGCTCCACAAGTTTGCCCATGTAATCTTGGGAAAATTAACTAAATCTAATTGTCTGTCTGATGAGGGTACTAACACCCCCAACTTCATAGGGTGGTTGTGAAGATTAAGTCATATGACACACAAAATGTTTAAACAAAGTGCCTGGCATTTAATAAATGCTTCATAAAATTATTTACTATTATTATTTAGAGTATTTTCTTCTTTAGAGCTTCTTCAAACACCTTTTGCCTTCTGTGTTTGTGGAAAACTACCTATTTATACAAAATTGAGCAGCGGGTGAGTGCTGCTAAGAGAAGCTTCAAGCAACTAGATCTTCACACTTCCCCTTCAATTTCTTTTTGCTAAATCATTACTACCTTAGTGTCAGATTATAGATGTTCCTCTACACATTATAATTCAGAACTTTCCCTTTCAAGCATATTGTGTTAAAATTCCCAAATGAAACTTTGAGAATAGGCTGCAAAGTCCTTATCAAAGCTCTAAGAAAACTTAAAAGTTGTTCTTAGGGGAACAATCATTGCTTTGCATTTCATTATTGAACAGAAAATCTAAAAGAACAATATCAACTTTTAAATGAAATTATATGCCTGGAAGAGCATAAATGTAAAAGAGAGCACCTCATTATCACTCTTTCAAGCTGTTAGAGTGAAACTTGAGTCATTGCATATTCCAACATCAAAAACTCTCTTGGATATACTAAAGAACATCATTATGCACACAGCAATAAAATGAGGAAGTTATCAGATGGAGTCACCAAGAATAAAAGATTGCCAATGCAGATTCCTAAGATGGATAATAGAGTAAGCTCATTAATATTCTGAAATAACTCTAAGATTTTCCAACTGAAACTGAATTCGTTGAAGTCCTTAACTACTCAGAAGATCACCTTTATTACTATTGTTTCTTTTTTGTATAGTTAAATCCTTTATACCTCTTTGATGACTCATGCAAGAATGTTTCTACCTATCTTTATGTAAACATGGGACATATTTGATGTGAGTATTTGTATTTATAAGATTACTCATATGAGAATTTGAGAAGTTAGGCTTCTTTTTAAAGATCCAGAGAACTGGCAAAGGCTTTTTGAAAGAATAAATAAGTAAAACAGTCATACTTCACCATCTTGCTATAATCCTCTAAATTGCTTTCATAATGCAGAAACTTCTAATTGCAGAACATTTAAGAATTATTGCATGTCACCTCAATAAACCTAGTCATTAAAGTTTCTTTTTTAAGTTGATGGAGGTACATTTAGAAATATTACACCAGTCATTTTCCCTTGTCATTTGCATTTACCTCACACAGAGTAATTCACTCACGTTTAGTTCGCTAAATCCTAAGAACTGCTCAACCACAATGTTTGCGGTTGTAATGGTGCAAACCACAAACACACATTCACTCAATTCTTAGCAACTGTGTAATTATAAATATCTGAATTAATAAGCTGAGTTGGCCATAAGAGAACTAATGTTATGTATTTGAAAGCCTATTCTGTTTTTAGAGAGGAAAAAAATGTCTTAACACTTTTTTTAGGAGTAAGAAATTGGGGTCAGAAGCTCGTTGCATAGGTCGTCACCACATGAATTCACTTATACCAAGAATCTGAGTCAGAAATAAAACCAGGATAACAGTTTTTTAAAAATCAATGGACGGTAATGGTCATAATCACAATCATAGTAAAGTGGATTTTTTTCCCACTCACTGAGGAAGTCTTGAATTTATGGTAGAAAAAAAATTGACCTAGTTCTTAAGAGATTCAGAAATCAAGGCAGGCGCTGGTGGCTCACACCTGCAATCCTAGCTAATCCAGGAGGTTGAGATCTGAGGATTGCGGTTAGAAGTCAGTCCCGGAAAGCAAGTCTGTAGGATTCTGATTCCCAATTACCAAACCAAGTGCATCTGTGGCTCTAGGGGTTCAGTGCTAGCCTGGAGCAAAACAAACAAACAAAAACTCAAACACAGAGCACAGAGCACAATAAAGATGGAAATGAAAGCCTTCGCAGGGGCAGCGGGAAGCGCACGCCGGGCGCCCCGCTCCTCCCCACTGGATAGAATCCATCTCAGTCCCCTGCAGAACTCAGTCCAGGCCGGCGCCTCGCCCCAGCGCAGACCAGGCCCGGCCCTAAGCGGGGGTGGTTCCCACGGGGCGGCCCAGCCCCAACCAATGAGATGAAGACCCTCCGATGTCCTAGAGGGGAGCAGCCTCTCTGGTCCCACCTCTGCGTCCGCTCTAGTCTGCTGGGAGCAACTCCGTCTCCGCGCCCGCCCGCGTGCGCTTCCCCCGGCGCAGCGCGCACCCCTGACCGGGCTCGGGTTCGGCCCCTTTGGGCCCCGGCGGATCGTCCGGCCTCCAGCCTGCAGCCTCCTTCCGAGGGCGGAAACGGGCTTTAGCTCGGGGCTGGTGCAGACCCTGTCCGGGGCCGGTCCCGGGCCTGGGCTGGCTCCCTGGATGCGTGGCTTAGCTGGTCGTGTCCGTTCTGGGGAGCGCAGTAGCGGGGTCGGGTGCCAGCCGAGGTGTTGCCAGCGTTCAGTGAGATACCGAAGGGGAATATCAATCACTGTGTGTCTGTCAGCATCCACCACTTAACCGGAAACGTGTGCATTGACTCGATCCGCACTGATTGCCTGCGATCCATCCAGGATGCCCAAGGCGCTCGGCAGCAGGCCAAGACCATCGACCTTAAGATTTATTTCTAGACGGAAAGTTTGGCTGGCGTTTGAAAGCAGAGTCCTGACGACATTAGTCACCGTTCCTAGCGGGGTGACTTTTGGGAACAGGAGGTGGGCAAGAGGGGCAAAGGCTGTCCTTGCAAGCTGTGGTGAGACGATTCACCCTAGTACAACCATGAAGCCGCTGGATAATTGTGTTCCTAGTAGGTCCTTGCAGTAAGTAAGCACTGGGCAAGTTCTTTCTCACTCCTGTGGATCCAACTAGAAGACAAGTCATCTATGGCTTCTCATTGCTTTTAAAATGAAATACAGCCGGGTGTACTGGTGGCTCACGCCTGTAATCCCAGCTACTCAGAAGGCTGAGATCGGAGGTTGGTGGTTCAAAGCCAGCCCCGGCAGGAAAGTCGGTGAGACTCTTATGTCCAATTAACCACCAGAAAACTGGAAGTGGCGCTGTGGCTCAAGATGGGCGAGCACTAGACTTGAGCTGAAGAGCTCAAGGACAGCGCCCCAGGCCCAGCGTTCCAGCCTCACGATGGACAAAAATAAAATATAAACAAATAATTTGCTTGAAATGTTCTTTGTCAAACCAAGAATCCACATTCAAGCCTAACTTCCACTTTGGTGCACCCTTCACTACAGTTCTTTAATTAATATTCACTTCTTTCCAGACCCTGTACTATTTGTCTCAATTCTCAATGGAAAGCATTGCACATTGTGAAGCCAGTGTGTCTTTATGTAGCACACGGATTCCTGGTGTTCCAGCTATCTCCCTACCTCCAGAATGTGTTTTTTCCTTAATCACTTCCGGCTAGCACAGTATCTTCTAAATAGTTGCAATGAAGAATTTTCATCTAACCTATAAATTGTTGGCACTTACTCCTTTTCTTCCATGCAAAATCCACTCATATCCTATATTCTGACCTTGGATGCCAACCAGGCATTTGAGAACTATCTGGATGGAAGCCAACTCCTCCTCCCCCCCTCCCATTTCCTGCCTCAAGGAAGATTTTGTACGTATTTTTTGGTGGGTCGTGGGGCTTGAACTCGGGGCCTGGGCACTGTCCCTGAGCTGTCTTGTTCAGGGCTGGCACTCTACCACTTTGAGTCAAATTGAGTGGTTAATTGGAGTTAGGAGTCTCGCGGGGACTTTTCTGCCCTGGCTGGTTTAGAACCACACTCCTCAGATCCCAGTCTCCTGAGTAGCTAGGATCACAGGTGTGAGCCACCAGTGTGTCTCATATTTTATTCTTTAATATCTTTTACTTCATTGTTGTTCATTATATATGTATGTATGTATTTATTTATTTATTTTGCTAGTCCTGTGGCCTGAACTCAGGGCCTGGGCAATATCCCTGAACTTCTTTTGCTCAAATTTAGCACTCTACCACTTGAGCTACATCACCACCTCTGGCTTTTTCTGTTTATATAGTACTTGAACCATATGGAATTGAACCCAGAGCTTCAGGCATGCTAGGTGAACATTCTACCACTAAGCCACATCCCATACTGCTCATAATATTGTAACTATACTTTAGGTACCTTCTATCCTTTTATGTTTGTTTTTGTATGTTTTTGTATGGTATTTGGGTACTTGCCCAGTACTTGCTTATCTTATTTGCTCAGCAGGCATTCTACCACTTGAGCCATACATCAGCCCTCAAGTACCTTTCATATATTCATCTTCGTTACTCTCCCACCCTTTCCTAGTCATGAAATTTGCTTTATCATTTTTATTTATGAACTCCCCCCCCCCATCCCAAAGAGCTCTAATCATCATACCATAGAAAACTACTATCATGCTGCAGGTTAGTTAACATTCCTCTTGTTATGTTTCAGTGCTAGTGGAATCCAGAGCCTGCCATATTGGGTAGGTGAACAATAATAGCACATACTTATCCAGTGAATCTGATAGAATAGCTCACGGTAAATGATCGCTAGTTGTCTCTGTTATTCTGTACTCTTTTTTTTTTTTAATTTTTTTCCCCCAGGGGAGAGGTACTGGAGTTTGAACTCAGGACCTTATGCTTCTTGCATGGATTGTTTGCTCAGCTACCACTTGAGTCACAACATCAGCTCAGCTTTTTGCTGATTATTTTAGAGATGGACTTTCAAGAATTTTCTTGTCTAATCTCGCTTTGAACTACAATCCTCCGATTTCAGCCTCCTGAGTAGTGAGTAGTTGGGGTTATAGGCAGAAGCCACTGGTGCTCAGCTCCATTTTGCACTTACTAATTAGATTTTCTTGATGTTAGAGACTGAGGAGTCATTGTTTCTGATTTTGTTGTTGTTGTTGTTGTTTTGGTGGGGTTTTTTTGTTTTGTTTTGTTTTTGCCAATCCTGGGACTTGCACTTGGGCCTACGTGCTATCTCTGAGCCTCTTTAGACTCAAGGCTAGCACTCTACCACTTGAGCCACAGTGCCACTTCCAGCTTTTTCAATTCATTTATTGGACGTAAGTCTCACAGTGAGCCATCTGCGCCTGGCTCTGTTTTTGTTTTAACTGTGCTTAGCAATCTTATCCTCAGATAATGTCTGAAGGTCCTGGCCTGAAACCTGTTAGGTTATTTTAGCCACAATCTTCCCTAACCTTAATATTTTCTGTATTAAGGCTCTCGTATTGTTTCTTGGCTATAAATTGTGCTTGTCTATGCTACATTTACAATTTAACCCAATCTTTCTCCTCCACAGCAAAATCTCACTGTAGTGGTTTCTACATCTTTTGCAATGTCCCTGAAGAAGTGAGCTTTACTGTGCTTTAACAAGTGTTACTGAATGATTTTTTTCCTTAAAGAGGCTTTCCTGTCTATTGTAAGGTATTTAACAATATCTTTGGTTGGTATGCAACAGATGTGACACCAAATATATCTTCAGACATTATCAATGTTCCCTAGGGAACAATATTGTCCCTGATTTGAGAACCACTGATTTTTTTCAAATGCTATGTAATATATTAATTATTTTCCTTTGCTGAATGTCTACTTAATAACTACTAGAAAGTCAATAGTAAATGCTTTACTTTTTGCCTTTTGAATTTTGCCTTAGAAGTAATATCAAATAAATGCTAGAAGTTTCAGAGAATTAGAAGGTTTAAATTTTTAATTAGCTCTAAAGTATGTCCACAGAATTATTAGAATCATTTTTTCATTTTAGAATGCCCTTTTTATGGTTTTGGCTTTGCTACTTAAAGTTTATTTTAATGAATAAAACATAAATTATTTTCAAGCAAAGGGGTATAGTACAATTTGGGAAAAAGCATTAGGAAGAATTTATTTACTAAGTGAATGATTTTATGTTTTCCATGTATACGTGTGATGTGCTTTTAAAGCAATACTTACAGCCTCTTTTGTATTTTAGTTTCTAAAAGATCTTTAAAATGAAGACTATGGGCTGGGAAGGTGGCTCAGTGGTAGAGCGCTTGCCTTGCATGCCTGAGGCCCTAGGTTCAATTCCTTAGCACCCCATAAGCAAAAAGAAAAAAGCCAGAAGTGGCACTGTGGCTCTAGTGGTAGAGCGCTAGCCTTGAGCTGAAGAGCTGAGGGACAGTGCCCAGGCCCAGAGTTCAGGCCCCATGACTGGACCCCCCCCAAAAAAAATAAATAAAATGAAGACTATTATTATTGTTGCTGCTGCTGTTGTTGTTATTATTACTATTATTATTACTATTATTATTGAGGTCTCAATATTGAGCCCGGGCTGGCCTTGTACTCAACATTCTCCTTTGTTGTATTGGGGACTGTTTGAATTACAGATATGTACCACCATACCTCTCTACTTTTTTTACATAATTTTTGCACAAAAAATTCTTGAACATCTTTCAACAATTAGGTTAACAGTTTAGGAGAAGTTTTCAGAAGCTGATATAGTTTACATTTTTGTTGTTTAAGTCAAATACATTCTTTCGTTGTTGTTAGTTGTGGGGCTTGAACTCTGGGCCTGGGCACTGTCCCTCAGCATTTTAGCTCAAGGCGAGCACTCTACCACTTCCAGTTTTCTGGTAGTTAATTTGAGATGAATCTCACAGACTTTCCTGCCTGGGCTGGCTTTGAACTGCGATCCTCAGATCTCAGCCTCCTGAGTAGCTAGGATTACAGGCGTGAGCCACTGCCACCCAGCTTAAATCACTTACATTCTTGAGAATTGTTTGGAAGCATAAGTATTCAGTTTAATTAACTACTATAGTAGGAACACTGGTCACCAGGCTAGGTCAAGAAATGGAGCAATACTAAAAGCTCAAGAAGCATCTCTAACACAGAGTCCTCTATCCTAAGTGCAGTCCTTTCTTGATATATATGGGAAATATGTAGTCATTTCCGTGTACTTTTTATTCTTTTACTACAAAGTACACATCTACTCGAGTTTAGCTTTCCTTCCTTTTGCAGTTTATATAAATAGAATTATGCAGTGTGATTCATCGTATCATTGCACTATGGCTCCTTTGTTTGCATTGATGTATTGTTTTCTACTGTATACGAATATCACTGCCTTGAATGCACATTTTAATTGTTTGAGGATTTGGCCAGTGAACATTCTTATATATGCCTGCTGACATGCATGTGTTTCTGTTGGGTATAAATATAGAAACTGAATCACTACATTAAAGAGAACATTCTTCAACATTATGGCAAAATAACAAATTAGAGATCCCATGCTTTTTCATCTTATACCATGTTCTCTTTGACTTATGCTTTGTTGTTTAAAGTTCACTTTGAGCAAATAAAGCATAATTATTACCCATTATACTGTAATTTTACATGTTATGTTCTATTTCTTTTGCACACACACACACACACACACACACACACACACACACACACACACACCCCTGTGTGTGTTTGCATTCCCCCACTAGCATTTCTCTGTCTTCCCATATTTTCACACCAAAATTCCTGAGACTGGGTAACTTACAATGAATGGAAACATAAATGACTCAAGAGTTCTAGAATCCAAGGTGATGAGGGCCTTCTCCCATCCTTCCCAACATGGCAGAAGGTCACAAGGTGAAAGAATGCATGGGAGGAGCCAGAGAGGGCTAAATCTGCTGTTACAGCAACCCACTCCTGTAATAATGACAATCTATTCATAAACATCCCTCATTGCCTTTGTATTAAGCTCTCATTGGTAACCCCATTGCATTGTGGATTATGTCTCTAACATATGAACTCTGGGAGACACATTAAAGCCATAGTCTGGTCTTTCCATTTCTCACATTCTTCCTTCTAAAACCTGAGTTTAATTAACTGCATTACATTTCTATATTCTTACAATGCTTGCTCTCTACCTTGCAATTTGATTATGCATTTGTTATTTGATTTGCTGGCTTAAAATATAACTTGTGCCAGCTTCCAGTGGCTCATACGTGCAATCCTACATACTAGAGCCGAGGCTCACCATATGAAGCCACCCTGAAAAGAAAGATCTTACCTCCAAGTAACTACTAAAAAAGCTAGAAGTGGAGCTGTGGCTCAAATGATAGAGATCTAGCCTGACCAAAAGAAATTCAGGGGCAGTGTCCAGGCACTGAATTCAAACCCCAGGACCAGTATGCAAGTGCACCCCTTGGTAACACTGACTGTAATGTACAGAAAACTAATATCTTACGTATTTTCCATTTTTACCTCTGTTATCTTTCCTTTTCTTAGTTATGGTACTTCTACAAAGATAATATTCTATTAATATTCTGTAATCATAATCTTCACAGTTGTCTTAAGTGAGGGGGATTCATTGCTTTTCACTGGTGCTGGTGGCATAATTCCTGGCTTCTTGGAGGGTTTAAGAGGGCTTATTGTAAACATCAAATAAAAATTCATCAAACTTTACTGAAGATTTAATGTATTGCCAATCATTATTGCCTAGTTCTTGGTAATACAGAAGTCAGCAATATTCCCTCTGCCATTCAGGTGTTTCTAAGTTCATGGAAGAGAAAAGCAGTTTCATTGCAATATGGCAAGAGGTGTGTCAGAGGGAAGGAATTCTTGACTCAGGTACAAGAATAGGGCAAATACAAGGTTTCTTGAGCAAGTGGCAATCGACTTGTATCTTGAAGGATCAATAAGGTATGGCCCCATGAGGACGTGACTGGCATTTGTGGTGCAGGTATCAGCAAAGAAACTAAGAGAGCATCTATGTTCAGGAATTTGAAGTAGTCTGCGTGTCTAGGCTTGAACACAGAGTGTGACTGGAGGGAAAAGACAAGTGATGGGAAATAGGCAAGAGGGGGTTCATGAAGATCTATTGAAGGAGGTGAGTTGAGGTTTGGGGATGCAAAGAAATTAAATTCCCTTTTCAAATATACTGAGAATGAAAACTGGCACATTTCATGATTGGGTGAGAAGGAAATTTGCTCCTGTTTCTGGTGCCAGTTGTTTTAGCCTAAAGTATGGAAACTTCTAGATTATTTCCAGAGAAGAAATCGCTCAAAGAGAATACCTTTTCTTTGAGGCAAAATGCTGGTAACAGTAGTCATTGGCAGTTACTCCAACCAGAGCAGCCAGTGTGACATTACAGGAAGAATGCAGCTTTAGAGTCTCAGTGGGCACAAGAACTCAGAGATCTGCTCAAGACCCAACACAGAACAACCTTGAAAGCTCCTAGAAGCTAATGAGGCTTGATTTCTGGGGATTAGGATCCAAACTATTAAAATTTGTGCACCAAGACAGGTATGTTTCCTTATTTTATAACCATAGGATCATATGATCTTCAACAATGTGGTCAGCAAGTCATCCAGGAAAAGACAGATGATGATCTAACTAATACAGAGGGAGTAATAGAGGACATATTGAGAATAGAAAATCAGCATGATATAGTAGTGCTTGATATAGTCTTGGTTAGAGATAAATATTTGAAAACCTGAATTGAGGTTATGGATATAGATAACACTGCCAGGAAGAAAGTGTTCACAAATAAATTTATAAATAGTAAATAATTATGTAAATGTTAGCAATTAATTTCCCAAAGTGATCTAATTACTGTATTTAACAGAGTAGTCTAATTACTTCATTTTTCCTAATTACTTTATAGGCATTTTTCACACATGATTATGTAGTCTGAGTTTATATGTCTAGCTATACATATATATGTGTAGAGTTTCTTTTTTTATTTTTTTTTAAGCCTAAACTTTTGGAGACAAAAACCTGTAAAAACTTCATTAAAGCTTCTGAGACATATTTTATTCTTGCCAGAAGATGTTTTCTCCTTTGGAAAAGAAAATGTTACATTATTGATACTGTGATTCAGGACTGGATAAGCTTTGTTGAAGGGAACTATCATTTTCATTAGAAGCTGTTTGGAAATGTCTATGGTGTCTCTACCTCTACATATCTCTGACAAATGAAAGTGTTACAAAACTTCAAGGAGAGGGTAACTTCAGGGGAGCTTGAAAACCACCAGAGGAATATTTATACATGTTACATTTACTACTAAGCATTTTAATTTGAAACAACAGATTCCTTAATTGGATCACTCGTTCATCATCATTGCAGTAATCATTTTGAGTTTCATATACATTATGTACAATGTGCAGGCATTTGTAAGATTAAAGCTGTATTTCCTGTGGAGATACTCCCAGTAGAACAATTAATTTGCATCAAACTGGTTTGAAAATTTGTCATTATTCAGATGGAGCCTAAGTTGAAGTAGCACTAGTGCTCACTTAGTCTTTCTTTTGTCAGCAACTTATTTCATGATTCTTAAGAAAATCATTGTAAAAGCATCTTTAAGCACTTTAGAATTCCTGTTTAGATTTTTTTTGGGGGGTCCGGTCGTGGGGCCTGAACTCTGGGCCTGGGCACTGTCCCTCAGCTCTTCAGCTCAAGGCTAGCACTCTACCACTTGAGCCACAGCACCACTTCCGGCTTTTTTCTTTTTGCTTATGTGGTGCTGAGGAATTGAACCCAGGGCCTCTGGCATGCAAGGCAAGCGCTTTACCACTGAGCCACCTTCCTAGCCCCTCCTATTTAGATTTTAATAAAAGATGTACTAAGCTGAAATTATTTCTCTTCATCCATTGTAAGAAATGATTATGGTTAGACTCACCTGAAAAACCTGATCAGATTCACACTTTTAGCTTAAAAAAAAAAACCTCACAATATAGTTTGAAAAAAAGAGATTTTGCCAAATTTATGATTTACAGTAGAGATACCTGCACGTCCATGTTTATAGCAGTGCTCTTCACAATAGCATAACTAAGAAATCAGCCTAGGTGCCCAACAATTGGCTGAATAAGAAAGTATAGTACCTGAATACAATGGAATTATTCATCAATAAGGAAGAATGAAGTTATGATCTTGCAGGAAAATGGATGAAACTGAAGATAATAATTTAAGGAAGATAAATCAAGCTCAGGAAGAAAAAGAAAACATTTGTTTTTGTGTAAAAATAATAGGAACTGAGAAGGTGGCTCAGTGGTAGAGTGCTTGCCTTGTATAAATGAGGCTCTCATTGTAAAAGCATCTTTAAGCACTTTAGAATTACTGTTTAGGTTTTAATAAAAGATATAAGCTGAAATTATTTCTTATCATCCATTGTAAGAATTATAGTTGGACTCCCCTGAAAAACCTGATCAGATTCGCACTTTTAGATTTATTAAAATATAAGGGCTGGGAAGGTGGCTCAGTGGTAGAGTGCTTGCCTTGCAAGCATGAGACCCTGGGTTCAATTCCTTAGCATCACATAAGCAGAAAAAGCTGGAAGAGGCGCTTTGGCTCAAGTGGTAGAGTGCGTGCCTTGAGCTGAAGAGCTGAAGGACAAGGCCCAGACCCAGAGTTCAAGCCCCATGACGAACAACAACAATAAAAAATAGTAAACTGATATGACTGTAAAAAGAGGACTGTGTGGGAAGGGGAATCAGAGGTGATGAAGGGGGGTATGCATGAATATTCATATGTTTATATTGAAATAGCATATTTAAATGCATTAAAAGTTGTTTTAAAAGGATCCAGGAGATTAAGAAAGAGTTAAACCCTTTGTACCATTAATTTATGCTAATAAGACATTTTAAAAAGGAAAATGGAATATTTGAATTAGGTATACATGTAAACACTAATCACAGCAGAGTTGTACAATACGTGGAAATTAAATATATGGTATATTTAAAAATATATGGTATATTTAAAAGATATAATAACATATATTGTCTATATTTTGAGATACATTATGTTGTGATGTTTTTGTGTGGTAAGAATTGAACTACTGCAGGAACGGTCAGATAAGTTGATGTTAGGTGAAATGATCCCCAAGATAAGGACTCAAATGTTTTTTCTTTTTTGCTATTGTTTCTAACATATTTATAAGATGATTTCTTTGTTGCTTTGTATGTCCTCCCCCACAGTATAACCCCTGTTTTCATTGTATTTTGTGTTGACATAACTCATGGAGGGGCAGGGAAAAAACAAATTGTTTAAATAGGAATAAAGGCTGACCCATTTGCAACAATGAGATGTACAAGATGTTATGTGGAAAAGCGAACTTTACAACTTTGGCAGGGGGCGGGGGTGGGGGGGTAAGGGGGGGAGGGAGGAATGAGGAAGGAGAAACAAAGGAGGAGGCAACAATGCTTGATAAGAAAAGTACTCATTACCTTGCTCATGTAATTGTAACCCCTCTGTACAGTATTTTCACAATTAAAAAAAAAAGAATTGAACTACTATACCACTGGTCTATGCCCCCAGCTCAAGTCTATTTTAATTTATATATATATATATATATATATATATATATATATATATATATATTTTTTTTTTAGGTCCGGTCGTGGGGCCTGAACTCTGGGCCTGGGTGCTGTCCCTCAGCTCTTCAGCTCAAGGCTAGCACTCTACCACTTGAGCCACAGCGCCACTTCCGGCTTTTTTCTTATGTGGTGCTGAGGAATTGAACCCAGGGCCTCGAGCCTGCAAGGCAAGCGCTCTACCACTGAGCCACCTTCCCAGCCCCAATTTTAATATATTTTAATTTATTATTATATCCTTATAGGTGATATATACTGTGTGTATATAAATTACATATATTTATTTTCCTCTTCTCTTTGCATTTTTTTTGGGGGTTGGGGGTCTGGTCGTGGGGCCTGAACTCTGGGCCTGGGCACTGTCCCTCAGCTCTTCAGCTCAAGGCTAGCACTCTACCACTTGAGCCACAGCGCCACTTCCGGCTTTTTTCTTTTTGCTTATGTGGTGCTGAGGAATCGAACCCAGGGCCTCATGCATGCAAGGCAAGCGCTCTACCACTGAGCCACCTTTCCAGCCCCTCTTTGCGTTTCTGAGGTGAGTTTGAATGTATTTATATGAACTAATGATATGTTTTATATAATACTATATATATATATATATTTTTGGCTGGTCGTAGGGCCTGAACTCTGGGCCTGGGCACTGTCCCTCAGCTCTTCAGCTCAAGGCTAGTGCTCTACTACTTGAGCCACAGCGCCACTTCCAGCTTTTTCTGCTTAAGTGGTGCTGAGGAATCAAACCCAGGCAGGGCCTCATGCATGCAAGGCAAGCGCTCTACCACTGAGCCACCTTCCCAGCCCTCAAATAATATTATTTTAATAAAGGAAGAGGGCATAGTTTTCATAGTGTTTCATAATAATATTTCATTAGGAAATACATAAACATGAGAGTAGATAAATAACTATTTTAAAGAGAACTAAAGGGAACATCAGTTACTTAGAGTTTAGGTCATATTCCAAAGTAGAGAAAAGACAAAGGCTACCTCCAAAGACCTACTGATCTTCTATAAAGACTTATCTCCTAAAAGATTACTAAACCCAACAGTGCCATCCTGATGACTAACCTTTTAACTCATGGCTATCGGAAGATGCTCAACATCTAAACGATAGGAACTATAATGAGCTTTTTGCATATTGCTTAAAACAGTCTTATTCATGCTAAAATACTACTACTACTATCATTTTCTTGAAAATGTTTCCATTTTCCCTCACATTTAGGTTTTAGTGTACTTGACATTGAGTTTTGTAAATTTCGTGAGGAAGGAGGTTGTTCCATGTGGATAACCTATTTCTCTGCATTGCTTATTAAAGTCCATCTTTAACTTAATGACCTCTAAAACAACCTTTACTATACACTAGGTGTCTTGACTTATATGGGTTTATTTTGGGACTTTCTATTTTACTTTAAGTTATTCTAACTTGAGAATTCTAAGTGGCCTATGATATCTTCGTCAGGGTATATTTCTTTATTTGGTATTGGTATACTTCTTTCTTTGTTTTACTTGGCTTTTTATGCATTTTGGAATGAATTTATATAGAGTTTCACAAAATAGTCTTCGTATTTTAAAAACTTATATTGAATTAATAATTTGTGGGAAGTTGGCATCATGTCTATTAAATAAACTTACCCATAAAATGCTATATATTTTTTCCATAAAGGTGATTTATGTTGCTATAGACTGAATATTTGTGTTACTTCTCTCCAAAATTTATAATTTAAAATGGAATCCCTTTTAGCTGGGGATGTGATTGAAGTGATAAAGTACCTTCCCTGAATTCAAGTCCCAATAAAAAGACCACTACTGCCCCAACCCCTAATGTCACCTTGAGAGGTGACCACATTATGAAGGTAGAGTCTTCAGTATTACATCCCTTAAAAGAAGAGACCCAATAAAGCTTTTCTTTCTCTGGATAGTGTAAGGATACAAAGCAGAAAGGACCTAACCAGCCCTCTAATGTCCTTGCATCTTAGAATTCTGAACTAACTAGGATATCTATATTCTTTAGATTTGTGTCTATGTGCCTGTGTCAAATACCTCCCATTGATTTTCCATATCTACTTTCCACTATCTCTACTTTCTTTTCAGTCTGCAAGGCCATCCTGTGTATAATATACCCAGGCATTTACTCCCTAGTTGGGTTCAGCCAACAGGGAACTTCAGCCGCATATCAAAGTGCAGAAAGAGAGTGCAATTAGGGTATTCAGCTCCTGCTACATTGCCTTGGATTGATTGTATCCCTATATGCAGGGCTACTGCCTCCTTCAAAGTGGTGCTACTCTACTGAGTTTTTCCCTTGATTCCTTTGGGAAGAAATTGATAACCATTCTTACACAATAAAATCTTAATATTGGACTGTCAAGATTACTTAACTGTTTGTCTTAGAAGAACAAAGAAAAAACTTTTTCTAAGCATGATGACATAGAAATATCAGAAGAAATAGATTTGGAAACCCTTTTAAACAAATAAAATTATTGATCACGAACTATATGTCTTGCTTTGTGCCAATGCTTTACGTATTTTATCGAATTTAATCCTCAAGATGCTCTTTGATGTAGATTTTATTATCCCTATTTAAAGATGAGGTTCCAAAGATGTTTTCTCAAGGTCACAATGCCAGCTAGTAAGTAGTAGAATCAGGATATTAACTCAGGGCTTCATAATTCCTATCATTAATTACCTTGCTGCATACATTATATCATTGGATGAATACACAAGGAATTATGTGTTTTTAGAATGTAGTTTCAGTTAAGTGACAAGAATGTACTCAGAGGAGATATCTGAATGACCTCAAGCGATTAATAAAATGGGAATGAAATAAAGATCACAATTGCATACTAGTTATTTGCTAAGCTTAGTAGTAAAAGGTTGGGGATGGATTGCTTTAAAAGTTCCAATTTTCCAAAAAGTCTATGCCACACAAAATCTGGCTTTTCTTGTTCTGAGAAATGCTTGTTTAGTCTTCTCTGAGGAGATCCTCTACATTACATCAACAGTGATGCTTCAGTTTTACAGTTTTTTTTTTTTACCTTAATAGGAAAAAAAAAAAGCTTGATATGAAGTTTTTGAGGACAGAGTGTTGCGTTCACCTCTGCATTCCATCCACAGAGCCTGGCATTTGTCAAACTAAACATTGTGATTTGGGCTCTACTATTTCAATCTTCAGGGATTGTTTATCCTCATTAACATTAATACAGTGACTGTCTTCCAGGTCACCTTGTCCCAGCAAACAGAGGAAAAGATATTTATGTCTGCCATCTTCCTGCCTTTCCTTCTTAATGGCTCTCCTACCTAATATTTAAGCACAGACAGGTGCCATTTAACAAAACAGTTACAAGAAGGTTAGAGGAATAATCAGCTTTAACCTTGGACTGCACCTCTCAAAAGAGAGAAATCATTGTTATCACAGGAAACAGAGAAGTTCTCTGAGGATAATAGTGGAGATGTGAAATGAAAACCAATACCCAGGGTCATATGTAACAGGTAATGGAATAAGTATCCGAGAGCCATTTTTCCTCCTTATCCTACATGAACAAAGAACCAGAAATGGCCTACCTTTGACTTACAGCTAGTCTCATGAGGAACAGTCTAAGAGAGAATGCAGTTCACTTAACTAAATGTCACTTCTTTCTTTTTATATGTCTTTTTTCTTTTCTTTTCTTTCTTTGCAGTTTTTGCCTTCTTATCTCATGTGTACATGATCTAAAAATACTTTCTTAAAAATACTTTCTGTAAAAAGTCATACAGTAATAACTGTTTAATAGCAATTTAAAACATTTTGCTAAAATTTCCATATGCATTAATAATACCCTTATTTTTACTTCTACTCTTGTGTTTTATAACTTAACCAGTTGTTCAGAGTAGTATGTAAATTTAAAGCCTATGACATATGAATTAGAAACAGCATGCTCTGATTCATTTTCAAAGTTGTAAATTTAAAGATTTCATTTGTATACATATATTATCAAAAGAACAGAGTACATGATAAACTGATATGTTGAATTGAAACCCCTTTGTACAACTAAAGTTAATTTTTAAAAAGAATTGAAGTAGAAAATAGAATGTCATATAAAAATTCACATATTTGAGGAAAATCCTGTTCTAATAGATTTCAGTATTATTGAAAAAGAAGTAAAGAATGAATCTAAGAAAGTGAAAGATCACTTACCCTGTAATATATTGTATTTCCCCATAACAAAATGAAGTTGACATGTATGTGTACCTAAAGGTCAGAAATGCTCTTTTTCTTTAGCTAGTACGTCTTATATGTTTAGGGACCTCTCTTTGTTTAGCAATAGAATACCTTATTTCCCCACCATTTTTGAAATTTTATGTATTACATCTAATTTGAGTAGATTCATATATTATAGCAAAATAGAAGTGGAACTATTTTCAAACTCATATGGAAAACTTTTGAATAAATATGGATTAATAAGAATATACTTATCTCTACCTATTCCTCCTAAGCAAACATAAAAATATATTTTGCTACATGCCATTTCATATTTCTTATAATTTATATATATATAATATATATATTATATATATTATATATATATAACTTTCTGTACTTGTTCCTTTTTTTCCTGGTTGTGGGACTTAAACTCGGGGCCTGGGCTGTCTCTGAGGTCTGTGCTCAAGGCTAGTGCTCTACTACTTGAGCCACAGCTCCACTTCCAGTTTTCTGGTGAAGATAAGAGTCTCACAGAATTTTCTGCCTGGGTTGGCTTTGAGGTTCAGATCTTAGCCTCTTGAGAAGTTAGAGTTAGAGGCTTGAACTGCCCAGCTGTATTTGATGTTTTCATAACCCTAAAACTGTGTGTGTGTGTGTGTGTGTGTGTGTGTGTGTGTGTGTGTGTGTGTGTTACTGTAGTTTAAACTTAAGTTGTTGTACTTATTTTCTTTCTTACTACAGATGATACTCAACCACTTGAGCCAAACCTCCAACCTGGCTTTCTGTTGGTTAATGGAATAGAAGTCTTGAGAACTTTTCTGCATGGATAGGGTTTGAACTGTAATCCTCCAGATCTGAGATTTCTGAGTAGCTAAGATTACAGTCATGAGTTACTGGCACCTAGCTGTTTGATATTACAAGTTTTACAAATTTTAAAAAATGTTTTTCCTTAAAATACTGGATGTTTTATAGATGTTTTAAATTTTGTTCTACATGATTTTAAATTATGGAGTCTGATGTATATATTTAACAATAAACATGCCAGTCAACTTATCAAAAATAATAATTATGAAACCATACAGCACAATAACTTACTATTCAAATAATAGGGAAAAGTAAATAGGAGAAGAGCTGCAAAAATGATAACAGTTCATTAGCAAAAGATCATGTCTAACAACAAGAATGAGGAGAATGAAAGTTGTACTTATGACATGCTAATAAGAATAATAATGATGAACAATCATGAAGTTCCTATTCAAGAACTGGAATAAATAAAAAGTCATTGAAGATTGCTAAGTATAGGACTAATTTATCCTATTTCTGGCTCAAACTTTGGAAATTGAATTAGAAATACTTAAAAAGAGCAGTTTACCATAATACAACTGACAGAAAGTGACACTTTAAATGAATTTTGGTTGCTCATTTTGGTCTCTGTTATGAGAGGGCATGATACAGTAAAATGCTTAAAGAAACTACCCAATTTAGTAGTGGTTTGAGAAGTTTTTATAAGACTCAAGCCTGAGAACTATGAAGTAAGAGCTAGGGTGAGTTTGGATACCTTATGTTCTTGGCAACACAGAAAATGAGAATTGCTTTTAAATACAGAAGAAAGTTGTATAATATTGGAGAAATGGCTCATATTTCATTTGGCACATCAATTAAATGTTTTCCAAATAACTGAAAAATTAGATATTTTGTAGTCTTTCCCCTTACTATAAGCATTTCTTTCTCTTGAAGGTAGCCTACTTAATTTAGAGGAAAAGACATCCTTCCTAAGTAACAGAGAAGAAAACTTAAAAATTAATTCTAGCGTATGAAAAAAACCCCTATTAATGGTAAATTTACTTGCAAAGGTTTTTTGTTGTTGTTTTTATTTGTTTGTTTCTTTTTGTTTTTTTATTTTTGGCCAGTCCTGGGGCTTGAACTTAGGGCCTGGGCACTGTCCCTGAGCTTCTTTTGCTCAAGGCTAGCACTCTACCACTTGAGCCACAGTGCTACTTCCAGTTTTTTCTGTTTATGTGGTACTGAGGAATTGAACCTAGGGCTTCATGCATGCTGGACAAGCACTCAACCACTAGCCACATTCCCAGCCTACTTGTGAAGTTTTGTAACAGCATAAATGGTTTTAATGTCTGGTTTAATATAAATTTTAATATTTTTTATTTATAAGTCATTGGATTCATTTAAATGTTACTCTATTGACAGTAGAATTTTGAATTGTGATTGTATTCCAATAATAAAGTCATTAAAACAAAATAAAGTGAATATGCTTTATATTGTTCTTGACCTGATCTGAATCTCATATTGTTGTGAGGAAAAAAAGTTAAAAATCAGATCTTGAGCCCAGTATTGGTGGCTCATGCTGAAAATCCTAGCTACTCAGGAGGCTAAGATCTAAAAACAGTAGTTTAAAACCAGCCCAGTAGGAAAGTCTATGACACTTTTATCTCCAATTAACCACCAAAAAGCCAGAAGTGGAGCAGTGATTCAACTAATAGATTGCCAGCCTTGAGTGAAAAAAATCTATGGAACAGTGCCCAGGCCAGGAGTTCAAGCCTAAGTACTAACACATTCCCTTCTCAACCCACAGAATCAGACCTCTAGTCCAGGATTCAACTAGAATAACACATATAATTTGCTTAGAAGATCATTAGCCACTTTAAAATAAAAATAAATTAGATATATAATGTCTCCATAAAAACAAATCACTATATTATTCCATATTCAGTAAAATGAAAATATACTTATTTATACATTCATGTTCCTCCTCCCAGACATTGAAGCCCTTGGCATATCATAAGTCCTCACTGATTACATGTCAAAAGAAAAGGTTGAAAAAAAAAGAAAAGAAAAGAAAAAGAAAAAGAAAAAAAAAAGAAAAGGTTAACGATAAGTTTAATACCTTTCCCTTTCTATCTAATGAATCATCTCCACACATGGAGAATGCTAGGGAAATAACGCAGGAATGTAAATACTTCAACATAACTAATTTAGGTTCTACATGTGAAGAACTTGTTAAACAAGGGCACTGTCCACAATAATAAAAACTTCCTTGCAAGGCAGATCATTATTGAGTATTAACAAATAGACTGACAACAACATTTTTGCTCTTAAGGAGCTCCTAAGTGAGCCAGGTGTCAAAAACTCCTGGATCTGAATCTTCTGTATCTGCAGCATCGTCAGAAACCCGTAGGCATGTGACTCCTCAGCTGCTGTCACAGTAGTCTCTTGCTTGAATGCTTGGTTGGACTGCAGACCTCAGAAGTCCCTTCTTACCCAAGAGTGTTGTGGTTTATTTCCAAAAAAAGATGATTAGACTTTTTCAAATGCCACGGATTTTGTAAATTTAAGGCAACATAATAACTTAACCTTTAATATAATGGGATTATAATTTCAGTTTACAGTTTGAAAAAGACTAAATTTGTTTTCATTGATTTTTCCCTAAAATCAATAGATAACTCTGTCTTGCTACTCAGGAAGCAGAGATCTGAGGATAAAGGTTCAAAGCCAGCTCAGGCAGAAAAGTCTGTGAGAGACACTCTTATCTCTAACCATTAAAAAGTCAGAAGTAAAGATGTGACTCAAGTGGTAGAGCATAAATGCACTATGGACTGATACAATTCTGCTAATTTATTATACTTTATTAAGTTTTCTACTCAATTTATCCTTCAGGTTTTTATTTCCTTTATTTAAAAGATTATAACATCAGTCGGCTTACTTATCCAATGTCATAAGAATAACTCATTATTCTTTTGATGGGTGTCAATACAGATCAATCTTTAAGTATGGATTCCATGACTGTATCTCACCCAGAAGGCTTTCCTTTTATAATATGAAAAAAAAAGGAGTTTCCATGTCTCCATAGGAAAATCTTCAGACTTAACTGGCATTTGAAGCAAAATAAACAATGTTAGCATTAAGGCTACATGTGATGCCCAGAGTGAGTTTAAGGGTATCTGAGAAATGAATGAAGTTCTGAGTCAGGATAACACCTTATATAGATAATTTGGACATGCTGTATTTTTACGCACACTCTAATCTTCATAAAAATAGTCTAAAATAAACAATAATCTTTACCTTACAGAAGATATTTAATCTCAAAGTTGGGTTAAGTTGCCAAGTATTCAGAGTATAGGGCCGGCAGAGCTAGCATTTGAATCCAGATCAGTCTGAATTCCTATAATCCTTATTTGCTCTTTTCAGCAAATCTGTTCCCTACTGTGACACAAGGTTCTACATTTAAATTATCCACATGAATCTTGGGGACGGAAGTTCTTTATAAACAGGAAAATCCAGTTCAACTGAATCATCAGTTTATTCATAAAGCAGCACAATGAAATATTCTCTAAGACCTCTGAAATCTCAGTTCAACTTTGACCTAATAAAGCAAACTAACTTCATTTGGGAAACTGGAAACTGGCATAAAGAACATCCTCATTTACTCTCCTTTTTTTTTCCCCCTGTAGATCAAGCTGGCCTGAATTTGGGGTTCTTTTTTCTCAGCCTCCTAAACACTAGGATTATAGGTGTATGCCACTACACACAGGTTAGCCATGTCACTTTTAAAGCAACAAGAAAAATGTGGATACTGTTTTCATTGTAGATTACTGACTATAGAGAATTAGTTTCCCTTAATTTGATGGAGTCTAGTGCTTGAATAGGATGTATTATGGTGCCAAAGGAGATGCCAGCCTATACTCACAATGGATTATTATCTCTCCATTTGTCTCTTAATTTTAGATCATTAATAAAGCACCATATTAAAATCGATCATTAATGACATGGTGAGTACCAACCATCCTACCTTCTCTTCATAGGCCACAGTGATGGCTTATTTGATATTTCAAATATCACTTTAAATATCACACCCTTTTCTGTTTCTGTCCATCCAGTCGCAAGCTTCATGGCCTGGCCAGTATACATAACATCAATATCCATGATTTGACAGTTGGGCACAGCTGTTTGTTTCTCTTGGCCAGTATTTTGTACACTCTTGATCTATCCCTGGCAAGAATTTTATTTTCCATTTGGATGAATTTGGGATCAGTAGGCTTTTATCTTGAAATAATTTTTCCTTACCTTCCTGTCCATTTTCATTGTTGAAGCTGTTTTCCCTTCCAACTGTTCTTCCTAGTTAGTCAGTTTGGTTTTCCTACTTTAAAAGATATTAAAGTTAGGTGCTGGTAGCTCATACCTGTAATCCTAGCTACTACGGAGACTGAGATCTGAGGATGGATCAGAGTCAGCTTGGGTAAGAAATTTTGTGGAACTCTTATCTCCAATTAATCATCTTGAGGATGGAAGTTTTTTTATAAAAAGGAAAATCCAATTAATAAAAATAAAATAAAATAATAATAAACAGGAAAATTCAGTTCAATATATATATACATGTAGATAATCGTATAAATATTTTAAACTCCTTAAGAAGTAAGCTAAGTAATTTAGCAGTATCCATCAGAATTTAGCAATTATCCACACTTTTTAATTCAGTATTTTCTGTTGTGAGAATCTGACATACTAGATCCAATGTTGCAAATTAAGATATTATTTATAACAGAAAACAAAAATCCAGAAGACAGCAGTTGAGTAAATATTTAAGAATATTGGTAGTAGCTGGGACCAGTTGCTGATACCTGTAATTCTAGCTACTTAGAAGGCAGACTTCTGAGGATCATGGTTCAAAGTCTGCCCAGATAGGAAAGCCCATGAGATTCTTATCTCCATAAATAGTGACCAAAAAGTCAGAACTGTAGCTGTGGCTCAAGTGGTAGAGTGCTAGCCTTGAGCATAAAAGCTCAAGGATAGTACCTAGGTCTTGAGCTCAAGCCCCAGGACCAGCTTACACATGAGCGAGTATACCTACACACACACACACACACACACACACACACACACACACACACACACACACACATAATCAAACAAAAGAATATTGTTGAATATTGTTATTATATTACTTTTTTAACCACTACACAGAAATGTGTGAGTAGGTGGTGGGTGTAGCTCTGTGCAAGAGCTAACATGTAATTGGGACTGCCTGCTTCTCCCGAATGAAGGTCCTTTCAATCACGACCTGGCACCCAGCTGCAGGTAGAGGTGAGGTGGCTGGGGATGTTAGGCAGTTTTCAGCCCTTATATTCACGGCTGTATGTCCTAGGGGGCTGTCTGGAATTCTAAAGGCTCAGCTGCATAGTGAGTGCTCTCATTAAAAAAAAAAAACAACAACAACTTTTTTTTTCTGTGAATAGATTTTAGTAATTCAAGAGAATGTTTATATTTGTAGCTGGCTAAGTGGTGTCCCCCCTGGAACCTCTGAATGTAACCATATTTGGACCAAAGATCTTTCAGATGTAGTTAAAAATCTTGAAGTGTGGTCATCTTGGATTACTTGGAGTGGTCTGTCTAGTCCTATGCCAACGGCCTTACAAAAAAGAGACAGAAGGGGAGAAGCAACGCATGAAGAGACATCAATACAAAGATGGAGACAGAGATTGGAGTGATATGTCCACAAGCTAAGAACTTGTTAACCCTCCCAAACTGGAAAATGTGGAGAAGAGATTCCCTGTTAGAACCTCTAGAAGAGCAGCAATAACTCCACATCTTGAAGGAAATCGGAGGAGTGTGATCTCCAGAACTTTGAGAGAACAAATTTCTGTTATTTGAAACTATTAAGTTCATGGTAATTTGTTATGGCACCCACATGATATGAATAACAGCATGTAAAGATAATAAAAGCAAGATAGAATGGCATTTCCATTATAATCTCAGCTATATGAAAAGATGTGTGAAAAAATAAAAGAAACTCATCAACATGAAGGTAATGTCTACTCATAGCTGATGAGAATAGCAGACTTGTTTGCCCTCTTATTAATTTCTGAATTTTCCAAATTTTCTATAATAAGATTTTATATTTAAAAATGATCTCTCTGGCTTGTTGAAAGCCTTATGCGTTAATTTATTAAATTTCTTCATACTTTATAATAAAAAACTAGATGAAATTTAATTATCTAATGTTTGATAATAGCTAATTAGATTCTGTTTTATTCTTTTGATGGAATTGTTTCCATAACTATAATTATTATGTAGCAATAAAGATCAACCATGAGACAATACAGCATAAAATCATGGTTACAATTACAAGCCCTGAAATTGTACTGACTACATTTAAAAAGACTTGCTTCTTACTAACTAAACACCTTGATAATCCATTTATGTCTTACCTGAGGAATAAAATTGACTTAGGGGGTAATAATCCTATGTCTCATATATTTTAAAGAGAATATTTTTTGCCTTTTAATGCCTCTAGGATTGGACTGTGACTTAATAATCTCTTACTACTGCACAGTTGCTGTTACCTCTGCAGGTAAGCTTAGTCATTGCTGTTGATGTGGTTGTCTTGGGGACTGAATTGTGTATGTTGTACAATTTTGTAGATTGTACTACCCAATTTGAATTTCATTTCCATTTAAAACTCCTAAAGATTCTATTGCAATTTACCATGGAAACAAAAAGTTATGTATCGGCAAAGATACAGAAGTACCTCTGATCATATAAAATAATATTTACTTGATGAGTTCCAAAAAAAAAGCACAGAAGTAAAGCAGAAGAACTTATATATTTGATAAAGCAAATATTTGTCCCTGAAGGAAAGATTGTAAGTCTGCATACAAATAAAAACCAACCTCTAAAAGGACGTTACGTTATATTTGACGACTAAGATTTGAGCCTATCATACACTACCAATTGCAAAAGGAACTAAAATCCCTCAGAGTAGTGATAGTGAAAGAAATTTCAAAGTAATGAGAGGCTGAGATGCTTTGGGCAGAACCCAAAGATGTCAAGCACCAGTGTGCCAGAGATCTCCTGTTGAGTTCACATAAAAGTTGCTTAACTTCCAAAATGGAAAGGCTTGGAAAAAATTATATTAAGTGAAGTAAGCCAGGCCCAAAGAAACATAGGTCCCATGGTTTCCCTTATTTGCAATATCTAGTATAGGTATGAGTCAAGCGGAAAAGGTCAAATAATGTGATGTTAGGAAAACGAACCCTTAAATATGTATTTTAATGTTTTCGTTTCTTTCATGTATGTGTTTCTAACGCATTTATAAGATTATTTCTTTGTTGCTTTGTATGTCCCTCCCCCACAGTGTAACCCCCGCTTTCACTTTATTTGATGTCAGTATAACATGTGGAGGAGAGGGGGACAAACAAGTCGTTTAAGGATTCAGGTGGACCTGTTGCAACAAGGAGAACTACAAAATGTCATGTCAAAGCAAGCTTTACAATGTCGGTGTGTGGGGGGGGAGGGGGGTATGAATGGGTGGGGGGAGGGGGGAGGCTGGGAAGGGAGGTGAAGGGTAAACAAAGGAGGAGGTTGCAATGCTTGGTAAGAAATGTATGCATTATCCTGCCAATGTAATTGTAACCCCTCTGTACAGTATGTTCTCAAATAAAATAAAATTAAATTAAAAAAAAAAAAGTTGCTTAACTTCCAGAGACATTTGGTTCCCTGCATTGCTTTGTGATGTGTAGTGGGTAGCTTTTAAAAAAAGTTCTTTCTGGAACTGGAGGCATGGTTCAAGTGGTAGAGCCCCAGCTATGAGTGATATAGCCAGAGTGAGAGATTGAGACCCAAGTTCAAGTTTCAGAACTGGCAAAATTAAAAAGAAAACATTCTCTTTTAGTGATATATAAGACATCAGTAGATCTTACAATCAATAAGATCTTAATTTTAATGAAATATGACTCAAAGTAATTTCTAATCACTATGCCCGAGACATAGAAAGCCAGAAAGAGAAAAGTTATAAAACTGTGTGTGTGTATCTCACTGTAAAAAAAATCTCCGAAGATTTAGAGGGAATATATAAAGACAAATGATACTATGTTAGGTTGATTAGGTTTGCAGCTTAATTAATTCTGTTTTAATGTTTCACAATTGTTACAGAAGTTGGCCATTTTCTTATAATTAAGAAAAATTAATTGAAAAACGTATTTCATGAGGATGACTTGAAAGTGTCAACAGCTTCAGGAACAGGTAAGTGAAATGTAAATCTTTCTCCAATCTCAGATTTCATTTCCCCCCCCAGAAGCAACTACTGATTTCATTTTTATATAATGTTATTGAATTTTCTGTGTATAAACAAATATATACATACATATGTATGTCTTATACATATATACCTTATTCTTCAAAATGAAAATACACTTTAGTATGTACTGGTCTCCACTTTTACTTCGGATTATGATTGTCTTAACTTGGAGTTGTTCTATAGTCCATACAGTTCTTAATTCTTCTTAATATCCATACAACATTGGTATGCTAGGATTCAGCTCAGTAATATGGCATATATTTCAGAAAGAAAGGGATGTGGGACAGGAAATTGGGTACTTACAACTTGTTGGATGGGTTTTTGGAGCAGAAGAAACAAATCTGCCACGAGGTGTTGATTTCAAGTGTACAGCGCTGTGACCCAGAGATCAGCAAATGGCTGCTGCTTACACAGCCTGAGCCCCACAACTGTCTCAGTTCTCCTGAAGCTGGTGATGAGACACTGCCTACTACAATGGCTTCTGAGTTATGAGGAAGCTGATAAGTGGATCCTGGAATGCTTAGTCCAACTGCAGACACCAATGAGTTGGCAGTTTACTATGAAGACAACAACCTGCATTTATTTCTAATTTCTAAACCTCACACATGTTTATTATTAGTGGAAGCAGAGTCTTATCCATAACTCTAGCTGCAGAAGAGTTTGAGAACATAGTCTCTTTTTTAAATGATTGTATTTTTTATTACTTTAAGTCATTTTACAAAGGGGTTACCATTCAACAATAGATCTAGATTGATTTTGTGCCTTTTATCATTCTCTCCCATCCCTCCCAACCCAAACCCTTCCCTTAATTCTCCTAGTCTCTCTCTCTTTTTTTTGTTTGTTATCAGGTACCTAGAAAAGGGTAGAAATGGATGCTGAGGGGTTAACTCACCATCAACAGCACACTGTTTCACAGCATCAATGCATGACAAATTGTTTAACTGGTACCCAATTATGAGGGAGGGTGTGTATGATATATAGGCTCATATAGCAGCTTTTATTACAAAAATGTGCCAATCTAAATATGTCTGTATGTGTCAATAAGAACAATAAATTCTCAGAATTTATTTGTAATATAAAGTAATACTAAGTGGTATTTTTAAGATGGCTGTGGACATTTTTATATAAGTAATAAAACAAAATCCTATCCTACAGTGGCTAAAATATCAGATGGCCTTAGTATATCAATTTGGTCATGAATGATAGATTTAAAATATGTTTAAATAATCATGTATGATTTTATCTAAATATATTAAGTAGTACATAGTGAGGGGTTTCATCATGACATTTTGATACATGTTATAACATGTTTTGTTTATATTCAAAATTTGTTACTCTTTTCTTGTTCCTTCCACCTTCCCTTCCTCTTTTCTTCTCCTCTTCTATCTCCCCTATAGTCCCCCCCCTTTTTTATTGTTTTGTTTCCCCCTAACTTCCACAAATGAAAGAAAATATGTAATACTTGTCTCTGTGGGCTGAGCAATTTCACTTAATATGATGACCTCCAGTTGCATCCATTTTTCTACAAGTGACATAATTTCATTCTTCCTAATGGTCGAGTAAAACTATATTGTATATATACACCACTTTTTAAAAATCTGTTTGTCTGTTGATAGGCATCTAGGAAGTTTCCATAGTTTTGTTCTTGTGACTAGTGCTGTTACAAACATGGTTATACAGGTTTCTCTGTAGTACGCTGATTTTGAATCTTTTGAGCATATGCCCAGAAATTGAGTAACATTTTAATCCTATGTAAGGTCATGCCACACCCATATTTGCTTTCCTATTTCTGCTATCTATAAATGTTAGAAACAGCTCCATCTATCTTAAAACCTAAATCAATGCCGGGATTACATTTTTATGCTTTCCAGCTCCCATTGTGGTTTTACTGTTTACACTGTGTGGAAGGAAGAATGAGAAGGGGTGTGGCCAACAGTTCAGAGCAAAATTAATTGGGCCACTAGTGATGGAACCCTATGAGCTCAGCAGCAACTATGCATTGTGGCCACCAGCACGGCCCAGAGGCAGGAGTAACTGATTAGCATTCTTGGAGTGCTTGCCAGAGGCCAAGCATCACTGGCTCCTTCATTTAATTCTCGGGATGATTCTATGAGGAATAGGTATCATGATGAACCCCAAGTACAAATGAGGATCTAATCTTCAGAGAGATGAAGAACTTACCCAAAGCTGCAGGGCTTATTTTTGCAGGAACTTGGGTTTGAATCTCAACCATCTATCTCCGGCACCTTCTGTTTTCACCATCCTAAAGTGTGAATTTTTTCTGGCTTTCATGACTAAGCAGGAATGCATGACACTTGAATCTGTATGAAACAGAAGAACTCTGTATTTGATGTAGTCAATCAAAATAGAATTTCTTAGAGGAAAACTCATGACATGTTGTAAAAGCACATGCCAAAGTGTTTTCATGATAATAAACAAGAAAATGACTGTAGATCAGAATAAATATACCACTGGAAAAACAATGTATAGTACATGTATTTACTTATTGTTAGCTAGCTATTCATTCATTGACTAGTTGCTATTCACAACCAACAGGTTAGAGTGAAAGTTAGATGGGTCTGAGCCAGTATTAGCTAATTGAATGTTCCTATGGGAGGTGAAGTTGTCCTTATGTTGGAAATGGGTGCCATTATGGTAGCAATATGGAGAAGTTTGGTAACAGTTACGGTAACAGTGCCTGGAAGTTTGGGGTCCAGTAGGGCAGAAATGAGTTGTGAACTTCCAGTGGTAGCATCACACACAGATGGTTTCTGTAATGTAATTTGGACCAAATGTAACTTGACCCTGTTGGCTTCTCTCTCTTGGTTCTTGTCTGTCTTTTGAACTTGTATTCCAACTGTCTTCTCAGCTCAGTGGGTTATCCAATAGTGTCATAATACATTTGTTTCATATGCTAGTTTAAATTAGCCAGAACCACCTAAAAATCCAGAGAAACGAGAGGTTTGGGAACTTTGGGTCCTGTGCTTGAAGGTCTGGGTGCAGAAGTAGCAGCAGCAGTGGTGGTGAATGGGAATTGTAGCTGGATGAACCATGCTGGGATCTCCTCTATGGAGATCTTGCCTCTGGCAAGTCCTTGAGTTCACGGCTTTATAAGTGTTCTCTGAGATCCAGAGAACACTGTAGCCTAATTATTTTTGGTGGTGCTGAGGACTGAACTCAGAGCCTTGCACTTGCTAGGTAAGCAGTCTCCTATGAAGCTAAATCCCCAGCCCCATGGACCCAAGTTCTAACTGTTGCTAGCTTTCAGATCTTTTAGA
Organism: Dipodomys merriami; assembly: GCF_024711535.1. NCBI lineage: Eukaryota > Metazoa > Chordata > Mammalia > Rodentia > Heteromyidae > Dipodomys > Dipodomys merriami. The sequence goes on along the minus strand of NW_027204159.1, from coordinate 1,684,760 downwards.
TCTAAGTTTCTCTGCAGTGATGAGAACAAAGCATTAAAAAGAGTGCTTCCTCTGTTGAGATTCAACATTTCCTCCATTGTCCCAGACACCCAAGGTTGTGATTTGTTATTCATGTTATTTCGTTTGGGTTTTTAAATAGCTATAGTCTGCATGCTTTTAGTTATAAAAAAAATGAAATTTGTTTTCATTACATACATAACTAGCTTTCTTTTTTTGGGGGGGGGGTCCAGTTGTGGGCCTGAACTCTGGGCCTGGGCACTGTCCCTCAGCTCTTCAGCTCAAGGCTAGCACTCTACCACTTGAGCCACAGCACCACTTCCAGCTTTCTGCTTATGTGGTGCTGAGGAATCGAACCCAGGGCCTTATGCATGCAAGGCAAGTGCTCTATCACTGAGCCACCTTCCCAGCCCGTAACTAGCTTTCTTGATACTGAAATGTTTAATAGTATCAAAAAGTCTAAAGATATGGGAGGGGGTATATGAGAGGGGACTGATGAAGATGCATTATATACATGTGTCCAATTGAAATCCCCTTGTACAACTGTTGGAAGCCAACAGTAAATATTTATAATCTGAAAAAGATAATTTCTATATTGCTGTGCAGTGTCATTGTGAAATAGTTCTACCTTATCAAATTAAAATTATTTTTTAGATAGGCACTATGGCTCACACATGCAATCCTAGCTGCTCAAGAAGCTGAGATGTAAGGATCAAGGTTCAAAACCTTGAGAGGCAAATCCATGAGTCTTATTTCCAATTAATCACCACAAAGTCAGAGGTGGAACTGTGGCTCAAGTGGTAAAGTGCTAGCCTTGAGGAAAAATGCTCAAGGACAGTGCCTAAGCCTTGAGTTCAAGCCCCAGGACCGGGCCCCCCCCCAAAAAAAATTAATTTTAAAACTGTCATCAAACACTAGTAAATGTGTTCTGAAAATTCATCCATCATGCTACCTAAACAACTGTTTTTTTGTTCGTTTAGTGTGTTTGTTTGTTTGTTATGCTGGTCTTGGAGCTTGAATTCAGGGCCTGTATCCCTGAGCTTTTGTGCTCAAGGCTAGTGTTCTACCATTGGAGCCACAGCTCCACTTCTAGCTTTTTTTTTTTTTTTTGAGCATGGGGAGGATTCATTGGATATAAGAGTCTCATGGACTTTCCTGCCCAGGCTGGCTGAGTATCAAATTTTGATACTCAGATCTCAGCCTTCTGAGTAGCTAGGATTATAGGTGTGTGCCACCAGCTTCTGGCTTGGCACTTCTGTTTTACAACACATCTGGGTTGATTAAAAAAAAAACAAACAAACATGGTGTTTCAGTAAGGAAGTCCTTAATTTGTTTGGGAACTATCCACTTAAGTTACTAGTGGCCTTCAGGCTGGGCTCACAGGACAAGACAAAACATAGGCAGCATTGGTTACAAGATGTGAATTAGTGAAAAATGATCAATAACCAGAAAAGTTCTCATGTTAACTTATTTTGTAAACAATTAGATTACTGCTACAGTGAAACTTTGTCATAAAATAAATTACCAGTTTAAGGAATGCTTGAAATATGGAAACAAAGAAAAAGAAACTGAAATGACATCCATTTTTAACAACAGAGTAACATTGATTATACTGATTCATCTATTAAATAATACCCTTAGTTAGCCCAACCCAACATCCCCCTGAAGAATTACTAACCCTTGTAAGCCAAATAATTGCTGATATTCTTCATGCCAGAGACAGGAGCTGCAGTTCTAATATAATTGGGTCCTACAAATCTGAAAGCCTTAAAGCTCTTCCGGAGGATACATCCTTGTCCCTTTAAAGTATATCCCAAATGACATTTCAAAATGAATCATGGGGATTGTTTTCCCCCTTAAAAAAAAAACAAAACCTGACCATCCCTAACAATCTGTACACATTTGGTAAATATTTTGTTTGTTCATGAGGTAGTGATAAATAAGTGGAGACTTCATTCTATTATAGAAACCCAATTCTGATTTGCAAAGGTAACAAACTGAATTTCAGGACTGACATAACTAGGATAATTAACAGCCAAATCTCAATTTCTCCAAAGCACAGAGCTGAAAGCTGTTTTAAAATTGTGTTTCTTTCTCATACTTTTAAATAGATTCCAAATCTTGGGTTCCAATAAATGTTTGTCACCTGCTTTGTTCGTGAGGACGCAGAGGGTCCAAGGGTCCAAGGCCTTTCCTTTTATTTTCGAGTGCTGCATGAGTATTTCCTAAGTAGGGGGTTCTAGGAGGATTAAGGATTAGAGGTTGACAAGAAATCATTTGTTATGAGAACTTTATTACCAAATTTATAGAACTATCTGCTAGAAATGTGGAGATTGAATGGAGAGGATCTTGAGGAAATCAGAAAGAGAGAGACACTCTAGTTCATTATAATAGAGTTAACCTGAGGATGTACTCCTGAAAATACTCAATTAAAATCGTATCCTAGGCTGAAAAATCCTTTAGATTTTTGGCCTTGAGTTTATTTCCTATAAATGACTCAGCCACTAAGTTTATTTAGTAGAGGCTGCAGTTATTGCCTCATAAAAAGAAAGCACCCACAATTTATCTCCTTAGAGAGATTGATATTTAATCCAGAGGTGGGTCTTAAAGTACTAAAAAAAAAACCCTCAGAGTTTGGAAGCTGAAAACTAGAATTATTGATGGGAAGTATATATTCACTCTAAAACATCTTTTACCTTCTAATAAAAATGTGAAAAAAGATTCAAAAGTGTTTTAGAAAAATATTTTTGTTTTGTTTCCATTCAACATGTCAATTGAATGCACAATGCATTTGATCAATGTCACTCCTTTCATAATTCTGCCCCCATCTCTCATAAAAAATACTTTTTGTTTAATAGTATCACCATGGTACTTTCTTTAAATCCAGAAAAAGTGCTTCAGAAGATAATTAAACTAAATGATAAATTAAGAAGTAATAAGAGATTCTTTTTCTATCATAATCAAAGTCACAGTTTTAATACAATAACCAGTATTTGAACCCACTTAGAAGGCTGATTATTTGGGAATTTACAGATTTCTTTTTGAATTGTAAGTTTGTTAGGCAATAACTTAATTTAAAATTGTCAGATGTTGCCCATCCCCCCTTTCATAGTGCTTAGGTTCCAAAATAAAGCTAGGCAAGTTTTCAATTACTAGGACACAGCTCAGCCTAACATTGCCAGACTTTGTACCCCTTGAAGATGAAGTTACTCTTGAGAAATTTTCTGCTTATCTCCTTTGTTTCTATTCTTGAGTTTTAGCTATAATTATTTCAATAATCATTTTGAGTTATGACAGTGGGAATGCAGAATATTTCTCACCCATTCTTTGTAACTGGTATCACAATTCTCACAATCAGAATTATTATACAGATTTTTGCTTATTTTTTTTTTTTTTTTTTGTCGGCCGTGGGGCTTGAACTCTGGGCCTGGGCGCTGTCCCTCAGCTCTTCAGCTCAAGGCGAGCGCTCTACCACTTGAGCTACAGCGCCACTTCCGGTTTTCTGGTGGTTTATTGGAGATAGGAGTCTCACGGTCTCTCCTGCCCGGGCTGGCTTTGAACCGCGATCCTCAGATCTCAGCCTCCTGAGTAGCTAGGATTACAGGCGTGAGCCGCCAGCGCCCGGCTACTTTTGCTTATTTTTTGGTGTTGAGGTTGAACCTAGGACTTTGTGCATGCTAAGCATATACTCTACCACTGACGTATATGCTCAGCTGTTTATAGGATTAACTTGATGTGTGCTTTCAGAGAAAGCTAAATATTTAAGATAAAAAAGGAAAACTTTATAGATAAAATATAACAATTCCAGAATTTAATATAAAAAATTTAATATCCTACTCAGGCCATAGTAAAAATAGAGTATCTTATTTATTTATCTGTTTATCTCTATTTATGTATGTTTTTGTGTATGCATGTATTTGTGTATGTAAGAATTTATGTGCTAAGACTTGATCTAAAGGTCTGGGCACTGTCTCAGAGCTTTTTCACTCAAGGCCAGGGCTCTGCCATTTGAGTCACAGCTCCATTTCCCTCTTTTTTGATGGTTAACTGGAGTTAAGAGTCTTATGGACTTTCCTGTCTAGGTAGTTTCAAACCAAGATAGATCTCAGCCTCCTGAGTAGCTAGGAAGAGAGGAGTGAGCCACTGGTAACCAAGTTATTTTTATAGCTTAAAAAACCTGCTCTGGAATGGGTAGGAATGCAGAACTACACTTCTTATCATATCAAGTTTATAATAATAACAGTAATTCCAGTATGCACATTTTCATTATGTTGCATTTCATAAACACAATCACAAATGAGTTTCATATGGTATCAGTTTTAATTGTTTATTATTGTATTTCTGCCATCTATTATCTTTGTTCAATTTCCATTTTTAATATAACATTTATTTTGCTTTTTTTTGTCAGTCGTGGCGCTTGAATTATGGGCCTGGGCAGTGTCTCTGAGCTCTTCAGCTCAAAGCTAGCAGTCTACTGCTTGAGCCACAGCACCATTTCCAGTTTTTTGGTGGTTAATTGGAGATAAGAGTCTCACAGACATTCCGGGCCAGGCTGGCTTTGAACTGTGAGTTTCAGATTTCACCTGAGTAGGTGGGATTACAGATTACAGGTGTGAGCCATCGGGTGCCCAGCTATTTTGCTATCTTTTAATCCAAACATTTTCTTTAAATCAACCTTTTTGCTTTCCTTCCCTTTCTCTTCCCCCTCCTTTCTCCTTCTTTGACACTTAATGGGCTATGAACTCACAGCTGCCTGCTAGACAAGTGATTTACCACTTGAGCCATGTTCTCCAGCCCTTTTTGATTTAGTGAACATTTCAGATACAGGACTCATGCTTTTTGCCTCAGTTGGTCTCGAACCATAATCTTCCTATCTACACCTTCCAAGAAGTTGGGATACAGACATGAGCAAACATTCCCAACCCTGAATTCTTTTCTTCTATCTTTGGCATCTTTGGATCTCAACATGTTCTACATATTTTACTCTTTCATCAAACCAGGAGTTGTTGGAATAAGATTTTTCTAACTGCTGCTGTCCTACATCCAGCTGCAATTACACAGTGTCAATGTCTACAAGTATTTGTAATTAAAAGTGCCTATGAAAATCTATAAATGTTTGTAACTGTTCAGTGATCTTTTTTGGGGGGGGTCCGGTTGTGGGGCCTGAACTCTGGGCCTGGGCGATGTCCCTCAGCTCTTCAGCTCAAGGCTAGTACTCTACCACTTGAGCCATAATGCCACTTCTGGCTTTTTTTCTTTTTGCTTATGTGGTGCTGAGGAATCGAACCCAGGGCCTCATGCATGCAAGGCAAGCGCTCTACCACTAAGCCACCTTCCCAGCCCCTCAGGGATCTTTTTTAAAGGTTAAGACATCTGCTTCCTGTTCTGTAGAGCAAGAGGATTAAAATATACAATATCTAAGGTTTCTTTCAACTCTAAATCTTCAGCTCTGAGTTCACAATACCTTAGGCATGAATCCTGACTATTACTTTACCACCTCAGGAAACACTTGGACTTCCAATTAATGAGGATAATACTACCTACCTAATAGAGTTGCTATAAAAACTAAATAATTTCATACAAGTAAAACTCTTTGGCAAGTGCCTGACACCCAGATGTCTTTTGCTAAATATTATTTATTGTTACTTTATAATATCTTCATCTTACAAGTAGATATTCATTTAGCCTTCTATTTACTTAACATATGTTTACTAAGTAAGTATGGTACTATGCTCTCTATATCAGAGATTTAGAAAAAGGCTCATATCATTATTCTTGTGGAAGAAAAACAAGCAATAGTTACAAGTTCAGAGCAGTAAGTGCTTTAATAGCAGAGAGAAGACTGGGTCTAGATGGAATGAGGTAAGGGTAGGCATATGATAGGTGAGATCATATTGAATTGAGCCCTAAAGCTGAGCTAAACTTAACTCATGTTAGCCAGTGCCTAGGTGTAGTAACAGGAATAAAGAGTAGGGGTATTCAAAGAGGTCCAGTAGAAGGCCATCACTGGCCTAGACTCAGATACACGTAAAAGCAGGAGTATTAGACCTGTAAATAGCTCCATATGCCTAGAGAGGAGGATGTATATGACAATTTGCAGACAAGCTAGTGAGGAGGTGCAGAGGAGAAGATATCTCAAAAGAAAACCAAGAATAAGTAAAAGAAGTCAAGGTTGATAACAGATGAGGTGGAAAGGGCTCTTGTGAACAGTGGAGGAAGGCATGTTTGATTGTACACCATGTAGCAGGGAGATTAAATGTTACTTTCCCATCACCCTTTATCTTCCGTTTCTATTTATTTGTTTGAAGTATATTGTTTTTAGCTTTCACTTTATCTCCATTATTTTTATAATAGTATAGTTTCTTTTGTTGTTGTTGTTTTAGTGGATTTCTAAGGCAAGAGTAGCAAATTTTTCAGTAAAATACACAGAAAATATTTTTAAAAATGTGAACTACAGGACAACTCCAGATGCAAGGTTCACAAGGGCTGTGTACCATGAGTGTGGTTCATGGGGGGCATGAAGATCATTCCTAAGGGCACACTATCACTGTCCCCAGTGGCACTAAGGATTTAAAGAAGGAAGGATTTCTATGAATAATACTCTTGGGAAGAACATTTCACTGGCAATATCATGAGGTGGAAAATACGGCTTTGAAAGGTGCAGCTTCCCCTGGAGGAAAAAGAAGGCGCTCAAGGAGAAATGTGCATATTCTTTCAAGAGGATCTGAATTTGATCCTCTTTCCTTTATTAACCACATGTCTTTGGGGGTGAAACATTCACTGGGTATATGCATGGGGAGAGGAGTGGTTGGGATAAACAGTGTACTCAAAAAAGCCTGGGCTCATACAAAGGAGCTATTATTATTATTCAAAAAAGGTTGACATTCTAAGCTGTGTGAAAATGGAAGCCAAAAGATACAGTGAAGGAATAGTGAGTGAATGCCAAGATTAAGTCAGTGGTCAAATGGATGTATTGCTTAATGTATAATGAATATCCCTGCCCTGCTGCATGCTTTTCAAGATTTGTTCTTCAATAAATAGCATGCTGTTTTTTTCTGGATGTTTTCAATTTTTCTTTATCTCCTATTTTCATTAGTTTTATTCTGTTGATATCAATTTCCTATTGTTGAGAGTTGACAAAGTACCATAGATTTGGCAGCTTGAAACAACACAAATTTATTATCTTAGACATAAGTAGTCCAAAATGTTCTACAGAGCTAAAAATTAAGATGCTAGCAGAGTTGCCTTACTTCCAGAAAAAAGGACTTCTTTTTCAGAAGAGAACTTTGTATTTTTTCAGCTTCTAGAGGCTACCTGCATTCCTTGGCTCATGGCTTATTCCTTATTCTTCATTCATACATCTTCTTCTTTAACTCTCTCCTCACCTCTCTTTGTAATGATTCTTGTGATTCCATTGGATATACCCAAACAATTTGAAATTAACTTCCCAGTAAAAGATTCTTACTTTAGTCACATCTGCAAAGATATAGATATTTTAGCGGTTTCTTACTCTGTTTAGTAATATGTTTTTTGGTCTTGTTTTTGTTTTATTTTATGATTCTTCACTTGAAATGTGTTGAGCTTCTTGTATCTTTGGGCTTATTGTTTTCATTAACTTCTTTTTTCAATTCAATATTCATATATTTCATTCAACTGATCAATATAGTTAAACAGCCACTGAAACTGTATTCATTTTTTTATTTTCTCTCTGTACAGTTTCTGTTACTATGCCTTTATATCTCATGATTTAATGTTAATTACATCTAGCTCATTTTTCATTTCAGATATTTTATTTTTAATCTCTAGAAATCCCATTTAGGTCTTTCTTCATATTTTTTCATTTCTCGTCTCTTAATATTTAATGTTTTACCTCCATAAAATGGAATATATTCATAAAACTGTTATAAGAAAAGAATTTTCTATAAAAAGTGCTGATTCTAACATATATGTGGTTGACTTTTTTAGTTAAGGATCATTTTATCCCACCTTTTGCATGCCTGGGCTTTTTTATTGGATCAGATATTTTAAATTTCATGTCACTGAAAGTTTGTTTTCCATTAATTTATTCAGCTTCTTTTTCTTTTTCTTTTTAGTTAACTCACCTGGAATTAGTTTTGAACATTCTAAAACTTAGTTTTATGATCTGTCTAATATCACTTTACTACTAAATAAACTGTGGAAGGGTTTGCTTAATGCATCATATATAAGCAAGTCTTTTCATTTTCATGACTTACTTTTAGCTCTGTATAAACCTATATGACTGCATTCATTTGCTTCTATTAGTTCATTCTTTAGGTTTGGGTGATTTTCTTACAAACATGCTAACTCAGAAAAATACTCAGCTGAAGATCTGAGTAGCTCTCTTCTCTTAATTCCTTTGCCATACAGATTCTATCTCCCTGTACTTTAAATCAGAGAGGCTGTGAGGCTCTGTTTGGGATCCCCTATGTGTGCTGTAGCATTTCCAGGCAATAATCTGAAGTAATCATTGAATTCTCTCATGATTATAGTTCTGCACTCTTTATTGCCTAAAATTTGAAAGCCTTTGTTTTATATATTGTCATGATTTAAACAATGGGTTTGGACATCAGGTAGACAAGGAATAGCCTTGTATGAGTAACCCTGATTGTCAACCTGATTGGACTAAAAATCACCTACATGATTGCTAACACATACCTCTGAGTGTGTCTGTGAGGTATTTTCAGAGAAGATTACTATAATGAAGAAGATATGCCTTGAATGTGGTGATACCATCACATCAGCTGGCTAATGCAGGCATTATTTCTGTTTCCTGGCCATCATGTGAGCTACTCTGCTCTGCCATGCCTTCTTTCCTTTCCACCATGATAGAATGAAGGCTCTGAGCAAAGTAAATATTCCTTCCCTTTAAGTTGCTTAAGCAAGACATTGTTGTCACAACAATGAGAAAAGATAACACACATTTGTTTCCTGGATTTCAGTATTCTTTTAAATATAAATATATTTAACAGAGAAATTTTATAAACATTTTACTGCCACTATCTGCATTTTACTTCATCTACCTTCCTCCCACCCCTCTCTCTTTGTGGTACTAGGATCAAACCTAGGACTTGGTGTATACTAGACAAGAACTCTACCTTTGAGCTACATTTCCCAGCTCCAGAAGTATTTCTTAAGAAAGTAACTATATCAGTAGTGATTTTTATTGTCCTTAATTTCACAAGAGTCAGATCCATAACTCAAAGAGCCATCTCAACATGGAACACATCACATTGACAGTCTCCCCCTCTAGTCTAATGTGATTCAGAATTTATCTTAGTGAGTAGCCCACAATAATCCCTTCAACTGCTCATCACACCTACTCTGCATATTGGCTTAATCCCCAAATATGATGGCTAATTTTACATGTGAACTTAACTGAGCAACAAGCCGACCAGGAACTTGGTGAAACATTATTTCAGAGTGTGTCTATGAGGATGTATGTGAAAGAGATTAACATTTGAACTGGTAGCCTAAAGGAAAACTAATGGCTCTTCTCAGTGTGGATGGAAATCATCTAACCTGCTGAAAAGAAAAAGATGGAAGAAGGCTGGAAACTCTTTGGTTGTCTGCTTGGCCCAGGACATGTTCTCAGCACTCCTGGTCTCAGCTCCCTCAGATATAGCCTGGAATATATATTATTGATTCTCTCTCATTGAGTTATACTCCTAGCTTTTCTTAATTTCAAGCTTTAAATATTGAATCATAGGTATTCCTAGACTCCATAATCATGTGAGCCAATTAATAAAATTTAATTTTTTAATAAAATCTATTTTTTAATAAAATCTAATTTTTTAGTAAAATCTAATTTTATATATAGTACATATTTACTATAGATATATACATAAGAAAATATATATTCACATACATATAAGTATTATAGGATACACACACACACACACACACACACACACACACACACACACACACACACACACACACACACACACACACATATATATCTGTCTTTATATCTATATCCTTTGGTCCTTTTCTGACTAACACACTAGGATTGGGTTCATAGTTCCATCTGTGAACCTACCTGTTATGAATATAGCTGAAATGTATGAGAGCCAGGCCAATCATTAAATAAAAATATATGACTCAGCTGGAAACGGGTAGCTCACCCCTGTAATCCTAGCTACTCAGGAAGCTAAGATCTGAGGATTGTTTTTCAAAGCCAGCTTGGGCAAGAGAGTCTGTTGACTCTTATCTCCATTTAACCACCAAAAAGCTGAAAGTAGAGCTGTGGCTCAAGTGATAGACTATTAGCCTTGAGCAAAAAAATCCCTCAGGGATAGCACTCAAGTCCTCAGTTCAAGGTCCATTACAGACTTACAGGTATACAGAGAGAGCAAGAGAGAGAAAGAGAGAGAGAGAGAGAGAGAGAGAGAGAGAGAGAGAGAGAGAGAGAGAGAGAGAGAGAGAGAGAGAGAGAGAGAGAGAGAGAGAGAGAGTTCATGACTAGGTAGATAGGTAATACAGATAGATAAATTAGATTGATATCTAGAAAGATATAGAGATTACCAGAGACTGGGGGTGATAAGGAGAGATTTGGAGTCTGTGTGGCTAGAGTAGAAAGTATAATCTCAGGAGCTGCCCCATTCTGAGTGGACTGAGGTGCCTTTCCAACAAACAATTGAAGTAGACATGGTATAACTTGGCCTGTATTTATATATTTGATCCCTTTCTGGGCTCTTGACCTTGTGCTCTATGTTAACCCTTTCTACCCTCTCTTTCCCTAAGATTAGCTTGTAGAGCTCTGTTATCCTTCAACTGACCTGGGATTTGGTTTCCCTGAGCAAATTACTGGATTTCCACAGTATTGACAAAGTTTCCTTTGCTGCTAGTTGAATATAAAGGAGACGTTCTCTCGCTTGAATCTCTCTCTACCTTGTACTGAAATGAGTAAATCTAGTTTCCAAGATTTGCTCCTTTATTCTGATCGTGGCTCCTTGTCTAGCCTTTACCAGCCCCTCCCAGGCCACTAGAATTCTGCTCCAAACCTTATGATTGCCTGCTTTGTGGGCTGACCATTAATTTAGGATGTGTTTGAATAGACTCAAACACTGTCCATCAGAATGTCTGGCTTCTGTGTTCCTATCTGGAAGCACCTGCTGATCACACCAAGGAGGCTGCAAGTCTTTCTATACACAAGACCAGAACCAAAGGTTGTAAAGATTTTTCTTCTAACATGATAACTTCTGGGACAAAGCAGGTCTCTTACTGCATCTTCTAATCTTCTTTCTGATACAAAGCCATGGGAAGAGCTGAGCAGTGAGGGAGGGCTCCCAGGTCATCACATCTCCCTTGCTCTCTCACGAGAGCACCTAGCTAATGCCAACCTATATAAAAGTGCAATTTGCCATTAGTAATGAAGATTGAATTATGCTATTTTCCAGGGTTGCAGACATATGGACAACTGGCACTTTCAGAAGAAGAATGGACAAGTATTGCCTCTTATATCCTGAGTATGTATTATTATTTGAGTTCCTTTTTAATTTTACACATCCACGTTTTTCTCCAGCTGGTCATAAATTCTAAGCCCTGACACGAAGTAATTTGTAGAATTAAGGTACATGAGGGAAGTTATAGTGGGTTATTAAGGCAGTAGAGAGAAACCTAAATATTGCTGAACAGGTCATAAATGAAGCTTTAAAATGAATAGTTAGGTAGTATAAGAATACTTATCATTGAAATAAAAAAGTTACAGGATCCTGTGTGAATTTAGGTTGCAACTCTTAAACTCATATAAATTTGTCCAAACTCCATAGAAAGGAATATCTTTTAAGAAAGAGAAGTTTTGTGTGTGTGTGTGTGTGTGTGTGTGTGTGTGTGTGTGGTGTGTGTGTGTGTGGTGTGTGTGTGTGTGTGTGTGTGTGTGTGTGTGTGTGTGTGTGTGTTTATCTCCACGGTAAGTTTTATTTTTTCGTTTTATGACCTAAAAGCCAACATCAATTTCTGTCTCCTATTAATATACCTTTTTATCCAAGTCATAAATATATTAAAATTTTATTGGGGATTGAATTTAGGGGTCCTGCTCTTCTTGTGGCTTTTTTGCTTGAGGTTAGCACTTTACCACTTAAACTATGTCTCCACTTCTGACTTTTTGGTAGTTAATTGATATGAGAGTCTTGAGGTTTTGTCTGCCCAGGTTAGTTCTGGACTTCAATCTTTAGATCTCAGCCTCCTGAGTACTAGGATTATGACATGAGCCTCTGGCTAAAATATTAAAATTCAAAGTACATTATAGCTAATTAAAAATGATTACTTAGCTGAATGTGGTACTACATATCTGTTATCCTAATTGAGGGACAGAGGCAAAAGGATTCTGAAGTTGAAGCCAGACTAGGATATATGGTAAGACACTGTTTCAAAAGAAGACAAAATGACTTCTTAGCATCAAATTTCACATAAGAAAATGATATACATATATCTATATAGCTGAGGGCATGAATAGATAATGTATAGGTTGGCTAAATCCAAATAACTAATACTTTGAACATATTCTCCATCTCTTTAACAAAGATGTAAATTGACATTATAGCACAGTACTATTATTTCTCTACCATATCTATGAAAAGTTTAAAAAGGTAATACTTAATGCTAGTCAACATATTAAAACATTCATATAGTCTTGATGAGAGTATAAATGGATACAACCTTTCTCAGAATAGACTTGGCAACAGCTATGAAGAATATTAAGCACTATCCTATCATTTGAATCAGAATTTTGCTTTCAGAAATTTGATCCTAGGAAATAATCAGAGCAATGGATAAAGTTTTATGCAGACACATTGTCATAAGAGCAAAATTTATAAAGCATTTTATATCAGGATAATTTTAGCTGCAAGTACTAAAAACTCAAGCTGTCTTAAAAACAAGCCAATTTATTTCATGTAACTGGAAGTATAGGGAAGAAGGTGGGTTTCTGGTGTGGAGGTCATTCAGTGTCACCAAGAGACAATTCATTTGTCTGTTCTGAAATTTTCAAAGCTGGCAGAAAGCAAGATGACTGTATATCTAGAATTCACAATGTCTTGTAGAAGAAGAGAGGTCATCCTTTCTCGTAGCTCTTAAGTATGAGAAAACCCCCTAACTCTTTCCATCAGAACTCTCCTTCACATCCTACTGCCCCAAAATGGTCATTGCCATTTATAAGCCATCACTGGGAAAGAGAATTGTGTTATTCTTAGGCAGCCAGGCACATGTCACTGCATTCAGCTTTTTATTGGTTGAGATAGGATATAAAAACCTTTTTTTTTTTTTTTTTTTTTTTGCTAGGGATGGCCTTGAACCACAATCCTCTAAGATCTTAGCTTTCCAGACAGTGAGGATTACAGGTGTGAGCAATTGCTATATCAGCATCTAAGAGTACTTCTTGAGGATATGGAGAGAGATTTCTTAACAAGTCTATGGGTCAATGGTTCTCTGACAAGCTACTGTAATACTAACTTACTTGAATGAATGTCTCCCTTTCATTCTCAGATTGAAATCTATTTGTTTAACCTTATCACTTATATCTGAAAGGAGAACAGGAAGATCTAGGTAGGGGGAAAAATTGAGAACTGGAAAAGAGAAGTTTTAGGATATTTCTACTAATAAACAGTTGGGATGATCTACCATCCCATTTTGCCTGGATATGGGACTTCAAGTGCTAAAAACAGAAAGCCCAGGAGAGACAAATTGGTTTGTCTTTCTGGGCACAGCTCCAGAAATTTCTTAAGCCACAGAAGCCATACCTGATATCATTGAAATATTCACATTGCTTTTGTTGTTTTGTTTTTGGTCTGATTTCCTATTAAAATCTTTCTTGGAGCACTCCAAGCTGTTTCTATTGCACTGCTAAGGGATGAAATTTTTTTGGCCCCTTTTCAGCCAGCAGCCAACGGAAGCAGAAAGACTCAAGAGGCTGGGTGGGGTGGTAACATCAGGATACCCTTAGAAGGCAAATAGAGAATCAAACTCAATAGGGAGGGATCTTGCTTTTCCAGAAGTATCTCCCACAAGAATTCTTGTCCACTGGACATTTTGTTATTCGAAATACAATAAGGATTCAATCCGATTATAAATTAGACAAACCTAAATTTGTGATTATCTTTAGCCTCACTTTTGGTTTTAAAGATCTGTTGCCATGACAACATCATGACTGAGTAGTAAAACCTTCTTAATGTTTGTTAGTAGGCTAGTTAAGACTGTAAGGTTTCTCTCCCGCCCCCAAATCTTGATATTTTATTTATCAATCTCTTTAGAAATCATCCTGTGGATTTTAATCCTTATTCCTGATGAACAGTAGAACCATATTCATAGTCTTTAAGAATTTCACTATAACTTTGGAAAGCAGTATGGAGGTTCCTCAAAAGACTCCACATAGAACTCCCCTATGACCCAGCAATCCCACTTTTGGGCATTTACCCAAATGTTTACAAACAAGACCACACTAAAGCTACCAGCACAACTATATTTATTGCAGCATTATTTACCATAGCTAAGATATGGAACCAACCCCTCAGTAGATGAATGGATCAAGAAAATGTGGTATATATACACAATGGAATTCTATGCCTCCATCAGAAAGAATGACATTGCCCCATTTGTTAGGAAATGGAAAGGCTTGGAAAAAATTATATTAAGTGAAGTAAGCCAGGCCCAAAGAAACATAGGCCCCATGGTTTCCCTTATTTGCAATATCTAGTATATGTATGAGTCAAGAGGAGAAGGTCAGATAATGTGATGTTAGGAAAATGAACCCTTAGAAATGTATTTTAATGTTTTTTTCTTTCATGCATGTGCTTCCAACGCATTTTTAAGATTATTTCTTTGTTGCTTTGTATGTCCCTCCCCCACAGTATAACCCCTGCTTTCACTATATTTGATGTCAGTATAACTTGTGGAGGAGATGGGGAAAAAACAAGTCGTTTAAGGATACAGGTGGACCTGTTGCAACAATGAGAAGTACAAGTTGTCATGTCCAAAACGAGCTTTACAACGTCGGTGGGGGGGGGGAGGGGGGGAGAAGGATTGGGATTGGGGGGGAGGGGGGAGGCTGGGAAGGGATGTGAAGGGTAAACAAAGGAGGAGGCTGCAATGCTTGGTAAGAAATGTACACATTATCCTGCCCATGTAATTGTAACCCCTCTGTACAGTATGTTCATAAATTAAAAAAAAAAAAAAAAAGAATTTCACTATAGGGCTGGGAAGGTGGCTCAGTGGTAGAGTGCTTGCCTTGCATGCCTGAGGCCCTGGGTTTGATTCCTCAGCAACACATAAGCAAAAAGAAAAAAAGCCAGAAGTGGCGCTGTGGCTCAGGTGGTAGAGCGCTAGCCTTGAGCTGAAGAGCTGAGGGACAGTGCCCAGGCCCAGAGTTCAGGCCCCACGACCGGACCCCCCCCCAAAAAAAAAAAAGAATTTCACTATAGGCCTCTTTTGGGGGTAGAGATTATGTACAAAATTAAACTGTGCTTTTGTAAAATTGTACAAATAGATGTATTTTATGTAGTATATTACATACTGCCCTAAGTTTTTCATCAAATGTTATCTAAAAGGTCAGGAAGAAGAACTGGTGCTGAGGCTCAAGTGGTAGAGTGCTAGCCTTGAGCTGAAGAGCTCAGGGACAGTGCCCAGGCACAAGCCCCATGACTGACAAAAAAAAAGATATATATATAAAGGCCAGGAAGGAACTTAAAATGTGATAAATCATTATACAGCTAATGATATCTCTATATATATACAATCAGAAACTAAAGAATATGAAAGCAGCAAGTTTTTAATTTTTTATTTTATTGTAAAGGTGATGTACCGAGGGGTTACAGTTACATAAGGAAGGAAATGAGTACAATTCCTGTTGAACATTATGACCTTCTCCCTCATTTTCTCTAGCTTCCCCCCACCCCTTCCCACTGTTATAACATTCGTTTCTATCATAGTATCTTGTGAATATCACTGTTGCACTGGACCACCCTTTGTCCTTTGTCTCACCATTTCTGTGATTCTCCTTCCTATCCCCAAATCAGATAAACTAATATACAAGACAACAGGAGATAAACCAAAGGGAGAAAAACAAATAACTGCAAACAGTGTGCACACATAAATAATAACAGCTAATTTTCATATCTTGGAGTTCATTTTGATTAGCATCATTTTATATGGTCATATGTACATAGCTATTGAGCTATTGTAATCCTCTGCTAGGACTATTCTAGACATATATTAATTATTACAAATGAGGCAAACCATGGAGCCTATGTTTCTTTGGGCCTGGCTTACTTCACTTAAAATAATTTTTTCCCAGTTTTTCCGTTTCCTTATGAATGGGGCAATGTCAGTCTTCCTAATGGAGGCATAGAATTCCATTGTGTATATATACCACATTTGCTTGATCCATTCCTCTACTGGAGAGTCCATATATTAGCTAAGGTAAATAAGCAGGATATTTTTTTAAATGAATGATTACTTAGTTTCTTGAGTGCTACTGAGAAAAATATATTTAACACTTGAATTTAGGGCTCAATTCAGAGACATTTATTGAATATTATAAAAACTACACTGAATAGATATCTAAATTCAGACTCCACCCTATAGACTAATGAGATTCATTTTCTGTTTTTCCTAAATAAGCATGTGAATATACAGACTTTAGTATTTTAATCTTTAGTGTTTGTTGAATAAATCAGTTTATTCTTTAGGATATATGACAAGAAAATATACTTGAAATTAGTATTATTACTTTTTTATTTTTCCACCCTTTTCTCTTTTTTGTCCTTTATTTGAGCTAATGTGTGATAGTTTGATCAGATGAAGAAAAAAAAAAGAAAGAAATATCTGAAATATTTAGCCAGTTTGGCTCATAAGCCACCTAAAAATAAGACAATTGTGTCCTAATATGAGACAGATACAACAGAAAGCTGTGAACATTGGACTACTCCATTATTGAGAGGAGTCTCCTATGGTCCAACCTGGGGGAGGTAGGTTAGGGGTTGGAATGGTTCTAAGAGTTAGGAAGCCCAACCCTCCAAAATGACTATGACTATGTTTCCTGAAGTCTAAGCAAAATGAGGATTTTGACCTTCCTGACTTTGATGCTCTTTTCATCTTGACTAAACTTTAGACACTTCTTCCTAACTGTAGGTTCCTGAGTTCCCTATCAGAAATATTAACTTTGTAAAACTTGTAATTTATAAATCCTTCCTCTGTCTTTTGGAAATATGAATCTACTTTGAAATGTAACTATCAAGAAAGAAAGGGTCCCTGTTTCCTAGTCTCCATTGGGAAGATAGTGGCCTAAATTTTTGTGCCCATTAGGATGACCTAACCACATTGATCAGTTTTCCTCCTACATCCTCCAGTACTTTTCCATTAATTCACCCAAATCTTCCTTCCTTTTTTTTTTTTTTTTTTTTTGCCAGTCATGGTGCCTGAACTCTGGGCCTGGGCGCTGTCCCTCAGCTCTTCAGCTCAAGGCTAGTGCTCTACCACTTGAGCCACAGCACTACTTCCAGCTTTTTTCGCTTATGTGGTGCTGAGGAATTGAACCCAGGGCCTCATGTATGCAAGGCAAGCACTCTACCACTGAGCCAACTTCCCAGCCCTCTTCCTTCCTTTTGTTTCAGTGGAGTTAGGTTCAATCTATCTCGTCTAATGTTGTAGTCTCCCTTCTCTACTGCAATAGTCTTATGGTTTGGTAATGCAACATTCTCAAAAGACTCATGCATTGAAAATTCTGTCCCCAGTGTAGGTGCAGAGACAGAGCCTTGAAAGGGACCCAGATCATGAAAGCATAAAGCTTATTAATGATTATGCCACTGACAAGTTCACAGCTGAATGGGCTATTAGGAGATAGGGCCTAGTTGTACAGTGTAGCTGGCCAGAGGCGTTTCTTTACAGAATATATTTATTTCTCTTTCTGCTCCCTACCCACCATGATGTAAGCATCTTTGTTTTATTCATGGTTCCCTCACCATAGCCCTTGAACAACCAAGCCAAGGGACCATAGGCTGAAACCATGAGCCGGAATAAATCTTGCCATTTGGGATTGATTTTCGTAGGCATTTTGTCATAGCCATGGAAAGCTAACTAACACAAATAATATTCAATAAAGTTTGCCTTGACTGTGTAACTTAGTCAGTGCATTTCTCCCCCATTAGACTCAAAATTAAGCAACTAAGTTGCCATATAAACAAAATATTCATTTTTGTAGAGTTTCAGTTTGTGAACTGTGATCGAAACCCCTAAAAGTTTAATAATTGTACTCAGAAACTGGTATATGAAACCCTGCACATTTTTTTATACAAATCAAAGCCAGCCTGGGCAGAAAAGGTTGTGAGACTATCTCCAATAAACCACTCAGAAAACTGGAAGTGACGCTGTGGCTCAAATGGTAGAGTGCTAGCCTTGAGCTGAACAGCTGAGGGACAGCACTCAGGCCCAGAATTCAAGCCCCACAACTGACAAAAAAAAAAAAAAAAAGATACTTGTACAACCCTGTCCACTGATTCACTGTTCATCATAACCAAGTTATAGAAACAGCCTAGCTGCCCTCAGTGAATAAAAGGATCATGAAAATGAGAGCCATATATATGACTCATACAGATATATGTCACATTCTGTCAGATATATATGTGTGTGTATGCATATATAGTGGTATTTTACTCATACATCAAGAAGGATATTATATATTTTCAGGGAAATGGCAGGACCTGGAAAAATTATGTTAAGTGAAGTAAGTTAGGCTCAGAGAGTCAAATGATGCATGTTTGCTTTCAAATGTGAAAGCTAGCTCTAAATTATAAGGATACATGTATCATATACAAAGTCATACGTACATATACACAAACCTATTACCCAAAATACGGTATGTGATGAGAAGGATTCCAAAGGTGTAACTCCTTTGAACAACTATCTTACAGTTTAACAAAGTCAATGCCTGGAAGTTTGAACATGTTTTGTTGTGGGGATGTTCAAGGGGAGAGTGGTAGATGAATGGAGAAAGGAAGGGTGGACCAATGCAGTCATAATGGTCAATGTACATATTTGTAAATGGAAGCAGGTAACGCTGAGGGAATAGGTGGGATTTGGAGTGATGGGGGATGAAATGATGAAAGAGTGACACTGAGCAAGAAGCATTGTACTCACAAACTGATATAGTGAATCAAAATCCCTTTGTACAATTACTTAAAGATAATAAAAAATAAAACTAAATAAATTCTTTATAGACCTATGTCTTTTTGGAAAGATGTTTCTTCTTCCTTTTATATCTCTCTGAGATATAAAAG
Source organism: Dipodomys merriami (assembly GCF_024711535.1). NCBI lineage: Eukaryota > Metazoa > Chordata > Mammalia > Rodentia > Heteromyidae > Dipodomys > Dipodomys merriami. The sequence goes on along the minus strand of NW_027204159.1, from coordinate 1,665,474 downwards.
TTCTTATGAAAATTTTGTCTGTAAACTGGCACAGAGCCTATCTCTGACAGCCATTCAGTCTGTAAAGGGAGAGTTATATTCTTCCATTGAAAATACAATCCATTCAATAGCCTATAAGTGAAGAGTGGAAAATTCTAATATTTAGACCTTATATTTTCTCTTAATTTGATGGTGAGCTAAAATGAAAACAGTCTTAACAGTTGACTTTAAATTCTTCACAGCAAGAACCGAGATTATACTGTTTCAGCTGCTGCAGCAAATAATTATCACAAACCCAGGACCACAGGTCAGAAGTACATGGGCGTAGCATTGACCATTTGGGACTCTTACAGCCTCACTACTAAAACAAAGAAATCCCTTGTATTGGCTCTTATATGTGGGCTTTTGGGAAAATTCTGCTTTCAAGGTCATCCATGCTGTTGGCTGAACTTAGTTCCTTAAGATTAAATGACTGAGATTCCCATTTCTCTGACACAGTCCCCTTCATCTTCAGATTGAATCTTCCTTGTTCTTCTACTGCCAGCTGGAGAAATACCTATGCTTTTAAGAGCTCATGTGATTACACTGGGCTGGCCTACCTGGAGAATCAAGTATAATCTATCTATAGCATGTCAACTGACCAGTAACCTTAATTATTTCTGCAGTGACATATTCAGAGGAATAACATGGGAATGTGGGTCAGAGGTGGGGGATGAAGGCTACCAAGGCCCAAATTCAGCTTACAACAGATATTTTTACTATATTTTGGGGGTGGAAATGAAAAGGTTTTCTTCAAAGTTTAACATTTCTTCAGATTTAGTCCTTTGCCTAGAAGCTACTTTATTGCTCTTCACGTTTTCCTTAAGTATCTACTCCCAATGCTGGAGGTTGTACTTTCATTTTTTTCTGTCTCTAAGTATTTTACTTGAGTATTACTCAAGAAAAAGGTTTAAATTTGGGAATAGGAATTGTGGTTTGTGAGGCAGACATGAAGAAATTAATCAGGAATTTGTGAGTATGGAATGTGCTGCCATAAATAGAAGAAAGAAGCAATGAGTGATGAGAAAGTTGATTTGGGACTTGAGGTCACATATAATATGTGGGAGGGAAAACCAGAGCAGCATCATACTTAAGAAGGTAAAAGATTATATTATGACTATCATCCTAGCTACTTAGGAGGCTGAGATCTGAGTATCTCAGTTAAAGGTCAACCCAGGCAGACAAAGTCAAGTAACTCTTATTTCCAATTAGGCAGCAAAAGAGCCAGAAGTGGAGGTTTGGCTTGAGTGGTAGAGCACCAGCCTTGAGTAAAAAACGCTAAGTGAGGACAAAGCCTCTGAGTTTAAGCCCCAAGTTAAAGCAGTAAAGAAGCCCCCAAAAGTCCTAAGTAAGAAGGGGACAAGTAAAAGTAGAACAGGACTAGCTTAATGATGTCTTTGACTAGCTGAATCTCTTTGGAAAAAGTTATTGAGACTGTATATATTTTATAAGGAAAGTATTTCATGAAAGACATAATATTACTACTTAGAGCTAGCCCTATAATTCCTAACAATATTTAAAATCTTAACAAGAGCTTTGTCAAGTGCATGTGTACATATGTTCAGTGTTTGGAAGAACAGGCTTTCTTTTTCTTTTTATTGGTATATATAAATTATAGAAAGAGGCTTTATTGTGGTATTTGCATATATGTATATATGTTATTTTGATAATATTCACCCACTGGAGGGGGCTGTTTTTAATTAGGAGGAAAAAACTCATGTGAAAACTGGGTGGGCCCTTGATAAATTTCAAAATAGAAAAATATGCTGACCCTTTGAAATGTTTTGTGTGTTTTCTCACAAGACTTCAACAACAAAAAAGCACCCACGATGACTGTAGAAAATGCATCTTTCATTTTTGTTGTTTCTTGCTGGTGTAGATTTTCAGTAAGGATCCAGTTTTTAAAACCCCTAGATCGCTAAGACTTATTACTGGATTTTATTTTTTATTGCTTTGGATCAGCTAACACAATTGTGCCCTCTAGCGTTGAAGTCTGTACCGCAAAAGCCATGTCCACAGATTTTGCTTTAGGTTTAGTCTCAACTTTGCTTCTTGAAATCGAGTCATCCACAATGTAGCATAGATTCTGAGACCTCTCCAGGTGTGAGTAAAGCAATTAATCTCATTTCTGTCTTAAACATGGCTACAGTAAGGCTCATTTAACATCTTAGTCCTATCAGAAAAAAATTAATTGTCCCGCACTTTTGTCATCATTTTTAAAAATTGTGCACATTGTAGTGAAAAAATAGTCCCTAAAATTGCTAAGTAGTATCCATCATTTCCTAATAAAGGCACATCACTAAACTCATAATGATAAATTAAGGAACTTGCCTGCCTAACCTTCATTAAACATCTGCCACTTAGTATCCTGATTTTTAAAGAGCTATGCTTTATTCTGTTAAAGCCACCTTGGCATTACAAAATGCTTTGAATTGATTTATTCCTACTTGTTCTTTGAGGAAAGTGATCTGAGAGCTCTGAGAAAGTATGTATTTGTTTATTTGTTCCTTTCATTCCTGTAAATCCCATCTGCATGCTACAGCACACCTCACCTTGAAAAGAGCAGAGCTCATTAGCAGTTTTCAAGAACAGGAGGTTCACTGCCTTTATCTTGGACTACTTTCAACAGATTTTTTTTCCTCTTTGATTTTGAAATAGTGCATCTATTTGAACAGTAACAACACTGGCCAAATCTTGTTCACAGAGTTGGAATTCATACTGCTTATCAGGTTATTTTTAATACCTTTCTACTTGATTGAATTACTGCTAATGACTCTGATCCACTGCAATAGATAGCTACGACAGGAAAAGGTATGGAGATGAGAGTTTAGTCAATCTGAATAAAAATGGATGGTTTATTTAAGTAAAGGGACTGAGACATGAAGAGGAAACAACATCAAGGATTAAATGTTCCTAACAATTATTTTCTAGGTCTTTAATTGCAAAGGACTGATCTCATTTGATTATTTTTAAAGCTACTTGGAAATAAGATGGAAATAGTTGATAACTACCTTGGTATGTGGAGGATTTGGTTAGTAGTGACAGTGATGTATACTTGAACATTTTGTGTCACACAAATTGTATTTAACATCCCCATCAGTGAGACCAAATAAACAAACAAAATCACCTTGGAGCTTTAAGAAGCTCAAATCATCTTGGATCTTTGGAATACCTTGTCCTTCTAGAAGTGGAAGAATGGGATGCCCTCTGTAGCAAGGACAGAGGTTCCAGATGATTCTATAGCTTAATTATTTTTAAAGTAATTTTATATTGCCTAAGACTCTAAATGAGCAATTCATTTAACATTAACATCAAAACTTCTTTACAAGGATAGCAGCATCTCTTGGATGGTTGAAGTAATCTCTGATATTAAAAAATGCACATATAAAACTAGGTAGGTTGACTTGACTTAAATCCTTGTGGTAAGGAGAAAGTTTTATTTTTAAAACTCATATTACATAATGAGAAATTAAGGATCATTCATGTTCAGTCGTATTTAAGATATCCCCCCCCCCCCACCGGCATGGTACTGGGGATTGAACCCAAGGCCTTGCCTAGGCTAGGTACATATTCTACCACTAAGCTATCTTCCAGGCCTAACCATGTTTAGTGTTACATTAAGAAAACGTATACAAGTGTATACAAATAAAACCAAGAAACAGGTACTTGAAAGGGGGGGGAGGTAAGATCAAGGGAAAAGGGGTAGACAAATGAGGAGAAGAGGGGGAGAATTTAGTCAAGAATTCAATGTATATCCTGCAAAATTAAGAAGGGAAAGGAAAGGGGTGGGTAGGAGAGGGATCTGTAGCAATGTTGAAAGAAGTGACATTGATCAAGATGAAGTGTATTCATAAACTGCTTTGTTAAATGGCAATTCGTACTCAAAACTACTTAAAGATAATTAAAAATGCACAAAAAAATCTTGATTGGCTTTGGACATCCAATGTACTCTGAGAGGAGAAACTAGTGTTTAGCTTAGTTGCACTGAGCTCTTCATTAGTCATACTTAGAGAGTTCTCTGCTGATTGTGGTTTCTACTTCATCTGCACATGGGCCAGCCACTGGGGCCTTTGAAGAAGCTCTAAAACCTGAGGTACTCAGAGCTCAACAACCAGCAGCCAGTACCAAACAAATCTGTTCCACAAGTGTTAATTACCAGAACCCGTCACTCCTCCCTCCACTAATCTTTAGAACGATTGGTTTCTCCATGTGGCCTCTCTACATAGTTTTGTGGTTGCCTTAGAGAAGCAGGACAGCTAGCCAAAGGCTCTCAGACGCGTGAGTATCCCAAGAGGCAGGAGTTGATGGGGCTTTTCTAACCTGTCCTTGAAATGCCCTGTCAGTTTTACTGTGATCTGTTGATCAGCGAAGACACAAATATCCACACTGGATTAAGGGGATAGACCAGGCCATAGACCTCACCTCTTGATAGGAGTGTGAAAGCATTTGTGGACAATATTATGCTTTCTCCAGGTGAACATTCACAACCTAAAAGCTATCACAAACTATCTTCCTGGCTTGGAAATTCTCTTCAGCACTCTCTGGCTCCCAACTTTGCCCCCATGGTCCCAAATGCTGATTATCCTTGTCTGTGGTGCACCTATAATCTCAATCCAGGTGAAGTTCTGTCTCCTTCCTCTTCACAGTTTTGTATATTGGAACCAAATGATACTACTTCACCCAGGATAGGCCTCTAGCAAATTATATACCATCTAGAGAAAAAAGATGGGTTCAGTGTTCTTCTGATTTTTGTTTTGTTTTGTTTGTGGGAAGGAGGGCTAAAATTAGGGAAGCATTAGATATTGAGGTTTATAAGGTACATGTAGAAGTGGTGTTCTATTTCAGCAGTTCACTGGATTTCTTGCCATGTGAGCAAGAGATGGAAGGAATATCTGGGCTGCTTACTTTGGCTAATTATACTCTTCTGACTGACTAGGTCCATTTGGTTACCCCTAAAACTCTGCTCTCACTTAGAAAACAGACAGACTTGAAGGGTTAGCTCAGAGCTGGGTTGTAGCTCAGTGGGAGAGTGCTTACCTAGAATGCTCAAACCCTGGGGTTTAATTTTCAGTACAGAAAAAAAACAACAATGAGGATTTAAAATGCTGGGTACTTAAAACTCTTATCATGTTACAAATCTGGTGCATTGGCTGTATAAGAGCTTTTTTTTTTCTTCTTTAACAAGCAGTATCCTAAACACTGGCCTACCTACTTATCAAATAAATGGAAGCATAAATCCATTAAAAATTGAGTGTTGGGGTTAAATGATCAAGATGCATTGTATTTATAAACTTCTTTAAATGGTAACTCCTTTGTATGGCTATTTAAAGATAAGAAAGTCTTTTTTTAATTGAGTGTTATTTATAATAGCCAAGGGTTTCATCACACTAAAACGTGTCAGATTCAACTTATAAAGCAAATTACTCTTGGCATGCCTATCAAAGTATTTTTTTAAAAAGCAACTCACAAAAGTTTGGCAGCATTGATGCATTTTAGATTTCAAAAGTAGTATTTTCATAAAATTTGTGCCCAAAGAGTGCCTATTCAATATTCAATATAATAATTTAGTAACCTATTTCTTTCAGCCTCAATAGGAAAACATCAGGAAAGTAATTTGCTTCTTCTCTATATAATCGATTGCTTCACATCTTCTAGTTAACATTAAAAAAAATAAGAACAAATGGCAACCTGAGACATGCTTCTCATGTTCATCTGTGGTGTGTGGTTAATAGTCCAGTGTCACATTTGCATGGGGCCAGCTGTCAAAGATGGCTCAGCAGGGAACCTGCTATAATTTTAAGACATGTTGCAGAATCACATATGCCCATAAATTAAATTCACCAGAATGCTTATGGGGTATATCATCATCAGATTTCAAAATGAATCTCTCATTGCTTTTATTTTGAACTTCACCCTTTACTTGACTCAAATTATCTTTATCAGATAATGGATGAGGAGCCTCATAATGAGCAAATAAGTTGCCAAGAGAAAACTCATTTGCAAAACTTTTTAAAATTCTTGTCAGAATCCATTCTGGACACAGCCAGGGAATTTTTTTGTTTTTTGTTTTTTTTAATTCGTTGACCTAGCTAATATCAGTTAAAATGCTTAACATGTAGTGTGAACAATAGTAAAAATCAAAAATTCTAGTACATATAGATGAACAAATGTAAAATTCACATGGAGTCTCAAACATAAAAATGTAGTGTTTACCCCACACAAAGAAAAGATTGATATGCCACCTATAAAACTGTCTCCATATGCCCATATGTAAAATAACCCTGAATTTTGTTTGATTAAAGAGACAAACCAATGTAATTCATGTCAAACACTTTCTTGACAATTCCTAAAAGCCAACAAATTTCTATTACTGAATTTAATGATTTAAGATTATAATTACATATATCTTAGTCTTCTTTCTGTAATATTTCCAAGAAAAGCATATATTCTTAAAAGTAAGCCTTGTATGATATTTAGACAAGATTAAGCATTCCTGTGGCATCCCCCTATTTAGAACCTTGAAAGAGTCTCTTAAAAAGCTAAGAAGACTCAAGATGGTCAAACCTCTCTTCAAATCCAGCAAGTGTGTGTATATATATGTGCACATGTGTAATCGAATATTTCATATATCTTTGCAAGTATATGCAATGCTAAAATGTAACCTAAGCCCATTAAGGTGTACAATTTTGTCAGACACAGTGATGTACAACAATTAATTAAAGAGATAATTTCATTTTGAAGTCAGTCGTGATTTCCTAAACTTTTATCATGTATCATAGAATTAAATATACAAATACATATGTAGTTATACATAATTCCTTCATCTACAAAGATTGTCTTAAAAGTTTTAAAAAAAAGTGGGCAGGGAAGGTGGCTCAGAGGTAGACTGCTTGCCTTGCATACATGAGGCCCTGGGTTCGATTCCTCAGCACCACATAAACAGAAAAAACTGGAAGTGGCACTGTGGCTCAAGTAGTAAGGCATGTCCAGATCCAGAATTCAAGTCCCACGACTGACAGAAAAAAAAAAAGTTAAAATATTTATTTGTATTTAAAAAAATCTAAAGAGATTTAACTATTTTGTTTAAAGTTCTATGCACTTCCATAAGTGTTGATAATAATTTACAAAGACAATAATACACAAAAAAGTGAGTACACTGATTAATCCCATTACTAGGAATGGCACTAGGTATTGGGGATACAATAGTGGAAAAAAAAAAACAGGCATGATCTGTACATAAAATACAATATGATGCAGTTCATGACCCTTGAGAAACAGCTACTAAACTAGGGTTAGATCACACAGCTGTGAGAATTATTGAGGAAAACATCTGTGAAGGGTAAAAGAGTAGGAAAGGATGTCACTTTATATTACAACCTAGGTATAATTTCCTATGAATGGATTACAAAAGCCACAGACCACAGTTGTGATAATAGGACATTACCATGCAAAAGTTGCCATTAGATGAAGTCTGTTGCTATAGACTGGATATTTTTATCTCTCCAAAACCATGTATTGACGCTTCAGCCCTCAAGTTGATGTTATCAGAAGGCAGAACAATTAGAAAGTGATCAGGGCATTAAGAAAGAGGCCTAATGAGTGGGTTTCATTCCCACATAAAATAGATTTGGAAGCCAGGTAATCCTAGCTACTCATGAGGCTGAGAGCTGAGGATCTTGTTTCCAAGCCAGCCCAGGCAAGAAAGTCTATGACATTCTTATCTCCAGTTAACCATAAAAACAAACAAACAAAAAGCCAGAAGTGAAGCTGTGGCTCAAATGATAGAATGGTATCACTGAATATAAAACCTAGCCCCAAGGATAGCATTCATGCCCTAATTCCAGCCCAAGGATCCTTCCAAACACAGCTCCCAAGAAAAAACTTCAAGACTTTATCTTTTCTTTCTTGTGAAAGAACAATGAGAAAATAGTTAGATGGTTGTCTATGAACCAGAAAGTGGGATTCATTGGATGCCAGATCTTCCTGTGCCTTGATATTTCAGTTCCTAGTCTCCAGAACTGTGAAAAATAAATTCCATCATTGATAAGCTACCCATTCTATGGCATTTTGTTATAGCAGTCCAGAGTAAGACAAAAATTGGCACTAGAAAGTGAAAGAAGTACAATAACAAATACAGGTACAGAAGTGGCTTTGGAAATGGGTACTGAAGAGAGGCTGGAAGCATTTCTGAGGTATGTGCTTCACAAAACACCTATATTTAAAAGCAATTCTTGTGATGGCTCAGAAAGAAAACTATGAAATTAAGAAAGGTTAAATCTTCTTAGAGAAAACATAAGCTTTCATGAACAGAATCTTGGTGGAAGTATGGCTATTAAAGTCCAATCTGATCAGGTCTCAGAAGGGATGAATATGTTATGAGACAATGGAAGAAACACTATTCCTGTTGTCAGGTGTCAAAGAACTTGGCTAAGTTGTGTTTCTAGCTCAGTGTTTTATGCCCTAGTGTTTTGTTGTGCTCATAAGGGTCCTACATATAGTCATGTTGTAATCTGGGTAAGGGACTTTGGTGAAACTATGGTGGAGATCTGAGCTTCCTAACCACACTTTTATCTACCATACTTTTATCCTCTGGGCTTGCTCTGGCTCTAGATATAAGAACAATGGGCTAATTTTGTCTTTGTGAAGCCCTGCTATATTAATTTTCTCTATAACTCCTTGGAGGCAAATGCCTTTGGTTGTCCCTCTTGTCCTTGCTGGTTATGACATTGTGGCCAACTGCCACTTCTTGGCTTTTTTATTCCTCTTCCCATTATGAGTCCAGTTCATGTGGCCACCTTTCTTACCATCATCTCATGCCTGCATAAGAGTCCACCAGTAAACTTTTGAATGTGGCTGGTATCTCTCACCAGTACATTTCTGATGGCTATGGTGAATGGCCCTCCATGGAATATAATCTAGTAGATCTAGTTTCATATTATATTCACTTCAGCATTTCACTTCCTAAGGTCTTTCATTCCCTCTTCTACCAGGGGCATGACAACTTGGGCATTCAACTTTGCTTAGCCCAGTACATTATTTTCCCCTGGCTTTAACAAGCTATACTAGGTGAAAGTTTGCTTTACCTCTCTGGGCCCTTACTAGGATGGTAAATCACATGATCTGAAAAATAGTCTCAAGTCATTTTATTTTGCTTATGGAATTTCATGTTCTGACACCCTTGAGTAAGTAAGCACTCTCAAAACTGAGTCCCAGGGCTCTTCTCTCAATTCATGTACATACACTGGCTAATTTTTGCAGCGCTTTTGACAGAAATCTCTTCTTTCCCTTCAGGTTCAACATACCTAGGGATTTGACCCTAGTTATTAGCTTAGCATCTAGGACAGACGGAAGGATTAATCCTGAGGGGAGAATCAATTGAGTTATTGGGGAAAGACCTCTGAAGAACCTTTCCTCTTGGGTTCTTAGCATTTCCTCAGGAAGTGAGTCGTTTCTCCAAGATCGGAGGTGTTAGAGGAATCCATAGAGTCCAACTCACAGGAGCATCTTTCCATATGTCCCTGTTTCATGAGTCAGAGTTCTAGACTTCCCCAACTTTAGCCTTTACTTTGGCAAATAAAATTTACTTTGGCTCAGTGTCTAAGTATCTCTGGAGTTCAAAAATCTCAGCTAGCAGATCATGGTGGCTGTTTCTCAGATCCAGTCATGACAGATGGTTCTCCCAATGCAGGAAATAAGGGACTCTGTAAGTTACCCACAATGCGGACTTATAGTCCTGGGGTCAGACAGTCCTAATTTGTAATCCCAGCTTTATCAATTATTGCTGCAAGGATCCAACAGATTTCTTGGGATGTAAATGCTTCTGATGCGGCCATGGTGAGTTTCCTAGTAACTCCAGGAAATTGCACATCTCGGTTATTGCAAGGGTATAGTTTAGTGTTGAGACTAGGTTCAAATGAAGCTATATGGGGATTTGGATCCTTTAAAATACACACATGGACTTCTAAAAGTCAAACTACTTCTACAATCTTTGGAAAGTCTCTACCACTCAGAAACATTATATAGTAGTGATTGCTGAAGTGATGACATATGAAGCAGAAGTGTGAGTGGTTAATTCTTTGGAGCCAAATGGATCTAGATTCAAATCTTGATTCTGCTGCTCAGCAGAATGACAATGGACAACTTATTCAAGTCCTCTGTTCATGTTTCCTCCCAGAAAGTCTGGAAGCAGAAAGACTACCTCAGAGCATGACAATGAAAGTTCTAACTAATAGAAAGATTCTGTTACTCTGCAGAGCACATGTTAGAAGCTTAATTAAATGTAGAACTGACATTGAATAGTCCAGAACAAGGCCACTCTGTAGGAGTGACTCTTTAGGTCTATAGCAGAACAAGGTCACTCTTTAGGACAGAGGACCTGCTGTAGAGGGCCAAAGGGGTCTCTATGCCTAAGGAGCCCAGCTAGCTTCCTTTGCCTCTACAGAATTTGCTCTGCTTTCCTCCCCCTTCTTCCCCTCTTCCCCCTTCTTCCCCTCTTCCCCCTTCTTCCCCTCCTCCCCCTGTTCCTCTGTCCCCTCCCCCCCTCCCCCTAGTCTTCCTCCTCCTCCTCCTCCTTCTCCCTTGTGTATCCATTTCTACCTACATTGCTGAGCACTGTTCCCCCCAGCTTGTGCCCAGCGCTTTGACTCTCATTTACTCCCTCACTTCATCAACATTTTCCCTTCTGTCTCTCTTTGATTAGGGCCTTACTGGGGATCCATCTAATTAATCTGGCAAAGCAATTAAGGGCAAGGTATTAGTGGCTGAAGTGCTGCATTCCTCCTAGGGAATCTGCCATACTTTAATAAGAGCCTCCTTAACATGATGCAAAGGAGTAACTAACGTGCTAATTTCAAAACCCTCACAAGGTCAACATCGCTGGGATAGCACTGTACATAAATTCCAATTTGAGGATCAAACAAAGTGAGTGCTAGACTGGGTTGTGAGCAGGGCTCTGTACTGTTCCTTAAATCCAGCTCACATTGCTTAATGCACAGAACTGGCTCAAGGAGCACACCAACCCTAACTATGCAGGGGAGACTTTCCAAATAGGTGCGTCTCTGAGCTACTGCTTTGCTTCAGGTCTTCTGTCTAGCCTCTTCTCTCTGCCCCCTTTCTAGCCTTCTCATTCTAACCTTCCAGACCTTTAGATAATAACATTTTGAGGATGTCACACTCCTGTTTAAAATCCTGTATTAGATTCCCATTGCTTTCAAAATAATGTACTCCACAGCCGTACACTCACACCGCTCCAGCCTGCTCTCTACTCCCTTCTCCAGATTCATCTCCTGCTGCCCCATCACACACCCACATACAGACTGATCAAATGACTCACTGTTCTCTAAAACCCTTCCCAAGAGACTCCATTCCCAGCATGGATTTTCTTCCTCCTCATGCCACCCCCATAGTGCCAGCTCCTCATCTTCCTCTCCTCTTTATTGCTCATGGATTCCTATTCTCTTTCAAAGATCCATCTGTTATAACATCCTGGTCTTCACTCTCCTACCTTTACTATCCTCTGACAGAGTGATCATTTGCTCTTTTGTTTTATCAAATATACCTTGTTTAGAACTTTTCCACATTAAAATATGCTTTATCCTATATTAGGTGAAAGTTCTTTGAGCATTTGGAACATGTCTTGTTTGCTTGACTCAAAGTAATGTGTTCTGAGTGAAATGCATATGGCTTTGAATGTGCATAATTTAATTAACATTTTGTATCTACCACATGTTACTGGATAATTTATTTAGTTCCCTATTTTGGAAAATTGGAATAGAATGCCTACCTATGAATGTTAAGTGATATTTTATGAACATGAAGTAGCCTATCCCATACTGGACACAGAAAGACTGTTACACTGGATGGACTTTACTTACATCCTTGTATACCTGATTGAGTTAAATTACAGTCTTAACTATATCTTATACATCTGAAGTGTCACACAGAAGTCAAGAAACTAAGGTAGAAAATGAATATTTGCTGAGCAACTTCTGTGCATAGGCCTTGTGCTTGACATTTCCTTCTACCTTGGGTGTCTGATTTGTTGACCTTCTTAACTGAATATAGTTGGAGAATAATAATTTTTTCTTGATAAATATTTCAATTTAAATGAATTGATCAAAATCTTTCCTATATTAATCCATAGTTTGAAAACCATTTCTTCAGCTACACCTCTTCAGTAATTAAGTTACAGATTTCCTTTGAACAACTGCTGCTATGCTGACAGATTTATGTGCTATTACTGCTGACTGCTGGAACAAGAGTAGTCTTCAGACTGGGATGAATGTGTTTGGCTTCCAGTTCATGTCAGCTTCATGATGAAGAACTCAAAGAAACAAATCTCTACTGTAAATTGATGTTTTCTCTAGCAACAATAAATGGAGAAAGGGAGGAGGTGTAGGTAAGGAGAGAAAGAAAGAGCACAAGAGACATGCATCAATACTTAGGGAGATAAATATCTATCCCTTTGATTGCTATTCAAAACATAGTCTCCTGGAATAGCCAATTAGTTAAAAGCTAGAAGAATCAACAAATTTTAAGGGATTCAAATTGTGACTGAATGTCAGTCTTCAAAATACATTGTCCACTCAAATACACTGACAAGCTAATCCTTCAAGGTTCAGGAGAAGATTTTCTGGATATGAAAGATAAAATACTACAGAGAGCTTTTCATTGCTGAACATTTTTTAAAAGAAAGGGAAGTAACATTGAAGCATCATTTCTTTAGCTTTGTGAAAATTCAGCCTGCTAGTACCTTTACAAGATGATTACAGTGCTGAATTATAATGTTATTGTTTATTGCTTACAGAATATTGTCTCTTAAAAAGTTTATAACCAATGGTCTGGGAATGTGGCTTAGTAGTAGACTGCTTGCCTAGAAGGCAGCAAGTATTGGGTTCCATTCCTCAGTACCACATATACAGGAAAAGCCAAAAATGGTGCTGTGGCTCAAGTTAGAGTTCTAGCCTTGAGAAAAAAAAAGCTCAGGGACAGTGCCCAGGCTCTGAGTTCATGCCCCAGGAAAGGCAGCACGTGTGTGTGTGCACACATACACACACACAAACACACATACAAACACACACACAAAGTTTATAACCAAGCACTAGTAGCTGTAATCCTAGCTACTCAGGAAGCTGAGATCTGAGGATCATGGTTCAAAGTCAGTATGGGCAGGAAAGTCTGTGAGACTCTTATCTCCAATGAACTATTCAGAAAAACGTCAGAAGTGGTGTTGTGACTCCAGTGGTAGAACACCAGCTTTGAGCACAGAGAGGCTCAGAGATAGAGTCCAGGCCCTGAGTTCAAGCCCCAAGATCAGAAATGTACTCACTATCATATGTATGTAACTGTAATACTGCTGTACATCACCTTAACAAGAAAATTAAATTTAAAAAAACACATGGAGGTTCTATCCCACCCCTATCATAATGGAAAAGTAGCTATTATGAAGAAAACATCCAACAACAAATGTTGGCCAAAATGTAGAGAAATAGCAACCCTTTATACTATTGGTGGCCATGTAAGTTAGTAGGCTACTGGGGAAATTACAAAAACTAAAAATAGAGCTATTATATGATCCTGGTATACCACTCTGGGTTTATGAACAAAGGTATCAAAGTAATCATACAATAGAGATACCTGCACATTCATGTTTATCACACCACTTTTCACGATGGTGGCCAAGTTATAGAATCAGACTAGGTGCCTGACAATAGTTAAGTGGATTTTAAAGTGTTGTATGTATACACAGTGGAGCTATTCAGTCATAAAAAGGAAAAAAAATAGACCATTTGCAAGAAAGTGGGTAGGACTGAAAATAATATTAAAGAAAATAGGTCAGAATCAGAAAGATAAAGATGACATTTTCTCTCAGATACAGAATCTGGAGTCTAACTGGACTATGGCTTTTTGACCTTTGACACATACATACAGACAGACATACTTATACATACATAAATGTATACATATATGCACACATATATAAATAAATAAATAAATTTGGTGGTAATGGGGATTGGACTCAGGACTTTGTGTAAGCTAGATAAGACTCTATCACTAGAGCCAAGTCTGCAGCTCTTTTGCATTGCTTGTTTTTCAGATAAGGTTCCGTGCTTTTGTCCCAGCCAGTCTTGGACCATGTCTTTCCTACCTTCACCTCCCAGTACCTGGGAGGTCAGTCATACACCATCATACTTAGAATAATTCTTAGTCCTTATTGTTTTTCATTATCTTGTGGACTTTTTGATATACTATTAAGCACTGATTCTAGACAAACTTTGGGGACCAATGGGCTAGAAGATGACTATTCAAAATGTATCCTGAGATCAGAGACATTCTATAACCCAGAAACTTGCTAGAAATGCATAACACCAGGTCCTACCATGGGGCCATTGAACCAAAGCATACATATTAACTTGATATACAAATAATGCACTCCCATATTAAAGCATGAGAAGCCTTGATCCAGATGCTATTCAGTACACTCTATTATCTATTAGCCTCATGTACAGACTCAACACAGTTGACAAATCATGACTTGAAATATGACTTTCATCTTGTGTTGTTCTGCTATATCTCCTATATGTTGGCCAGCTCCACTCCTCCTACCTGTTCTTCAATGGTTGGCACAAAATCATCACGGTTTGCTATCCTCTAGTTCTGTGTGACTTTAGGGAAATTGATTTTTCAATGTAAATTGATTTCCTCAGCCATAACATCCATTTTCATAGGGTTTTTGGAAATATCAAATGAGAAGCCAGGTACTCATGGCTTATGTATATAAACCTAATCTACTCAGGTGACTAAGATGTGAAGGATCAAAGTTTGAAGCCAGCCTAAGCAGAAAAGTCCCAAAATGATCAGTAAAAAAAGCTGACTTAGAGACACAGCTTAAGTGGGCAGAATACCAGCTAAGCAAGCAATCTGAGTAAGCATAAGGAGCTGAGTTTAAACTCTGGTACCACTACCAGTAATAAAAAAATTAAAAGATTTAACAAAGGTAAACTTCATGCCACAGGGCTTTGCATAATAAACTCTTAATAAGGGATAGCTGCTATCATTGTCCTTTTTAGCTTGTGTTGGTGTTATTCATGGTGCGCAGGATCAAACCTGTCTTGGAACATGTTAAGCAAGAGCTCTAACACTGACATATGTCCTGAGTGCCTTATTGTTCTTATCATAACTTTACCAAATGGACAAGACTCTTTATCCTGTGGAGTTTACTCTCTAACTAGTACATGCTGAATACATGCTTTGGGGGCACTTCTGTCACAGCTTGACAGTTACACATAGGCCCAGTGGGTTCAAAAAGTAGTTAGAGAGTGAGTTGTGCCTTTCTCATAATGTTTATCATGTTTTACACTATGACTATATGTACATTTTCTTACTCATAAAACTAAGTGCACTGCTTCTAAGTACAATATTTTGATATTTTTGATATATGATAGGTACGTTCAGTGAATAAAATAATTTTGGGAAGCTGCTCTTTCAGATCTTTCTTGATGAGGATGCTCTGGCTAAAGCTAGAGTCATCTTGAATGGAGGTTTTCCCAGTTCCAAGTAGATGTTGTTTTTTCCTGAATTATTCTGCTTGTTTCAGCTATTTAATGTAGGCTTCTACATAGTCTTACTGGGTTTAAGATGTCTTGTCACAGATGCTTATGACTTCAGGGAAAATATCTAGCTGGAAAATACAACACCAACCATAGGCTGGTGGTGTTTCTTTGCTCCATTATAACATACATAGCATACTCATTCTCTCCAACTCTCCAACTGGCACTTCCTATACTATCAGATGACTATCATAAAAAATTTAGAAATGTTTGTGTGAACTGGTACTAGGACTTGAACTCAGAGCTAGGAAACTTTTCCTTAGCCTAGTGCTCTACCACTTGAGCGACAGGTCCATTTCTGATTTTGTGGTGGTAAATTGAAGATGAGTAACTCACAGACTTTCCTGAACCAAACTGTCATGCTCAGATGTCAGCCTCCTAAGTAGCTAGGATTACAGATGTGAGCCACCAGTGCTCATGGCTGGAAACTTTAAATTTAAGTATAAAACTTATTTCTAAAGCAGTTTCATGAGAACTGCCACATGGTTCCTTTTAGCTTTGTCTACCCCATGATGTAATGTATACTCAGTCTTTTTCAACTAATCACCAGATTTGTTTTTGGCAAATTGAAGGTAAATACAATTTGTCCTCCCTCTATCAATCCTTTGGTAGGGTCATGGCTATGTGTTTGTGTGAATCTATTTCTTGAAACCAGGTCAACACAAGCAGAGAATTCTTGGAAGCTAAGGGTATCTACTGGAACAGTTTAAAAACCATCCTCCAACTGGCATCACCCTCAATGGAGCCTCAGCATCATTTTACTAATTAGCTTTTTATTCTATAACAAGCTCAAATAAAGCTGCATTTCTCATGGAAAATGCTGTATTTGCCACAGCCTCAAATACACCATCAAAGCTGGGCGCTGGTGGCTTAGGCCTATAATCTAGCTATTCAGGAAGCTGAGATTTGAGGATCACAGTTCAAAGCCAGCCTGGGCAAGAAAGTCTGTGAAACTCTTATCTCCAATTAACCACCAAAAAGCCAGAAATGGACATGTGGTTAAAGTGTTCGTATGCTAGCCTTGACCAAAAATTGCTCTGGGACAATGCCCAAGCCCTCAGTTCAAGTCCCAGGACCTATGCGTGCACACACACACACACACACACACACACACACACACACACACACACACACACACGACACCATCAAAACCCCAGACACTTGGAGAGATCATTAATTCAGACATTTGACTGAACAGAGCCCTTTATCCCTTTGTTTCCCCACATAGCAAGTTAAGCTAAATACAGGGTAGAAAAACTCAATAACTCATGGAAAAGGCATTCATTTAACTTTTAAATTCCAATCACTAGGGTGGAGGGTCAGGAAAGGTCATGACAGAAATTCTTGCAAAAGAAAATCTTTCGCTTCCCTGCAGCCAGCCATCTTTCTACTGCATAAATCATTTTGTTCTGTGGAATGTCAGCTTCAGCTGTAATCAGAGTGGCAAAGAGAAGGGCTTTTTCAAGGTTTCAGAGGGTGATAGTATTTATTTGAGGTCAGTTTGACAGCTGAATGGCCCTTTCAACATAGCAAAATGCATTAGTCTTTCTTACCACATACTGGTCCTGGCCTGGTCCCAGAGAGAAACATGGGATCTGCATTGCTGTGCATGGTCTCTGCCTGAAGCACACGTAGGCCTCCTGTTCCCCTCTGAAGTCACCTTCTGTGCCTATCACTCCTGTTGGCAGAATACCATGTTTAAAAGATTAAGATCTTGACTTTATTAAGCAATGAACAAAACAGACAATCTGCTTGGGCTTAATTTCCCAAAGTAAATATCTCTGGACTTCCTTGACCTTTTCTATTCTCTTTCTCTCTCTTCAAACTCAAGGATAAGATTTCTAGCTAGACTGGAGGCTGGCCTTACTTCCAGGGAAGTTAAAAAATGTGACTTTGCATTTGTGTCCTACTTTTCGTCTCTCTTCCAGATTGTACAATTTCCTTTTCACCATCTGTTTTTTTTTTTTTTTTTTCAGCTCACCAGTAGATCTGGGCCTGTAACTCCTCTTAAAGTTTGGATATGAAGTGATCCCTACCCCCACCAGTTAAGCCACAGCACCACTTCCTGTTTTTTTCTTTTTTCTTTTTTTTTGGGGGGGGTAGGTGGATCATGGGGCCTGGACTCTGGGCCTGGACCCTGTCCTTCAGCTCTGCAGTTCAAGGCTAGTGCTCTACCACTTGAGCCACAGAGCCACTTCTGGCTTTTTCTGCTTATGTGGTGCTAAGGAATCCAACTCAGGGCCTCATGCATGTGAGACAAGCGCTCTACCACTGAGCCACCTTCCCAGGCCCTTCCTGTTTTTCTTAACTCATTGGAAGGAAGAGACAACAACCCACAAGTTTGCAAGTTCCTGCTGTCCTCACAGCAGGCTCAGAACCTAGTGAGAATCCTTGCTATGGCAACAGCCTCACTCAAAGTGCACTCAGTGAAGTGCACCATGCATGAGGGGACCATCTTACTCTTTCTTCTGCTCAGAAACTGTGCTTCCAGAGGTTAACAAAGAACCCACTGGCCAGGTGTCAGTGGCTTACGCCTATAATCCTATCTACTCAGGGGACTGAGATCTGAGGATTGTGGTTCAAAGCCACTCAGGATAGGAAAGCCTGTGAGAATCTCATCTTTAATTAATCACCAAAAAATGCCAGAAATGAAGTTGTGGTTCAAGTGGTAGAGTGGTAGCTTTGAGCAAAAAAGATCAAAGACAGTGCTGAGGCCCTAAGTTTAAGCCCCATAAGAACTATAGGAAAGAAGGAAGGAGGAAGGAAGGAAGGAAGGAAGGAAGGAAGGAAGGAAGGAAGGAAGGAAGGAAGACCACTATCCAGAAGAATCTTAAAATGAGCTTTTTGATGTGATTTTTGCAGAGCAAGACTATATGTACCCACATTTCCCCATGTAAGAAGTTAAAGCCCAAGATATGATTGGATTTGGCCCAAGATTAAACTCTATGGGATTCACACAGGTGGGTGAGAGTAAACTGCACTCCTATAGCAGCCCTGTTTACTAGGGCAGTGAAGTTTTACCTAATTTCTCTTCTGTCATGTTTTATAAACCCAGGAAGTAGGCATCTATTATGGGCAGTTGAACAGAGACTTGTCTTGTATCAGCCTCAATGCTGCATGGCATGAACTTCCTTATTCTTGGCTACAACAACCACTCTTGAAACCTTGGGAGAATCTTTTTTTGTTCAGGTCAGTGATTTGTAAACTTTGACATATTAACATTTTCTGTTACCAACACTTATGGATAGTACCAACCCCCAGAGAAGCTCACTCGGGAGGTCTAAGAATGCAACTGCTTCATAAATTCCAATGTGGCTCTGATGCCACTGTAGCTAGACTCACACTTTAAGAAACACTCTTCGGTGTAAACAGAGGTATGATAGTGTTGCAGAAGTTAGTAATTAATCACTAGGGAATTCCTAGGAAAAAGCTTCCTGGTGGAAGTAAGTCTGTTGTTGACTTTGGGCATGAGGCTGTCCTTTCCTGCCTCCCTCCAGACTCTTGAAAAAAGACAATGAAAAAGAAGCAGCCAAGTTGTTTGCTTCTGGCTCCTCCTTCTTTCATTCTTCCATTATTTTCTTTCTCTCTCTTCTTCCCTTTCTTTCAAGTTATTTTATATGAGATCTTATAAATGAGGCAATCTCAAATATACAAGAAAATCAGCTTGTCATTTTAGCAACAATTTTCAAGTAAGGTTTAGAACATAGTAGAATATAGTTATTAGAAGAGTGTCCTAAGAGAAATGAAGTTTGGAAAATTCAAGAATCAAACAATGGAATGTTTCTCCAGATTTGAAAGCAACAAACATTCTTGATGTCTTATTTTCACTTCTACAGAATTTAACCCAAATCTAAATTGATACAACTTGCAAAATGTTCTTTTTATCAACCACTTTTCACATACACGAGGTCCACAATTCTAGTGCAGACCTCATTTTCTTTTTCAGACATTATTAATGTATTCTCTTGTGTTTCCTCTCATTTTCAGTTACTTCCACCTCTCATCTGGTCTCCATCCTGGGACCATATCATTCTGCAACTGATATAATCATGCTAATTTTCTGCATCAAAGTATTTAGTGGCTCTCTACTGATTTTCTACAAGAAAATCAAGTGCATTTTCTTCAGATTGGTTTTAGACTGCTCAAATTATGGCTCCTGGAGGGCACATGGTATTTTTCCTACCCAGATGCCAGTTCTTATTTGGTAAATCTTTAAGATGCTTTATGAGCTCTGATCCCTCATTTCATATCCATGTGGTTGTCCAACCTGTTCCTTTGTGGTGGACAGGAATGGACATATGACATGTCCTCTTAGACATAGTAATTGGTTCAAGTGTAAGCATGAATGACTTAATTCACACTTAAATCTCTATTCTGACACTTTGGCCTGAAGGGGATAAAGAAAAACTCATTTATCTGTTTTAACACTACTATAATTCACCATAATAAATTACTGAAGCTGCCAATTGTCACCAGCTACAATAAGACAATGAAGTCAATAGAAAGTGGAAGTTACTGGATCCAGCTGTAACTCAACCAGAGCATGCCTCCAACTTCCTCTGAAGTGGGTCAACACATGCCTTTCTGAGCTTAGTCCAGTTTTACTTCTGTTGTAGTCATCTTCAGCCTAAAGTATCTTGACCAATATGTCTCTTTCCACCCCTCTACAATTTACATTACCATTTACCTTGTCTCAAAACATGATTGTATGTACTCATTCTTTTGCTTGTACTTTTCTGTCTGGAACACAGTTTTTGGCCATTTCCATCAGCTGAATCTTTGAAGGTCTGTTTCAATGTCAGCATCCTATGTGATTCTTTCCTGTCCCTCTGTTATGTGGAATCTTGCTTCCATTTTAATAACCTTAGCATTGAGTTTTCTTAGTCACTCTATGTTCCCTAACATCTCATATTAAATGTCTAATAAATTAGTGTGGATCAGACAAAAAAAAAAACAAGGAAAATGAAGCTTACAGTTGTTAGATGGAGCTGACTTTAAATCCTAAAGAACATAACAGAGAATAGCTAGTTATCCTTTCTATATTCTATCTAGCTTTGGTATTTTTTTCCAGCAGACAGCAGACAAGCATTTTCAGTGCTACTTCCTTAATATACATGCCTCTGTAGACTACAATTTTTCAGCATAAAAGCAATTTCCTTTGAACCTGTGGGAAATAGGAGTCTGGCTAGGGGAAGACATTTTACTTTAATATTGGTTGCTTCCTTTTGTATACAAAGGTATTTTATTGTTATTTTTGTTGTTTTCTACAGCCAATATCATGGATTTATTTCATTAACAATTTCAGTATTTCTGCGGTTGGTATATGGCTTTCTTCTTCAGGGTTCTGCAAATTCTTGGAGACTTGTCGAAGTTTTAATGTAACACCACTTGAAATGAATGTTCAGTTATAGTCAGTGTTTATGTAACACCTGCCAGTTTATCCTCAAAGTGATTTATAGCTCCTCTCTGAAAGAAGAAAGTAACCACACTATAGTCTGGCAGATGAAAAACACCCAATCATACACCTTGAGTCTCTTGTTTGTCTGATGCCAAAGGCCTACTTTTCACCCCTTAAGTTAAAATAATCATGTTGATGTCACCACAAACACAACTTATGGAATCAGACATTGAATTCAAGAGGAATCCTAGGCCTGAAATCTGGAAAATTTCCCCTTTTGCTGCCATAAACAACAAATACTTGAAGTGTTGCTGAACAAACAACTAAGAAGTTATATTTGACTTGGTAAGTAGCTTAGGAGAGAAACTCTGGGTAGCTTATTCTTTTTTCCATATTTAGCTCATAATAACATACTTGTTGTTTGTTTGTTTGTTTTTAACATCATTTAAGTATGGGAGAACTTACACTTTTTTTGGTGTGTGGTCTTGGGGCTTGATCTCTGCTCCTGGGCGCTGTCCCTGAGCTCTTCAGGTCAGGGCTAGCGCTCTGCCACTTGAGCCACAGCACCACAACCAGTTTTCTGGTGTTAATTGGATATAGGAGTCTCATGGATATTCCTACCCATGCTGGCTCTGAATCATGATCCTCAAATATCAGCCTCCTGATTAACTAGGATTACAAGTGTGAGCCACCAGTGCCTGGATTACAAGACTTTTTGTGTTTTTATTTTCTTTTTTTTGGTGGTACTATGATTTGAATTATGGCCTCATGCTTGCTAGGTATTCTACCATTAGAGTAATGCTCTGGACTTTAGGTTTTGACTCAAAACTAATTTATGAGAACTTAACAACTATTCTCAATTAATCTAAAGCCTCCCCACATAAAATATTTACTGTTTATATCTGAATTTATAAGTAAAACATATTCACTTGTAAAGAAAAGACCACAACAAAATGTGATTTTATAGCCAATTTTGACCATTGTAGATGAACAGTATCTTTCAGATTTTTTTATAAGAGGAAGTTTAAACTGGTTCAACCACTTTGGAAAGTAATTTGACATTAATCTTGTAAAGTTGAGCATTTGTGTACCCATGGCATAACAATTGTACTCCTTAGAATAGCACAAAGGATGTGTATGAGGAGTTATACCCAATAATTTAGACATCTTACAACCAAAAATCAAAAATCAACCAAAATTGGAAATAACAAAAGTTATCCCTAAGTTGTTCTACAACAGTTAAAATGAGCAAGTTATATAACTAATGCAATAGTTTGTATGAATCTTAGTAATGTCTTATTTAATAAAAAAAGCAAGTCTCACAAGACAACATATAACAATAATCTCTTAGTAAAACAGGAAACAGTTAAAAATAATGATTATTTTAAGTATTCATATGTATATAAAGCAAAAGAAATAAAAACTCAAAATTAGGAAAATAATTATTTCAGATATTACGGCTGCAATATACAATAAAGAAAAGTACAGAAGAGGATTAAATCATTGTTAATGTTCTACTTCTTTAACTACTGGCTTGTGAGTATTTCTTATATTACCAATAAGTAAAATATAATAAAGCAGGGCTATTAATGGACTAATGATGGAAGAGTGTCATTAATCACGAATTAAAATGAGATCATTTTTGTGCCTTTCAGGTCTAGAGTTAAAAACAAAAGACAGGAAATGCATGCAACAATAAGGAAAGACAGAGCTGGGAAGGTGGCTCAGTGGTAGAGTGTAGTGACCGCCTACTCGACCAGCGAGGAAAAACGACCACCACTCCAGGAGTCTTCTCAGATCACGCTTTATTGGAGAGCCTTTTAGTTGTAGGAGAGCTTGGGCGCGAGAGAGCGTGCACCCGAAACACAGCCGCTTATATAGGGAATTCGAACACGGGTCTTTTCTATTGTTGGTCGCCTGCCTTTTACCGTCACCAGGTGTCATGGGATTGGCTGGGGACACTACCT
The DNA here is from genome assembly GCF_024711535.1 of Dipodomys merriami. Classification (NCBI taxonomy): domain Eukaryota; kingdom Metazoa; phylum Chordata; class Mammalia; order Rodentia; family Heteromyidae; genus Dipodomys; species Dipodomys merriami. The sequence continues at coordinate 1,642,483 of NW_027204159.1, read as the reverse complement.
TGCTCGTGCACGCGCACAGCCCAGGCGTCCCGCCAAGCACCGTCTGGAGTGGTAATCCTCAAAACTGCAAGGGAGTGGGCGGAGTCTCGCCTCGGCTCCCTACAGTTCCCCCTTCTTTGTTTTATGGCAACAGGTAAGAGTAGAGGTTGGGCCTCTGTCTAAGACATTAATGAGAGGACCTTGCACTGGCCTTCGCCTGAGGGGCGCGCCTTCCCCAGTGATGACCAGGCCCGTCCGATGCCTTTTTTGCAGAGGTGGGATCTTGGGCATCAACCCACTTGCAACCCAGCATGCTCTTCTTGAGGAGATGAGAACCATCTCCTCAAGTGCAGTGCACTTGCCTTGCACCCTGTCCCAAATTGCAAATTGCATACCTGTCCCGGTGCAATGGGATCCCCTGATCCCTCGGGGTGCTAAGGCTATGCAGAATGGTAAGGCTTAACTGCCTCTTAGGGCCGACAGCCAGATCTGGGGTGAGGATCCACTCTCCAAAGCGGCTAATGCTTGCGAGATAACAACCTTGTCCCTTCTGGTTTGGGCTCGAAGGCGACAGACCAACCATAGGCAGACCACGCATCCTCCCAAGCAGCACGCTAAAAACATTCCGACTCCCACCCGCTCTTTGGAAAAGGACACCGCAGAGGCAATCCAGTCAGTAAATTGTGACAGCCCACAGCATCATCGGTTTAGCTATCACAGGGATTGCTATTAGCACTGTTGCTAACAGCAGGAAGATCAGCTGTATCAGGAGACGAGTGGATGGCATCTTCAAGATGGGGTTCTTCTGCAGTCTCCACTGGCCTGGTCAGTCTCGTTGGCACCCAGTGAGGTACTTCTTGACTCTGTGGAAAAACACAAACAGCTCCCCTGGATCTCGTTATTACCGGATCCGGTCCATACCATTTATTATTAATAACATCCTTCCACATAACCATGTCTTTAGTATCCATGGAGTCTCTTGTCATATGCCGATCTGCGGCAGACTGATCGTTGTCATTTAGAATTAAAAAATTAAGGGTAAAGAGCGCAAGAGAAAGTCTTTCCCTGGGGGACGCGGACTCAGCAACTCCCCCTTTTTGTTTTTGAAGCATTTCTTTTATGCTTCTATTAGCTCTTTCCACTATACCTTGTCCTTGAGGATTGTAGGGCAATCCAGTGGTGTGGGCAACCTGCATTTGTGCGCAAAAGGCGCGAAAACCATGGGAAGTATAAGCAGGGCCATTATCCGTCTTGAGTCTAAGGGGCTTTCCCCAAGCTGCCCAAGCTTCTAAGCAGTGTATTCTGACGTGAGACACCTTTTCTCCTGCCAAAGGTATGGCATAAATGACACCGGAAAAGGTGTCCACAGACACATGTAAATATTTCAACTTACCAAATTCCGTCAGATGAGTAACATCCATTTGCCATAGGGCATTTGGTCTCAACCCCCTGGGGTTTACCCCCACATGGGGAGGATGAAGAAAGGTAACACAAGATTTACAGGCTTTAACAATATCTCTTGCCACATGCCTGGACAAATTATATCTTTTCCTAAGGGTATTAGCAGGTACATGATACAATCTATGAAAGTCTTTTGCCAATTCTACAGGATCAGCAGCAACCAGAGCCATAGCCCGAGTTGCCTGGTCCACCAAATCATTACACTTTGCCATCGGGCCCGGCAACATAGAGTGGGCACGAATATGTCCAATATAAAAAGGATGTTTTCTGTTTAAGATAAGGGATTGAATCTGTAACAAAACATTAGAAATTGTACTGGCCTGCTTAATTGAAGCAGCAACTTCAAGAGAAGCAACGGCATTTACAACATATAATGAATCAGAAAATAAATTAAAAGGTTGGTCAAATCTTTTAAAAACTTCAAGCACAATTAAACATTCAACAGCCTGTGGGACATTCGGCCGAAAATTAAAAACTACCGGCTGTTTGTGTCCTTGAACAAAAAAGGCACCTTGTCCAGATTTTGATCCATCCGTAAAGATGGTTAGAGCATCAGCCAAGGGCTCCTTTGAAGTGACAACAGGAAAATACACTAAATTTTTGTTAACTATGGCAAGCAGAGGATGCTTAGGATAATGATTATCAATTACATTTGGAAATGAGCAAACAAGAATTGCCCACATATCCATTGTGGCTGCTAAAATTTCAACTTGCTCACGGGTGTATGGAATAATTAATTTATCTGGAATTTTTGCAAAGTGCATTAAACAATACTTCATACCCAAAATTGCCTGTTTTTTTTTTTTAATTTTTTTTTTATTTTTATTTTTTTAATTTTATTTTTTTTTCTCAGATCAAAATTGCCTGTTTAGCCACTAATTCAGGAAAATATTGAACAGTTTTTGCTCCCACAGAATCATAGCATTAATAGTTAGCCTTTGAAGCAAGGCAGTGGTATAATTGGCCGTCACTCCATAAGTCCTGACTGCCTCAACTAAATCTTTTAACTGGGAGTAGGAAACCCGCTCAAAATTTCTTTCATTAGTAATGGGATTTTCAAAAACTGGAAAGGCGGCCGCTAACGGCGACCAGGTGCTGCCTTTTATAAAGTGACTCTTCCCTGCCAGCGGGCACTGCGGGGGGGCCGACGGGTGAGGGGCAGCTCCGTTTCCTCTTCCTGGCTGCTGCGGTACTCCCACCCCTAGGGGGCGCCACCCTCCATATCTGTCTGCCACGTGCTCCGCCGCAGCCTCTTCTAACTCTTCACTATCAGCTGGATCGAGCTGCTCTCCCTCCTCCTCTAACATTTCTTCCTCTGAGTCACTCACAAGATTACTATATTCTTGGTCCCGCCCTTCCACATGTAGGGCTGAGAACCGGTTTGCTTTTAAAGAAGGGCACGGAGGTCTCCTTGAGACCCCCTCCCTAAAACCCTTCTCCTTTTGTGAGGGCTGCAGCCCCTCTCGCTTCAATTCTTTAGGATCCTTCTGTCTTTTTTCCCTTTTTCTTTTAGGCCTCTTTTCCTCCCCATTACTGTATACTGACTCTGATAGACTATCCTGATGCTGCGTTAGTACTTTGCGTCCTTCCTGGATTAAATCAAACCCTCCCTCCTCGAGGCAAGTGCGCACCATCAAAAAGACAAGCCACAAGGGAAGAAGCAATGCAAGCAACCAATAAATATCTAAATCTACAGTGAACAGCATACCGGGGGATATTTACCAACGTCTCCTCTCCGCGTGTTGAGTTCTGGCTCCAATTCGGCCTCTCGCGCGGGTCCCGTCCCAGGTTCGTTCCCGGGTTTCAGCACCAGTTGTAGTGACCGCCTACTCGACCAGCGAGGAAAAACGACCACCACTCCAGGAGTCTTCTCAGATCACGTTTTATTGGAGAGCCTTTTAGTTGTAGGAGAGCTTGGGCGCGAGAGAGCGTGCACCCGAAACACAGCCGCTTATATAGGGAATTCGAACACGGGTCTTTTCTATTGTTGGTCGCCTGCCTTTTACCGTCACCAGGTGTCATGGGATTGGCTGGGGACACTACCTTGCTCGTGCACGCGCACAGCCCAGGCGTCCCGCCAAGCACCGTCTGGAGTGGTAATCCTCAAAACTGCAAGGGAGTGGGCGGAGTCTCGCCTCGGCTCCCTACAGTAGAGTGCTTGCCTTGCATGCATGAGGCCCTGGGTTCGATCCCTCAGCACCACATAAGAAAAAAGAAAAAAGCCGGAAGTGGCACTGTGGCTCATGTGGTAGAGTGCTAGCATTGAGCTGAAGAGCTGAGGGACAGCGCCCAGGCCCAGAGTTCAGGCCCCACGACCAGACCCAAAAACAAAACAAACAAACAAACAAAAAACAATAAGGAAAGACATTACATGAACCTTTATTTTGCGGTTTCAGGTGGTTCAACTACAGTTATTTAAAGAAGAACCATATTTCTAGTCTCCTCTTCTTGCTGACCAAGGCTGCCTTTTTTACAAAGCATTCCCTGAAACTCTGTTTAACACTTTTTGATGAAGTCAACTCTTTTTCATCTCTGCCTTTATTCTTTCTGCCAATTCCCCAACAACTTCCCTCCACTTTACATCTGGTTTCTTTTTTATCATCTCAGTGATTCATTGCTCTTGATTACTGATGACCTTAATGCTTCATTTTCCTTCTTTGTGGACTGGCGAGGTTCCCAAAGTGAGTGGTTCACTCTAATGCTGTAAATGGAGCACTTCTTGAGTGAAATCTATTTAAGCAAAGCTCACATGCCAACTACTTACAGCATTACTAACCAGCAGTTACTGATTGCCTATCCTGGTTTACTCACATTGGACCACATTAAACAGTGAAGCAACTTTTGGGAAGATGTCTCTTGAGAATGGATGTAGGCCTGATAAAGACGTTATCTTTTCTCTAGAGATGAGCTTTCCAGTTCATCTGAGGGACAAAAGCAAAACAGTCATTTCTTTGAGAAATACAAAACTTAGAGATAGAACAGCTCTGGTTTGGTCTGTCTGAAAATACTGTCAGTTTCCAGCACATTTTTCTTCTCTATGTCTGGCTCTTACACCTTGACTTAGTTAAGGAAGGTCTCTACATCAGGGACACTGGTTCCTGCCTCTGCTTCAGCCTTCTATGTGTACATTCTTGGTTATAATTCTTTCAGCTTTAACTTACCCATCAGTATAATCTGAAAAATCTAAAAGTCTGCCAAAGTCTTGGGTCTCCTGAAAATTGCTATTTCTTGCTTTGAGGATTCCTATGGATCCATCCTTTTTGGGTGTCTTTATTATCATTTCTGTGGGACATGAAGAAAAGAAATAAATACAGGTTTTCAGTTAACTTTCAGAATCTGAACCTGACTTCCAAATGCTGATGTTCTGAAGTTCACTTTAACATTCCTTGTGTCTTGAAAAGTATATATTTTCACAAAATAGACATTCTTCCTACTAGGGTATTATGGCAGTATTACAGAGAATTAGAATTTTAAAAGAGGTAATTTTCAAAAAGACAAAATTCAATCATTCCAGCAGACAAGTAGGCCCATAGGCTAATTTGTAGAATTATTAGCTGGGGACAAACAAGCTCTGAAAACTTTGTCAAGTGATGGGCTGATAGCAGAATTTTTCATAGTATGCATTGTGCCTGGGGAAAAAAATGAAGAAGACCATTTTCTAGAAGATTGAATTATCTTTTCAGAATGGATAAAAAATGGTAAAAAATATCCAGAAGCTCAGCTCAAGTAGAATTTTTTATTTGCCTGCCTTATTACTGTCTTTTTCTTTCTCCTCTTCCTTTTAAAAGACTCTGTGAGTGCTACTTATGACATCATAACAATCATGGCAGAAGAAGCAAAGTCTTAAAAATTGGCAATGAAATTTGAAATTAATATTTCTTCCCCTCCTCTCTTATAGCCACTTTTCTGTTCCACATTGATGTGATAAGTTATACTCTCACCCATGCCTTACAAGATATTCCCTGGTCTAAGGAGCATACATTTGCAAGGCAGTTAGTTAAAAGAAAATATTTAGCCTTTGGTTGTGGGTCAGAAATTTAATATAATTGATGGTAAGAGAAACTTGAGATTTGAGCACTTGATATTGCCTCTAATTCATGAATCTAAACAATTATTTTGGGAACAAATAAAACAGGCTACCAAAAATACTTACTTAGATATTGGTTTATTATTTGTTGAATGCTCATTAATTTGGTGTGTGCTAGGTATGGGATAAGATAGAATCAACAATTCATCATGAATGTCAGTGATTCTCAGCCCATTCATACATTTGGAAGCACTTAGAGAGTTAAAACTCCAGCATGAATTTCCACCTTCAGAAGACCTGGTGTATAATTTACTTTGTATGCAGTGAAGCATTTGATTTTCTAGTAAGATCTGTAAACCTTACTGCTTGGTTTTCAATATTGGCAGCACATTTATAATTATGGTCCAACTCAATAATATCAGAATCTCTGGGAATGGAACCGATTCTATTAGTATCTCTTGAAGAATTCTATGATTAAGAAACATATCCCCAGACAAGCTTACAGGGAAAAGAAATGGTATGTAGTATACTCAAAGATCTAATACAGAAAGGAATAGGATATTTTTTACACAAAAGGACAAACTTTTATGAGGGACAAAGCATAAACAAAGGTATGGAACCACAACAGCTGATGGGAGCTAGGCTAGAACATAAGCCAGATAAATGTGGCATGCTTGTGCCTAAGAACACAATGGAATTCTATGCCTGCATCAGAAAGAATGACATCGCCCCATTAGTTAGGAAATGGAAAGACTTGGAAAAAATTATATTAAGTGAAGTAAGCCAGGCCCAAACAAACATAGGTTCCATTTTTTCCCTTATTTGCAATAACTAGTATATGTCTGAGACAAGCAGAAATGGTCAGATAAGTTGATGTTAAGCAAAATGAACCCCAAGATAAAGACTCAAATGTTTTTTTCTTTCTTGCTATTGTGTCTAACATATTTATAAGATGCTTTCTTTGTTGCTTTCTATGTCCCTCCCCCACACTATAACCCTGTTCACACTGTATTTGATGTTGGTATAATTTGTGGAGAGGAAGGGAAATAAACAAATTGTTTAAATAGGGATATAGGTGGACCCATTGCAACAATGAGATGTACAAGTCGTTATGTCGAAAATGAACTTTACAACTTTGGCGCATGGGTGGTGGGGGGGGAAGGGGAGGGAGATGGGAAGGGATGGGAAGGGGAAACAAAGGAGGAGGCAACAATGCTTGATAAGAAATGCACTCATTACTTTGCCCATGTAATTGTAACTCCTCTGTATGGTATTTTCACAATAAAAAAAATTTTTTTAAAAAGAAAGTGTAAACGCATTTGGAAAGATAGGGTGAACTGACAGAGGAATTTAATATACTTACAAGAAAGGAGGAAAATCGCCCCCATCACATATCAGATTTTCAACTCTATTTAGATCAGTGGAAGAGCACTTGCCTAACTTGTACAAGGTCCTGGATTTGTTCCCCAACACCACACATGTTCTATATAAGCATGTGAATATGCATATACACACACACGCACACCTGCAACTCACATATTCCAACTCTAAAGGAATTAAAGAATTAAATATAAGGCCTAAAAGTAGTAAACTACTAGAACTATTAGAAGAAAACAGGAGAAACACTTCAGGACATTGGAATAGGCAAGATTTTTTTTTTCTTACAAGACACAAACATAAGGAACAACAGGTAAAAAAAAATGACAAATGGATCACTCTAAAAAGCCTCAACAGGAAATGAAATAATTAATGAAGGGAAGAAATGAGCTATAGAGTGGGAAAATATCTTCAAACTATTCATTTGGCAAGGAGTAAATATAACTAAAAAATGAGCAATAGATTCAAATGTCTGTTATGTCAGCAATCAAGAGGCTAATTAAAAGCATGAGTCTTTTGAGGTCTCATATAGTTAGACCATGTCTCAAAAAAAATAACAAGAAAATAAGACATATAATGGCTAGGAGGTATATGACAAATGTTCAACATCATTGATCATCAGTGGATAAATCAAAACCACAATGTGATATCACCTCACCCTACTAAGCACAGCTACTATTAGACAGGCCAAAGATAACAGTGCTGTGAGAATATGGAGAAAAAGGAATCTGCACACTGTTAGTGACAATGTGAGCTCATTCAGATATTATAGAAAACAGATTCCTTAAAAATTAAAAATTAAGCCAGACACCAGTGATTTACACCTGTAATCCTAGCTACTCAGGAGACTGAGATCAGAGGATTCTGGTTCAAAGCCAGCCAAGGTAGAAAAGTCCCTGTGAGACTCTTATCTCCAATTAACCACTCAAAAACTGGAAGTGGTACTGTGGCTCAAATGGTAGAGGGCTAACCTTGAGCACAAAGTGGCTTAGGGACAGCAACCAGGCCCTGAGTTCAAGCCCTACAACTGACAAAAAATAAATAAAAAATAAAAATAAAAATTAGCTAGGTATGGTGACACACAACTGTCTTCTCAGGATGCTGAGGCATCATAAGACGGAGACCAGACTAGGCTACATCATGAATTCTAGTCTAGCCTGCTGCGTGGTGAGACCTTGTCTCAAACAAACAAATAAACTAGCAACAATAATAAAAATTAAAAATAGAACAACCATAAGATCCAGCAATCCCACTACTGGGTATATAGCTACAGGAAATGAAATTAGAGACTTCTGTACTTCTGCAGCATATTAATAATAGCCAAGAAATGAAAGCAATCCTAGGGTCCATTAATTAATGAATGGATAAAGAAAATGTGATAAATAAACACAATAGAATATTGTTGAGCCACAAAAAGGATGGAATCCTGTCATTTGTGACAACATCAATGGAGGATCACAATGTCAAGTTATCTCAGAAGTTTTGAGTGTAGTGGTATTACTAGTGGCTGGCTGCTTGGTACTAAATTCTAGTCTAGAAGATTTCTGGTATGGGACTGCATAGCCAGGTGACTATAGGTAATGATAATGGACTTTATATTGCAAAAAGCTACAAGAAGATTTTGAGTGATTTTATCATAAAGGAACAATAAACGTTTGAAGAGATAGACTTTTCTTGATTTGAGTACTATACAATATATACATGTAAAGAAACATCAAAAGATACTGCATAAATATTTTTAATATATCCACTCAAAATAAATTTAAGTAGAAATAATTATAAAACAAAACAAAACTTTCATTTGATTTTCCAAAGCAATAGTAGTTGTTACTTGTGTTTAATTTGAACTTCAGAACTTTTATATGATTCACATTATGGAATGAACTTGCTGGCTAAAATATTCCCATACAAGGAAAACAAAGAATGGTATAAAATATGAAAAGTATGCAAAACCAGATTTGATGGAAATGAAAACAAAAACAAAACCAAACCAAAAACCTTTCAGGGCAAAAAGATATTCTGGAAGACATTTTGGCAATTTGTTACAAAACCAAATATGTTGTTACCATGTTCTAGAAGAGCCATGCTTGTTAGTATTTACCCAAATTCGAAAACCTGCACATACATGTTTGTAGCTTTATTCATAATTACTAAAAACTTGAAGGCAACCAACATAATTTATGTGTGTATTTAGCTAGTTTATGTGTATATATAGCTACCACAAATGAGGAAAACCATGCAATCTATGTTGCTTTGGGTCTGGCTTACTTCACTTAATATAATTTTTTCTAAGTCTTTCCACTTCTTTATGAATGAGGCAATAAAATTGGGTGCTGGTGGCTCACACCTGTAATCCTAGCTACTCAGGAGGCTGAAATCTGAGACTCGTGGTTCAAAGTCAGCCTGGGCAAGAAAGTCCGTGAAATTCTTTATCTCCAAGAAATCACCAGAAAACCAGAAGTGGTACTATGAGCTGAAGAGCTGAGGGTTAGCACCCAGGCCCAGTGTTCAAGCCCCATGACTGACAAAATGAAACAAAACAAAACATAAAACAAAAATGAATGGGCAATGTCATTCTTTCTGATGAAGCATAGAATTCCATTGTGCATATATGCCACATTTTCATGATCCACTGAGAGGTTTATGGATTGAATCAATATTTTGTCTATGGTTAACAATGCTGCAATGAACATGATTGTACTAGTAGCTTTAATGGGATTTTGCTTTTATTCTACAGGATAAATGCCCAGGAGTGGGATTGCTGGGTCATAGGAAAGCTCTATGGTTAGTCTTTTGAGGAACCTCCATACTGCTTTTCAGAATGGTTGAACAATTTTAATTCCCATCAACAGTGTAATAGAGTCCCATTTCGGCCACATCCCCACCAGCATTTGTTTTCTTGATAATGGCCATTCTAACTGGGTGAATGGAAGCTCAGTGTTATTTATTATTATTATATATATTTTTTGTAAAGATGCTGTACAGAGAGGTTACTGTTACATGAGCAAGGTAATGAGTCCATTTCCTATTGAGCATTGTTACCCCCTCCTTTTTTTCCCCTCTATCCCTTTCCTCCCCACCTTACCAATTCCTCTCCTCCCCCCTGCAAAGTTGTAAAGTTCATTTTCAACAGTGTCTTATACATATCATTGTTATGATGGATCATCCTGTATCCTTACTTCAGCATTTTTTTATTTCCCTTCCCCTCCCCAAATTAGAAAAAATGTATATACAAGATGCAGGACACCGGAATCAAATACAATGACAAAGGAGTTTACCATGGGCGAAGAACATACAAAGAAACAAAAAAAATTGCATAGTGCATTATAAGTACATTAAAAAGAACAACAAGAAAGATAAAATCTCTTGTGTTTCTATCTTGGGGTTCATTTCGCTTAGTATTAGGTTATATGGTCATATGTACATAACTTTTGGCTTTTTCTGCTTGTCCTAGACATATACTAGTTATTGCAAATAAGGGAAACCATGTTTCTTTGGGCCTGGCTTACTTTGCTTAATATAATTTTTTCCAAGTCTTTCCATTTCCTAACAAATGGGGCAATGTCATTATTTCTAATGGAGGCATAGAATTCCATTATATATATATATATATATATATATATATATATATATATATATATATATATATATATATTTATATATATATATGTCACATTTTCTTGATCCATTCATCTACTGAAGCACATATCTTAGCTATGGTGAATAATGCTGTGATAAACATAGTTGTGCTGGTAGCTTTAGTATGGCCTTGTTTTTGATCATTTGGGTAAATGCCCCAAGTGGGATTGCTGGGTCATAGGGGGAATTCTATGTGGAATCTTTTGAGGAACTTCCATCCTGCTTTCCAAAGTGGTTGAACAAGTTTTCATTCCCACCAACAATGCAATAAGGTTCCCTTTTGGCCACATCCCCTCCAGCATCTGTTGTTATTAGATTTCTTTTTATTTTTTTATCGTTGTTATTAGATTTCTTGATTATAGCCATTCTAACTGGAGTGAGGTGGAATCTCAATGTTGTTTTAATTTGCATTTTTTTTTTTTGGTCTGGTCGTGGGGCCTGAACTCTGGGGCCTGGATGCTGTCCCTCAGCTCTTCAGCTAAAGGCTAGCACTCTACCACTTGAGCCACAGCACCACTTCCGGCTTTTTTCTTTTTGCTTATGTGGTGCTGAAGAATCGAACCCAGGGCCTCAGGCATGCAAGGCAAGCGCTCTACCACTGAGCCACCCTCCCAGCCCCAATTTGCATTTCTTTTATGGACAGAGATGTTAAACAGTTCTTCATATGTCTACTGGCCATTATTACTTCTGAGAAGTCTTGCTTTAAGTCTTTAGCCTATTTATTAAGTGGGTTGTTGTTTCTTTGAGGACTGTTGTGTGGTTTAATTAATTCAGCTCCAAGTATATTTTAGATATGAGGTCCTTGTCTGATGCATCTCCCTTCCTGTGGACTTTCTATTTATCTTGCTAGCTATGTCCTTTGCCATGCTGAAACTTCAGTTTGATGCAATCTCATCAATCTTTCAATATATCATCAGTCTTTCTTTGATTTGTTGTGATTCTGAATCTTTACTTAGGAACTTTTGGCCCATGCCATGAAGGCTGGTATCTGGTCTTACATTGAGGTCTTTGATCCATTTGGAATTGATTCCAGTGCAAGATGATATATAAGGATCTAGCTTCAGTTCTCTGCATGTACAGAGCCAATTTTTGCCAGGACTTTTTGTTGAAGAGGCTGTCTTTCTTCCAACACTGTATTTTTGGCTTCTTTATCAAATATCAGTTGGCTATGTGTGGGTTCATTTCTGGGTCGTATGTTCTGTCCCATTGGTCCTCAGGCCTGCTCTTGTGCCAGTACCAAGCTGTTTCCATTACTAGTGCTTTGTAATAGAGTTTGAAGTTTGTTATTGATATTCCTCCAACACTATTCTTCCTGCTAAGGATTGTTTCTTGCTATTGAAGGTCTTTTATTATTCCATATGAATTTTTGGATTGCTTTCTCTATTTCATTGAAGATTGTTGTTAGAGGTTTGATGGGTATTGCATTGAATTTGTAAATTGCTTTAGGCATTTTTGCCATTTTCACAATGTTAATTTTTCCAGTGCAGGAGCACGGAATGTTTTTCCATTTTGTAAAATCCAATTCAGTTTCTTTTTTCAGATTTTTAAAGTTTTCACAACAAAGGTCCTTCACATCTTTGATGAGATTAATCCCTAGGTAGTTTTTCTGAGGCTATTACAAATGAACTTTCTTTTCTGATTTCAATCTCAATCATCCCATTGTTGGCATACAGAAAAACTACTGATTTTGGGGGTTGATTTTATACCCTGCTCCTTTGCCAACATTTCAAATCACCTCAAGTAGCTTGGGAGATGAATTTATGGGGTTCTTTCATTTTATTTATTTATTTATTGTTGGAGGCTGAACTCTGGGCCTGGGGCACTGACCTTCAGCTCTTCACTTCAAAGCTAGCGCTCTACCACTTGAGCCACAGCGCCTCTTCTGGCCTTTACTGCTTATGTGGCGCTAAGGAATCCAACCCAGGGCCTCATGCATGCAAGGCAAGCGCTCTACCACTGAGTCACCTTCTGGGTCCTCTATGGGGTTCTTTAAATACAGGATCATGTCATCACAAAGAGGGATAATTTTACTTTTCTTTCCCTATTTGGATCCTCTTTATGTTTTTCCTCTTGCCTTATTAACCTTGCTAGGAATTCTAATACTATACTGAAGAAGAATGGAGAGAATGGACATCTTTGTCTCATTTCTGATTTTAGAGTAGAACACAAAGAATTTTAAAACAATGTTCATAATGGGAGATACAATGTTTATAATGGGAGATACAATGGTAGATATGTGTCATTACACATTTACAAAACTCATAGTAAAAGCTAATGTGAACTATGGATTTTCAGTGATAATGATATATGAATATGCATTCATCAAGTGTAACCAATGTAGCACTCTAGTGTAAGACGTTGAGAGTGAGGAAGGCTCCAGGTTGAGGGGAGGAGATAAATGAGAACGCTGCCTCTGTTCAGATTCTCTGTGATCCTAAACTGCTCTAAAGATTAGGCTATTAAAAATGAAGAGAGTTGGCTCTCCACTTCTCTTTAATCTAGTATTAGAATGCCTATCTACAGCAATAAGACAAGATGCAACCATAAAGGGGATCCAAATAGGGAAAGAAGAAATAAAACTCTCCCTCTTTGCAGATGACATGTTATTCTATTTAAAGAATCCCATAGACTCCACTCCCAAATTACTCAAGCTGATTCAAACCTTTGGCAAAGTAGCAGGGTATAAAATTAACCCCCCCAAATCAATGGCTTTTCTGTATGCCAAGAATGAGAAAAGTGTGGCTGAAATTAGGAAAGCAACTCCACTTGTAATAGCGCCACAAAAAATAAAATACCTAGGAATTAACTTAACCAAAGAAGTGAGGGACCTCTATGATGAAAACTTTAAAAACTTGAAAAAGGAAATCAAAAGAGAACTTAGAAAATGGCAAAACCTCCCATGCTCCTGGATTGGAAAGATTAACATTGTGAAAATGGCAATACTTCCCAAGGCTATCTACAAATTCAATGGGATATCTATCAAAATTCAACCTCATTCTTCAAGGAAATAGAAGAGGCAATCCAAAAATTCATATGGAACAATAAAAGACCCCGAAAAGCAAAAAAGCTCCTCAATGGAAAGAACACTGCTGGAGGAATATTAATACCAAATTTCAAACTCTACTATAAAGCCATAGTAATCAAAACAGCTTGGTACTGGCACAAGAACAGACCTCAGGACCAATGGAATAGAATTGAAAACCCAGAAATGAACCTACAGACCTATAGCCATCTAATCTTCGATAAGGGAGCTAAAAAAATAGAATGGAAGAAAGACAGCCTCTTCAGTAAATGGTGCTGGCAAAATTGGTTAACTACTTGTAGAAAACTAAAGCTAGATCCTTATCTATCACCCTGCACCAGAATCAACTCCAAATGGATGAAAGACCTAGGAGTCAAAGCAGACACTGAAAACATTACAGGATGGAATAAGAGAAACCCTAGGTCTCCTTGGCACAGGCTGAAAATTTCTTAATAGAGACCCAGAAACACAACAAATCAAAGAAAGGTTGGACAAATGGGATTGTATGAAGTTGCAGAGCTTCTGCATGGCAAAGGACATAATTAGCAAGATCAGTAGAAAGCCCACGGATTGGGAGAAGATCGTCACTAGCCATACAATGGAAAAGGTTCTCCTATCTAAAATATACTTGGAACTCAAAAAATTAAATCCCCCAACAACAAATCCTCAAAGAAACAACTGCCCAATAAATAAGTGGGCTAAAGACTTAAAGAGAAACTTCTCTGAAGAAGAAAGAAGGATGGCCAATAGACACATGAAGAAATGCTCAACCTCCCTAACCATAAAAGAATTGCAAATCAAAACAACATTGAGATATCACCTCACCCCAGTTAGAATGGCAAAAATCAAGAACTCTAATAACAACAGATGCTGGAGGAGATGTGGACAGAAGGGAACCTTACTTCATTGTTGGTGGGAGTGTAAACTTGTTCAACCATTTTGGAAAGCAGTATGGAGGTTCCTCAAAAGACTTCACATAGAGCTCCCCTATGACCCAGCAATCCCACTTTTGGGTATTTACCCAAATGTTTACAAACAAGACCACACTGAAGCTACCAGCACAACTATGTTTATTGCAGCATTATTTACCATAGCTAAGATATGGAACCAACCCAGATGCCCCTCAGTAGATGAATGGATCAAGAAAATGTGGTATATATACACAATGGAATTCTATGCCTCCATCAGAAAGAATGACATTGCCCCATTTGTTAGGAAATGGAAAGGCTTGGAAAAAATTATATTAAGTGAAGTAAGCCAAGCCCTAAGAGACATAGGTCCCATGGTTTCCCTTATTTGCAATATCTAGTATATGTATGAGTCAAGCAGAAAAGGTCAGATAAGGTGATGTTAGGGAAATGAACCCTAAGATATGTATTCAAATGTTTTTTTTTCTTTCATGCGATTATTTTTAACGCATTTATAAGATTATCTCTTTGTTGCTTTGTATGTCCCTTCCCCACAGTATAACCCCTGCTTTCACTATATTTGATGTCGGTATAATTTGTGGAGGAGAAGGGGAAAAACAAGTCATTTAAGGATACAGGTGGACCCGTTGCAACAATGGGAAGTACAAGTTGTCATGTCGAAAATGAACTTTATAACTTTGGGGGGGGATTGGGGGGGGCGGAGGGAGGCTAGGAAGGGTTGTGAAGGGTAAACAAAGGAGGAGGCTGCAATGCTTGATAAGAAATGTACTCATTATCTTGCCCATGTAATTGTAACCCTTCTATGTTCACAATTTTAAAAAAAAATGAAGAGAGTTGGACACTGAAGGCTCACATCTGTAATCCTAGCTACTCATGATCTAAAGATCATGGTTTAAAGTCATCCTGGGCAGGAAAGTCTATGAGACTCTTATCTCTAATTAACCACCCAAAGGTTGGAAGTAGAGCTGTGGTAGAGTGTTTGCCTTGAGCATTAAAGCTCAGGGGCAGTGCCCAAGCAGCCCCAGGACAGGCATATAGGTGAGAGAGAGAGAGAGAGAGAGAGAGAGAGAGAGAGAGAGAGAGAGAGAGAGAGACAGACAGACAGACAGACAGACAGACAGACAGACAGACAGACAGACAGACAGACAGACAGACACTCAGACAGACAGACAGACACTCAGACAGACAGACAGACAGACAGACAGACAGACAGACAGACAGACAGACAGACAGACAGACAGATAGACAGACAGACAGACAGACAGAGACAGAGACAAACAGAGGGATAGAGAGGCATATCAAGAGATAGAGTTGTTGATGCTTTAAGAATACCATGACCACAGTGTATAGAATATATTAATCAAAACATCAAGATAAGATGAAGATAAGACAGTATGACAGCAGCATAAATACTAGTTATTAAAAGAGAGAATGAAAGTTTAGAGAAAATCTGAGATTTGGCACATATAAAAGTAGCCCGGATGGCTGACAGCTCCTCTCTTGAGCCCTAGGGCTCTCTTTTAATTATTCTGAGAAATAAAGGCAGTGGTGAAATAACCTAAGAGAAGGAAAAAAGTATGATGAAGGAATTGAAATATGCTGTAGTTTCTGAAAAATCTGCTCTTCAGAACGAGGCTGGAAGGCTGCACATGGGAGGCATTTGAGTACATAAAAAAGCCACCATGTGAATTATTTTTAAAAATCTAATTTGCAAAGGCCACTGGCATTGCTTGGTTGCAATCGTAAATCAGGCAGTTGCTTAAGTCATCTTGAACAGCTAAAGCTATAATTTCCATGAAAAGGCTTAAAATACTAAAACATTAATTGAAAAAGAGCACTTTGAAAATCTTGTTTGCAGAGTTTGTTCAGTTGAGCAGGAGAGGGTCAGGCCAGTTTCTCATCTGCAGGATAGGCTAAGCCTTTTTGCATGATTGCCCTGGAAAACAAATCCTTCATATGGCAAATGAATGACTCCTTGGTCTGTTTGCTTTATTAAAGGCTATTGCAGTCCTTTTTATTTATTATGTTCTCAGTTTCTACTAAACTCTCAAACTTGAATATGAAATGTCCTGCATTATTTAATCTGCTAGCTATTGTCTATCTCTCTCTTATGAAGCCAGGGCTGGCAGATTCAGCTTTTATTATAATAGCTCTAAAGTGTCTGTGGCATCTGTGACAAGGCCCATCCTGGCAGAGCAGGGGTCTGCTGGTTCTCAAGTCTTCTCCTGTGTGCTGGCAACTTGGGGTAGTGGGCACAGATGCTCCCCTAGGCTCTCCTTCTACCCCTCAACTGCTCCTGCTGAGCCTTACATCACCCTTAGAGAGCAGAGGGTAATTCAATGTCAGAATTTCACATAAGCTAATCTTTCCTTTGAGGCAGCTGACAAAAGCTGCTGAGAACCCGAGAGTGAGTCTGAGCTCCCTCTCTGAAGGTCTTTTGCTGATTTCAAGGTCAAGTAGGTAATTCACATGGCATCTTAATGTGAGCAGATGCTTCAGAGTTTGGATGGAAATACAAGGGGAGAACTCACACTCTGATCCAGGTAGTTTATACAAATTATCACATTTTTATCCTTCTACCATCTTATGAGATAAGAAGCACTATATTCCTTTTTTTAAAACAGGGAAAAATGAAACCATAGGGAAACAAAATAACCTACAGATGAGCATGCAGATAAGAAATGATTAGTAAGTACAGAACTGGGGATTAAGCCAAACCTGCCCAATTTAAGAACGTAGAGATAGTACTTCTATCAGTTTTGCCTGGGTTCTATTTGCCAGGCTTTGATGGGGCCCAAGGATTCTATGCCTCCCTACCTATGTCATTCATTATTGCATATTTCTGAGGTCTATAGTTGAATGGCAGAGCCCAACGGCTCAACCATATCCCTCCCTGACTCTAGGTCAGCTAGGAAATTCCCATTCTTGTCACACACACTGATTTTTGTCAGTCATAGGATTAATTTAGCCCATTAAGTACCTTCCCATTAGGCTCATGGCTTAACTGAGGTGTCAAAATTTGATGCCTAATGTTTTATGAATTACACTGATATGCTACTTCTTTGATCCTTTTTCATAGTCTGTGTTATGGCCATCTGGACATCTCCTTCTCTTGGAGTTTTTGGGATGGCAGCCAAAGCAAGTACGGAATACTGAACAGATCAATATAGTTAAGCGCATTACCATAATCCACAGACATTAAAACATCAATACTTCATTCCCCTGACAAAGCTTATATCAAACAGAAGGCGAGATGGTACAATAGATAGATTCATTAGGCTTTCACCTCTGGGGATGAGTTTCAACAGGCTTAGGTCACTTACAAAGATGAGTTTCATCATCTTAACTTTACCAAACTTTGTTTATTGGCATTTGGACTCCAATCTCAATCCAATCAGGCTAACAGCTTTTCCTTGTGACAGGAGCATCCTCCCCAATTGTCCCAGCAAACACATCATGATAATGTGAAAGTTTGAGTTCCACATGACCAGTATCCTGCTCTATTAGGAACATCTAAACACATTTAGACAAAACAAACTCCCATATAACTCCAACATTACGTTCATCTAAGATGCGAGGAATTCTAAGACTCAACAAATGTATCTTGGGCATATATTGTGTGCTGGTACTGTTCTGACACTAAAAAGACAGTGAGTACAATTTAAGTGTTTCCTCTTAAAGAGCTTGCACTTCAGTTGGAGACACTGATAAGCAAACATAAATAAAGGCAAGTTTAGCTAAGTATAGATTCTGTGAAGAAAATAGACATGACAATGTAAAGTTGGGTTCTTGAAGAAGGCGCATGAGTGAGGCACTTTCTGAGTTGCTAGATTCAATGGAAAAAAATTAGCCACACTTAAAGGTGAAAGGTGCCCTGGATAGGAAGAACAGCAATTGTACCTACCTACCTGGAGGTGAGAATAGGCTCTATTATTACAAACAGAGATAAAGTTACTGGGCCTGTTAAGTCAGAGTGCTGCCAGAGCCTTCTTAATTATCATGAAAGAGCTGGGATCACTGGAAAGTGACATTATTGTTGTTTTCATTATTTTATTCTCTTTCTACTATTACTATGAGAAATTATGACTAATTTTTAAAATCAAAAACCTGATTTGCATCAAGTTGTCTTTTTTCTTTTCTTTTCAACTTATTTTTAATAAGTTTTTTATTGTGAAAATACTGTACAGAGGGGTTACAATTTTATGAGCAAGATAATGAGTACATTTCTTATCAAGCATTTGGCTTTCCCCTACCATCATTTCCCTCCCATCTCCACAACTACACTCCCCCGCACCTGCCTGTAAAGTTCATTTTTCGACATAACATCTTGTACATCTCATTGTTGCAATGGGTTAACCTGTATCCCTATTTAAACAATTTGTTTTTTCCCTTCCCCTTCCACAAATTATACCAACATCAAATACAGTGAAAACAGGGGTTATACCGTGGGGAAAGGACATACAAAGCAACAAAAAATTCACATAGTACCTTATAAATACATTAGAAACAATATCAAGGAAGAAAAAACCACTTGTGTCCTTATCTTGGGGTTCATTTCACTTAAGATCATCTTATCTGACCTTTTCTGCTTGTCTCAGACATAGAAGGGAAACCATGGGACCTATGTTTGTTTGGGCCTGGCTTACTTAACTTAATATAATTTTTTACAAGTCTTTCCATTTCCTAACAAATGAGGCAATGTCATTCTTTCTGATGAAGGCATCACAAACAAGACCAAACTAAAGCTACCAGCACAACTATGTTTATTGCAGCATTACTTACCATAGCTAAGATATGGAACCAACCCAGATGCCCCTATACACAATGGAATTCCATGCCTCCATCAGGTTGTCTTTTTGACTCCAGGGACTTTTTCAATGTCTGAGGACATTGTGGTTACTACTGAAGGTTGGCGGGCAAGTGCTACTGACATCTTGTGGAAAGAAGCCAGAGATGCAGCTAAACATTCTACATGGTGTATCAAAGAAACTGCCCAACTAAAAAGTCAATAGTGTCTCAGTGGTTGAGAAACAATGAGCTTTGGTATGCAAAATGGATTACTGGGGGGAGGGGAGAGGAAGGGAGGGCAGAAGCAGGAGGCCAACCAGCAGGGTAGAAATGGCCAACAGGCAGAAATAATGGTTATTTGAATCCCAACAGGACCATAGATAAGTAGGATGATATAAGATATATTTTGGAAAGTTGATAGGATCTGATCATGAGTTGGCTGTGGAAAATAAAGGGAAAAATGAGTCAAGGTTGATTCCAATGTTCATATTCTATCCACTGAGCAGACACTGATGGTCATTTACTGTGATGGGTTAAGACAGGTGAGAAAAAGAAAAAAGACAGGTGAGAAAAAAGTCTAGAGGAGCAAATCAGAAATTTCATTTGAGGTATGTGAAATATGAGAGGTAGAAACTTCCCGGGGGAGATATCAAGTGAGCAGCTAAATAAATGAGCCTGAAACTAAAGGCAGGAGTCAGCCATCAGCATGGAGATGGTATTTCAAGCACAGATTGTATAGAATTATTAAGAAAAGATGATACTGGAGGGCGAGAGAGTAGGGTACTGTTCTCTCCAATGCTTAGGTGTAGAGTTGAGAAGCAGTGAGGAAAGAGTGGCTAGAAAATCAGAAGGAAGCCAGGTGACTAGAATGAACCTGAAGACATGAAGGAATCACCTGAAGAATGGGCTACTGTTTATATAGGCTATTTTCACTTTCAAATCAATTTTACTTTTTATATCAGCTGTAAATACTTATACAAAGGAGTGTCAATGCAACATGTCCATTTATAAGTACTATGCATCTTGGTCGGTGTACCCCTTCCATCATTCTACCCTATGTGTAAAGTATATCCCAACTCCAACCATCCCCTCCAGTTACCTAGTTCAATATATACGTTGAGCATTATTACTGTATTTGACCACCATTCCTCTCTTCATTTGTCCACCTCAACCTCTCTCAGACAAGACCTATATTAGCTTCTTGGTATTAATTTGTTAAATTGTTCAAAAGGGTTATACCATAGGAATTCATGCCTGCATGTACCAGATGTCAGTCAGTTTGATTATGTATATATTCATTTGGTTCCTTATGTGCTTTCAACCATGTTTATATTTTAGACCTAACTTCTATGTCGAATTTTCTGAGGAGCCAATAAGAGGAGAACTAAAAAGTTATCCTAGCGTTTGGATGGCCTGACTTTAGCTAAAGCAACTGTTGCCTAATCAAAAGTATCTTCATTGGAATTGATAGGATTGAACCTTGATTGAAGTCAGATCAAGAAAGCAATCAAGTATAATAATGCAATCAAGAACTTAAATTCCAAGCTGGGTGTGGTTGTGCATATTTATCATCCCAGCTAGTTGTGAGGCTGAGTTGGGAGGATCACTTTGAGTCTAGGAGTTCAGGACTGCCAGCTTACTCCTCCCTAGTAAATATTAATTCTTTCAGTAAGTAATGCTGAAAAGCGAAATGGGACAGTAGTAGGATTACAACTGTAGAAGGACAAAAAAAGAGTTTTCTAACAGAATTCTTTTTTGTCGATGTGCTTGGTTTATAACACTATTTATGAAATAAATGAGTAACAGTTTAAATGAATAACTTTGTGTTATTCCAGGCATTGTTATACTTCACATGAATCATTCAAATCAGAACTCTAGCTTATAAATCAAATTAAAAATTTCCAGAACTATTGAAAAACCACTAAAAGTTGAATAGTAATTATTTTCCAAGGAGGTATTTGGAAGACCACCACACAAAATTAATTTAACAACAAAATATCCTGCATCAATCAGTCAGCAGGGCAATGAAGTTTTTACTCCCAATAAGACCTTTCTACTGACCCTGAAATCATAGCAAGAATTTAATCTTGTCACTGATACTTCTTAGCTCTTTGGCCTTGAGCAAGTCACTTAACCTCTTGACACATAACAGTCTCCATTTATAAACCAGGAGGTTAGCATGGAGACTAACTGAAATAAAAATTGCAATTTGTGTCTTGTGCAGGGTCCATGTCTTCCCTTCTTTATAGCATACTCACTGGCATTGACTGAAGCCTTGCAATGGCTTTGAGCTGGGTATTATATCTGACAATGCTGGTCTTTATGGAAGGTTTTATCCTTATTTCACCAGTGGTACCTTTTCAACTCTTCCAGTATACAACCCAGAATTCACTAAACTTTGAAAACTATGAGTATGAAAATAATGCTAAAGCTAAGGCAGGATTTGTCTTTGTGATTTTGGATTTTATTGTATGAGATATCATGTAAAAATAAATATGAAAGCTGTGACAACTCCAAAGGGAGAACTGCATCAAATTTTTGGTTTAGGCTATAGATACAGGATCATGAACAATTTCCAGTCTTCCAACCACAAACAGAAGATTTATCTAAGAAAGGAAGAGAAAGAAAAGAGCAAAATATCAAAATAACTCCAATAATTAATGCATGTTCGAATGAGTTGTATCTAAAAAATTGCTGCTGCTGACTTAACATGGAGGTTGTTGAAGAGAAAAGGACTCAATTTTTTTTTATTCTCTTTTCACAGATGAGGATTGCTAGCAAGAAGTCAGACTGGAAAGAACGAAGTCATAGTGGTGAAATCTTTGTATAATTTAAGCAAAGTAATCAGCTCTAGGACACCAAACCACAGGCTTCCTATGTTCATCAATTCAGAATGATGACACACTCACAAATATATCATTAGAGTGGGCTTAAGGTTTCAGTTTTAAGTCCAGGACATTGCTATACTTATAATAGAGGGATACTGATAATTTACCCAAATTCCTAGGTTTCTTCTAACCATAAGCACTTTGAGAATATTTTTTAGTTCTGAATCATTTACTCTTTTTTATTTCAATAAATATATCTTATAATTTTAAGGGGAGCTCAACAGTAATTATCTTATTTTTAATTCATTTCTGTTCACTTCCTACATTCTGTCAAGTTTTTAACTGACAGAAGTGTTCATTTGTTCAAATGAATAGATGACAAGCATGGTCAAAGACTAGACTTGGGAGGAAACTTTAAAAAGCTAGAAGCCCATCTTCTGAACAGCAGTATTCATAACTGCTAGTCATTCAGATTTCCATTCAACTTCTAATAATCTAAAAATTACAGTCAACTAGAAATTCCATGTTAAGTCCAGTAAGATTTCTATTCAGTCTTCTAATGATCTAGAAATTACAGTCAACTAGTAATTCCATGTTAAGTCCAGTATGCTTGAATGCCTATCAATTCTATCCTCTGAAGCAATCCCAAACCAGGCTAATTCTTTTTTCTAAGTAGACATTGCCTATAACACCACACAACTCTTCCTAGTAAAGAGTGACTGCTTCGAGGCAGCAGGGAATGGAGGAGAGCTGTTTGCTGTAGGTGGGTTGTCGTCTATTTCATGACTATCATCTATTTCACTAGTTTTCATGATAAATTAGTCTTATCTGCAAATATGGAATTTTAGAAATATGAATGGTTTTCACAACCACTCAGAGCTAATGAGAACTCACTAGGATCTAGCTATAGTTTCTGCTACTTAAATATAAATGTCTTTATGTAAATAGCTTAGCAACAGCTTCCAAATATCTTTAGGCTCACAGCAGGTCACAAAAATCTTTAGCCCTTCCCATATTATCAGGATCTTAAGGACAGATTTCTGATACAGGAAAAGCTTCAAAAGGTTCTATTCTTAGGGGGCGCCAGTGGCTCATTCCTATAATCCTACTCAAGAGGCTGAGAGCTCAAGATCATGGTTCAAAGCCAGCCCAGGCAGGAAAAGTCCTCGAGACTCTTATCTCCAATAAACCACTCAGAAAACCAGAAGTGGTGCTGTGGCTCAAGTGGTAGAGCATTAGCCTTGAGCCAAAGAGCTGAGGGACAGTGCCCAGGCCCAGGGTTCAAGCCCATTACCGACCAAAAAAAAAAAAAGGTTCCATTCTTCAGAGGATGATTCCTATTTTGGTTGTAATTTATTTGTCTTAGAATACTCTGTCTGCTCTGGATTCATTTATTTTTTTAAATATTCTTAAAAGTTTTTATTTTTAGATATTATGAATTATTTTTCTGCCCTAAAATAAAATAGCCAATCAATAACAATTAAGCAGCAGCTGGTTGCATGAGTCTCAAGATTTTTACACTTAGAAGCCTTTCACAAATTAAAAATAATATCCTCAGTTCAACAGAACATTCCATTTTCAATAAGTAATTTTGTAGTGGCTGAAACATTAGGCTGAGTTGTAGCCTACTTGTCCAGCATGTGTAAGGCACTGAGTTCAATCTCTAGCACTACTAGATATGTAACTATAGCTTGTGCACTTATACTATAAATGTAATATTATATATGTGTCATATATTTACAACTAATACATAATAATTTATGTATTAGTTATTACATATAGTGCATATTATATGTTAGTTATTATATATTCTGTGATATTAATATTCTCTATTAGCTTTTGAACACATCACAATAGCAACTGAAGAAATTCACAAATTTAATACAATATACACAGTTTAGTTTACACTGAACTGCAGAACTTCTGCTTGGCAAATGGCATAGATAGCAAGATCAATAGGAAGCCCACAGATTGGGAGAAGATCTTCACTAAGCATATAACAGGCAAGGGCCTCATATCTGAAATATTCTTAGACCTCAAAAAATAGTATTCAAATGTTTTTGCTTTCATGCAATTGTTTCTAACATATTTATAAGATGATTTCTTTGTTGCTTTGTATGTCCCTCCTCCACGGTATAACCCCTACTTTCACTGTATTTGATGTTGGTATAATTTGTGGAGGGGAAGGGAAAAAACAAATCGTTTAAATAGGGATACAGGTGGACCCATTGCAACAATGAGATGTGCAAGACATTATGTTGAAAATGAACTTTACAACTTTGGTGGGGGGGGGGAGATGTGGGGGGATGGGAAAGGATAGGAAGGATGCAACAATGCTTGATAAGAAATGTTCTCATCTTGCCCATGTAATTGTAACCCCTCTGTAGGGTGTTTTCACAATAATAAAAAAATTAAATCCTCCCCAAAGCAAATTCTCAAAGAGACAACTGTCCATTAATAAGTGGGCTAAAGGCTTAAAAAGAGACTTCTCTGAGGAGGAAATAAGAATGACCAATAGGGGCTGGGAAGGTGGCTAAGTGGTAGAGTGATTGCTTTGCATGTGTGAAGCCCTGGGTTTGATTCCTCAGTACCACATAAGGAGAAAAAACCCGGAAGTTGTGCTGTGGCTCAAGTGGTAGAGCACTAGCCTTGAGATGAATAGCCTGAGGGACAGTGCTCAGGCCCCACAACTGACAAAAAATAAAGCCAACAGACATATGAAGAAATGGCCATAAAAAGAAATGCAAATCAAAACAACATTGAGATTCTACCTCACTTCAGTTGGAATGGCTATAATCAAGAAATCTAAGAGCAACAGATGCTGGAGGGGATTTGGCCAAAAGGAACCCTACTGCACTTCTGGTGGGAGTGTAAACTTGTTCAATCACTCTGGAAAGCAGGAT
Organism: Dipodomys merriami; assembly: GCF_024711535.1. Taxonomy (NCBI): domain Eukaryota; kingdom Metazoa; phylum Chordata; class Mammalia; order Rodentia; family Heteromyidae; genus Dipodomys; species Dipodomys merriami. The sequence goes on along the minus strand of NW_027204159.1, from coordinate 1,617,530 downwards.
GGAGGTTCCTCAAAAGACTCCACATAAAGCGTTGACCCAGCAATCCCACTTTAGGGCATTTATCCAAATGATCACAAACAAGGCCATACTAAAGCTACCAGCACAACTATGTTTGTCACAGGATTATTCACCATAGCTAAGATATGGAACCAACCCAGATGTGCTTCAGTAGATGAATAGATCAAGAAAATGTGATCTCTCTCTCTCTCTCTCTCTCTCTCTCTCTCTCTCTCACACACACACACACACACACACACACACACACACACACACACTTCTATCAGAATGACACTACCCCATTTGTTAGGATATACAAAGACTTGGAAAAAATCATATTAAGTCAAGTAAGCCAGTCCTAAAGAAACATAGGTCCCATGGTTTCCCTTATTTGCAATAATTAGTATATGTCTAAGATTAATCTCAGAAGATGAGCTCATACATAGTTCAATGGCTACGTATATATGACTGTATAATATGACGCTAAATGAAATGAACTCCAAGACATGGACACAAGAGGTTTTTCTTTGTTGTTGTTTTTAATGTACTATGTGATTTTTTGTTTCTTTTGTATGTTCTTGCCCTCTGGTATGTCCCCTGGTGTCACTGCATTTGACTTTGGTACCCTGGTATTGTATATACAGTTATTTGAATTAGGGAAGGGAAGGGGAACAACAGAATGGTGAGACAAAGGACAAGGAGAACCAATGCAGCAGCGATATATTCAAGGCAATATGTTGGAAATGATCTGTACCCGTTGGGGGGAGTGGTGGGATGAGGGAAAGTAGGAGAAAAATGAGGGAAGGAGTAACAGGTTTGAGAAGAAATGTACTTATTACTTTAATTATGTAACCGTAACCCCTCTATACATCACCTTGACAATAAAAAAAACTAGGCCTTCATTTTAGTGAAAATTCTTCACATAGTGCTTACAGATGAGTTAATCCTTTAGCTCAGCGTCCATTCAGGAGCTTTGCCATTATTTCCCACTTTCCCGTTGACATTTTTCTTCCATCATTTGTAACATACACTGTTTTTGCCAAATGTAAGCTAAAGCTTCAGATTCTATCTGATTATACCTTAAAATAAAAATCATAGAACTTTGGATCTGGAAAGGATAGAGGTCATCTAGTTTTACTCTCTTAATTCTCAACTCAGGAACCCAAGGCCAAGGCATAAACGTGGTTGCTCTAAGGCATAGGCTCTAGAATAGAACATATAGGCATAGGGACTAGACTAGAATGAAGTCCTCCTTGGCATATTCTGGTCCCTGTCCCTGCCTAGGAAGGGCATACAAGACTGCCAGGCTAGCATCCCGAATACCGGCTGCTGCTCTAACTGAATAAGTATATCAAGTTGGGTCCTGCACCTTGTCAACTCTGCTTACTCAGGATCTATTTCTCCCACAGGTACCTCTCAGAAATCCAGTTCATTTAAACTACAATAGAGCTTTTTCATGAAGCATTTCTGGATCCTTACAAGTCATATCAACACTCTGCTTTGGACATTAACAACAGCAATAATAATGGCTAACATGTATTGAGCAGTTAAATGCCAGTAATGTCACATCTATATCTCATTTTATCCTCATAAGGTAACATGCTATAGAACTATTTTTGTCTCCAGTTTATATATAAGGAAATCCAAGCCCTGAAAATATAACACTTATTTAAAAAAAAGTGGCAAAAGGAAGCTAGCTAGCTACATACACAATGTGAGTCAGCATTTGCACCCTTCACCTCCATACTGTTTTCCTTTATTCTATACCCATAACATATGAGTGCACTTACATTTTTTTTTTTGTTGGTGGTGGTGGTAGTAAGGCTTGAATTCAGAGCCTGAATGTTGTCCTGAGCTTTTTTGCTCAAGGATAATGATCTACCACTGTAAGCCACAGCTCCACTTCCAGTTTTCTGGTAGTTAATTGAAGAGAAGAGTCTCACTGACTTACTTACCTGCCTGTGCTGGCTTCAAACCGTAATCCTCAGATCTCAGCCTCCTGAGTAGCTAGGATTATAGGTATGAGACACTGGTAACCAGCTGCACTTACATTTTGATGTATACTTTTCTTCCCCACTAGAATATTAGCCGCCGGCACTCAAAAGAAAAGTGTATTTTGTCTTTTTTCTCCCAATACCTAGCAGCTTTTGTCAGAGTGTGAGCTCAATATGTATCTACTGAGTGAATGTACAAATCACTCTTTGTAAGTGATTCTTAAAGTACAGTTTCAAAGCAGTTCATGCATGCTGACCATTTGTAAATTAGAAGATAAGACTAGCAATTTGTCTATATGAATGATAACTTTCCTAAATAGACACTACAGATGGTTGACAGAAGCATCCAAACATAAAAGCCTTTATGTATTAGCAAGTAAATATTTCTACAGATTAAGATAGAAATGTAAAGTCTCTGTCTTCCTCTTTCTTGTAGCTAAGAAAGTAATTAAGATCAAGAGAGGAAACAGGAAACAGTAGAAGTAGCATTAGAGCTGTTTTTAGGAAGGTTGGACCCAGACATTGTGCTATAGTCACTTAACTTCCTGTGAGACTTGGGAATGTGAGACAGTGAGTAAAAACAGCTCCTTCCATTTCTAAGCAAGGATATGCTTCAAAATGCTCTCATTCTGGGATACTAAATTTCACCAGGTGGTCTGTAGTCTGATCCAAAATGAAGGTCATATGCAAAACGCTGTTATTCTGGGCTTCTCCAAGCATTTTTTTTTAATATTATAGACTTGCTACATTTTTTTAAAGATAAAATGATAATTTTAAAAAAGGAAACTAAATCGACATTATTTTCCAGGGTCAAGTGTCCAGAGATTTTGTGTTCATGAAGAATTAAAGAGCTCTTCAATGTGTAATTGTTCATCAGTCAGAAAAAGCAGGAAAGGGGCTGGGAAGATGGCTCAGTGGTAGAGTGCTTGCTTGCCTTGCGTGCCTGAGGCCCTGGGTTTGATTCCTCAGCACCACATAAGCAAAAAAGAAAAAAAAGCCGGAGGTGGCGCTGTGGCTCAAGTGGTAGAGCGCTAGTCTTGAGCTGAAGAGCTGAGGGACAGCGCCCAGGCCCAGAGTTCAGGCCCCACTACCGGACACCCCCCCCCCAAAAAAAAGAAAAAACAGGAAAGCTGCTTGTGACTCTGAGCTGACCTCAAACTTGTGTTGGTCCTTTGTCAAGTGAAAGGATAGGAGCACATCAAAGGTTTCTTCTAGGGCAAATGTTCTATGATTTCATGTACTCTTGGAATCAACTTACGATCTCTCAGCTCATTACCATTGCTGGGCAGCCCAACTTGGAAACTACTTCTACTGCTTTTCTATTCATGCTTTGTTTTTGGTCACATCCATCATCCCTCTAGGACTAACATCAATTCAAAATCACTTTCTCCTCTCCCTCTTCCTGACCCCTTTCTCTCCTCCTGCTCCTACTCTTCTCCTTTCTCTTCCTTCAACTTTGTTTCTATCTACAATTCTTTGGTGATTGTGAATTCTCTTAGGAAATGCCAGTGTCTATGTATGCAACCTTCTAGTCATAAACAGAAAGACCTCTACCCATCTCGTAGAATAAGATAAATATAGTCTGAACATGTTCAAAATAACAATTCTTTTGTAAAGAAATATTCTTTATAAACAAGCAGTTTTAGTTTAACATTTGAAATTACTTGTATTTTAATTGTTTTGCTTCTACTTGTGAAATATATTTTGCTTTAAAAATCTAAGCAATAAAAATTTAGAAGTAAATTTAATCATGAGTCCTCAGTATTTAATTAATATGTGGCTATGATATTTTTTGCTATGAAGCTTGCAGCACACAAGTTTCCCACAGACATTTTTGGGACAAGTTATGTCAGCTTATCTTAATGTTTTAAAGCTTTCTTTTATCTTTTTACCACTTTCATTTTTAAATTTGCTATATAAATATATATTTTAACACAACAACAAAATTTTCCAACAAGCTGTTTTACCTTGCACTTTCTCAATGACTAATCAGAGATACCAGATAGGAGATTCTTATTTTTTACACCTAGTATTTTGTTTCATTTTTGTGAATTGAAAAATACAATAACAGAAAATAAATAGTCCAATGTCCTTATTCTCAAATGAACATATTTTTGAGATCACTATTTTTGCAAAATGGCATTTCCACCTCAATAACTCTGTGGTACTGGAAAATGAAACAAGTATTGCTACAATCAATATTTTAAATTCTCATGTCTGTTACAGACAGCAAGATTCATGGTGGTAATTCTGTGTACCATGTGTTTCCATTTGAAATCATAAGTTTCTTATTTGTCGTTGTGCTCTGAGATGGTGTGATTCTGAGTCTGCCGTTCTCCCAAAGTGATACATGATTTTATTGCCTTATTTTTTTTAAGAATGTGTTTTCTTAATCTAAAATATTGAGAACATTTTTTGCAAGTCTCTGTATTTGTACCAAGAAGAAGGAAGTAATTATCCATTTCTATTTCTTCTCTGTCACATTAGTTGACAAGCTAATTCCCTTTGGGCTTCCAGTGGACATTTGTCTCTCAGTTATTTATAGTTAGCTAATGATCATTCTTCAGGAACTCTTGTCTGTGTTCCACATGTTCAATTGGGCTATGGCAGTTAGCTGGCAAGAAGTTTTAGTGAGAAAAACCTTTCAGAAACTAGCTTTAGAGTTCTCAGCATTTATTGTGGGTTGAAAATAAGACATGGAGATACTCATTCCATACTGACACTAACACTTCAGGGATTTATAGTAAGTAGAGGCATCCCTATGTGATTGGACTCTAGGTTCCTAAATGTAGACCATATGTATATTTATACTTCTGTGCTTGGTGTTTACATACTTTAAATAAATCTTGCATTTGGCTATTAGAATACTTCCCCAGTCCTGATGACTGGGGAAAATCACTGAGTTCAAAGTAGAATTAGGAATTGAGGGATAGAAAAGACTGAGAAAGAGCAAAATATTTCCATTTGCAAAAAGAATGAAGCAAGTAAATGCTCTGACTTACTGATAGATTTATATTCTAGAGGAACTCAGGCAGAAGGACCAGCGACTGAGACAGCGGCAAAGCACAGACGAAACATATTTCTGCCACTATACTGGAGGGGCAACACAGAAGATCCGAGTTGGCTTCAAAGTTTGGTCAGGACTCTGGCTACATTATTCATTGCATTGCTATTATCCTTATGCGGGCTTCCCTCATGATAGGGAGATGGTGGTCAAGCAAGACTACATGCTTCCTGTTTACAATGGTAAGTTTCCCTCTGAGTTTCAGTTCTTCAGTCACATTAGGAGCTCTGATTCATAATTTTTAGGTAAATAGTTACTCGTTGCAATGTTTTAACATAATACACAACATATACTTCTGAAACAATGTAACTCCCTCATAAAATAAAGTTCATACCTATATTCCTATCTACCCAGGAGATGTGAAAATCACAGTTCAAAGCCAGCCCAAGTAGACAGATCTGAGAGACTCTTCTGTCTATTCAGCAAAAACCCAAAAGTGGAAGCATGGTTCAAATGGTAGAATGCAGGTAGCGAGCAGAAAAAGAAAGTGAAATGAAAAATTTCAGTCAACAAATCATTATCATTTTTTTTGCAATGAAGTTTAAACTCGGGGTTTCCTTTTATTCTTTTAAGACTCTTGTACAAAGGAAATGTAGTGTCATTTATATGATATATACAATGTACCCAAACAAACTCCTCTCTTCCATCTTACTTCCATATTCCTTTCTCCACTTCTTAAAATTTTTAACAGTTACACTGTTTTCATATATGTATATAGAGTATAGTTACATTCAATATGTATATCAAGTACTTTGTTCACCTTCATTTACCTCTTACACTGGCCCTGGTATCCATGCCCCAACATAGAATATGTTAGTCATCTATGATTCGTATTTTTAGCATATACTAGTTGTACAAAGGAGATTCACCATAATAATTCATACATGCACATATTATAATTGTCTCAGGTTAGCTTCAGAGCATCCCACTTTCTAGGTAAGTGTTCTACTGCTTGAGCTACCCCTTCAGCCATTTGTGCTCTGATTTTTTTTAATAGTGTCTTGCCTTTAGGCTGAACTTCACTTCCCACTGTAGCTGGGATGGCAAGCATGCACCACCATGCCCAACTTTTTCTGTTGAGATGGGACCTCATGAACTGTTTCCTCTTCCCAGGCTGGCCTGGAACCACATCTCCTGGTCCCCACCTCCCAAGTGGCTTTAATTACATGTGTGAGCCGTTGGCATGCTTCCTATTTCACATTTTAAAAGGGTACTTCAAATGAAGCAGGGTTTTCTCATTGTTGATTCTGACACCATTTGTCCCCTTCACTTGACTTTAAATAGATAAATTTCCTTGGTTCCATATTAATGCATAAGAGCAAGAAGGATATATGTCCATTGGTAAAATTATAAACACTTTGGTTAGTGGTATTACTACTTCTTCCTTTATGCTTTATCATGAGCTAAATTGTATCCCTTGAAGTCTTAATCCTCAGTTCTTCAGTATATGACTCAATTTGAGGTAAAGCTTTTGAAGAAGAAATTAAGTTAAAATGAATTAATTAGAGTGGGTCTTATCCAACATGATTGGTGTCCTTATAAGAAGAAGAGATTAGGACAAAGACACCATAGACAGGAAGCCATCTACAACTCAGGAAAAGAAACCTTAATCACCTCTGTTTGCTTGATTTTGGACCTACACACTCAGAACTCTAAGAAAATAAATTTGTGTTGTTTAAGCCACCTGGTCTGTAAGTATTGATTACTGTGGCTTGTTTTTTGTTTTGTTTTGTTTTGTTTTGTTTTTAGTCAAACTGACACATGACCTCTTCCTGAGGTAATTTGTTTCAAGCTGCAGCAAACAGTATTAGATTTGGTAGTGCAAGATTAGAATTTTCTCCCCGAAGTGCTATTAGGTGGAACTTTTCATGAAACTATTTTTTTAAATACTGCTCTGTCTGTGTGATTTGGATGTCACAACGAAGCAGAGTACAAATATAATACCATCTCAATGGTCACAGCAGATAAACAACCATACCATCTGCTACTGGATTGAATTCAGCTGTGAGTTTTGGTAATAGATAACTAGTCTCAAGTGCTCAAGGCTTCTGGTAAAGTCAGAGCACCAAGGTTTCTTACATTGGTCTCACTTCTCACCCAAGCACCTATGTTGTTTTCAAAGCTGCTCAAATGCCCAACAATTTCATCATGTGGTAAATACAAACTAAACATTTGGCTCTTCTTATCCTTCTTTATTATAAACATAATGGAGCCAGCTAATGGGGATACATATTCACGGAAAGAAATAACTATTGTGTACACAAAAGCAGGTGGATGTAAATTTCTCACTTATTTGCTTCGTTTATTTGGCCTCATTTCCCTGTATTCATACCTTCTCTCTCTCTCTCTCTCCATAATCTGTTTTGAATTGTTTTATATTTATAGATCAAGTTCCTCCTCATAGAAAGATAACTAAATTGTTTTCAGATAAAAATGTCATTTGCTTCTCTCAAAACAGGAAATTCAATCATACAAATGACTGTACAAATGACTGTGGAGGCTGCTTCTCCATTTCCAATGTGGTATCACTTAGAAGGAGATGTTCTTCAGCAGCTGTTGTGCATTATTATGGAGGCAGAAAGCCCTTCCCACCAATCACAACAGAGGACACCCAGAGCTGCAACTCCCACCTCAAACCAATTATTCAGACTCTAAAATCTGAATTGTCTACAGCAATCAAGGGAGCAGGCTGGATTTAGGAAGTACTATGCTCAGAGCACAGACCAGAGATAGACAACAGAAGTGGTCACTTGCTGTGTGGTCAGGGGACAAATAGGTAGCTCAGCTCTGCTCCATGTGGCTAACATGCAAAGGATCTGAGAACCCTAACAGGGTATGGGCTATACAGCTCACTTTCTTGTCAGCTGGCTCCATCCAAACTCCTACTCCTTCATTTTAACAGAATGGTTATCCCTAGGATTACTGCCCTTCTCTGGTAATATTGTTTTTAAGTTTAAATATGTTTAAATAAGTTTAAAATATGCTTTAGTTTAGGAACTACTCATACTATCCAGCCTTATGATTGAGGGAAATAAGCTAATTATAAAAGACACCTACCAAAGAATAATGTACAACAGAGTCATTCTAGTGTGCACAGGTAATTGTTATCCCACAAGAGAAGAGCAATAAATTAAAATGAATGAAAGGTAGGAAAATAAATACTGGAAGGTATAAGTGATTTTTATATACATTATCTCATATAGCCCTAAAAACCTTTCATATATAGGAATTATTATTGGTGGTAGTACTAGAGTTTGAACTCAGGACCTCACACTTGCTAAGCAAGCACTCTACTACCTAAGCAATGCCCAACTTCTTTCTTTTTCTTTTTTTTTTGGGGGGGGGCTTCAATTATTGTGATATTTTTAGTATGATTTCATGTTTGTGCCCAGGCTGCTCTAGACTTCTCATTGTAGCTGGGATGACAGGTTTGGCTACCACAACCAGTTTATTGGTTGGGATAGGGTTTTGCTAACTTCTTCACTGGACTAGACTGCAATCCCTTTGGATGTCTGACTTCTGAATAGCTGAGATTACAAATGTAAGCCACCTTCTCTGGCTAAATTATCCACCCCCTAACCTCCCTCCTCCCTCCCCTGCCTCTCAGGGTACTGTCCTTGAGATTCTTTTGTTCAAGGCTAGTGCTCTACCACTTGAGCCACAATACTACTTCTGGCATTTTCTGAGTGGTTAATTGGAGTTAAGAGTCTCATGGACTTCCCTGCCTGGGCTGGCTTCAAACTGTGATCCCCAGATCTCAGACTCCTGAGTAGATAGGATTGATTATAGGCATGAACCACCAGTACTCAGCTTATTTCTATTTTTATAACTATATTAAGGCTGGCAATATTTAAGTTGCTCTCATTTCTGTATAGGCTGTAAATGAACTAGAATTTGGCCATCTGATTCTTGCTCTTTTCATTACATATTTTAATTTTAGGCACATATTTTAAGAAAATCAGTAAATCTTCGGTATCTTGAACCTGCTAGATCTTTAGAGTTTGTGCTATGTGGGAATATTATATCTTAGAAGGCAAATTACTCCTAACTCAAGTAAAAAAATGTTTCCCTTGTATTTCCATTCCTACAACTCTTCCTTCCTCCTATTTGCATGAAAAGGGGAATCTGTAATGGATTAAAACAAAAATAGTGCTAAGAAAACATGTGATCACATCCCTCTTTAGTATTTGATGTTGGTATAATTTGTGGAGGGGAAGGGAAAAAAATAAATTGTTTAAATAGAGATACAGGAGGACCCATTGCAACAATAAGATGTACAAAACGTTATCTAGAAAAACTAACTTTACAACTTGAGAAGGGATGGGAAGGGGAAACAAAGGAGGAGGCTACAATGCTTGATAAGAAATGTACTCATTATCTTGCCCATGTAATTGTAACCCCTCTGTACAGTATTTTCACAATAAAAAAAAAGAAATGCACTCATTACCTTGCTCATGTAATTGTAACCCCTCTGTACGGTATTTTTCACAATAAAATAAAATTAAATTAAAATACCAAAGTACTAATCCAGGAGAACTCATGTAATTCTTTCACTGAAAGTTGCCTTCCCAAAACACAACTACTACTCCTTCCCCACGAAACAGACAACAACAACAACAACAAAAATCATAGAGGAGAGGGTGATCTGGCTGTGACATCTATCACTCTATTGATGGTCCGGGTTGATTCTGCTGATCTGGCTGGCTAGGTGGGTGGACCCATCCTCACACTCCATTTGTGGATCCCTCCTAAAGCTATACTCTCGGTCGAAGAGGACAGATTTGGGAGGACCGTTCTTCTGTAAAGGGCACACAAGTAGTTGTGCTTCCCTTCTAGAACCTCCAAACAAACTCTCAAAAATGAACGAAGAGACAGAAATACACATGTGTATAATACACCTCAGAAAATATTGTATGCATCCTACATTGGCTGGTAAGCAAGTCTTCATCAACTGAGAGTCATGTCTGGAGAGTTAAGGATGGTTTACCTGGCTTGGCCACTTCTCAGATTATTGGTGTGGGTCCGAGAGTTTGATTGAAGAATTCTAGGATTTTGAGAGCCAAATCAGCATACCTAACCAGTTTATACTCTGCAGGAAAAAATGCAGGGAAAAACTCTAGGCAAAAACTCAGGGGCCGATCCGAGAAATTCAGATTAAAACTACTTTGAGATTCCACCTGATCCCATCCAGAATTGCTAGCAACATAGAGAGTGAACTATTTTGTTATGCAATGCAACTATACATGAAAACAATACAAACATCTTCAATGAACATTGTGATCACTGGAGAGAACAAGGAAAAAGAAATAAGACTGTACAGGAGAAGATACTTGTGGAAAGGGTGTGGGCTAACAAGGAGAATGAAAAAGGTTGAATGTGACTGAAAGAGATTATTTGCAACTATGAAAATAGAAAAGTGATCCCTAGTGAAAATATTGTGGGAAGGCAAAAGGGGTATGAAGACTTTGTTAGAGGAGTGAGATTGATTGGAATATACTATAAACATATGTGGGAAGGAAACAATGAAATTTGTCCCCTTTATAAGTAATGAAATCTGATTTTTAAAAAAAAGTACTATCGGGCTGGGAAGGTGGCTCAGTGGTAGAGCCCTTGCCTTGCATGCATGAGGCCCTGGGTTCAATTACTCAGCACCACATAAGCAAAAAGAAAAAAGCCGGAAGTGGTTCTGTGGCTCAAGTGGTAGAGTGCTAGCCTTGAGCTGAAGAGCTGAGGGACAGTGTCCAGGCCCAGAGTTCAGGCCCCACGACCGGACCCAAAAAAAAACAAAAAAAAAACAAATTTAAAAAAAGTACTATCAACAACAAAAAGAACAACAAATGTTAGTGAGGAAATTAGCCATTATAAAATTCAATATGGAAAATCCTCAAAAATAAGATAAACTAAGATAAATCTTACATATTACCTAGCTAGGACAAACTTCTGGGTTTTTATGCAATCAAAGTCAGCTTGCTATAGAGTTAGCTGTGTGCCCATGTTTGTCACATCACTATTCACAATAATCGAATTATAAAATCAGTGTAGGTACATGTTAGTAGAGAAATAGATAAATTGTGGTAGATGTACACAGTCAATTGTGTGAGTGAGTGTGTGTGTGTGTGTGTGTGTGTGTGTGTGTGTGTGTGTGTGTGTGGCAAAAGGATAGAAACAAAAATGGAGACAATTAACCATGAACAACCTTGAAGCATCTATAAAACATTTCCACTGCTTAGATCTGATTTTGTTTTTTCTTTCTTTCTTTCCTTTTTTTCTTTCTTTTCTTTCTTTCTTTCTTTCTTTCTTTCTTTCTTTCTTTCTTTCTTTCTTTCTTTCTTTCTTTCTTTCTTTCTTTTTCTTTCTTTCCCTTCCTTCCTTCCTTCCTTCCTTCCTTCCTTCCTTCCTTCCTTCCTTCCTTCCTTCTTTCCTTCCTTCCTTCCTTCCCTCTCTCTCTGTCTCTGTCTCTCTCTGTCTCTGTCTCTCTCTCTCTCTTTCTTTGTAGGTGTGAGGCTTGAACTTAGGGCCTGGGTGCTGTTCTTGAACCTCTTTGTGCTCAAGGCTAGCACTCTACCACTTAAGCCACAGTGCCACTTCCAGTTTTTAAGTGATTAATTGGAGATAAGACTCTAAGGGGGACTTTTCTGCCCAGCTGGCTCAAACTGCGATCCTTGATCTCAACCTCCCAAGTAACAAGAATTACAGGAGTGCGCCACCAGCACCCAGCCCTGCATAGATTTTAAAGTGTTGGTATATGTAAGGTAAGTGTATGAGATTGGATAAACAAGAATTTAGGATGAAAGCTCAAAAACTTCATCCATGAAACTTATATGGGCTTATCTTTCTTATTATATTTTCTAGTATTTTTTATTGTAAAGATACTGTACAGAGGGGTTACACTTACATGAGCAAGGAAATGAGTACATTTCCTATCGAGAATTGTTTTTCCTTTGTTTTTCCCCTACTGTCCCTTCACTTCCCACCTCTCCAACTCCCCCCTCATAAGTTGTAAAGTTTGTTTTCAACATAACGTCTGTACGTAACAATAGGTCAACCTGTATCCTTATTTCAGCATTTTGTTATTTCCCTTCCCCTCCCCAAATTAGAAATATATATATACAAGATGCAGGGCACCAGAATCAAATACAGTGACAACAGGGGTTATACCAGGGGCGAAGAACATACGAACAAAAAACTCACATAGTACATTTAAAACAACAGCAACAAAGAAAAAACCCGCTTGTGTCTCTACTTGGGGTTCATTTTGCTTTATCATCATCTCATTATTAACTTAATATTATACATCACTCTTGCCAGTCCCAACAACTAATACCTTCTCTTCCTCAGGGAAAACTTTTTTGTCATATTTCCTGTGAGCAAAATCTTATTTGATCCCTTACATATGCATACAAACTATTGTACTCTTACTTCACATATTTTCTTATGTCTCATTCTTCTGCAATGTTTTCTACTACCTGTACCATTTCAAAATGTGACTTTCATGCTTTTGGTTTTGTTCTTATCTCTGTAGTCATTTATCTACTGTCTCTTCATAAAATTTCCTGAAACAAATTTAAGTCTGTGAAAGCAAAGTATAATGGCAGCACTGATGAAGACACAACATCAGTATCTATCTTACCCTGTTATCATGGAGCACAGCAGAAACCTGTTCTTTTATACAAATATTCTCCATTAGTGCCACAGAGAGAGTCTGGTACATATAGAGTCCTCCTGGCAAAGTAAGCACTACTATAAACTTACTCTGTTGTCACTCTGTATAAGACACTGTGATACAACTTTGAATTGTAATTTAGTGGGGTATAAAACATCACTGTTTATGAGACTGATGCACTACCTACTGCGCTATCGAGGCACCTTAAAACATCACTGTTTGACTGTTGGGCTTAAAATAAAATTAATATAACTATCGAGCTAAAAAGTAAAACCAAATAACAAAAAACAGCTGTTATAAACCAAAAGTGGGTTTGACTTGGGATGAGAATTCCCTTAGGGTTTCCTCTGTTCTTTATTCCCTTTGACAAGAACATTTGGTTCTGTTTCTTGGCCAACATTACCACCATTTTGACACGAGAAAAAAATAATCTCTTCAAATAAGTGTGCCCTGAAGGGAATACCATGAGGACAGAGGAGCAGGCTATCGATCTTTCTACTACCTCTGTAGACTCTTCAGATAATCGAAGAAGTCTTGAAACCTTTGGGTCTACAACTCTGTTCGTTTCAGCACATCTTTGGTCCAACTCTAAGTCTCACTCAAGACCAAACCAAACAAAATAAAACAACAATAATAACAACCACCACCATCACAAAAAGATGGTATTTTTTTCTTTTCTTTTCTTTTTTTTTTTTTTTTTTTACAAATCTGAGGCTTGCTGTGATTAAGTATCTCAAGCCATGTTTTTGTGGGGAGGGCAAGAAGGGCACACAAATGGGAAGGGAAATGGTGAGCAAATGCAGTAATTACATCCAGTGTAATGACATTATATAAAAATCCAACTACGTTAATTTGAGGAGAAGCATAGGAAGAATGGGGAAGAATGATGGACAGAGTGACATTGATCAAGATGCATTGTACTCATAACCTGACATCAGAATTATAGCCTCTTTGTACAACTACTTAATAATATTTTAAAGGTTAATCAAGTCATTGCATTTCTTGACAATTTACTGCCATTCTTTTCTTTTTTATTGAAGAAAACTCTTGAGGTTTAAACTCCGATACAAGCAGAAGGCTTGCTCAGAAAGCTTGTGGTTGGGCTGGTTAGAAGCAAGTCTGAGCTGAATACTATCTCCCTTTTTTTTAATATAGTGCAGGAGAGGGAGACTAACTTGGTATTTGTTCTGTTTCCAGGTCTTTGTCTCTTGTGGTTTGGAAATGGGAAATGCACAGCTGCAATATAGCAATCAAAGTGAGGGAGGAGATCATTTACATTCTAACACAGAGAATTCTTAGACAAGGTCACATATAAATCAAATAGATGTCATTTCATAAACACCCCCAAACAACTGTATTTCATTATGAAAATGGGAAGCAGTGCAGTTAATGGGTATCTAAGGACTAAAATCAATTTAACTTACAGGCACTCAGCTGCTACAACAGTTGTGAACATGTCTGAATGTTAATAAACACTGATTAGTATTAATATCCTAGAATACTTTAAATGTGCTGGCATGAAATACTCAATCTAATGGACAGAGAGGCCTGTTGAGAAAGATTTGTTCTGGTGCTCACTGTGTAAGGAAAGTTTGATAATGTTACAGTATTATAACATTTTCACGTGGACACTGCGGAACTTCTTGATTTTTTTTTCTTTTTAGAGAGGAACCATTTATCAGACAGAAGCAACACTGAACAGACATGGTGCAAATCGAGTAGCAGCAAGTGGAATGTGAAAATGAAGAGGAAAGACAGAGTAAAGATCATGTAGACATTCTGGGGAGAGAGGCGCTATTACTCAGGAGAATTTGACAGGAGGCATGACCTCTAAAATGAGCTATAATGCTGCGACATGGCTTCACTTGTTACCTTTCAACACAATTGTGAAGAAGCAAAATGAGGAGAAGCAAAACATACTGGTCGGAATTTCAAAGACACCTGATTTTACCAAGTTTCAGGTGGACTTTGATTTCTATTTTTTCACTCACCATTATTTGCTTTGACTACCCTGGGTATGGAATAACTAAACTTGACGCAGAGTAGGGAAGTAAGGTCAGAAAGATAAAAGCAGCTTGATGTTATTGATGGAGTCTTGAAAACTCATACTCAGAATGGTGGTTGACAGGGTTTGGGAGCGGGGAAATAGGAAGATGATCACTATATGGAACAACAGTTAGTTACACAAGATGAACAAGCTCTGGATATATAATGTACAATATGTTGACTATAGGTATTCTCAAAGATCAATACTTTTTTAAAAATATTCTCAAGATAGGTATGTGGGAGAATGCACATGCTAATATGCTTAATTTAGCCATTCCCTGATTACACATATTTCAAAACATCACGATCTACAGGATAAATATATTCAATATTTGTCACTTAAAAGAGAAAGAAAGGAAGGAAGGCAGGAAAGAAGTATTCTGTGCTATATAGAGTATGAAAGAGAGAAAAATCATTAGGGCTTCCTTTTCAAGTGTTTATGTAATGCGTACATGTTTAGGTCCTTGTTCTTAGGAGATGCACACTGAAGAATAATTTAGAAGTGAAGTATAAATATGTCCACAACTTCCTGTTAAATGGCTCAGATGACAGTTATGTAAGTGGAGAGAAAGCAAGTGGGGCCAATATTTAATAATTGTGATTATACATATAAAATAGAGCTATGATCATTATGTTAACATTTCAGTTTTCTGTAGATTATAGCAGAGAATAAAGAGTTGTTAATATTTGTGTTGTCCTTATGACCAAGGGAAGCCAAAAATTTTTTTCTGGTTTATAAAACACTGAATACAAAAGGACGCAAAAATCATTTTGCAGTATTGGAAATTGAATTCTGTATTGTTTAGAGAATAATGACAAGAAAAAAGGTCTGCTTATTTTCCATATAGATACAGTTTTTCTCCTAATATTTGTAGTCTACATTTGCTGGATTATGTGCATGCTGAACTCATGGGTATGAAAAGCCAATGATACAAGTTATATTGTATACTACCCAATGTCCTATTAGAAAACTATCACTTTTTATTTCATTTTCAAATTTTGTCCATACTATTGTCAATAATGTATAATGTTCACGTTTTATGTATGTCACATATATATATATGAAAGATACATATACATAATATATATAATATTCAGATACAAAAATATTTGTTGTCAAGTCCATTCAGTGTCAGTTGCTTTAGTCTTCCAGCTGTTTCACAACAGAAGCTTTCTATACCCTCTACCTTGCCCCACCCATCCTTAACAGACAGCTCTCTCTGGGTCTGTGGAGAAGTGCTTGTGACATTCTTAGCATCTGAAGCTCCAAGAAGCTCTATATTTCTTACATTTGCCCACACACTACTCTCAGCAATCCATTAAAATTTTTTACCTGATGCCTTTTTACTTTCTTACATAGTGACCCTGAGCTGTGCCATATGTAAGCCAGGGATCAAGTACTAACACTTCTTGGAGGCAACTTTATTCAGAGAACAAATGTCTCATCCTCTTAGATGAGATGTTCTATTAAAAAAAGATTTTCCAGTTGGCACCGGTGGCTCATGCTAGCTACTCAGGAGGTTGAGATCTGAGGATCACAGTTCAAAGCCAACCCACACAGGAAAGTCTGTGAGACTCTTCTCACCAATATACCACCAGAAAACCAGAAGTGGGGCTGTGTCTCAAGTGGTGGACTGCTTACCTTGAGCTGAACAGCTGAGGGACAGCACCCAGGCCCAGAGTTCAAGCCCCATGACCAACAACAACAACAACAAAAAAAGATTTCCAATTCATGCAAAAGTACAGTAGTATAATAACTTTCCATATCAACAGTTAGAGTGTAGTAATTCTACAAAATAGTGTGTTTCATTATAATATTTTCATACAGGTATACAATGCACTCCAATCAAAACCAACTCCCCATTACTGTCTTGTTCCTCCACCACTGGCTCCCCTCCCACCCAAATTGTCCCCTTCTATATTCATGTTATTTTGTTTTAAATCCAGATTCAGTGCATGAGAGAAAATATACAATATTTATCCTTCTGAACATAGCTTATTTTACATAATGTGATTATCTCTCCTGGAAATAGCATGATATCATTTCTTCTGTTTTTCTATCTTTCCTTCTGTCTGTCTGCTACCTACCTGTCGGTCTGTCTGTCTGTCTTTCTGTCTGTCTGTCTGTCTGTCTGTCTGTCTCTCTCTCTCTCTCTCTCTCTCTCTCTCTCTCTCTCTCTCTGCTTGATTAATTTGAAATGAGTCTATAGGGTTTCATGATCCTCAGATCTCAGACTCTTGAGTAGCTAGAGTTGAATTAAAGGCATAAGCCACTAGCACTCAGCAAACTGCAGACTTTTTGTGCGCGTTGGTACTAAGACTTGAACTCAGGCCATTCCTCTTTCTGGTTGAATGATATCCATTGTGTATAGATACCACATTTTTCTTTATCCATTCATCCACTGGTGAGCACCCAAGGTTAATTCAATTGCTATGAAATTCTAAATATGAGCATGAAGTTATCTCTATTATAAGCTGACTTAGATTCCTTTCTCTATATACCCAAGAGTGGTATGATAGTTCTACTTTTAGAATTTTGAAGAACCTCCATGCTGATTTCCATAGTTGCTGTACTAATTATCATTTTCTCCCATTTGTTGTTAGTTTTCTTCAAGATAGCTAGAACTTGGGTGAGATGGATTCCCAATGTAGTTTTTTTTTTTTTTGGTCCAGTCGTGGAGCCTGAACTCTATGCCTGGGTGCTGTCCCTCAGCTCTTCAGCTCAAGGCTAGCACTCTACCACTTGAGCCACAGCACCACTTCCAGCTTTTTTCTTTTTGCTTATGTGGTGCTGAGGAATTGAACCCAGGGCCTTATGCATGCAAGGCAAGCGCTCTACCACTGAGCCACCTTCCCAGCCCCTCAATGTAGTTTTGATTAGTATTTCCCTGATGGTTAGAGAATTGAATGCTTTTCCTGTATTGATTGGCCATTTGCACTTATTTTGAGAACTGTTTTCAATTTCCTTTTTCATTATTAATTCAATTACTTGTTATTATGGTTTAATTTTTTGAGTTTTATATATTTCTTGATATAATCCTTGTCAGATGAACAGCTGGTAGAGATATTCTCTTACTATTTAAGCTGTCTATTCACTGTGCTAATTGTTTTCTTTGCTGTACAGAAGCTTTAATGCAATGTGTATCGTCAACGTTATTAGTTCCTAAATTATTGTACTGCTATTCAGAAAGCTATTGTCTATGCCTATAAATCCAATTGTTTTCCTGTAGTAATTCGAAGTTCCCTTTCTCCTCTTCTTCCTCCTCCTCTTCTTTCTTCTTCTTCTTCTCTCTCTTCAAGTTACTAGGGATTAAACACAGAGTTTTGTGCATGCTAGGTAAGCATTCTAACACTTGTATACAGCTTATATTAGTTATACAGGGGAATTCATTGTTTTATCTCCACACAATCTTACATGGTATTATAAAATATTTCACGTCCTCTATTATATCCTCTACCCTCCTCTCCCTAAACATAGCAGCTTCAACAGGTTTCCTTATTCTGCTCTCATAGTGGCAAATAACCTATTTCAACAATATTGTATTTTTTACTCCAGTCAGAAGGTCAAAAATCAAGAAAAGACAATAAATGCTGGAAATAATTTTGGAAAAGAAGATCCTGCATATACTGTTGGAGGGAATGTAAACTAGTGCAGCTTTTGTGAACATTAATATGGAAATTCCTCAAAATCCTAAAACTAGATCTACTTTATGGCCCTACCATATCACTACTGGGCACATATCTAAAGGTGAGTAAGTCAATTCACCAAAGAGACAACCTGCATATTTGTGTTTATCACAACACTGTTTACAGTAGCCAAATAATAGAAACAACCAGCATACCCAACAACACATAAATGGATAAAGATGATGTGATATATATATATATATATATATATATATATATATATATATTGTGCAATGTTATATAACCATAAAGAAAAATGAAATCATGCCATTTGCAGGAAAATGGATGTAACTAGAGGACATCATGCCTAGGGAGATAAGCCAAGCTTGTCTTACATGTGAAAGCTAAAAGTAAAAGACATTCATATTAATGGACGTGTACATAATTATAAATACCCACATACATAAATACTTGGATGGTTAAACATAGAACAGGAATCAAGTTAACAGAATACACAGGAGAATGAGAAGGGAGAATGAAAAAGTGTGAAAAACAATGTAACTCATTGCAAGTATATATGAGAGCAGCATAAACATGCCAAAAGTTAATGAATAGGGAGAATGGAAGGAAAAGAAATAAAGACCATTGAATTTTTTTTTTTAGATAGAGTCACATTAGCTTTGTTCAGGCTGGTGTTGAGCTCATAATTATCTACCTTTTCCTTCCTAGAAGCTTGGATTACAGACATGCATCATCTCTAGTCTCAAGTTTTAGGTATTATTTCAACATTTTCAATCTTTTCTTGGTTTGTTTGTTTGGGGCCAGTCCTGGAGCTTGGGTGCTAGGCCTGAGCTTTTTTTTGTTAAAGGCTGGTGCTCTTTGTGGTTCATTGGAAATAAGTGTCTCATGGAATTTCCTGCCCACACTGGCTTTGAGATCCTTGAATCTCAGCCTCCTGAGAACTAACCCCTAAGTGGAAAGATAGACTGCTTACAGAATGTCCCTTCTTTAACTATTTTTACTATTAATAAATAAACTAAATTGCAAGTATACTTAACATATTAAAAACATAACAAGAAGGAATCTATAGTGAAATATTTCAATCAATACATTTTTTCCTAAGTTCCAATGTGTTATCCTGAGTCAATTAGCTTCCAGACCTTTAACTCTTTTATTCATGCATGTATATGCAAATAAAAATTGTGCATATTTGTTTTCTGTCTTAACAATAATGTTGTTACATAATAAATTATCATTAAATTTGCTCTTTTCTTTTAACTGCATGCTAACAACAATGTACCTGTTTATAAGCTTGTTCTACATCACTTCTGCAGTGATGTATATACCATATAATCCCTCTGGTGTTCAGTTATTGATGGGTATTTAGTCATTTCCAGGTTTTTCAACGTTACAAATAATGCTTCAAACAACATTAGTGTTATCTGGGGTTTTTTTAGGACAGTTTCTGGAACTGAGTGAGCTTTCCATGCCAGACATAATAAAAAATTTACTAAATAACACAAAATTGTCATCTTATTATGGCTTTGTAAATTACATACCAAAAATGAAGAATATTTACTTTTCTGACACACCCTCTACCAATGTTGTGCTCATGTTTCACCAATAGAAAATTGTTTATGTGTTCATGTCTAAAGAAGTAGACAACTATAGCAGCTCATGCCAGTAATCCTAGCTACTTAAGAGACTGAGAAGGATCTCCGTTCAAAGACACCCTGAAAGAAAAGTTTGTGGGATTCCATTTGTAAGTAATTGGCAAAATGTCAAGCCAAGGTTGTGGTATATGCCAAGTAAGCAAACCAAGCAAAAAAGGCCCTGAGTTCAAGCTCCAGTATTGGTGGAAGAAGGAAAGGATCAAAAGGAAGGAGGGAAGAAAGAAAATAGGAAGGGAAGGAGGGAGGGAGGAAAAGAGGGAGGAAAAAGTCCTAGAGACTTGGAAACCTAAGATAAATCCAGATGAGTCAACTTCCCAGCAAAGCTTTGTACTAGGCATGAATGTCCTTAGGACATTGTACTAGGCATGAATGTCCTTAGGACATTTTATTCGAGGGTAACTCAGCTTTATCTAGTAAGAAAGCCTGCATGTCTATTCTGCCTGCCTTAATTTCTCACCCTTAACCAGATGCTTCTTAGGTAGTTTACTTTCTTTTCACACCACTCTTGGGTTTTTAACCTATGATCAACCATTATAGCCTATTGTTCCGTTGTTTTGTGTCTATCTCTTTAATTCGTTTTCCTGACCTCCACCCTATGAGCCTCTCCTGAGCTTACCATGTATTCAGTCTGAGCTTGAAATTTTCATAGATCTACCATTGCATCGAAAGTTGTTAATGCTGTAGCTGTGTTTGTGTGGTAGGGGTGGTGGGATGTGTGAGAAGATGGGAGCTTCTCTGTTTTCTTCCAGGTGCTTTTTATTTCCCAGAAATTTCTCATAATTTTTTAGGATAAATGAATTTTAATATTTTATTTGATTCAGTGAACAATGTGCCACATTTATCACTTGAACAATTCATAAGTAAAAATTGATATGCTTGATATTCTCACTGTAGATGTTCTATAATTGGGTAGTATATTATTCTGTATTACATTTTGCACTTCTTTGGTGTACATTTTGTTGTACATTTTTCCACTACGAAACACCTGCATTTGTTCTATTAATATTTTTTCCAAGCTATCATGTTTAATAACCTTTTCTTCTTTTTCAGTTTTTACACCTCAGTGTACTACCATTGTAGTATATTAAAATACAAACAAGAAAATTCAGTGTTGCTGGTACAGAGTATGATTTTTTTAATGCATGAATACACCCACATATAATGTTAAATAATAACTCATATCAGGAAATAATATAAAATTTTCCTTAAAAAACATAAAATTATGAAAACTACCCCACAGGTTAGCATAAGAAAATAATGAGTATGCTGATAAGGAAATAATTTATAAAAATAGTATCACTAATACAATATGCTAATAGAAAACTATGCCATTGTTCCTTATCTTCCTTAGTAAAGAATTTACTTACCATCACATGGCCCCTTCCCTGGCAACCAATAAGCTACTAGATGTCCCTAGAGTTTAGGCCACCTCCCAGCAGCCTCTGCCCTGTCTGGACTGTAGTTACCCCTTCCCACTCCTCTCATTATAACAAGGCTTGAGAGGATGCTACCCAGCTGCCATGCCCCATGCAAGAGGACAGGAGTCCATTTCTCTAGATAGTGACAGCTAGGTCTTTAAATAGTAACTACCTCAAACTCATCATTTTCTGGAGAATAAAGGGAAGTAAGGCTCATTGCCCAAGCCTGCAAGCTCTTGGTGGTGCTGGATATTGGGTAGCAGGGTCACAATCTGCTCTGTGATGGGGTTGTCCAAGGGCCCCCAGCCTTTCCTTGGGTAGGCTCCACGAAGACTTCAAGTTGCACCTCTTCAAAACCTTCTCCACGACTTCCATCTTAGTGGGGCCTGACAGGTCTGAGTGGGCCTCAGCAGCAGGGGTGTGCGTGGCTGCCGGCATCTTGTCCTGGCACGCTGTGTCTTCGCTTGCAAGGTGCAAGAGCAGCTCCTGCAGCTCCTCCTTCTCCCTCTTCTCCTGGGACAGCCGGTTGACACACTCATCTTTCTCCTGATTCATTCAGGACTTCCATCTGTTCTTTACAGAGATCTATGGACTCTTCAGTGGTGCTGAGTGTTCTGACAGCTGGCTGCATGGATATTGGAGGTCATCCATTTGATTCTGGTAGTCTACTCTGTCTGACAGGTCATGGATGAAGAAGTTTCCAGGTTCTTCTAGGGCACTTGCAAGTCCTGTCTCCTGTCCCCTGGGATGCCATGGCTCCAGCTCTTGGGGAAAAGGGCCTGGCACTCCAGCTTTTTCTGGCACTGGGCTGCCAGGTTAGCCAGGCACCGTCAGTGGGCCTGCTGTTCCTGCAGCTGCCGGCTGAGTTTTACCTTCTTTGACTCAGCAAAAACTAGTGCTTCAAAATAAAAATCCCACATCCTCTGGGACAGTCACATCATGGGGAGTGGCTTCCTCTTCCTTCCCTTCTTTGCTCAATCCTTCACCTTCTAGGGAAAGCCAGGAAGCTTATCTGATCCTGCAGCTGCTCATTCTCCTGTCTTGTTGCTTCCAGACACTTTACGGTGTCCTGTAACTTTTGAGGCACTGTCTGGTCCCCCAAATTGGTCTGTACCTGCTTCTGCTTCAGCAGCTCCAGCAGCTGGGTCTGTTTCAGCAGGTGCTGCTGCAGAGCCTCTTTCTCTGAGGCCAGCCGCTGGTTGGACGCCCTGTGCTGTGCACAGCTGGCTCTGAGCTCCTGCAGCTGAGTCTGGTACTGATCATGCAGCTTCTGCAGATCCTGAGCCACTTGGTTCTTGAACTCAGCCAGCTCTTTCCATTCCTCTAGCAGGCCCAGCTTCTGCAGATGTTTCTTCACCTGTTGCTCTGAGTGCAGGGTGCTGGTGAGCTCCTCTTCTCACTGTTCAGTCTCTACAAGGCATCCTGCAGCTGCGCCAGCTGATCTCTCAGCTCTTGGTTGTACACCAGTGTGTGTCTCATAGTCTCATGTTCTTTTTCCATTGTCTCAAGGATCTTGTGCCAATCCTCAGCATGCTGATCCCATTCCTTGGCCTTCTCCAGTATCCACAGCCACTGCTACGGTTCCAGGTTCTGGGGACCAAGACTCTGGTTTTCCTGCATCTGGATGTGAAGTTGTTCCTTCAGGTCTTGAGCTCCTTCTGCAGGCCTGGGCCTGCAGCTGCTGCTTAGCCTGAGATGGTTCTGTAGGGAGCTGCAGCTCTGCTAGCTGCTTTCTCAGTTCCACCAGATTGGTCGCTACATCTAACACCTGCCTCACCCCCTTGCTGTTTCTCCTCTCTCAGTTGGCTCATCTGTCCCAAGATCTGCTGGACCTTCTCCTTCCACGTAGAACTTTCCACCCTCAGGTCTCTCTCCAACTTTAATGTTGTCACCAATTCTTTCATGTTGCCGTCTTTCCAACTCTTCTTGATCCTCTAGTTCTTGATGTACCTCATGAATTTGGGTCTTCATGTCGGCTATGTTAGAAGCACTTCCAGCCTCTCCTGTAGTTCAGTGTTATCTTTCTCCAGATCGTTATAGCTTCTAGCTTTTGTTGGAGCTGCAGCTTCACATTGAGGGCTTTCATGAGCTCTAGGTTGTTCCTCTCAATCTCATTCAATATGGTGAAGACTGCAGACAATATCATCTCTGGTTCTGCAATGCGCTGCTGTGAAGCCAGCAGGGTGGCTGGCAAGATCTTCTTGCTCCCGTTCTCTTTCATTGGCCACCTGCTACACATGGGCCAGGACAGATTGCACATTGAATTTTTCTAAAACTAACATCTGTATGGATAGCTTGTGGAGCTCCATTTCTGTTTTCAGCGCTTCTTGCACACAGGCCGTCTTCTCATTCTCTATCCCCTGTTGATCCTGCAGGTCTTTTTTGTTTTCCTGGTTCAGTTGTTCAGTGACACTCCAGAGCTCCTGGTTTCATATTTTGCTGGAGTCCAGGGCAAGCATCATGTGTTGTTAACGCCTCTCCAGATCCTCAGTGTGACTGGGACCTGTGACACTCTTGTCCCTGGCAGCTCTGACTGTGCCCAAAGGCAGGGGAGGCTCAGGGTCTGTGTGATCTTCGGAGGTACTCTCAGGTGAATTACAGTCCCCAGTGGTGTTGGTCTTCTGGTTACCTCCCTTTTTAGTTTTCTTCTTTTTCTTGGATTGTACAGGTCCATCAGGACAATGCCTCTGCTGGTATTCTTGAAGTAATTTCTTTCCTGCAGCTATTTTTTGTCTTGTTTACTCAAACATCCCAGTGCTGGGACATGGAAGGTGAGGGGACCCCATTCCCAGGTTCTCTGAAATCACCTCTATTCTCACAATCACCACCAACTATATCTGCTTCCTACTATATCTTCAAAATCAATTCAATTCTCTCACTGGCCACTCAGCACCTCTTCCTCCCTCAACTGCTCTTCGTGGTGTTCACCAACAAAAGGAATACCACGGCTACTAGGCAGTATGGAATGTGGCCTCAATTCTTGTATCCCATTGGTCGGAGAGAAACATGAAAGAATAGAGGGCAGGAATGGAATCTTGTGATGCAGGAAGAGTCACATTGACAGTTGTTCCTGCAATCTCTCCCTGATATCTAGTTTGGTTGGGAGGAAGATGGGACCTGCTCTTGCTAGATATATGCAGTTTTACCAGCTAACTTTCCTGGTCTCCAACACACAACTGTAGTCACCTAATACAAGTGGGTTCTGTCAGGCTGCTGCCTCTTACTTCCTGTGTTACATATCATCATAACCAGTCAACCCTGATCCTAGGACTCAGAAAGTAGGTAGCAACCAGAGTTTCTATCGGGTTTCCAACTGCCTTCAGGAAGCGGCACCATGAAACATAGCTATCTGCCCATGACTAATGTCTTCACTCCATGCAGAATTAGCTCTATTGTTCTAACCATATTTGCGGATATTTGTATTCTGATCAGGGAACCACTGAGGCTCATAATTGCTATTCCAATCACTCTGGGACTGAAGTGTTCAGAGACATCATGGATCCAGCAGGCCTCCTATCCATGAATATTGGCCACGTAGAGAAAATATTTCCCAGACTAAAGGAATTTGGGTAGTGAAAATCTGTCTTCTTTATACATTTCAGTGAAATTTTTCTGAAGCACATGTTTCACACACTTGGCTAGTGATCTCAGAGGATTCAGAAATACAATCATGGGAGGAATGCTGCTCTAGAAAGAAGTAAATCTGTTAGCTGAACAGTCAACTAACTAGGCATATCCAAATGATGTTCAGTATGTCCAGAATCCAGATTCTAGGGCATTGCTCTACCAGTCCAGAGCTCTTAGACATCTACTTCAGCACTGGAGTGATTGTTGTCTGTCCTTCAGTGATTGATAAGTCTCAGACTGTGGTTGTGGCAGTTGAGGCCCAGGCATTTTTATCCATCCCCATATCACCATTTTCTGTCTAGACTTACCACCCCTCCTCACTTCCATGAACATCTTATATGTGTGATGCATGTCAACATCTATATGCAAAGACTCATGAAATTTCTTACAATTTTTGATAGGAAACTATAAAAATGATTTTTATACTGCCAAAAATTTATGCTTTCAAAAGTAATTTAAAAGGAAGTTGAGGCAGGAAGGGAAATTATATGCATGTATCCATCTATCAGTTTGCTTTTAATTTTTTTTCTAATTTCTTAGCAAACTTACACTAAAATTTTTTAATTATAGCTGTCGACATCTCTCAAGTTGTTCTCCTGCTTTTTTACCTTTCCTAATCATGTGTCTTTTCTTACTTAACCAGCAAGAGAGAGGGGGAGGCAGAGGGAGAGAGGGAGAGAGAGAGAGAGAAAGTACACATGAAGATCAAATATCATTTTCTTCTAGGTTGATCCACTGTGAAAAAGTAAACTGTGGTTGAAATTGCTGTTTAAAATGAAGAGTCTGGATTATTTCTGAAATTTTCTCCTACCTAAATCACTTGCTTAGGTAACTAAGCACTTTTTACCTTGAAATGATTAGAGCAGTTTAGTAGAATACAATTATTCACTAAGCCATTGAAATCAAAAGAAAATATGATCAAGTTAGTAGAATGTTTTAGGGAATGAATATAGGAGTGATAAGAGAGGAACAAATCTTCACCAAGCATAATTAAGCTATGTAAAATTGATAACAAAGTACAGCATGTGGTGTATAAAGATAATGTGACATAATCTAGCCCCATAATTTAAGGGAGATTTTCTAAAATTAGACTTATAATGGAATATATATAGATATATACATCTATCTATCTATCTATCTATATATCTATATCTATATCTATATATATATATATATAACTTGTACAAATATAATGCATGAACAAGTTGACTATCCAACTCACACAACATGGTGGTCAAATTTAACTGAACTTACAGAAGAGTTGTGTGCTAAAGGAATATGAAAGATCAGAGCATAAATACAGATCCTGAAAGAATAACAGTAATTGATGCATAGGACAGAGAGGAACTATTTCACATATTTTTTAGCTGAAATATAAGTAAAGAGAATTGAAGGAAAAATGTTTCAAAGGAAGCCAGGGTTTGCAAAATGGCTCAGGTGGAAAGAATATGAATTCTAATATGCAAAGCAAGCACTGGAGGGTGAAGGACTAGAGACTGTAATCCATTCCTTTCTATGCCAGATTGAGTGCCATCCATACCATGCCAGTGAAATGTTCTACTTAGGGCCATGAACTCAATGGAAAATTGCACAACACCTATAAATTCTATTTACTCCCTTTTCCAGATCATTAAAGGCATTAAACTAGACCAGGCCCAACATGAACTCTTGCAACGCCCCACTACACATTGCCCTAGAGTTAATTATGCTATCATTAATCATTTACCCATTGCTTATAACCACATGAGCATTTAAAATATAACTAGATTTTTTTCAAGCCATTTTTAGATTAATTTTGCAAATAAGATCTGGAGGCTCTGGATACAATTTGTATTGTACCTACCTTCATCAATTATATAACATTTTCTCTTCTCCTCCTTAGAGGCATTTCTGTTAGGATAGGCCCTCTCTGCAGATTTACATTATGTTTGACAGTTTCTCCATGCTTTACTTGTTGACAATTTTACATTTTCAATAATTTCACTATAGTCTTTTTAGGGCTTTGTTTTTGTGATATGAAGGTTTGAACTCAGGGCATTGCGATTGCTAGGTTGGCACAGTACCACAGACCCATGCTTCCAGTCCTGTTTTTTTCTATTTTTAGGATAGTATCTCACTTCCTGCCTAGGCACTTACCTGGGCCCCAGTTTCACTTTGTGGTTTTTTTTATTAGCAACGTTTAGAGATTTCATTTTAACATGTCCATTTATGCATATAACGCATCTTGTTCATTATTATCCCCTCCATCATTCTCTCTCTTCTCTCCTCCCTCCCAAACTAGACTCAACAAGTTTCCTGTTCCATTTTCATATATGCACTTAAAGTATTTTAAGCTAAAGTGTTTTCCCAGACACTGCCCCCCTCACTGGTATCTACATCCCAGACGGGACATGCTTCTCCTTCTAAATATTCATTTGTGTCAAAGTGTATGTCAGAGGTGATATCTCACACCTGCATAAACCATATGATAGACAAGGTGATCCTATATATTGCATGCAGAAACATGTGTGTGTGTATGTGTGTGTGTGTGTGTGCGTGCGTGCGTGTATATATGAGTGTATCACAGTTTTTAACTCATTTATCAGTTGTGTAGTGTCTGGGCTGTTTCCAAAGTTTGGCTCATCTGACTAGTGCTGCCATGACATGAAAGTACAGATGATTGTTTTATATCTTGACTTACATTCCTTCAGATAAATGTCCCAGTGTGGTATTTATAGAAATCCATATTCATATTGGGAACAAATCCATCTACTTGTTGGAATCAATGGCACGTGCCATAGTGTCTAGCTTCCCAGTGTGTACATGAAGATTCATGGAAGGAGATAAGAAGTCTCCCTTCTGTTAGAGTGGCCTTGGTACCACGATCCTTCCAATTTCAGCTTCGCACATTGCTTCAGATGACAGGTGTACACTACTGTGCCCATTTGTGATTTGGGACAAAATCCTCTGAACTTTTCTGACTGAGCTGACCTCAAACCATGATTTCTCTTTCATTCTCAGCCTTTCAAGTAGCTAGTATTACACACATAACTTTTTTAACCTAACAAAATAGACAAATCATTCCAATGTCAATAAACAAATACACAGAACAATTAAAATGATTATATAGGGTTCAATTGGATGATCAAAACATAACATCTAACCATTTTGCTATGATTAATTTTTTAATTAGGGATATTTTCCTTCTCATGCGCTGTATTTTTCCTCTCTGGTTTTGTTGTAATTCTCAAACAGGTTTTAGTTGGAGAAATCCTGAAATTTTGCTTTGGAAAAAATAAGTGGTAGGCTATTTTTCTAGTATGCAAGAGGCCCTGGATTTGATCCTAGCATTAGAGACAGAGATGGAAGATCTACAGTAAAATGATGAACATTTTGATATTTTGTCTTCTCAATGTGGGCAATAATATGACTGAAAATGATTCAAAATTCTGTAGAATAGAACTGATACACAGAAGAGACTTGATGTCACAGGGTCTATGCCCTGAGAGTAAACAGATAAGGCCAAATAATGCTCTCTAGTTTTCTAGATCTGACTTGAGTGTAATTGTAAAAGCCAGATTTAAAATACGTGTTCTTTATTTTTCACATCATATCCATGAAAAATAACAAGACATATGATGTCATATTTCCTAAATTTTTGTCCCTAATCTAATTATGTAAGATTAAATTCAGATATGTGTAGATTACAGAATTGCTTTTTTTCTTAGCACTTTTGCCTCAAGTATTATTAAGTCCTAGGGCAATACATTGTAATGATTCAGATTATGTTGTTTCATCAAATTACCTTTTACAGATACATTTGATTTTCTAGGGTTAAACTTACTTAGGAGGGAAAATGGCCAACAAAAGGTATGTAGTCGACCAGAAGATGGAATCATGAGCCTAATAAAAATGATAGCTAGATGCTGTCCCATATCTCCTGAAACTAAGATTTCTTGACACTATTACTCTAGAGATAATTCAAAACCTTTTCTTTTGAAAAAAATTTCTCCCTTATAAAAGTATTCGAATGCCCTTAGTGTATAGAGTCAACCATTTGGAAAAAAAAATCAATTACCTTTGTTTTCACAAAGGATTTTTAACCTAGTTTACAGCAAAAATTTGTAATCTTCCATTGAATGTATTTTGGAATTTCTAGATGTATGAAAATAAAATTTTTTGTTCAATGGTATTCCAGTGTGTTGAGACCTTTGCAGTATAAAACTTCACATATCAAAGTGGAATGATCCTTTGTTTTTTCTCATGGCCTGATTACACTTAATCTTGTATCTGTGTTTTAAATTTATAACCAACCCTTTGGCCCCTCGGTGAGGTAAATCCAAATTCAAGTTTCTCTGGAAAGATTTACTAGTGTTTTTAAATACCTAGAGTTGTAGCTAAAATTTCTTCTTCCATGCTAAGGAAGTATGCTGAGGTTGCTAAGTGACTAATTTTTGTTTATTTTTTTATTTTTATTTTTATTATTTTATTTTTTAAGTCAGAAAATAACAAAACATTATTCAAATAAATGGCTGGTTGGGTCTGGTCTATCAGCATTATTTTTGACAAATCCTGGCATTAAGTTGTTAAGGCTATAACTTTTATTTTGATTGTAGCTGTAATTGTGTCCTATAGGTTATGATTGTCATGATTTCCTACATTTTGTTTCAGACATTTTGCAAAATTGGTTTATTTTTTCCTTTAATTAGATAGTTATATTAAACTCTTTGGGCAAAATAGATTTTAGTTTTTTAAATTAATTTCTGGTTTTATTATATTTCAGCCAGGGAGCAGTATATTAATTTTACCGTGGGGAACTAATTCAATATGTGGTTAAATGTTACTTTTACTCCTTAAATACTTGGGAAAAATATGATTTTTATACTTAAGAAAAGGATTGTTGTATTTCCGTAACATTTACTTTATTATGTTGTCTGTATATTTGTTTCCTTGACCTATTTTGAACTAAAAAATTAAAATGTTCTTTTGTTAGATATTTCTATTTGTTATTGTGTTAGTCTAGTGATTAAATGAAATGGGCATCTTTAGAGGCAAATTTCTTAATTAGTGTATCTTCAAACTTGGGTTTTTTTGTTGTTGTTTCCACTAACTCTCCAGATATACTGAGGGAGAATCACCCAAGATCATTGAGACATTTTGACTCATTCTTTTAGGTAACCTAGAAGTAAACTGGGCTCATTATATTGGATGAAAGCATGCCTGAACACTTTCATGTCTGCAATCTCTTTTTTTAAAATTATTTTGTGATATATTACCTTAAACTAAGCATGCTCAGGACAGTGCTTACACCTACATATCCTTTCCTATATGAATATGTGTAGGCTCTCTATAAAATCCCTGGGCTTTCTTTGTTCAGAGAAAAGACTGCTTTAGCCGGGCGCTGGTGGCTCATGCCTGTAATCCTAGCTACTCAGGAGGCTGAGATCTGAGGATCGCGGTTCAAAGCCAGCCCGGGCAGGAGAGACCGTGAGACTCCTATCTCCAATAAACCACCAGAAAACTGGAAGTGGCGCTGTAGCTCAAGTGGTAGAGTGCTGGCCTTGAGCTGAAGAGCTGAGGGACAGCGCCCAGGCCCAGAGTTCAAGCCCCACGACCGACAAAAAAAAAAAAAAAAAAAAAAGAAAAGAAAAGACTGCTTTACAAGAAATTCCAGCGTACTTTTGTCCTTGTCATTTCTTCACTTTTTTACAGCTTCTTCTTCTTCAGCCAATAGGACTGCCTGATTCCAAACTCAAAATTAAGATCAGTTAAATTATCATAATTTTGATTTTTTTAATAATTTTCATTATCTTGCCCATGTAATTGTAATCCCTCTATACAGTATTTTCACAATAAAAAAATAAAAATTAAAATAATAATAATTTTCAGCATTCACCATTTCTTTAGCTGAAGTTTCTTCAGTTGTCTCTTAGTTGAATGAGTCTTGTTTTTTACAGATTTTTTCTCATTAATTCTGCATAATAAATTTCTATATATATGTTGGACCAACTGTATACCTATATAAAACAAACACAAAAATTCTACTCTCAAAGTGCATTCCAATTCTCATGAGGTACAAGTGATTGCAGTGGAGTGTACCTGGGGTCCACAGAACTTAGGAGAGAGTCAATACAAAGCAGGAATCAGGGAGCTAAGGAGCTTGAAGAAAAGGGAATATCTGACTTGAGCTTCTGGGAATCTATTCCTATAGCTGTCTGTCTACAGCAATTTGTTATTATCAATATCTACATTTAATGATTTCATTTTCAGAATTCTACTATGAACAACAAAGGTTTAAAGTAACAAAAACATTAAACACTAATGAAGGGTTTACAATATTAAGCAATTCTTTCCTGTCCAGGTCTTCAGTGGAATTCTCAGTACCCAGAGACAATCAATTAAGTCAGTTCTATTTATAATTCTCTTTGAGGTTACTTCCATATTTCCTAATAAGATACCAATTATAGTTTTTCTCTCCTAGATGAAAGTTTATTTTAACTTTGTATCAAGAACTCTTCCTTCTCTTTTCTCATCTATGGAGCTTTAAAATATATCCACAATTTCTTTAACATTTTTTCTAGTCTCCTCTCCTTAAATCTAAAGATAAGTGCCTTATCCTTGAATGTAGATTAGATTTGCTGTGAGCAAACTCTGACATAAGTGATGTGATTGGCTTCTTCCTAGTCCTTCTCAGAGTGTTTGACCTTAAAACCAACCACTATGCTGTGAAGAAGCCCAAGATATTTAAGGGGGCCATAGCTCTTCAGATAACAGCCACAGTCAACGTCCAGCATAGAAAATGAACATCAAAAGATCCTATTCCCAAGATGTTAAAACCCCCACCACGGCTCCAAATATATAGAGCAGAGACAAGCCATTCCCAGGCACAGAAGCTATCCATGATACTGTATCATTTGTCTGAAACTGAAAAACACTTCTTCCTGAGAAATGTGCTCAGACTTTCAGAAACGTGGTGGTGATATCTTTTTCAGAAATCAGAATATGAAAAAAGTACCAATTGGCTTTTTATTTCTTAAATGCTCATGCTCTTTACTTGATCATTCATAACTTCCTTGGTTGAAAGTTTTAGACAATGTAACAATAAGTAGTTTATTCAATAAAAAAATTAACATTTCATGTATCTGAAAGGTCCAGTGTGGATCTGGTGTCTATAATCCTTCAGGTTCAAGTCTAATAGAAAAGATTACCCTCTGAACAGACCCAGCCAAAAATCGGATTATATTTCATTGGCTCTAACTGGGTATGTTTCTAGTTACTACATTTTTGTTGTTGTTGTTGATGATGATGATCATTTAGCTTTAACTCTGGGCCTGGGTGCTGTCCCTGAGCAATTCAGTTCAAGGCCAGTGCCTTGAACCACGGTGCTACTTCTGGTTTTCTGATGGTTAATTGGAGATAAGAGTCTCACAGTCTTTCCTGCCCAGGCTGGCTTTGAACCGGGAACCTCAGATCTCAGCCTCCTGAGTAGCTAGGATTACAGGCATGAGCCACCAGCGCCCAGCTTTAGTTACTACATTTTTGGAAATGAAATTTTGATTAGCTAGATTTGTCACATAAACTTCCTTGAAGTATATGAACTTCCTTGAAACAAATGAATTAAAAATACCAAAGGTGGGGCTGGGAAGGTGGCTCAGTGGTGGAGCACTTTCCTTGCATGCATGAGACCCTGGGTTCGATTCCTCAGCACCACATAAGCAAAAAGAAAAAAGCCGGAAGTGGCGCTGTGGCTCAAGTGGTAGAACACTAGCCTTGAGCTGAAGAGGGACAGTGCCCAGGTCCAGAGTTCAGGCCCCACGACCGGACCCAAAACAACAACAACAAAAAAAAACCAAAGGTGCCGGTGACGGTGGCTCACGCCTGTAATCCTAGCTCCTCATGGGGCTGAGATCTGAGGATCGTTGTTCAGAGACAGCTCGGGCAAGAAAGTCATGAGACTCTTATCTCCAATAAACCACCAGAAAATAAAACCGGAAGTGGCCTTGTTGCTCAAGTGGTAGAGCACTAGCTTTGAGCTGAAGAGCTGAGCGACAGTGCCCAGGAACAGAGTTCAAGCCCCACAAACAACCAAAAAACAAAAACAAAAAACAAAACAAACAACAACAACAACAACAACAAAAAGAAGGTGACTTTGAGAAGAAATTAGGAATTAGTAACCAAACAAGGACAACTAGGTGGAGGAGGGGAAAACTAACAATTGAAGGCAACATGAATATCCAACTCTTCTCTGCCATGTCATTCCTTGAATTTTGTTTGTGGTGCTTGGCATTCAACCAGGGCCTTGAGTAAGCCAGGTGAGTATTCTACTACTTAGGCTGTTGTCTAGGCATCCCCTACTCTTCTTTTTGTTTTGTTTTGTTTTGTTTTGAGATAGGATCTTGCTGTTGTAATCTTTGGGCTGGCATTGAACTCTCAGTCCTTCAACTTCTGACTCCTGGGTGGCTAGTTGTAGTGTTGTCATATAACCTGCTTGTAGCCAATATCATCAATTACCAGTGACCTATTAAAATAATATTTGATTTTGTGTTTTACTTCCCTTTCCGATTCTCAGACTGTATTTGATGCTCTGTCATTAACCTAGAGGCCCTTCTACAAGGCTCCACTGTTTGGACCTCAAGCTAAATCCTAACTTTTAATCTTAAACCAATATATTACTTAGTTTGTTGTTCTACAAATTGAAGCTGACTTCCAGCATAAACATACAACTGGATTAGTCCTTCCAGGACATACTAATTGAATTAGACTTGAAGATTCTTATTATAAAAGTCATCCAACCAGACTTTTCTGCCTCTGACATTTCTAACCATCTGAGAAGATGAGAGAAAGACAAATTAGAATGTGAATTCAATAACACCTTGTATTTTAACTTGGAAATTGAAAAGCAATATGAAAACTGGGAATTTATCTTCATCATACATAAACTAAAATATCTTACAATCTTCTGTGGTACATGGCTATTTATTTGGCAATAAAAAATAATTCATCAGAATGTATATTTGAAAGAAAAGAGTACTCTAATAATTTCTTTCTTCTTTTTTTTTTTTTTGTCGGTCATGGGGCTTGAATTCTGGGCTTGGGTGCTGTCCCTGCGCTCTTCAGCGCAAGGTGAGCGTTCTACCTCTTGAGCCACAACGCCACTTCTGGTTTTCTAGTAGTTTATTGGAGATAAGAGTCTCACAGACTTTCCTGCCCAGGCTGGCTTTGAACCATGATCCTCAGATCTCAGCCTCCTGAGTAGCTAGGATTACAGGCGTGAGCCACCAGCGCCCAGCTACTCTAATAAATTTAACTTCGGTTTTTCTGTAACACAAAATTTACATACTATTAAAATTTTAATGATGAAAAATGAATACAAAATTATTTGAATGTAGTTAGACATGTTCATTTTAGAAGGTTCCTGAAAATCTCATGATCATAATAGCTATAACTGATAAAAAGGTAAACTATGAAGATTATCAGCAAATCATTATGGTTGTTGAATTCTGAATGAAAGAATGACAACTGATCAATAGGACAGGGAGGTGAGACCAGCTTTGTTAGATATATGTGGTTTTTGTAATGCGTCCTACAATAATGGGTTTCTAGAATCAATGGAATCATAAAATTGCTGTTTCTAGAAAAGTCACTCCATACACAGTATGAAAGAGTAATTCAAGAGAAGACACGAGAAATAAGATTAGCTAAGATTCAGGATCAAATGGGAAAATCACCTGAATTTAAATCATCCCTACCTAAAAGGAGAGAGGAAAAGTAGACTGCTATGGTTTCTGCTACTCCATTCCTTTTTTTCTTCTTCTTCTTTCTCTTCTTTTATTCTTGGGAGTGAGTCTGGTTAACCACACATCCTAGGCAACAAGTTGATATGAATTCCTGGCAATGAAGTGATGATGTCTTTAGGTTTTTCTATACCCAAGGATTAGAATTAATGTAGCAATGGAATTTATTAGAATATTTGTATGGCTAACTAGTTCTCCTTATTCACACCTAATAATTTATTCAAGACCCACAGCAATGTTTCTGGTGCTTAAGAGTTTCACAAAGAAGTGTATTTCTTTTTAGGATTTGGAAAGGAGGTAGATATGTGAATTTCTCCCTGGAAAGTAAAATAGCTTCAAGCATCTGAGAACTTCTTGACATAAATTTACCCTTTCCTGAGATGCTCAAATCTCCTTCCCAAATTTATGAATATGTACAGAGGATCTTGCCTTTTCATGCCTGAACAGATGGGGCATGTTTTGAAAATTCCTTTAAAAAGTAGGCTTAACCCAGGAATGTACCAAAAAACAATCATATTAGAACAAATCAAATGAATCTATTAACTTGTTTTCCTCAGGCTTAGCTTGCTTACTTAACTTCTGTTCTACAACCTGAGTCACACTTCTAGACTGGCCTTTTTGCTATTTATTTGGGGATGGAGTACAGGCTGGCTTAGAGCCATGATCCTAAGTAGCAAGGATTACAGGCATGAATCGCTGGCACCTGGCTGACTTTAATTTTAGAGAGTTTAGCAAACTGAATATCTCTTACTTATACATCTTGGGAAATGTAAGTTACTCAATTCATAGTTAGCCCACATTCATAATTCACATGAGTGAAAATTATCACACTCCTACAAGGTCAGTGAAATGAACCTACCAGTGATATCTGTATTGTGTGACCCATCGATCATTTACTGTGTTGTCATTCTAAAGATCAAGTCATTTCTCTGCGCCTCATTATATTTCTTTATTTAGCATACAAAGACAAGTGGCCAGACCTAACACGTAGAACTCCTGCAGTTTGAGCCTGGGATCTAAGAAGTTTAATTTCAATATGAAATACTATGGTTTCAATTTGTTCCCTTAAAAGCCAAATGGTCATATGCCTCTAATCCCAACCTGTGGGAGACTGAGGCAGAAGGATTCTGAGATTAGGACCATCTGGTCTACACAGTAAAAACCCTGTCTCCCAAGGGGGATGACATTAAAAGGTCATGATGGCATGATAAGACTATGAGGCTAAGGCCCTTACCAGTTTCACTACTAATACTGAGAGATACTCCTTGCTTCTATAAGAGCACAGAGCTAGAAAACAACTATGAACCAATGAATTCTTACCAGATATATAATTTGCTGACACCTTGATCTGGGAATTCCTAGACTACAAAACTAAGAAGTATATATTTTCTTGAGTATCAGCCTCCCAGGTGATAGTATTTTTTTTGGGGGGGGGGTGTCAGTCATGGGGCCTGAACTCTGGCCTGGGCGCTGTCCCTCAGCTCTTCAGCTCAAGGCTAGGGCTCTACCACTTGAGCCACAGCGCCACCTCCGCCTTTTTCTGCTCATGTGGTGCTAAGGAATCTCACTCTACCACTGAGCTACCTTCCCAACCCTAATGTTATTTTATGATAGCAAATTAAGAGATGTAAGACAGAAAGGAAGGCAGGATCGAAAGAAGCCTGAATCCGACCTGCCTGCAGAGGAAATGCTTTTTCAATCTGGAGAGGTGATTACTTTCTCACTTTTGTTCCTTGTTCAGAGAACTAAGCAGGTATCTCTACTATACTCACTTTCTAAATCTATAATCATCTTAGTGTCACTGGTGGTTTTTATGAGTTAGTTTCTAGGACATAATATCCTACATCTCTCCCTCTCTCTTCTCTATCAGGCTATACACATATATGTTCTGTGAATGAGGAACAAAAGATATAGACAGACAGACAGACAGACAGACAGACAGACAGACAGACAGACAGACAGACAGACAGACAGACAGACAGACAGACAGACAGATAGATAGATAGATAGATAGATAGATAGATAGATAGATAGATAGATAGATATCTTTAAAAGCTCTGTTTCATTTTATAGAGGGCATCTGGGTATTAGCATTTCCAGTTGTGCCTAGGAGTCAAGGAGATAAACACATCAGAAAGTTGACTTTTCATTATGTCCTTGATAAGCTCACAGCAATGGAAACTTTAGTCCAATAAAGCTGCTAAATTTGTAAAGAAGATTCTGTTTCAAACCTGCTGGTTATTTCAAGCTGATATCTCCTAGGGTTTGTAAGATACAGTTGTCTCCAAATTGGCCCATTGCGTTGTGCCCTAGGGCAGCACAGCAGTGTTGCAATTGTGTCTAATTAACCTCCTGCTAAACTCAAAATGTCAGAAAGGCAAATCACCAAACAGAGAGGAAGGCTGTTGTTATTTCCAACAAGGATAGAACTAGCTGTTTTAGCTATACTAGATTTTTAGAGGCAACTGCTTTGACATTTGGCATAATATAAGTAGTATTTGCATTTCAAAGATGGGATTTTAATACATCGTAACTTTGATGAGGTCATATTTTTTAATCGAGAAAAGCATAGTTTATTTTAGCTGAATATTAATTTAGGGGTTAGATTTTCAAGCAGACGTTGGGTTCTATGCAAACATTCCATTTGGTTTATAACTCAAGTTGACTATCACAGCTGGGTGTTTTCTTCAATAATGTGGTAGCCAGGTGGAGAGTTAGGATTTTGCCTTATAATTCAGTCAGGATAGGCTAAAGTATGCTTCCATAACAGCTCCAAAGTCAGATTGGCCTTCAATGCCAAAGCGCTATTTTGCACTCATACTTCATGCCCATTGCTTCAACTGGAATTAGCCTGAGAGAGCCTCTGACCATGTATTGCCAGCTATTTTCCTATTGCTATGTATCAAATTACCAACACTTTAGCAACTTAAAAAAATACAAGCTTATTCTTTCACGGGATCTGTGGGTCAGTAATTCAGGCTTGCCTTAGATAGGTTTTTGGTTTCAAGGTCAGCAAGAAGCTGTAGCGGTCAAGATATTAGGACTGAGAGTGGGGAAAGATCTGTTTCCAAGATTACACAGTTTTTGATAGGTTTCAGTTCCTTGCTAGCCAGACAGACTTTTTAACTTGTTCAATATAATAATGGAAGCAGCATTCTACCACCTTTGCCATAAACTATTAGTTCATTGCAAGTCACAAGATGATCCCATACTCAAGGGAGGGGATTTCACAAGGATGAGGCAGGCTTCATTGGGGGTAGGGATCAGTGCTTGCCTACCCTCACTAGGACAGAAATGTAAATATGGGGAATTGTGAACTGTCTCTTAATGACTATCACTTCCTCATTGACTTCATTGGCCATACAAAGTCACATGACCACATAGTCAAAACCAGTCTTGCCTAGAAGAGAGAGAGATACTATACTATGCCTATAAGGAGAAAAAAATAGAACGTTTTTATGTACAGTTTCAATGACAACTAAATTTTGTCTTTGCAATATAATTGCTTTGGACTCTGTTAGAAGACTCAAGACTACAAACAGATCAGTGCATAGAATCTTAGAAAATTATACAAAAAAACAATTATAATTTTAGATTACATTTTAGTTTGTGTTTTCTAGAAGCAGGTCCTGAGATAAAAAGTTGAATATATAATTTACTTGGAAAGTGATCACAGAGAATACAAATAGGTGAGGGGAAGGGCAGAAAAATACAAAAAGATGGCAGTTTCTATAATGGGTAACTGGTTTTCAAATTCTCTGGGAATGCACCTACTAGTTACTCCACTTGTGGGATTAGAAAAGGTAGGACTCACTTTTAATTGACTCTTTTCAAGCTGGGGGCTATTCTGAAGGGATTGTCTGGACATTTCTAGCCTGTGCCATGACTATCTGAGAGAAAGTACTCAGGCAAAGAGTTTCTGTGGCTGCACAAGAACTCTGCTTATGAATGCTGACATGATAATGATGAGAGCCTTTATAGATCAAGACACATAGCATTTGTTTCAATCATGATTCTTGTCTTATGTTGGACTGTCAATCAAGGGAGCTGTATTTTTATACTACAATCATGTGCCGCATAATAATGTTTTTTGTCAACAATGGGTTCCAATACTACAATGATCTGGTCAGGTTATAAGGGAGTTGAAAAATTCCTATTGCCCATTATTGTTCTAACATTATAGCACAATGCATTATTTGTGTGTTTGTTGTGATGCTGGAGTAAAGAAGCCTGCAGCACTGCCAGCCGCACGAAAGGATTTTATTGCTGGGTGCAGGTGGCTCAGCCTGTAATCCTAGCTACTCATGAAGCTGAGATCTGAGAATCATGGCTCAAAGCCAGCTCAGGGAGGAAAGTCCTTGAGACTCTCATCTCCAATTAACCACCAGAAAACCAGAAATAGCTCTGTGGCTGAAGTGGTGGAGCACTAACCTTGAGCTGAATAGTTGAGGGACAGTGCCCAGGCCTAGAGTTCAAGCCCCATGAGCAACTCAAAAAAAAAAGGATTGCACATAAGAGTTATATATTATGTACAGTATGTACTTGAAAATGGCAATAAAAGAGTATGTCACTGATTTGCATATTTACTACAATATATTTTTTATTATTTCAGAGTGTAATGTTTGTTTTTTAAAAATTACAGTAAAGAATGTATTGTGTTACATTGACAGTACCCTTGTGTATCTTGTGTTT
The DNA here is from genome assembly GCF_024711535.1 of Dipodomys merriami. Classification (NCBI taxonomy): domain Eukaryota; kingdom Metazoa; phylum Chordata; class Mammalia; order Rodentia; family Heteromyidae; genus Dipodomys; species Dipodomys merriami. Next base: position 1,577,956 of record NW_027204159.1, on the reverse strand, counting down.
ACCTGTCTCTGGTTGCATCAAAGGCACCTCGAGTTATTGATATAAAAACCATATAAGTTTGTGCAAATGCACTATATTATGTTCATGTAACAGCAAAATTACTTAACAACACATTTGTCAAAATATGTCCCCATTGTTAAGTAATCCAAACCTGTATTTAGTAATCTGATAGCTGTGCCTTTGAAATTTTGCTCTCTTGTGCCCTGAGTTCAACTTGTAAAAACACAGGAGCAAACTGAACCATAAGCTCTCCCTTGTAGATATCAATACAGTTTCTCCATTGCTAGTATTGCTATAATGGTAAGTAATTATAATAATAACCCTGAAAAACCATGCATACTTTTATATCACCAAAGGACTCTAGAGAAGGAAGGGTAGAGAGCATAGTTGACTATCATTACCAGAAATTTTACTGGCTGCTTATCCACAGATGGTTGCTGTGAAAGTATGTAGAAGTAGTAGGTTTAAAGGTATCAGAGGTTGGGGGGCTGGGAATGTGGCTTAGTGGTAGAGTGCTTGCTTAGCATGCATGAAGCCCTGGATTCAATTCCCCAGTACCCTATAAACATCAAAGGCTGGAAGTGTTACTGTAGCTCAAGTGGTAAAGTGATAGCCTTTGAGCAAAAGAAACTCAGGGACAGTGCCCAGGCCCTGAGTTCAAGCCCAGGACTAGCAAAATTTAAAAAAAAAAAACATACCAGAGTTTGAGAAAATTTGAGTCTGGTGAACATACAGAAATAGGAAGAGAATCCCATGACTTAAAGTAACTTTGGCTATGTGTATTATACTGCTAAGATTGGCAAAATAAAGCATCATAAACTGGATGTCTTAAACAACAGAAATGTATTGTCTCAGTTTCCAGAGGCTAGAAGCCCAAGATCAAGATATCTGTAGAGTTTGGATATAAAGATGATAAGAGAAATGTGGTGAATGGCTTAGCTTGAAGAAGCATCACCTCAGTCCCTGCCTTCATCTTTTCCTATGTACCTGTCTGTGCTGAAGTTTCCCCTTTACATAATGGCAGTCATATTTGGTTGAATGACCTCATCTTAAATATTTATATCTGCAAGGATGAGAAACTGAGGATTAAGAATTCAATATATGAGTTTTTAAGGAGCACAATTCAACCCATAATAATGTACAATTCATAAATACAAAGTCAAATGTGCCACATAAATCCTAGATTCCATGAAATGTCTTTGTAACAATATAGATGCTTATGTCCTTTACATCATAAAAACTACAAATGAGTTTAGATATGTTTTGTTTTTCCCTATTGTAATAATGTATCTCCATAAGTTTCTCAAAGGCTAGTATCATAAAAAACAAAAATCTGAGCAGTACCAGTCCTAGATTCCCTTAACACATGTTGATATAATATTAGATAACTTTAAGACTCTTCCTGGCTAAACTCTAGAAAGGAAGTATTCCAGTTGTCTAGAAGTTTACAAATAGATTTATGAGTCTATATATATTTAGAAAAAATCTGCATTTTTAGGCTTAAACTGACTGTTCATAAGCTCTTCACTGATTTTTTTTTGGTTCAGCTATTTATTGTGAATTTCCAGTTTTATTGGATTATAAGCAGCAAATATGTACCAAAATTTAAAATCTTTTGGTAGAATTTTCTTTGTGAACAGAGAAAATTTATTTGAGATCAATAATGTTGAATATTGGGCTGGGAAGTTGGCTCAGTGGTAGAGCACTTGCCTTGCATGCCTGAGGCCCTGGGTTCGATTCCTCAGCACCACATAAGCAAAAAGAAAAAACCCAGAAGTGGCGCTGTGACTCAAGTGGTAGAGCGCTAGCCTTGAGCTGAAGAGCTGAGGGACAGCGCCTAGACCCAGAGTTCAGGCCCCACGACCGGACCCAAAAAATAAAATGTTGAATATTGATATTGCATCTACTACAGATGACCTGTTATCCACTGTATAGAGAATGCAAATTTTATATTCTTACTTATTTTAATCTACTAACATTTTTCATTGAGATAAAGTATTTTTCTAACAATTTAATTCTTATATACTTAGGTGTGAGGTTAGTTATGTCATTGTGTGTGTGTGTGTGTGTGTGTGTGTGTGTGTGTGTGTTGATCCTGGGGCTTGAACCCAGGGCATGGGCACTGTTCCTAGCTCTATACTTACTCAAGGCTACCACTTCTGGCTTTTTGGTGGCTCATTTTAGATATGAGTCTCTTGAACTTTCTACCCAGACTGACTTCGTAATTTACTCCCTACTCAGGCAAATCTATCATATCTCCTCCTGGTTTGTCCTAGTTCAGGTTGGACCAGGATCCTTTGAGCCTACAGGCATCCATGGAGCTACACTCAGAGATGCGTGCCACCATATCCAGCTTACTGTTTGAGATGGAGTCATGCTAACAGTTTTATTCAGCCTGGCCCTGAACTGTGATCCTGCCAATTTCTGCCTCCTCAGTAGCTGGGACTGTATGCATGAGTCATGTGTCCAACTTCATGTAATGTTTTTAGGCACAAGGAAGGTGGAAGGAGGATATGAGGAGATGGATAAATGACTGGGTTGGGAGGGATGATGGATGATGGATGACTTCAATCTATGCCTTAGGACCAAGGCCATGAGACTGAATGGCTATGTCTCATGTTCAGAATGAGAAGCAGAAAAACCTCTTCCCTTTCAAATGTCCTTGGGACAAGCCTAGCTTTTCTGAAAATACAACTGTAGATGGACTGGGAGGAATACTTGGTGTTTCAACACAGAAACCTTTGTGCTTTGGTTGTGAGATGTGTGTACACTTCATTACCTCCTTCCACATTGTAAATGATACAGGAATTCCTGGTTGGAACTACCTGTCCCGTTTCTGCTTTATCATTCTAGGTGTGGACTGAAATTCACTCTCATTCTGAGAATCAGATGATTCTTTTAATTGTAAAGGTGAGGTACAGAGGGATTTACAATTATGTAAGTCAGGCATTGAGGACATTTCTTTTCAAAAGTGTTACCCTTCCCTAATTTCTCCCAGTGTTTGCCCTCCTGATGCCCCTGACCCCCCAAGTTATATAGTTCATTTCCATTCTTTCACTTGCATCACTGTCTGAGAAGTAATCTCCAAGGAATTGTCATCTTTGTTTCCCATTGAAATAACTAGAATATACTGGAGACCAGAGCTCATCAGGGACGTAGTCTTCAAAGTTGAGCTCCTCTGCCATTTGACTAAAGAAATCCTTTACTTCTTAAGTGAGTATGTTTTTTCCCCTCTGCTTCCATGACAAATCCTGCATTAGTCATCAATATTTTCATAATTTCATCCCCCATCATCCTCTCCTAATGTGTCTCAGAGTGCAATTTCATTATACACTCAGGAATGCCAGAAGGCTCAACAAAATCAGGCCTCAGTCAGCTCTCGGGAGGAGGGGTGCCACAGTACTCCAGGAAGGAGGCCTTTAGAGGAGCAGCAAAGGAGCAGCATGGAAGGCTGCAGACCAGCAGAAGTGGACTGCAGGTCAGCAAGAGTCTACTCTGTCAGCAATTGAGGAGCCGCAGAGTTGATGAGTTGTATTTCCCCTCTTCCCTGATTTCTATGCAGCTGACCTCAAGCCAGTACTTGAGAGCATACAGAGAAGAGTCCGCTTCCCAGAGTCATTGGCCTATGCTTGCCAAGGCTGCTGTCATTTTGCATATTTTTAGTCTTTCTTCTGGGGCAAGATGAAATATTATTTCTTAAAATTCCAGAACACCATATTGGCAGAGCTCCATGATAAACTATGTTGGGAAGTACTGCGTTAATCACAGTGAAATAAATTTGCTTACTGTTGGACTTCTCCCAAAATTTAATAGGATAATGTACGCCATGACCCAGAGTAGAGAAGATTGGGATACAAGATCTTCCAATTTTATTTGACTAAAGAAACTTTTTCCTCATGTGTCTATTGACCATTCTTATTTCTTCTTCAGACAAGTCTCTCTTTGTCTATTTTATTTTTGGCGGGGGGCAGGTCGTGGGCCTGAACTCTGGGCCTGGGCGCTGTCCCTCAGCTCTTCAGCTCATGGCTAGTGCTCTACCACTTGAGCCACAACGCCACTTCCAGCTTTTCTCCTTTTGCTTATGTGGTGCTGAGGAATCGAACCCAGGGCCTCATGCATGCAAGGCAAGTGCTCTACCACTTAGCCACCTTCCCAGCCCTCTCTTTAAGTCTTTAGCCCACTTACTAATGGGGCAGTTGTATAACCCCTGCTTTCACTATATTTGATGACGGTATAATTTGTGGAGGAGAAGGGGAAAAACAAGTCGTTTAAGGATACATGTGGACCCGTTGCAACAATGAGAAGTACAAGTTGTCATGTCGAAAACGAACTTTACAACTTTGGTGGGGGGGAGGGTTGGGTAAGAGGGTGGGGGGAGGCTGGGAAGGGGTGTGAAGGGTAAACAAAGGAGGAGGCTGCAATGCTTGATAAGAAATGTACTCATTATCTTGCCCATGTAATTGTAACCCCTCTGTACAGTATGTTCACAATAAAAAAAATAAAAAAAAAATTAATGGGGCAGTTGTTTCTTTGAGGATTTGTTTTTGGAGGATTTAAGTTTTTTTGAGGTCTAAGTATTTTTTATGTATGAGTCCCTTGTCTGTTGTATAGCTAGTGAAGATTTTCTCCCAATCCATGAGCTTTCTATTGATCTTACTAGCTATGTCCTTCACCATGTCGAAACTGTGCATTTTATGCAATCCCATTTGTCAAACCTTTATTTGATTTGTTGTGTTTCTGAGTCTTTATTAAGAAAACTTCGGCCTGTGCCAAGAAGCCCTAGAGTTTCTCCAATTGCTTCCTATCACATTTCAGGGTGTATGCTTTTACTTGGAGGTCTTTGATCCATTTGGAGTTGATTCTGGTGCAGAGTGATATATAAGAATCTACAGGTGTTTAACCAATTTTGCCAGCACCATTTACTGAAGAGGCTGTCTTTCTTCCATTCTATATTTTTGGCTCCCTTATAAAAGATTAGGTGGCTCTAGGTCTGTGGGTTCATTTCTGGGTTCTATTTCATTGGTCCTCAGGTCTTTCTTGTGCCAGTACCAAACTATTTTTATTACTATGGCTTTTTAGTAGAGTTTGAAGTTTGGTATTGATATTCCTCCAGCACTGTTCTTTTTGCTAAGGATTGTTTTTGCTATTCAGGGACTTTTATTGTTCTATATGAATTTTTGGATTGCTTCTTCTGTTTCATTGAAGAATGAGGTTGGGGCATTGATTGGTATTGCATTGTATTTGTAGATAGCCTTTGGCATATTACCATTTTCAAGATGTTGATCCTTCTAATTCAGGAGAAATGTAAATCAAAAAGAGATTCCACTTCACCACTTCCATTCTAACTTCAGGTAGAATGACTATAATCAAAAGATCTAATAACAGTTGCTGGAGGGAATGTGGACAAAAGGAAACAGTACTACACTGTTGTTGGGAGTGTGAACTTGTTCAACTACTCTGGAAAGCAGTATGGAGGTTCCTCAAAAGACTACACATTGACCTCCCCTACAACTCAGCAGTCTCACTTCTAAGCACTTCCTCAAATGATCACAAACATGACCATACTAAAGCTACCAGCACAATTATGTTTATCGCAGCATTTTTCAGCATTGCTAAGACATGGAACCAACCCAGATGCCCCTCGGTAGATGAATGGATCAAGAAAATGTGATCTATACATATATGTATGTTTTGTAGGTATACACACACACACACACACACACACACACACACACACACACACACACACACACATAATGGAATTCTATGCTTCTATCAGAAAGAATGACATTGCCCCCTTTGTTAGGAAATGCAAAAATGGAAAAAAATTGTATTAAACCAGACCCAAAGAAATATAGGTCCCATGGCTTTCCTTATAATGCAATAATTAGTATATGTCTAGGTTAATCTTATCAGATGAGCAGAAAAGCTTAAAATCTATGTACATATAACCATAGAAGATGATGCTAAGCAAAATGAACCCCAAGATATGGACACAAGAGATCTTTGTGTTGTTTTTTTAATGTACTATATGATTTTTTTTTCCTTTGTATGTTCTTCCCCCTATGGTATATTCCCTGTTGTCACTGTACTTGATTTTGGTACCCTGCATCTTGTATATACATATGTCTAATTTGGGGAAGGGAAAAGGAATTACAAAACATTGAAACAGGGACACAGGATGACCCATTGCCAAAATGATACCCACAAGACACTATGTTGAAAATGAACTTTACAACTATGGGGTGGTGGAAGGAGTGAAGGAGGTGGGGAGGAAAGGGATAATGGAAGAAAAACAAAGGAGGGGGTAAGAATGCTCAACAAGAAATGCACTCTACCTTACTCATGTAACTATAACCCCTCTGTACAGCAGCTTTACAATAAAAAAAATTTTAAAGAAACTTTTCCCCCTAAAGATCCTCATAAGATCATTCTGTGAATACACAAAATGTAAGAAAATCTAGAATCATTTTTCAGGAAGCTGGCTTTTTAGCTCCAATATATTATGAAAAGAAGTTATCAACTTGGATCTTGCTATTTTCTTCATCTATAAAAATAAACAAATTTGTTCCAAGATCTCTTTAGATCATATAAAAATAATTTACTATTTATGACTCAGGTATGGAATAACATCATTTAATATAAAATATACTGTGATGTTTTTAATTCTTTCAATCACATTCAAGAACAATGGAATGTCTGCCCTTAGAAGGTGATATGTTCCAACTTTAGGAGATGTAAAGAAAGAATCAGATTTTCTCAGGAAATCTTCCAGTTTTGTAGGAGAAATAGTAATAGAAATCCTTCTTTATTTCTCTTTCTCTGCCCTCCCATATCATACAAGTCTGTTTTTGGTAATCTGAAGGTAGCAAGAGATATAATATAGTATCACACTATTTCTCTATCATCATTATCTTCCAAGACTAAATATACCAACATAAAAATCAATAAATGATCCTTTCCCCTCATAAAGAAAAATTTCTTATGAGCTAAATTTGGCCTTGGATTCCTGCATGGCATCCATAAAAGTAAAATTAGGATAGAGAAATGATTCAATGACAAGTAAATGAAATATTGTAGGCAACTTTGGACTGATCCAAAGAACAGAATTTCTGATGATAGAGAATTTCAGCATGTTGCTAACAGAAAATGACACAAAGGGAAAGTTGAATTTCATACACTGTTGTCTGCTTTCTTTTTACAAGGTGCTCATATGTTCCCTGGGGTTATAATTCCAGATGTTGGCAGGTTGGTTTGTATTCTTGAGAAAAATCTGACAAGCAGTAATTCTTAAGAGATTAGTGTCTATGATATGATTGCCAGATTTAGCGAATGAAACAGGTTTACCAATTTAATATGAATTTCAGAGAAAAAATATTTTTAAGTAAATTTATGTATCAAGTATGGTATAGGACATAGTTATACTGGAAAGTTAGTTGTTTGAAATTCTTCAAATAGACATCCTAGCTTTAATCTAGCAATCCTATTCTGGGGAGTTTAATCATAATTATGAAAGGAATTTTTGTCATCATAATGATGGAAGAAGCAGAATTGCTAAATGTACATGTGTTGAACAATCTACATGGGAGCAAATTATTTCATACCTACAAGACTTGAATATCCTACTGAACTTTCCTGAAAATGTATGCTTTAATGGCTAAATGCACAATACATTTAAAATACAGTGGAATCATGAGAATCATACTGCAACAACTATATAAAGGACAATTTTACTTTGATTTTTTAAATAAATTGTCAATAGCTAGTCATCATTCTCAAAAAATTTACCTTACCCATGGCAGCAAAACCTATGGTATTTTTTTTCTGTTTATGTGGTACTGAGGAAGCGAACCCAGGGCTTCAGGCATGCTAGGCAAGCACTCTACCACTAAGCCATATTCCCAGCCCCACCTATGGTATTTGAATTGCCAATACACTACACCTGAATAATTTGTGGATGTGACAACCATAGTACAACCATAGTAATTCTCTGTGTGTACAAGCACCTGATTCTCCATCATTCTTAGAATGTTACTGAATCTATGTCTTATTTATCATTTTTATTATAAATTGCTTATATTTATTATTTACATTAAAAACTAGTGCATTCTATTTTTGTTCAAAACATTTATATCAGTACATTATGCACATGTGAATTTTGTTTCACAATGGTAATTAGAATTTGGTTCCTCCCAGGCTGGAAGACACTAGTGAATCAGATTTATACACCATGCCACATGGGAAGGTTCAACTGAGGCAAAAGAGAGATTCCAAAAAATTAAAATGGCATCATTGCGCAAAAATTACCACCCCTTCATCTCTCCTTTCCTCCCTTCTCTAAATCCTCCAGAAAAGCACAGAAACTCAATATTGACTCTGCCTTGAATATTCTTTATATCTGACTTTTTTCTAAGCTTTTGGGCACTGCTTGCAGCATTGGATGCTGTGTTTGTTTCTTTGCATTAATCAAAATTATGTTTTTATACGTCCTGACAAATTATAAATAAAGAAGAAATCCAAACCCCCAGGATGCAGTACCTATACTTCCATCCCCATATATAATGGTAATGTTAATTAGGGCTTTCAAAAAAAAAATACTTCTGGTTGAACACATTGCTAAGTAAGTCCAGAACTGGATCCAAAAGATACCAAAATAAAATGAGTACAATTCACATTCTTGGCTATTAAACAATTGTTTGGCAATCAACTTTCTATAGAATTCCTTGGGTCATCATTTTATGATAGAAAGTATTATGGTGAAATTGAGGGTAGAGCTGCTCTGAAGTTGTCATAGAAAAAGGGGAACAAAATGAATAGTAATGACAAAAAGGATAGCAATGATCTTGGGAACTTTATCAATTGTGTAATAAACTCCCCCCAAATTAGTGGCTTAAAACAACAGTCAATTTGATTATATATGATAGTACTGGGAATCAGGAATTCAGACTGGACTTAGGCAAACAATTTTTCTGCTTCATGTGATATCCACTCACTCAGGGGCATTCAACTAAAGGATAGCCTGGTCTGGATGGTTCAAGAAGACTTCATTTAAATAGCTATAAAAAGAGAGTTAGAGTGAGGTTTGTCCAGGCTCCTTGTCTTCTCTACATGATCTTTTCTGAAGGATAATTGGGCAACTTACATGGTGGCTCAGGACTACACAATAAGTGTTTTCTGAGGGGTTCAATAGAAGCAGAAATAATATGGTATCATTTTTTGTTGCATTTTATCTGTCAAAGTAGTCACAGGGTCAGAGGCAAGGAAAATAGATCTCAATGGGAAAGTAGTCAAAGAATTTGACCATAATTGGCCCCACCAAATCTGAAGTAAAAAAGAAAATAATATAAGCAGATTGATAGAAATATGCTAGACTACTTCAAGATGCAAAATGCCATGTCCATGCAGAGAAGAGGCAGAGAAAAATGGTCCTATGCAAGATGAACAAATGTCTCAACAGAATTATTACTACTGTGGTCTTGAAGAAACCTAACAATTAGTTAAATTTTATAATGCCATATAACATGACAATACGATGTTAACTAATACAAAATATTGTATCAGGCTAATATTTTGAATTATTATGCCAAATATTCGTCTTTATTTCTAAAAGTTACTTCTTCAAAGACCTTCTTAAGAATGAAAAAAGAACACAACAGACAAAAAAGTAAAGGTTCACAGTTTGACTTCCAAGTTAAGTTCATAAAGTTCATTTCATCCATAAGTACAGAAGAGTCAAGTTATTTAGAGCAAGTAGGACTTGGAATTTTAAGTAAGCTTGAAATTTGAAGAACCAAAGAACAAAAGGTTATAAAGTAGACCCCAGAACAGAGAAGATAAAGATATTATTTCTTTGTTGAGAACGGGGAAAAGTTAAGCCATTTGCACAGTTATATACTTTTTATATGTGAATACTGCAGAGATATAAGGCATATGGGTCAGGACAGGAGAACTTTATTTCAATAACCAGATCAACAGCCAGAATAACATTGCACCACAGGTTTCCCACATAAAACTCAGGGGGAGATGCAAATAAAAATGGAATCTTTTTACATATGCACCAGGAAAATAATACATTTCCTCTATTTCTAAACAGGAGGAAGGCAACTGTCTGCTTCCTTATTAACTTTTGCTACCATGAGAGGAAACAGAAAGGATCCTGGATTCTCAACCTATTTGGATTATAAATTAAATCAATCCAGAAGGCAGATAACTAGAAAGATCTCTAGAATCCTGACTTCAATTTTTTTTTATGTGTCTACCTCAAGACTCTTGATTTGGGAGAGATTAGGAAAGTTTGATGGTCCTTTTGGATTAGAGTAATTAGCTCCATTGTTAAGAAAACATATGATAGTTGTTATCTATTCCTTATGGAATATGAAAATGTTTCAAAGGAAGCAGTAACCCATATCCTTTTTTTATAATAATAAGATTTTTTTATTGTGAAAATACTGTACAGAGGAGTTACAATTACATGGGCAAGATAATGAGTACATTTCTTATCAAACATTGTTGCCTCCTCCTTTGTTTCCCCTTCCCATCACTTTCCATCCTCCCCCACCCACCCAATCCACCACCATGCACAAAAAGTTGTAAAGTTCGTTTTCAACTTAATGACTTGTACATCTCATTGTTGCAATGGGTCCACCTGTATCCCTATTTAAACGATTTGTTTTTCCCCTTCCCCTCCACAAATTGTACCCACATAAAATACAGTGAAAGCAGGGGTTATACTGAGGGGGAGGGACATACAAAGCAACAAACAAATAATCTTATAAATGTGTTAGAAACAATCGCATGAAAGAAAAAAACATTTGAATACATATCTTAGGGTTCATTTCCCTAACATTACCTTATCTGACCTTTTCTGCTTGACTCAGACATATACTAGATATTGCAAATAAGAGAAACCATGGGACCTATGTTTCTTTGTGCCTGGCTTACGTCACTTAATATAATTTTTTCCAAGCCTTTCCATTTCCTAACAAATGGGGCAATGGCATTCTTTCTGATGGAGGCATAGAATTCCATTGTGCATATATACCACATTTTCTTGATCCATTCATCTACTGAGGGGCATCTGGGTTGGTTCCATATCTTAGCTATTGTAAATAAAGCTTCAATAAACATAGTCGTGCTGGTAGCTTTAGTGTGATCTTGTTTGTAAACATTTGGGTAAATGCCCAAAAGTGGAATTGCTGGGTCATAGGGGAGCTCTATGTGGAGTCTTTTGAGGAACCTCCATACTGCTTTCCAAAGTGGTTGAACAAGTTTACACTCCCACCAACAATGCAGTAAGGTTCCCTTCTGTCCACATCCCCTCCAGCATCTGTTGTTATTAGAGTTCTTGATTTTAGCCATTCTAACTGGGGTGAGGTGGTATCTCAATGTTGTTTTGATTTGCATTTCTTTTATGGCTAGGGAGATAGAGCATTTCTTCATGTGTCTATTTGGCCATCCTTCTTTCCTCTTCTGAGAAGTTTCTCTTTAAGTCTTTAGCCCACTTATTTATTGGGCAGTTGTTTCTTTGAAGATTTGTTGTTAGGGAATTTAATTTTTTGAGTTCCAAGTATATTTTAGATATGAGACCCTTGTCCGTTGTATGGCTAGTAAAGATCTTCTCCCAATCTGTGAGCTTTCTGTTGATCTTGCTAGCTATGTCCTTTGCCATGAAGAAGCTCTGCAATTTCATGCAATCCCATTTGTCCAACCTTTCTTTGATTTGTTGTGTTTCTAGGTCTCTATTAAGAACATTTCGGCCTGTGGCAAGGAGACCTAGGGTTTCTCCTATTCCATCCTATAATGTTTTCAGAGTGTCCGCTTTGTCTCCTAGGTCTTTGATCCATTTGGAGTTGATTCTGGTGCAGGGTGATATATAAGGATCTAGCTTTAGTTTTCTACAAGAAGTTAACCAATTTTGCCAGCACCATCAAATGGTTTTTCTTTCTTGCTATTGTTTCTAACATATTCTATGTTTCTAACATATTCCATGTGTAAGGAGGCTAGGTCTTTTTAAGGGAATATTGAAGAATCCAGGGAAGTGTACTTTGCTACAATGATTAAAGAGTAGTTTTCTAAAGTGTGGATGCCCCCCTGCCAAAGCAACCCCCACTATTCTATTGTTGGATGGTAACTCCTTTGTAAACCAGTTAAAGATAAATAAATAAATAAATAAATAAATAAATAAATAAATAAATAAATAAATAAATAAGTAAATAAATAAATAAATAGTTTAAAAACCCCTTTCCTAGGGACTGGAAATTGAGAGGCCACATATTTTTAGAGTCTGACATTAAGATAAATATGGCTCCTAAACTAATTTTTAATTTTTTCTTGTGTGTATAAATAGTCTAATCACAATGGCTTGAATAAACAGGGCTTTTCCTCTTTTCAAAAAATAAGTCTAGGGATGGGAAAGTGGCTCAGTGGTAGAGCGCTTGCCTTGCATGTATGAGGCCCTCGGTTTGATTCCTCAGCACCACATAAGCAGAAAAAAAAAAGCCGGAAGTTGCGCTGTGGCTCAAGTGGTAGAGCGCTAGCTTTGAACTGAAGAGCTGAGGGACAACGCTCAGGCACAGAGTTCAGGCCTCATGACCGGATCAAAAAAAAAAAATGTCTAAAATTAGAAAGTTCAAAGAAGTATTGGTCCAATTTCTTACTAGCTTCCTGATGCCTTCTCAGTGTGTGTCTTTCTTATTGTAAGATGACTATCTTCTGATATTATGTATTCATTCCAATGAAGAAGAAGAAGAAAAAAGAGCAAAGGCAGAAAGTAAATGCCAGCCTTTTGTTTTTCAGAGCATCTATGAAAGCTATACAGTAATTTCCTATCTTGTATCTTGTTGAAAAAAGGAAGTCTGAAAAAGTGAATATTGGTACTAATCACATTAAATTCTGAAGATCAATAAAGGCAATGAGTAATGTCATTCATCTAAATTTCCAAGGTCTTCCAGATGCCAACGGAATGGCTGACATCTGTTATCCTAGCTGCTCAGAAAGATTCCCATCTCCAATTAACTACCAAAAAGATGAAATGAAGCTGTGGCTCAAGTTGTAGAGTGCCAGCTTTAAGTAAACAAACTAAAGGACAGAAAAGTCCAGGTTCTGAGTTCAAGCTCCAGTAATGGCACCAAAATATAATTTTAAAGTAAAATACAAATAAGTAAATAATAAAACTCCAAGGTAGTTTGAGTTTATGTTAAACATAAAAGGTTTTGTTCAACTTCCTATGGGGCTGAAACTATGGAAAAAGGAAGCTACTGTGTCCTAGCTTTATGACAGGGTGGGTGTCATCCAGTAGAAGGAAAAATGAGTGTATTAAGGCACAGAAAATCTTAGGCATAATATATAGTTCAACCAGAAATGTATAGTTATTCTGTAGTTTACTCAAGCCAATGAACTAAGAGACCCCAATTACAGCAAGAAGAATATAGAAGATATGGACCTTGTCACCGGAGGCTCTGGCAGGGACCACATTCCTGCATCATATTCCTATTCAACCCCTAATTCAGTAGTTAATGCAGTAGTCATTGAGGCCAACTAAAAGAACTTGTAGACAAAGAACTAGTAGACTAAGACCATAGTGGAAGCCCTTCTGTTGTCCAGAAGATCATGCTGTCATGGTACATAACCTCCTTTGTACCTCAATATCAAAGGATTTCAAGGAGTGCTAGGAAAAGATGAATGGATCAAGAAATTTTTTCCAAGTCTTTGCATTTCCTAACAAATGGGGCAGTGACATTCTTTCTGATGGAGGCATAGAATTCATATATATATATATATATATATATATATATATATATATATATATGTATATATGAATTGTTGTTGTCTTTAATGTACTATGTGATTTTTTTGTATCTTTTGTGTATTCTTCCTCTGTTGTCACTGTATTTAATTTTGGTATTCTGGTATTGTATATATATTCATTTGAATTAAGGAAGGAAGGGGAATAACAGAATAGTGAGACAAAGAACCAATTCAACAGAGATATACACTAGACAATACATTGGAAATGATCTGTACAACTTGGGGGTGGGAAGGAGAGGGGGGAGGGAAAGTAGGAGAAAATGAGGGAAGGGGTAATAAGTTTGACAAGAAATGTACTTATTACCTTTTTTTAGGGGGGGGGGAGTCCAGTCATGGGGCCTGAACTCTGGGCCTAGGTGCTGTCCCTCAGCTTTTCAGCTCAAGGCTAGCGCTCTACCACTTGAGTCACAGCGCCACTTCCAGCTTTTTTCTTTTTGCTTATGTGGTGCTGAGGAATTGAACCCAGGGCCTCAGGCATGCAAGGCAAGCGCTCTACCACTGAGCCAACTTCCCAGCCCCACTTATTACCTTTTTTATGTAACTGTAACCCCTCTGTACATCACTTTGACAAGAAAAAGAAAAGGAAAAAAAGCATTGCGTCAAAAAGCTCATAATAATGATCCAAAGAGTCCAATGACAAGTTAGAGTTCTTTTCACTGTGCTGTGTGTCCTTTGTTCTTTTATTGCTGGCCCAGACCTACTTGGAGCAGTCTTTGTTTCTACAAATTCTCTCATTCTGAGAGTGCAGAAAGGTCGTTACACACAAGAGTTGAGGTTTCACTCCTTGTTGCTAGATACTCAGCCTCTTATTTTTGCCAAAAGGCAGTTGATGAAGTCTGTAAACTTAGGTCTCAGTTCTTAACCTCTAAATCTTGATCCTCTAGTAGAAGAGATACTATTTATCACAGTGAGATTTGTGGTAACAGCAAAAGGCTCTCCCAATTCCTAAAAGATGCAATCAGTCTTTCTGGTACAAACAGAGTAATCCTGTAATTTGTAACTGATTACAGATGCATCTGGGATTTTCCCCATTATATTTTTTGAGTTGTTCTCTCTCAATTTCATAACAAGTGAAGTCAGCCCTTAAGGGACACCAGAGAGCACAGATATTTCATGTGTCTTACATCTGGATACAGATTACAATGGTGTAGTTAAGTCACATAATAGTTTTGGAAAATATGCAACTCATTGTTTTCTTTGGATCAGTAGAATGCAGCATCAACACACACACACACACACACACACACACACACACACACACACACATACACATACACTTCAATTTTTGCTTATTTCCCAAAATAGAACTCATTCCATTAAGAGTTTTATAAGTCCTTTCAGGAAAATAGGAACATATCTCATTCAACTCACAATGAAGAAAACAGCCACTGAAGATAAACTATGGCATGCATCTCCTATATTTAATTTCCTGCTTTTTGTCCAAATGCCTAAGGGTTTGATGTGTTGAAAAGGTAGAGGAATTTGGATGGAACGAGGAGAGTGACAGTTCAGTATACAAAAACTTCTGTCACCGTCTAGATCAATGTAAGATACCTAGACATTAACCTTCCAAATATTTTTGGATACTTCATATACACCACATAAGCAAAAAGAAAAAGGCCGGAAGTGGCACTGTGACTGAAGTGGTAGAGTGCTAGCCTTGACTGAAGAGCTGAGGGACAGCTCCCAGGCCCAAAGTTCAAGTCCCACAACCGGACTCAAAAAAAAAAAAAAAAGTGTCATCTTGTTTGCTTCCTATCAGGCTTTCAAAGGTGATCCTGTAAGAAAAAGGGGATAGACTCCAAAGTGAAGGAGCAAGACTGACTACCAAATCATAGCAGGACAACTCACAGTGTTTGAGAGGGTTGAGTAAATGCTGTCCTGAGCTGAAGTGGGTAGATAAAGTTTGCTGCTGGGGGCTGGGATGGTGGCTCAGTGGTAGAGAGTTTGCCTTGCATGCATGAGGCCCTGGGTTCAATTCCTCAGCACCACATAAGCAAAAAGAAAAAAGCTGGAAGTGGCGCTGTGGCTCAAGTGGTAGAGCACTAGCCTTGAGCTGAAGAGCTAAAGGACAGCGCCCAGGCCCAGAGTTCACCCACGACTGGACTCAATAAATAAATAAATAAATAAAGTTTGCTGACAAGAATTTCTGGAGTGAATATGTACAGCAAGGATGAATTCAAATGGTGTAACTCCTTAGAACAACTAATTCACAGTCTAAAAACTTAAATACTAGGAATCTGGGGGGTAGCAAAGTGAGGTGGCAGGGGAGAATGCAGCCATGATATTCAGTGCATATCCCGTGAGAAAAATTGAGGGGATGAATGGGATTGGGAAGGATTGGAGAGAATGACGAAAGGAGTGGTATTGCTCAAGATGCATTGTACTGGCATGGTGAATTATAACCCTTTGTACAACCAAAGACAATAAAAATAAAATAAAAAGTATGGAATAGACTGAGGCAAAATGTGCTTCGATAAAAATATTCTGGCCATGTTTTGGGATAGAGCCTTACAGTATAGGAAAATGATTAATGTCCCTTGAAGAAAGAATGAAGAGCCAGGCAACAGTGGCTGATGCCTGTAATCCTAGCTACTCAGGAGGCTAAGATCTGAGGATCACGGTTCAATGCCAGCCTGGGCAAGAAACTCCATAAGATTCTTATCTCCAATAAACCACCAGAAAACTGGAAGTGGCACTGTGGTTAAAGTGGTAGAGGACTAGCCTTGAGCTCAGGGACAACACCCAGGCCCAGGATTCAAGCCCCACAACTGACAAGAAAGAAAGAAAGGGAGAAAGAGGGAAAAAAAGGAAGGAAGGAAGAAAGAAAAAAAGAAAGAAAGAAAGAAAGAGAGAGAGAGAGAGAGAAAGAAAGAGAAAGAGAAAGAAAGAGAGAGAAAGAGAGAGAAAGAGAGGGAGAGAGAAAGGGAGAAAGGAAGGAAGGAAGGAAGGAAGGAAGGAAGGAAGGAAGGAAGGAAGGAAGGAAGGAAGGAAGGAAGGAAGGAAGGAAGGAAAAGAGCTAGGCAGGGTATGAGTCAGGGTTCTAATGAAAAATGCATAAAGAAATTAAAGCAAAGGGGCTGGGAAGGTGGTTCAGTGGTAGAGCGCTTGCCTTGCATGCTCGAGGCCCTGGGTTCGATTCCTCGGCACCACATAAGAAAAAAACCAGAAGTGGCGCTGTGGCTCAAGTGGTAGAGCGCTAGCCTTGAGCTGAAGAGCTGAGGTACAGCGCCCAGGCCCAGAGTTCAGGTCCCACGACCAGACCCCTCCCCCCCCCGCAAAAAAAAAGAAATTAAAGCAAAAATCATATTATGTGTGAGATGCACCACTGATCTGAAGATGAAAGGCTGCCACATGGTAAACTCTAATGGCTTGAATCCTACTATAGATACCATAAACCCTTGATACAAATGGGAAAGAAGTAGTTAGTACTCTCAGGAGATTGGCTTATGGGTGTTCAAGAAACAAAACTTCTTCATTACACACTCTGAGGGTCATGTGAAGAGTTCTCTTGGGCATCACCACAGAGATGAGACTTATTTTTATTAGTAATACACAGAAAATGCATCTGCTGGAGTTGTTTACTGTTTATTCTGATCCATACACATTTGCCCCACTCAGTTGGAGTAATAAACTATAATCTGAAAAGTTGCATGAGATCACCTAGAAAATCATTCTTACTTAGCTTTTCTTCTAGAAGTTGGTTTGTTTGATACAGTGATTAATTGAGATTGATCATGGTGAAACAAAGTTGGAGCTGTGACCTCTCAACATCCCATATGAGAAAGACATAAATGGAACTGCATTACATGGCAGGTAAAATAGATATTCTGAACTATTCCTGTGGCAATCTGAGTATAAAGGCAATCTCTCTCAGAGGTGAGTTTCTCAACTTTATTTTCATGACCATATTAGCTATTTTTCAAAGACACACTGCAATGCTCACAAGAGGAAAGCTAAAGTTACTTGTTTCAACTAAATATTCTGATAGTCAAAGAGTCAGAAATACCCCTTTCCTTTTTCCTTTACTGGAGAATTGAAAAGTACTTTGAAAAATATATTTAGTGTCATTGAACATTTCTGAGTTCACTGCTGGTAGCATTTACAGAAGCCACATGGGAACATAGAAACTTTACTCTCAAAAGCAGAGATGAGTGCAAGTAATGACCTACATTTTATACCCTAGGTTGGGTGACAAAGTAAGTTGAAATGATAGTGAATTCCACTTGCAAAAAGTCTAGAATTCCCCTTTGAGTCCTTCCTCTCCCACTCTACTACTTACAAGTGTCACCAGGATCTTTGCTTTTACTTCTTAGAAATCTCTTTAACCTGTCTACTGAAATTCTATTTTCACCACTAACAACTAACTTTTACTGTCAATAGGACTCTCACCACCACCACCACCACCACCACCACCACCACCACCACCACCACCACCACCACCACCACCACCACCACCACCACCACCACCACAACAGTCTCCTACGTCCTGTTACTATGTTCTCTCAATGACATACAGAGAGGTATTTTCTTAGCCCCAATAATAACTGGTACCTAGCATACATGTAGTAAACACTAGCTGCAATGGAGTCAATTAGTAAAGGAATAATATTCTGGCCCTAAAGTAACTGTAGTTTCTGAGTTGTTATTATAGCTGTTAGACTAGTTTTCTTCCCCAGAATTAGAACTGGATTTCCTTTGGTTCAATGAATCACATGACAAGTTGATATTGCAGGTCCCTGCTAACCTATTATTTGACCTAATTCTGCTTACAGCAGTGAATGGAGCTCATGTACAACTAAGAGTATCAGTGACTTTGCTAGTAGATTACTAGCAAACAGTGGGAAAAATATTAGGTATTACCACAAAGTCATGAGTCCTTCTCTGCAGTATATGTCTGAGATCATGTGTCCAAATCCTTTGAATCTCAGTGGTTCTGAAAATACTGTGGCTGATGGAATACATTTGGATTGACACTGAACTGGCACTCAAGTCCAGGACTTCAGAGGTGGAGAACTTCCATTTTATACTTCAGGAGATACATTTGTCAGAGCCCTGGGCTACCATGGGGAAAGATCCTGTAGAGAGATACATAGAAAAGCCCTGGGTCCAGTTAAAGCAGACGTCAACCAACTCAACTAAGATATAAGACATATTAATGAACCTTCTTGAACTTTCTAGATATGAACAAACACCATCTGCGTATAACTTGAATATTGTATCCGTTGATTGAATGAATAAATCAATGCTCCATGAGGCAGAAGAATTGTCTTACAAAGTTCTACCCAAATTATAATTGACAGATTTTTAAACTTAAACTATTAAGTGTTTGTTAGTTCATTAAGTAAAAACACATAACAGGGCAAGCAGGTAATTTAATTCTGTACTGCAAAGAAGGCATGGTCCTTTGCTCCCTTCCTTCTTTAAAAGAGAAGATTGTAACTGCTAAGCAATATTGTATACCATGAAACCATAATCACTACTTAGGATGGGTATGATGATTAGTGACTTCGCATCAGCAGCAGCAGACTCCTAGCTGTTCTCTAGGAAAGTTCATTTAAACCGTCACAATCTCAAAATTTTCTCATCTAGATAACCCCTGAGTGAGAAATGTTATCATAATAATATCCAGTTTAATTCCAATCCAAGTGTTCTCCATTTGATAAGTCAATTCAGATAGTGCATGATGCAGTGGTCATAGGTGTACTTATCAGATGTTGATTCATCATATGATCATGATTTCTAAGTTTATTGGAGGATGTGCAGCATTTTCAGAAATGAGACTCAAAGAGCTTTCTAGCACCCTCTGCCAGTCTATCCATCAAATCACTAACAGCAAATAAGAGAAAATCCCAGCAATTTTCCTACAGAGTCCAGACTTCCTTTATATCATCTAAATCTAATATGTGTCAGAATATGGTTGCTTGTTTCTATCACTGGTCTATTCCCAGTGTCTAGAACAGGGCCTAGGGCATAATAGGTACTCAAAAATACTATTGGTTAACTACATGGTGCACTAGGAAAAAAATAAGGCACAATTCTGGCAGAAAGGTCACTCTGTAGGGTTTCAAATATTATAACAGAATATTTCATTGTAAAGCTTTAAAGTTTATTTTATAATATTTAGAAGTTACAAAGATAATAGATGATAGCATAATGAATGCACATGAGCTGCCATCCAATTTTAGAAACAATATATTACTAATAATGTGATCCTTCTAGGTACCTTCCTACTCTCATTTGCAATGTTTTTAAAACATTTAATTATCCCTCTTCTATAATAACCATTATGCTTAATTTTGGTGCTTAGTAATATCATATATTTCTTCATAATCTTATTACATCTGTGCCTTTAAGCTTGAAGAGTATTGTTTTGTATGTTCCAAATTTGATTATCCTTCAATGTAAATTCTTCTATAATTTGCTCATTCTTTAGAAGTTCTATACAAAACTCCACATTCTACTTCCTAAGCTCATTGTTCCTCATGACTTTTTATCTTAAAATATTTCACAAAGACAAAAAGTACTACAACAAAACCAAATGAACACATCTAAAGAAGCTAAACACTAGACCCTAGGCATATCATCTTAATCTGCTTCCCCATAGGCATTTATATTTTGTATCTGCAAATAATCTGTAATGTTAATTTTATGTTTTATTTTTTTAAACTTCATACAACATTCTTCTAGAAATAAAACAATAAATGCTACCTTTTGAGGCTCTATGTTTTATATACAGGCACTATTTCCAATTTCCTATGAGTAAGAGCCCTTTACTTCAGCTCAAGTCCCCTTCATAGTCATTAAAATCTCTTTCTATTCTGCAGAAACTTTCAGATGCTATAAAGCAATCTCTCTCTCAATGTTCTCTCTCTCATGTGTGCATTTCCATTGCTTTCTTGTAAGGTTATGCATTTTAAAATATATTTGTTTTACCTTCTGTAGAGGTGCTTTTCAAGATGATTAATCTGCTAAATTTATCAAAGTAAAAGTCTTGAAAGTATTCCTAAATGTTTCATATATACTGTAGACAGCACAAACCATTATTTCCCATGAGAATTTCACAAATTAAATAGCTGGCATGTTTGTAAAACAACTATTAGATGTTTTTAAAGGAGTGAAAAAATGATCTAAACAACTGACATTTCAATGCTAATATTTTATATAATCAGGTACAGTGCCCATTCCCTAAGTTCAAAAACCTGAGAACTAGGACAGAAAGAGAAAAGAGAGAGAGAGACCATTCTATTCCACATTAAGGATATAACCAATTGGCTTGTTTGTGTACAGACAGGGATAAATATCTATAGGGAAGAATTTAGGTGGGTACCAAGTCATCTGCCTCTAAGCTAAATTGTTCTTCATCCTCAGTCATCTTTCTACATCCTTTAGACTGATTGTTTCTAACTGACATGAACTAAATAACTCTTGAGCTAGGACCACCCAACATTTCCTTGTTGTCTGAGAAAATCAACAAAGCTCTTATTATACAGTAAATTTATAAATCTATAAAAAAAAGTCAGACTGTTGAAAATGGATTAAAAATGGAAATTTTGACAAATTTTGACAAAGTTTCTAGCCACAAAAGAACTCTAGGGCAAAATAAGCTTGGAAAACTCCAAATCCTAAACTCTTCTGTTTTTGGAGACAACACATGGATCAGCATATTAAGAACTCTGACAAGTCCAGCAATGAAGAATCCTTTTAAATTTGGGGTAACACATCCATTCTTCCATTTTATTTTATAATTTGAGTCTTTCGTGGAAATGCTTTAATATTTGAAGAGGAAAATGTTTTCTTTAATGTAGTTGAAGTAAGCAGATGTTAGAAAGTAAAATAACTTCCAAAGACATGAGTTTATTTTTAAAAATCCACCTCATATTCACTATGTGGCCAAACATATTTAATCACTCCACAGAAGCTTATAATTACTATGCATTTTTAACCACTGACCTTGTGGAAATAAACATAGCATTCTCGGTGTTAGAAAAACAGACAAAAGCTAAATAAAGATGATATCTTCACAGAGGCATCACTCTAGCGGGAAAATATAAAATTAAAACTGGCCTTCAGCATGGATTGAAATATGCTTCCAAAATAAACTTCAAGTTGGGCACTGGTAGCTCCCACCTGTAAACCTAGCTACTAAGGTGGCTGAGATCTGAGTATTGCAGTTTAAAGCCAACCACAACAGGAAAGTCCATGAGACTCTTACCTCTAATAAACTACTCAGAAAATGCTGCAAGTGGCACTATGGCTCAAGTGGTAGAGTGCTAGCCTTGAGCCAAAGAAGCTCAGGGACAGCACCTAGGTCCAGAGTTCAACCGCAGAACCAGCACACACACACTCACACACACTCACACACACACACACACACACACACACACACACACACACACACACACACACACACACACACACAGAAAAGAAAATGAAAAGAAAGAAAAGAAAAAGAAAACTTTTAATTATGAGGTAAGTTGAGAGCCAGTGTTTGGATAACAATCTTGCAAACTCCTAAACTGACTCCCTGTCTCTCAGCATCTACTTCAACCTTTGAGCTCAAACTCCACCCTTCTCTACTCCTGTGACTTGCAGCTAGTTATGTTGAAACTCTGTGCCATTGCTTCCTTTCCTGTGAATAACTGGGCTAATGGTCACAATTAGATAATAGAATTCTTGGGAGGATCAAATAGTATCATACTTTGCAACAGAGCACACAACACTTAGTGAATATTTAATACCTATTAACCCAGTGGTGTTTTGGGTTCTGTTGTAAAGTATATGGGGAATTAGGTGCTATAGAGTCAGTGAAGAGGAGTGATATGTGGATAGGTAAAAGCTTGTCTGCTGGACAATCATGGATGGTCTATCAGCTATGAACCAATTACTGACTTTACTTTCTATATCTGAGATGCCTCCTATGGAAAACAGACAGGGAAGCACTTAACTGAGCATTATTGTGAAGATTAACATAATAAAGCACATGGAAGAGGAAAAGAGAAAACATTCTTTTGGGGGGGTCCGGTGGTGGGGCCTGAACTCTGGGTCTGGGCACTGTCCCTCAGCTCTTCAGCTCAAGGCTAACGCTCTACCACTTGAGATACAGCGCCATTTCCGGCTTTTTTCTTTTTTCTTATGTGATGCTGAGGAATCAAACCCAGGGCCTCATGCATGCAAGGCAAGCGCTCTACCACTGAGCTACCTTCCCAGCCCAAGAGAAAACATTTTTAAAACATCAGTTATTATTATTTTTAAAGGCCTAGACTATGTTATAAAGGGAGTGTGCTACAACTATAACTTGGGCAAAAACACAGTGTCACCAAATGATAGGCTATAGATATTGTTACTGATTCCAATACATAAACTCTGGAAAAGAGTGACTGAAGTAAGGATAATAGTTTGAACTGACTCATGGAACACAATAAAAAAGAGAAATACAGGTCTCATATATAAAATATACCTGGAACTCAAAAAAATAAAAACCCCAACAATAAATCTTCAAAGAAACAACTGCCCAATAAATAAGTGGGCTAAAGACTTAAAGAGAAACTTCTCTGAAGAGGAAAGATGGATGGCCAATAGACACATGAAGAAATGCTCAACCTCCCTAGCCATAAAAGAAATGCAAATCAAAACAACATTGAGATACTACCTCACCCCAGTTAGAATGGCTATAATTGAGAGCTCTAATAACAACAGATGCTGGAGGGGATGTGGACAGAAGGGAACCTTACTGCATTGTTGGTGGGAGTGTAAACTTGTTCAACCACTTTGGAAAGCAGTATGGAGGTTCCTCAAAAGACTTCACATAGAGCTCCCCTATGACCCAGCAATCCCACTTTTGGGCATTTACCCAAATGTTTACAAACAAGACCACACTAAAGCTACCAGCACAACTATGTTTATTGTAGCGTTATTTACCATAGCTAAGATATGGAACCAACCCAGATGCCCCTCAGTAGATGAATGGATCAAGAAAATGTGGTATATATGCACAATGGAATTCTATGCCTCCATCAGAAAGAATGGCATTGCCCTATTTGTTAGGAAATGGAAAGATTTGGAAAAAACTATATTAAGTGAAGTAAAGCATGCGCAAAGAAACATAGGTCCCATAGTTTCCCTTATTTGCAATAACTAGTATATGTCTGAGAGAAGCAGAAATGGTCACATAAGTTGACATTAGGTGAAATGAACCCCAAGATAAGGACTCAAATGGTTTTTCTTTCTTGCTATTGTTTCTAACATAGTTATAAGATGATTTCTTTGTTGCTTTATATGTCCCTTCCCACGGTATAACTCATGTTTTCACCATATTTGATGTTGTTATAATTTGTGGAGGGGAAGGGAAAAAAATTGTTTAAATAGGGATACAGGTGGACCCATTGCAACAATGAGATGTACAAGACGTTATGTCGAAAAACAAACTTTACAACTTTGGCACAGGGTGAGGGGCAAGGGGGGGAGATGGGAAGGATGGGAAGAGGAAACAAAGGAGAAGGCCACAATGCTCGATACGAAATGTACTCATTACCTTGCTGATGTAACTGTAACCCTTCTGTTTGGTATTTTCACAATAAAAGATAAACACGGAAGTGGCGCTGTAGCTCAAGTGGTAGAGCGCTCGCCTTGAGCTGAACAGCTGAGGGACAATGCCCAGGCCCAGAGTTCAAGCCCCACGACCAACAAAAAAAAAAAAAAAAAGATAAATAAACAAAAATAAAAACCAAAAAAACAGAAATACAGAAATGCATCACTGCGTATATTGAACCAGCTTTGCATCCCTGAAATGAAACCTGTTTGATCGTGTGTATAATTTTTTTGGCTGAATTGTTGAAGTCAATTGGCCAAAATTTTGTTGAGAAGTTTTGCATCAATGTTCATCAAAGAAATGGGTCTATGGTTCTCTTTCCTTGATGAGTCCCTGCCTGGTTTTGGGATGAAGGTTATGATGGCTTCATAGAATGTGTTCGGTAGTGAACTTTCTCTTTCAATTTCATTGAAGAGTTAGAGGAGTATTGGTGTGAGCTCTGCTTTGAAGGCCTTGTAGAATTCTGCTGTAATTCCATCTGGTCCTGGGCTTTTCTTAGATGGGAGGTCTCTTATTGCTGTTTCTATTTCAATGCTTGATATGGGCCTGTTAAGATGGTTTAACTCATCTTGGTTTAGTTTTGGCATGTCAATATTTGCTAGGAAAAGGTCCATTTCTGCCAAGTTCTCAAACTTATTATCATAAAGTTTTGATAAGCATTCCCTTATAATGTTCTGAATCTTGGTTGTTTCTCTGGTGATGTTTCCATTCTCATCCCTGAGTTTATTTATTTGGGTGTGTTCTCTTCTTTTTCTGATAAGATTTGCTAAGGGTCTGTCAATTTTGTTAATTTTTTCAAAGAATCAACTCTTTGTTTTGTTGATTCTTTCTATAGTTTTTTGGATTCTAATTCATTTAATTCTGATTTAATTTTCATTATTTCTTTCCATCTACTGGTTTGGGGTTTATCTTGCTGGTCTTTTTCAAGGAGGTTCAGATGTCTCATTAAATTGTTGGTTTCACATCTCTCCAATTTGTTGATGTAGGAACTCAGAGCTATAAACTTGCCTCTGAGTAGTACTGCCTTTGCTGTGTCCCAGAGGAGCTGGTAATTTGTGTGCTCATTTTTGTTGAATAGCATGAACATTTGAATTTCCTTTCTAATCTCTTCCTTGACCCACTCATGATTCACCAGTGTGTTGTTCAGTTGTTACCGGACTTTCTTTGGTGACGTTTGGTGTTGAGTTCTAATTTTATTCCCTTGTGGTCAGAGAGAATGCAAGGTATAACTTCAATGTTTCTGAATTTGGACAAGTTTGCTTTGTGGCCTAAAATGTGGTCTATTTTAGAAAATGTTCCATGTGCTGCTGAGAAAAACATGTATTCTGATGCTGCTGGGTGAAATATTTGGTAGATGTCTGTTAAATCTAGTTGATCTATGCAGTTGTTTAGATCTGTGGTTTCTCTGTTGAGTTTTTGCCGAGTTGATCTATCTAGTGGGGAGAGTGGTGTGTTAAAATCCCCAACAATTAATGTCTTTGGATCTATGTGGGATTTGAGGGAAAGTACACCCCTTTATGATGAAGGTTTTGGAAAAATTAGGAATCCATGGAACATTCCTCAATATAATAAAGGCTGTATATGACAAACCTACAGCCAGCATTATACTTAATGGTGAAAAACTAAAGCCAAAACAAGACAAGGATGTCCACTATCTCCACTTCTCTTCAATCTAGTATTAGAATGCCTAGCTACAGCAATAAGACAAGATGCAAACATAAAGGAGATCCAAATAGGGAAAGAAGAAATAAAACTCTCCCTCTTTGCAGATGACATGATCTTGTATTTAAAGAATCCCATAGACTCCACTCCCAAATTACTCAAGCTGATTCAAACCTTTGGCAAAGTAGCAGGGTATAAAATTAACCTCCAAAAATCAATGGCTTTTCTGTATGCCAACAATGAGAAAAGTGTGGATGAAATTAGGAAAGCAACTCCATTTGTAATAGCCCCACAAAAAATAAAATACCTAGGAATTAACTTAACCAAAGAAGTGAAGGACCTCTGTCATGAAAAAGGAAAAAGGAAATCAAAGAGAACTTAGAAAATGGCAAAACCTCCCATGCTCCTGGATTGGAAAGATTAACATCGTGAAAATGGCAATACTTCCCAAGGCTATCTACAAATTCAATGCGATACCTATCAAAATTCCAACCCCATTCTTCAAGGATATAGAAGAGGCAATCCAAAAATTCATATGGAACAATAGAAGACCCCGCATAGCAAAAACGCTCCTCAAAGGAAAGAACACTGCTGGAGGAATATCAATACCAAATTTCAAACTCTACTATAAAGCCATAGTAATCAAAACAGCTTGGTACTGGCACAAGAACAGACCTCAGGACCAATGGAATAGAATTGAAAACCCAGAAATGAACCTGCAGACATATAGCCATCTAATCTTTGATAAGGGAGCTAAAAAAATAGAATGGAAGAAAGACAGCCTCTTCAGTAAATGGTGCTGGCAAAATTGGTTAACTACTTGTAGAAAACTAAAGCTAGATCCTTATATATCACCCTGCACCAGAATCAACTCCAAATGGATCAAAGACCTAGGAGTCAAAGCAGACACTGATAATCTTTCACTGATTCTCCATGTTGAATCAATAATTGCCTTTTAATTTTTCTTATATAAGCTCCCAGGGATATAGTCCTGGAAATTACACTGTACATCACAACCATGTACAGTCATTATAAAGCATGCTGATGCCTAGGAACTGCTCTGTTATCTTAGAGCAGGACCTGGACATCTGTATTTTTTTTCAAATATCTGAGATTATTTCAGTGTACAGCTGGAGCCAAGATCTGACTTAGAAGAGATAGCACCAGAATTGAAATCAGTGGTCATCAAAAACCTTTATTCTCACAGCTGCTAGCTATGAGTATATCAACATGATGAATAATTTTTGTCTTTTTCTAACACTCTAACAAAATCAAACTTTCTGATTTTTTCCTTTCATTTAGTAAAAAGGACAGGAAGGAGAAGAAAGAAGAAAATTCCTTTTCTATCATCTTGACTCAACCAATATTGATTCTGCATCTGCTATGGGACATTGTTTCCTCTTTCAAGTATATAGTAATTAACGATATAGCTTCCACAGTGTAATGAAGGAATTTGTGGTCTAGTACATTGCTTACCTAATAGACACTTTTCACATATTCACTTCTGGTTAAATTTAATTTGTGGATACATCTTTTTGACAGTACTAGGGTTTAAACTCAGGGCCTCACACTAAGTAGGCCAGCACTCTACCTCTAAGCCACATATCACTCTTAGCCATTGCCTGGATTGTGATCCACTATAGGTGGAATAATAGGCACTCAGTGCCATGTCCAGGACCCCACTATTGATTGAGAAGAGGTCTCATAAACTTTTGCCAAGAGTGGCCTTGAACTACGAGTCTCCCAATTTCAGCCTCCCAAGTAGCTAGGAATATAGGTGTGTACATACATGGATTATGTGTTTTATAGACAATTTCTTTCCATTTTCTTATTATAGTAAAATACATATATTCAGAAAAATATTGCCTTAGCCATAGTACTATGTAAAATACATATATTCAGAAAATTTACTACCTTAGCCATAAGTGCATATTTCCATGGTGGTAAATACATTCTTATTATTGTGCAACATTATCACCATTGATCTTCAGAGCTTGTTTTATCTTCCAAAACTGAAATTCTATACACCTTTTTCTCTTTTATTAGTTTATAAACATTGTACAAAGATGTTTCACTGCCATATTATTATACAATCTCTATTCCATAAACAACATACACTATATATGTATTACAATCTCTATTCCACAAACAACATACACTATATATGGATTAAGTATTTTCTCCCACTAAGTAAATCACTTTCTCACTCTATGATGTCCATTCATGTATAGGATTTAAGTTTTCTTGAAGTCTAATTTATTTTTTATTTTGTTGTTTATGTATTCACTCTTATATCCAGGAAATCATTGCCAAATTCAATGTGAAGCTTTGCTCTGTCTTTTCTCAAAGTTTTACAGTTTCTTGGAGTATATAAACAGATCTCTTAAGTAATTATTACAGTAGAAAAAAGAGAATTTTACTCTTTTATTTAGTTCCTTAAATCATAATTAGTTAAGTTTTTCACATAATATTAACTAAAGGTACAACTTCATTCTTCTGCGTGTAGATCACCAGTTTTCCCAGAGCCATTAATTAAAAGACTATTCTTTTCCTCAAAACAGTTGACTGTAAGTACGAAGGTCTATTGAACTCAGGCTTGAACTCGGGCCCTGGGCACTTGTCCCTGAGTTGCTTTTGCACAAGGCTAGTGTTCTACCACTTGAGCTAAAGAGGCACTTCTGCCTATTTCTGAGTAGTTTATTGCAGAAAATTGTCTCACAGACTTTCCTGCCCTGGCTGACTTGGAACCTTGATCCTCAGATCTCAGCCTCCTGAGTATCTAGGATTACAGGTATGAGCCACCAACACCCAGCTCCTAGTTCAATTTTTGGATGTCTATCCTTATGGTGGTTCATTATTTGTGGGTTAAAAGGGTTAAAGACAGGTTCTTGTCATGTAGCCTAGGCTGGCTTTGACCTCACTTCTCCTTCCTTCACCTCTTGTGTGATAAATTGGAGTCAGGTACCACCATGTCTAGCTTTATGTAGTTCCTTAGCTGAAATTATCATCGATGACAATTAAGTGTAGTACAAGTAAAGGGTCAAAGTAAATATCAGAGCTAGTAGAAATCTGAGCTAATAGCATAGCTTTATCCTATATGCTACATACTTAACTTACCCAGTTACTGGTCACTTGTAATTTGTACTGGTATCTTCACAATGCTCAGAAAAAACACACACAATAAAAAAAAATTAGTCAAATAGTTATAACAATGATGTTCTCCCTCTTTTCTTTCCTGTAGGCTTCTATGGTTCCTCCTTGCTTTCTCTAAACTTCCAACAGTTTCAATAGAAGCAGGTTTACATCAAAGGAAGAGATTGACCTTATTGTTTCAAATTTGAGCCTATTTTAAAAGGATAAATTCACCAGTCTGTTATCCGTGATTTTTACGTTTGTGTAAACATAGAATGCCAATGATCTTCAGCATAGAAAGCCCTGAGACAGAAACTACAGAGAGGAAAATGTCTAATCTGACATCGATTTTGTTGCCAAGTCTGGGCTATAAAAATACATTCTGTGTTTCTTTTATCCTATTGCTTCTTCATAGTAGAGCCAACAGCAGGTGTTTTCATAGAAGGGAAGCCAAGGAGCCTCAGTATTTGAGACAGCATTATAAATGCAAACAATTTGGGAAAGAGTATAAAAAAGAAGATGGAGAAGATGAAGATGAAAAGCACAGCCTGACTTTGTATTTTGCTAAGCCCCAATGAATTCAGAATTTCAGATTTTGGAATTAGATTTGAAATGTTTGATGTTTACTCTTTTCCTACTGAAGTTTGCAAGATGCTCTGAGCAATTTAGAGAACCCAAAAAGAATATAGATGTGAATACCAACCCTGAGGGTAATGCTATTCTGTCCTCTGGTTGAACAGAGCGTTTCAGCTTTTCCACGTTGTGCTTACTCCAAAAAGAAAGGTGAAATTCTCTGAGTAGGAGAAGCTCTTTGTTAAGAAATCCTCACAGGCGGGGAAGGTGGCTCAGTGGTAGAGTGCTTGCCTTGCATGCATGAGGCCCTGGGTTTGATTCCTCAGCACCACATAAGCAAAAAGAAAAAAAAAAAAAAGCTGGAAGTGGCGCTGTGGCCTTGAACTTAAGAGCTGAGGGACAGCTCCCAGGCACAGAGTTCAGACCCTACAACCGGACCCCCAAAAAAAAATCCTCACAAATATGTGGCTCCTATTTATTCTCTTAATCTCTATATGTTGATTTTCTGGCTTCATTATATCTTAAAATTTAAAAATCATTATAGAAATGGTACCAAATCTATAAAGACAGTTTAAAATAACACTATGCAAAAAAGGAGTCTTTGGAATATTTGTTATGTAAATCAGCCAAAGTATATACCTAAATTTATAGAATTAATGCATTTTTGCCATGATTCCTCAGCAGGTCAGTCTAAGGTGAAAATCAGAACTGATCACCTTTAGTTGGACAAATGCTACTTAGACTACATGGCTTTGGGTCTTTTTTGTATTATCTTCATGGATTACCAGTCTGCTCTAAATTTAAGAATTTCTACTCTGGTTGACTATGAAGTTTCTTGCTAATAATGAAATTATAACAAGAAGTCAAAATATAACTGTACCAATGTGACATTATGGGTGCATTGTATACATTCAGAGTGCGTTGTTATTCTTAATAACTATTTGTATAAAATCAAACTTTCTAAATCTTTTCCCACCAAGATATTCTGAGAGTCTTTTTTCATGTTCTGTATTCAGTCATGAAACTACTTGCTAGAGTATTGCAGCCTTAGATTCTTTTGAAGAGGATTTTCAATGGCCGATCATTTAGTAAATTTAGGACATTCAGAGGAAATGAACATTTGAATGAATCATTGACTCAAACAGAAAAAAATCTCTGTATTATTTTAAAGACTTCAGAAAATTGTAAGTCATCAGCAGCAATTTAAGTATAGTGGAACATCCCTAGATCTTTGCTCCAAGAGTAGAATGAATCACTCTTCTGAGGCTTATCTAAAAGACTCATTTCCTATCACTCTCCATAGGATATGTTTTACCTCATCAGGGAAGAACAGGAGTAAGCAAGGATTAAAGTGTACATACTAGTTAACTTTATGATCGTCCACAATTTACTGACTATTGAGATCAATATCCAAACAACTCTTCTAAATAAGGGGAATTAATCAAAATTTAAATGTTGTTTGTATATAGTCTCTAAATTTTCCAAAATAATGTATCTGTTTAAGAGATTTATTTATGCACTTCATGTATTTATTGATCTGGATTGTGTTTATGTGAAGGAATGCAACAAAAAATTAATTCTTTAGCCAAGCACTGGTGGCTCATCCTGTAATCTTAGCTACTCAGGAGGGTGAGATCTGAGGATCACAGTTCATAGCCAGCCAGGCAGGAGTTATGAGACTCATCTCTCCAATTAATCACAGAAAAAGCTGGAAGTAGCACTGTAGCTCAAGTGATAGAGTGCTAGTATTGAGCAAAAGGAGCTCAGGGACAGTGACCAGGCCCACAGTTCAAACCCAGGACCCTCAAAAAATCATTTTAAAAAATCATTAATTTCATTAATTTCAGTGTGTCATATATTTTTGTCACACCTCAATAGAATTTTTTAAACAATTGCATTAGAACTTCTGTAACAATAAATTTGGTAAATTATTTGCAGGTCAGCAGTGAATTTTCTAACACAAGTGATGTTGGTTCAGAAGTTTGAGATCTGAAGATTGCAATTCAAAGCCAGTCCAGACAGGAAAATCCATGAGACTCTTTTCTGCAATTAATCACACAAAAACACAGGAAGTAGAACTATGGCTCAAATGGTAGGGACCTTGCCTTGAGCAAAAAAACTCAGGAACTGTGCCTAGGCCCCAAATTCAAGCCCTAGGACCAACACACTCATACACACACACACACACACACACACACACACACACACACACACACACACACACACACACAAAGAAGAAGAAGAAGAAGAAGAAGAAGAAGAAGAAGAAGAAGAAGAAGAAGAAGAAGAAGAAGAAGAAGAAGAAGAAGAAGAAAGGAAGGAAGGAAGGAGAAGGAGGAGGAACAAGAGGAAGAGGAGAATGAGGAAGAAGAGGAGGAGGGGGAAGAAGAACAACAACAACAAGAACAACAACAAGAAGAAAAAAAAGAAGAAGAAGAACAAGAAGGAGAAAGTAGTTAGGTACCAGCGCAAAGGCTGGGGGCCTGTAATCCTAGCTACTCAGGAGGCTGAGATATGAAGATCCCAGTTCAAAGCCAGCCCTGGCAGGAAAGTCTGTGTGACTCTAAGCTCTAATTGACCATAAAGAGCTGGAAGTAGAGCTATGGCTCAAGTGGCAGAATGAAAAAAAGCTCAGACATTTGGGTAAATGCCCAAAAGTGGGATTGCTGGATCATAGGGGAGATCTATGTGAAGTCTTTTGAGGAACCTCCATACTGCTTTCCAAAGTGGTTGAACAAGTTTACATTCCCACCAACAATGAAGTAAGGTTCCTTTCTGTCCACATCCCCTCCAGCATCTGTTGTTGTTAGAGTTCTTGATTTTTGCTGTTCTAACTGGAGTGAGGTGATATCTCAATGTTGTTTTGATTTGCATTTCTTTTATGGCTAGGGATGTTGAACATTTCTTCATGTGTCTATTGGCCATCCTTCTTTCTTCTTCAGAGAAGCTACTTTTTAAGTCTTTCGCCCACTTATTTATTGGGCAGTTGTAAGACCACACTAAAGTTACCAGCACAACTATGTTTATTGCAGCATTATTTACCATAGCTAAGATATGGAACCAACCCAGATGCCCCTCAGTAGATGAATGGATCAAGAAAATGTGGTATATATACACAATGGAATTCTATGCCTCCATCAGAAAGAATGACATTTCCCCATTTGTTAGGAAATGGAAAGGTTTGGAAAAAATTATATTAAGTGAAGTAAGCCAGGCCCAAAGAAGCATAGGTCCCATGGTTTCCCTTATTTGCAATATCTAGTATAGGTATGAGTCAAGCAGAAAAGGTCAGATAATGTGATGTTAGGAAAATGAACCCTTAAATATGTATTTTAATGTTTTCGTTTCTTTCATGCATGTGTTTCTAACGCATTTATAAGATTATTTCTTTGTTGCTTTGTATGTCCCTCCCCCACAGTGTAACCCCCGCTTTCACTATATTTGATGTCAGTATAACATGTGGAGGAGATGGGGGCAAACAAGTCGTTTAAGGATTCAGGTGGACCTGTTGCAACAATGAGAAGTACAAAATGTCATGTCAAAACCAGCTTTACAATGTCGGGGGGGGGGGGAGGGGGGTATAATTGGGTGGGGGGAGGGGGGAGGCTGGGAAGGGAGGTGAAGGGTAAACAAAGGAGGAGGCTGCAATGCTTGGTAAGAAATGTATGCATTATCCTGCCCATGTAATTGTAGCCCCTCTGTACAGTATGTTCTCAAATAAAATAAAATAATATTAAAAAAAAAAAGCTCAGAAACAGTGATCAAACACTGAGTTAAAGCACCAGAACTAAATAAATACATAAATGCATAAGGAAATGATCCAGAACTGAAGAAAATTTCATACAAATGATTTGAACTTGCAGTTTATAGAAAAAGAAAAGAAATACAAGAAAGCTTAAACAGTATATAATGGTCAGTTCTTTTTTTTTTTACTTTTTTTCTTTTATATTTATTTTATTTTATTGTAAAGATGCTCTACAGAAGGGTTATAGTTACATAAGCAAGGTAAAAGGTAATGAGTACATTTCTTTTTTATTTAAAATATATAGATAGATAGGTAGATAGACAGACAGACACAGAGAGAGAGAGAGAGAGAGAGAGAGAGAGAGAGAGAGAGAGAGAGAGAGAGAGAGAGAGAGAGAGAGAGAGAGAGACTTTTTTTGTTATTGGTTGTAGGGCTTGAACTCTGGGCCTGGGCACTGTCCCTGAGCTCTTCAGCTCAAGGCAAGAACTCTACCACTTGAGCCACAGTGCCACTTCTAGTTTTCTGGTGGTTTATTGGAGATAAGAGTTTCACAGGCTTTCCTGCCCAGGCTGGCTTTGAACAGTGATCATCAGATCTCGGCCTCTGGAGTAGCTAGGGTTACAAGTGTGAGCCACCAGCACTCTGCATTATTTTAAATATATATTTTTATTGAAAAGATATTGTACAGAGAGGTTACAGTTACATGAGCAAGGTAATGAATCCATTTCCTATCAAGCATTGTTACCCCTCCTTTGTTTTTCCCCCTACAATCCTTTTCCTCCCCACCTCCCAAACTCCTTCCTCCCTCCCAAAATTGTAAAGTTCATTTTCAACATAGGATCATTATTATAAGAGAAATTAAAATAAAGGTTAATTGCAATAGCATTATTTGGCCACCCAATTGTGAAAGATAAAAATTTTGCTAATTGTTTACAAACAAGACCACACTAAAGCTACCAGCACAACTATGTTTATTGCAGCATTATTTACCATAGCTAAGACATGGAACCAACCCAGATGCCCCTCAGTAGATGAATGGATCAAGAAAATGTGGTATATATACACAATGGAATTCTATGCCTCCATCAGAAAGAATGACATTTCCCCATTTGTTAGGAAATGGAAAGGTTTGGAAAAAATTATATTAAGTGAAGTAAGCCAGGCCCAAAGAAGCATAGGTCCCATGGTTTCCCTTATTTGCAATATCTAGTATATGTATGAGTCAAGCGGAAAAGGTCAGATAATGTGATGTTAGGAAAATGAACCCTTAAATATGTATTTTAATGTTTTCGTTTCTTTCATGCATGTGTTTCTAACGCATTTATAAGATTATTTCTTTGTTGCTTTGTATGTCCCTCCCCCACAGTGTAACCCCCGCTTTCACTATATTTGATGTCAGTATAACATGTGGAGGAGATGGGGGCAAACAAGTCGTTTAAGGATTCAGGTGGACCTGTTGCAACAATGAGAAGTACAAAATGTCATGTCAAAACCAGCTTTACAATGTCGGGGGGGGGGAGGGGGGTATAATTGGGTGGGGGGAGGGGGGTAAAATTGGGTGGGGGGAGGGGGGAGGCGGGGAAGGGAAGTGAAGGGTAAACAAAGGAGGAGGCTGCAATGCTTGGTAAGAAATGTATGCATTATCCTGCCCATGTAATTGTAGCCCCTCTGTACAGTATGTTCTCAAATAAAATAAAATACAATTAAAAAAAAAAAAGAAAAAAAAAGAAAAAAAAATTTTGCTAATTGTAGGTAACAAGACCATGACCAACAGACACTTTTATTATATTGAAATGTTAACTGATACTAATTTTATGGAATGAATTCAGTTCTGTTTCTGAAACTTCATCCTATAGATATGTTCAAGCAGGGTTAAATTGACACATAAGGTGTATATTAATAGTCTATGATTCACAAAAGAAGTCAGAAAACATTAATGTTTGCTTGTAAGCACATACAATAAACCTGGAAAGATATACCAGAAACACAGCCATCATTGATTGCTCTAGAAAGGAGTACTGGGTGGCTAGGGAGAAAAGCTTCACAAAGAATGTTTAATAAAATTGACATTTGTATCCTTTGGATATTAAACCAAATAAATATGTCATTTTAGTAAATCTGAAATGACATGCAACTTGAAATAGGTCAGAAGCATAGTGATGCACAGAGAGATCTTATCCTAATGCTTGGGGTGCAGGTCAGTGGAAAATCACCAAGATTCTTTTGTTTTGCTTACACAGTGTGTTGATTTTTAGTGAATTTTTATATTTCTAGAGAGTAATTATTGTTACAAAAAAACTGAATTGCTAAAACAAAAACTTATACAAAGGTTTTGAACTTATATTTCTCAGAAATCACAAAGGCAGGGGTAGAGAAACTAGAATTCAAGCTTATTTTCCATCAAGATTTAATGGCAACACTTCTCTCTCTAGTTCCTACTATCTATAACACTTTGTAGTCTTCTATTGATATTCTAATTTTTTCTAGCTGGACTATCTATCTATCTATCTATCTATCTATCTATCTATCTATCTATAGATAGATAGATAGATAGACAGACATACAGATATAATTTTCTCCTTTAGTTCAGAACTGAGTCCTGGTTTTAGTAAATTTCATGTGATGGCCATGTCTCTTCGATTTTCA
This sequence comes from Dipodomys merriami, assembly GCF_024711535.1. Classification (NCBI taxonomy): domain Eukaryota; kingdom Metazoa; phylum Chordata; class Mammalia; order Rodentia; family Heteromyidae; genus Dipodomys; species Dipodomys merriami. The sequence continues at coordinate 1,541,801 of NW_027204159.1, read as the reverse complement.
CAGCTTTTTAAAGTTATTTTTTAAATGGTATTTTCAAATTATATTATCCCTATATATACTTTTCTAAAGTACAAAATTCTGTATTTTGTGTTGTCTATGCTTTCTCTTGGTGAGATTACGGTTTGTGTGTGTGTGTGTGTGTGTGTGTGTGTGTGTGTGTGTTTTGTCAGTCGTGGGGCTTGAACTCTGAGCTTGGGCTCTGTCCCTGCGCTCTTCAGCTCAAGGCAAGTGCTCTACCGCTTGAGCCACAGCGCCACTTCCGGTTTGTTTTTATTGGAGGTAAGAGTCTCACGGTCTTTCCTGCCTGGGCTGGCTTTGAACCGTGATCCTCAGATCTCAGCCTCCTGAGTAGCTAGGATTACAGGTGTGAGCCACCGGCGCCGGGATGGTTTTTGTATTCTTAACTGAAGTACTCTTTAGGAAAGTGGGTTCAGTCTTCCTGGACACATACAATGTTGTTTTTCATGTTCTTCATTACGCCAATTTTGATCACCTTGTCAAAGTATTGCCCAATTTCTCCCCTCTGTTACTCCTGGGATTTCTTCCTCAGTTCCAATCAATAGTCTGTAGGAAGGCATGTTTTTATGTTTTATTGTAAAAATAGTGTACAGAGGGGTTACAGTTACATGAGTAATGAGGACATTTCCTATCGAGCATTGTTACCTCCTCCTTTATTTTTCCCTTACTATCCCTTCCCTCACCACCACCCCAACTCCCCCAACCACCCCCAAATTGTAAAGTTCATTTTCAGCATGCTGTCTTGTACATCTCATTGTTACAATGGGTCAACCTGTATCCCTGTTTAAACGTTTTGTTTTTCCCTTCCCTTCCCCAAATTAGAAAAATGTATATACAATATACAGGACACCAACGTCAAATAGAGTGAAAACAGGGGTTATACCATGGGGGAAGAACATACAAGAGAAAGAAAAAAAATCACATAGTACATTTTAGATATGTTAAAAACAATAGCAAGAAAGAATAAAACAAGTTGTGCCCCTATCTTGGGGTTCATTTCACTTAACATCATCTTATATGGTCATATGTGCATAGCTTTTGACCTTTTCTGCTTGTCTTAGAAACATAATAGTTATTGCAAATAAGGGAAACCATGGGGCCTATGTTTCTTTGGGCCTGGCTTACTTCACTTAGTATAATTTTTTCCAAGTCTTTCCATTTCCTAACAAATGGGACAGTGTCATTCTTTCTGATGGAGGCATAGAATTCCATTATGTCTGTGTGTGTGTGTGTGTGTGTGTCACATTTTCTTGATCCATTCATCTACTGAGGGGCATCTGGGTTGGTTCCATATCTTAGCTATTGTAAATAATGCTGCAAAAACATAGTTGTGCTGGTAGCTTTAGTGTGGCCTTGTTTGTGATCATTTGGGTAAATGCCCAAAAGTGGGATTGCTGGGTCATAGGGGAGCTCTATGTGGAGTCTTTTGAGGAACCTCAAAAAAATCCTATAACACATGAGGCTAAACTACACACTGTTCAACCACCAATGGGTCATGGAAGATATTAGAAAGGAAATTCAAATGTTGATGATATTAAACAAAAATTTTCTTAATGAAGACCCAGAAACACAACATATCAAAGAAAGGTTTGACAAATGTGGTTGCATTAAGCTGCAGGCCTTCTCCATGGCAACGGACATACCTAGCAAGACCAACAGAAAGCCCATGGACGGGGAAAAGATGTTCATTAGCTATACAACAGACAAGGACCTCATATCTAAAATATACTAATAAGTCAAAAAATTAAATCCTCCAAAAACAAATCCTCAACAAAACAACTGCCATATTAATAAGTGGTCTAAAGACTTAAAAGGACTTCTCTGAAAAAGAAATAAGAATGGCTAACTAACACAGGAAGAAATGCTCAACTTCTCTGGCCATAAAAAAAAAATGTAAATCAAAACAAGATTGAGATTCCACCTCACCCCAGTTAGAATGGCTATAATCAAGAAATCTAATAACAGATGCTAGAGGGGATGGAGCCAAAGGGGAGCTCTACTGCACTGTTGGTGGGAATGTAAATTTGTTCAACCACTCAGGGGGAAAAAAAGTGTGGAGGTTTCTCAAAAGAGCTCCCCTATGATGCAGCAATCCCACTTTTGGGCATCTACCCAAATGATCACAAACAAGGCTATACTAAAGCTATCAGCACAATGTTTATTGCAGCATCATTTAACATAGTAAGATATGGAATCTACCCAGATGTATTCATTATCTTGTCCATGTAATTGTAACCCCTCTGTACAGTATTTTCACAATTAAGAAAAAAAAATGGACAAAGGAGGAGGCTGCAATGCTAGATAAGAAATGTATGCATTATCCTGCCCATGTAATTGTAACTCCTCTGTACAGTATGTTCACAAAAAACAATAAAATTAAATTAAAAAGTTACCTTTAAAAAAAAAAGAAAGAAAGAAAAGTGGGCTAAAGACTTAAAGAGAAACTTCTCTGAAGAGGAAAGAAGAATCGCCAATAGACACATGAAGAAATGCTCAACTTCTCTAGCCATAAAAGAAATGCAAACCAAAACAACTTTGAGATTCTACCTTACCCCAGTAAGAATGGCTGTAATCAAGAAATCTAATAAAAACAGATGCTGGAGGGGATGTGGACAGGTGGGAGTATAAACTTGTTCAACCACTTTGGAAAGCAGTAGGGAGGTTCCTCAAAAGACTTCACATACAGCTCTCCTATGACCCAGCAATCCCACTTTTGGGCATTTACCCAAGTGATCACAAACAGAGCCACACTAAAGCTACCAGCACAACTATGTTTATTGCAGCATTATTTACAATAGCTAAGATATGGAACCTACCCAGATGCCCTTCAGTAGATGAATGGATCAAGAAAATGTGCTATACACACACACACACACACACACACACACACACACACACACACACAAACACACACACACACAATGGAATTCTATGCCTCCATCAGAAAGAATGACATTGCCCATTTGTTAGGAAATGGAAAGACTTGGAAAAAAATATATTAAGTGAAGTAAGCCAGGCCCAAAGAAACATAGGTCCCATCTCTTATTTGTAATAACTATTATATGTCTGGGACAAGTAGAAAAGGTCAAAAGCTATGCACATATGACCAGATACGATGAAGTTAAGTGAAATTAACCCCAAGATAGGAACACAGATGATTTTTTTCTTGCTTGCTATTGTTTCTAACATATTTATAAGATACCATGTGATTTTTTGGTTGCTTTGTATGTTCCTCCCCCATGGTATAACCCATTTTCACTGTATTTGATGTTGGTATAATATGGGGAGGGGAACGGAAAAAACAAAATATTTAAATAGGGATACAGGTTGACCCAATGTAACAATGAGATGTACAAGACACAAGACACTATGTTGAAAAATGCACTCTACAATTTAGGTGGAGGCAGTGGGGGGGAGGGACAGCAACAAAGAAAAAATAATTCCTGTTAACTATATAACTGGCAGCTAAGAATGGTAAGCTCTCAAATACTGACATTAAATTATCAAATTTTAAAAGTTATCTTGCCAGGCACCAGTGGTTCACACCTACAATCCTAGCAACTCAGGAGTCTGAGATCTGAGGATCACGGTTCAAAGCAATCCTGGGCAGAAAAGTCCCCGTGAGACTCTTTCCTCCAATAAACCACTCAAAAACCAGAAATGGCACTGTGGCTCAAGTGGTACAGCACTATCCTGAGCACAAAGCAGCTCAGGTACAGCACCCAGGCCCTGAGTTCAAGCCCTACAACCAAAAACCAAAGTTATTTTTCAGTCAAATTGATTTCTTTTCCATTTTGGTGTATCATTCTCTGAATTTTAATGCATATAGATTTGTATACCTACCTTTATAATAGAGAACATTTGCATCACTTGTAAGCCTCCCTTGTGCCAGCTTTGTATGCTTATTGCCTTCTTTTTAATGAAATATATACCATATATTAAACAATTGAATTTTTGTGTTTTTGCTAGTACCAGACCTTTAACTCAGAGCCTTGAAGTCTAGCCAGGATTTTGTTGGTTAATTGGTGATGCAGTCTCACAGACTTTTTTGCCTCCACTGGCTACAAACCAAGTTCCAGTTCTCTCCCTAAGATTACAAGTGTGAACTCCTTGCACTGGGCTTAAATACTTGAATTTTTCACACATTCCTTGAACAAATACGTACTTTTAATTATCCCTTTAGGTACTGCATTAGGTTTCTATCGCTGATGCTATAATAATTCCTTGATTCTTTTCATTGTTCCTTCATAAATAATCTCTGTACTAGTTTTCTATAGTTACATAACAGATTATAAAGAAAATTATTGCTTTATAGAACACACATTTATCATCTCAGTTTGAGTTACAACTTTCAGTATGAGTTAGCTGCGTCCTCTACTCAAGTTCTCAGAAAGGTAAAATCAAAATTTTGTTGGATAACATTCAAAGTATTTTTTTTTATTAAAGTTCATAGTAGAATTCAGTTTCTTGCAAAGATCTTAATTCCTAGAGGCCACCCCTTTCAGTAAGTAGTCCATAACATATTTACTTCTCTGAGATTAAGACAAAACCATCTGTTTCTGATTCTTAGCTCTTTCAGAGCTTACCAGAGTAGGCCTGACCCATCTAGGATATTTTCCTTTTGATTATCTCACAGCCAACTGATGTATGGACCTTAACTGTACATTGTCAATGTAGCTTGCCCCAAAACAAAACATAATCATGAGAGTAACATGATTGGGTGAAGATCACATCGAAGAGGGGACCTTATATTAAAAAAAATACTTCAAGGGGTAGGAATTTTGATGGCTGTCTTTTTTATGTTCTGCTGCAAATACCACCAATATTTTAGGAAATAACTAAAAAAAATCAGTAAAGTTTAGTAAACTCAAGTGACTATAGAAACTGGGCAGCGGACATCCATGAATAACCTGATAACAGGTGTAGAATCTAAACATGTTTTGTTTAGCTCCTCATTCCAACAATGTCCCTCCTACTAATGGACTACTATTGCCAAATCACCTAATCTCTTTTCTTGTACATTTATAATTGTAAAAAATGCTGTACATGGGGCTTACAGTTACATGAGCAAGGTAATGAGTACATTTCCTATTGAGCATTGTTGCCTCTTCCTTTGTTTTCCCCCTACTATCACCTCCCTCCCACTTCTACAACTAGCCCTCCACTCCCCACCCCCAACCGAAGTTCGTTTTCAACATAGTGTTTTGTACATCTCATTGCAAGATTAGTAATTTGGCTGAATTTATTTTTCTAGTCCTGGGCTTGAACTCAGGGCTGGGCACTGTCTCTGAACTTCCTTGGCTCAAGGCTAACTCTCTACAACTTGAGCCACAGTGCTACTTCTAGATTTTTCTGAATAGTTGGTTGGAGATAAGAGTCTCACAGACTTTTCTGCCTGGGCTGGCTTTGAACAGTGATCCTCAGATCTCAGCCTCTTGAGTAGGATTATAGGTGTGAGCCACCAGCTCCCTGCTAAATTATTAATTTGAATTTGTAGTATAATGTTAGAAAAATCTTGGGAACTAGCTTAAAAAACAATTAAGTATACTGTATAAGCCAAGAAATTGATAATGAGGGTTTGCACTCAGCCATTCATCTCTCATTTTTTTTTAATTGACCTCATGTTACCCTCTGATTGATTAAGTAAAATATCAAGATTAGAAGATCTGGTCAAGGATCACCAAAGTATTTAAAGCCAAAGCTTCAGTTTGAACCTAGTTCTCAGTGTTCTTTGTACTCTCTTTATCATAAGTGATCATTGAACTTGGTTCACTGTTATATATTCAAATAACCCACTTGAAATTCTAAGTGCTTTAAAGAGGTTAATCACTTCTCAAGGTATTTCACTTTCAAACTAAAAGAAAGTGATTCCTTTATCCTCTTATCTTGAAATCAAATACCACAGGACAGATTTTATTCATGGTTCTTCTATCAAGACAAGGTATAATTTATCAAGTTTTAGTAACATTGTGATGTATTGCTTTTGGGGAAAAAAATCTGCCATGGTATTAGTGATATGATGAAAAAACAGTTGTCAGCAAGTTGAAAAGCAAAGGTTTTTCTCAACTAACTAATATCACATTAGACATTTATATCAAGTGGATGTTTCATGAGATTTGAATCAGGACAAATATTATTAATAATAAATATATATTTCAGGTATATTGTAAAGTATAATGAGTTACTATCTGAAGAGGGCCTTGTATATAGAAACTGCTTTATAAATAACAAGTACAACTTCTCATTAATAACCTTGAATGCATTTGACGTTAATCAAATGTGAATTAATTTGGCCTGAATCAAAATCCCTTATAACCCAAGAATGTTATAAATAATAAAACAATCAATGACTCTAACCAAACAGGAAAAAATGAATAATGGAAATAGATATAAACATTTGTGAAAGAAACATGAAACTAAAAGTTTTTAAAGCCTATGAAAATTCTGTGCAGGGAAATAGTAAAATTGTAACAGGGCACAACAAAACTGGTCATTTGGGAGTGAAATCTAATGGAAGCCATGCATGGTAAACCATGCCTTTAATCCTAGCACTTTGGAGGCTGAAGAAAAATTACAAATTCAGGGTCAGTCTAGGCTACATAATGAAAGCTTGTCTCAAAAACAAGAACTAGACAAACAGAAAAGAATAAACCAAATTCAGTAAGTAATTATCACCCATAAATATTTACAGTATTTGAGGACATACAAACATTTCCCAGGACTCGCAGGGTGCCCGTGGTTCATACAATATTCTTAGCTACTCAGTAAGCTTAGATCTAAAATTTCTAGTTCAAAGCCAGCCCAGGAAAGAAAAACCTTTGAGATTCTTATCTCCAGTTAATCAGAAAAAAGCTAAAAGTGGAGGTGTAATTTAAAGTGGTAGAGCAAAAACTAAGTGATAGTATGAGGCCCAGCTACTGGCACCCAAAAAATGAAAAATGTCAAGACTTATTCCTAAACATCTCCTTTTCAAAATATTTCCAAGGTGTCTTGGAATTAAAGCTATTTTCTTTGCTATAACATTTACATTTAACAAAAAAAAATATGAGTCATTTAATTAAATGAACAATTGAACTGAATATTCCTCCAAAGAAGATATTCAAGTAATAAAGAAATAAATGGATGTTTAAAATAAAGAACTTTAAATTGACACCACCACAGTACACTTAATGAATTGGCTAAATTATTTTAAAAAGCTTTATTTCAAGAAAAGGCCAAAAACACACATTGGTAAAATGATAGACTTTTCAATAAATGGTGTTGCAAAAACTGAATATCTATATCTAGAAGACTGAGATTAGATTCTCTATTTTTACCTTATACAAAAATCAACCCAGGGCTGGGATTGTTGATTAGTGGTAGAGTGCTTGCCTAGCATGCATGAAACCCTGGGTTTGATTCCTCAGTACCACATAAACAGAAAAAGCTAGAAGTGGCTCTGTGACTCAAGTGATAGAGTGCTAGCTTTGAGCTCAGAAAGGCTCAGGGACAGTACCCAGGCCCTGAGTTCAAGCCCTAAGACTTCCAAAAAAAATCAACCCAAAACAAAAATATTAATATTAGAACTGAAACAGCCAGGTGCAGGTGGCTTATGCCTGTAATCCTAGCTACTCAGGAGGATGAGATCTCAAGATCGTGGTTCAAAGCCAGCCTGGGCAAGAAAGACCATGAGACTCCTATCTCCAATAAACCACCAGAAAACCCGAAGTGGCACTGTATGTAGCTCAAGTGGTAGAGCGCTCACCTTGAGCTGAAGAGCACAGGGACAGCGCCCAGGCCCAGAGTTCAAGCCCCATGACTGACAAAAAATAAAAAAAGAACTGAAACATTGAAACTACTTAAAACATAGTGAAAATATTTAAGGTACAGACATGGGGAACAAGTTCCAATTATGACTTCAATTGCTTAGGAAATAAGAACAAGAACTGCTTATTAGAGTTGCATCAAATTAAAAATCTGCACAACAAAGAAAACAATCACTAAAATCATGTGGCAACTTGCAGAATGGAAGAAAATCTTGACTAGCTATTAATTGGACAAAAGATTTATACACAGAATACAAAAGTACAATGTATATATACAACAGAGTATTATTTAGTCATGAAGAAGAATGAAATTATGTCATTTGCAGGAAAATGGATAGAACTGTAGATCATCATGTTAACCAAAATAATCTAGACTGAGAAAGACAACTACTACATGTTCTCTGTCACATAAAGAAGCTAGACAAAAAATTTTAAATGACATGAATGCAAGATGAAGACTGGAAAAGTGAACCAGTGGAAGAGGAGAGTGATCCAAGAGGGATGTTGATATGACTGAAGTACTTTATATGAATGTATGAATGTAAAATAATGATTGGCAAAAATAATAATAATCAGTTAAAAGGGGAAAGGAAAAAAGAGACCAAGAAAGAGCATTACAGGGAGTGGATTTAATCAATGTATATTATGCACATGTGTGGAAATATCACAATAAAATCCTTTTATACAATTTATGTATGCTCAATATCAGATATGAATCTTTGGAATTATTGCAAGAGTGAGTAGGAGAAACACTGGAACTTAGTGAAAAACATTAGAACTTCTTTTTTTTATTGTAAAAATACTGTACGGAGGGGTTACAATTACATGGGCAAGATAATGAGTACATTTCTTATCAAGCATTGTAGCCTCCTCCTTTGTTTCCCCTTCCCATCCCTTCCAATCCACCCCACCCCCCCCCCAACAAAGTTGTGAAGTTCGTTTTCAACAACGTAACGACTTGTACATCTCATTGTTGCACTGGGTCCACCTGTATCCCTATTTAAACGATTTCTTTTTCCCCTTCCCCTCCACAAATTATACCAACATCAAATACAGTGAAAGCAGAGTTTATACTGTGGGGGAGGGACAGACAAAGCAACACACAAATAATCTTATAAATGTGTTAGAAACAATCGCATGAAAGAAAAAAAAACATTTGAATACATGTCTTAGGGTTCATTTCCCTAACATCACCTTATCTGACCTTTTCTGCTTGACTCACATATACTAGATATTGCAAATAAGGGAAACCATGGGACCTATGTTTCTTTGGGCTTGGCTTACTTCACTTAATATAATTTTTTCCAAGACTTTCCATTTCCTAACAAATGGGGCAATGTCATTCTTTCTGATGGAGGCATAGAATTCCATTGTATATATGTACCACATTTTCTTGATCCATTCATCTACTGAGGGGCCTTGAAAAGAGTCTCAAGCACAACAGTTAGGAGAGAGATTTGACAAATGGACCTACATCAAAATATATAGAAACACATGAGAAAATGCTCATTATCCTTGACTAGAAAGGAAATGCAAATCAAAATCACTCTGAGATTCCATCTCACCCCAGTTAGATTAGTCAACATTGTGAATTTGAACAACAATAAATGTTGGTGGGGATATGGGGGTAAAAGGAACCCTACTGCACCACTGGTGGGAATGTAAACTAGTACAACTCCTCTGGAAAGTAGTCTGGAGGCTCCTCAAAACACTAAACATAGATTTTCCCTTCAGCCCAGCAATACCACTCCTGGGCATCTACCCTGCACATCATGAGCCAGGATATGATAAAGAGACCTGCATATCCATGTTCATTGCTTCACTATTCATAATAGCCAAGATGTAGAAACAGCCCAGATGCACCACAATAGATGAGTGGATCCAAAAAATGTGGACATTGGAATTTTACACAGCCATTAAAAAGAATAAAATTATGTCATTTTCAGGAAAATGGATGGACCTAAAGCCAATCATGTTAAGCGAGGTAAGCCAAGCTAAAAGAGACAAATGGTGCATGTTCTCCATAAGATGCAGAAATTATATCTAAAAGACACTGGGATATGAAAAATTATACAGGCTTCTAGACACTCACTGTGAGAACAAAAGAGGATACTCTTAGGAGAGAAATACAAAGGCATAGTGCCTATATGTTTCTTTATATTAAATTATATATATTGAAATATACTCCAAGATATAGAGACAAGAGATCTCTCATTTTTTAATTTTTTATTTCTTAATGATTTTGTCTTCTTTATGTATGGTATATTTGTATATATATCTTTGGGAGAGTCGGGGGGTGGGGATACCAAACTGAAGGGAGAAAGTGCAGCAATGGTGCTTACTGGACATTGATGAAAGTGAACTATACAACTCATGGCTGGAGACAGAAGGGAGGGACTGGGGGAAGGTAGGGGTAGGCAACGCACTGTACAAAAGGGATTGTACTCATTACCTGGCTCATGTAATTGTAATCCCTCTATATATCACCTTTATAATAACAATAAAGTAAATAATGATCAATGCCACGTGTTATGCTGCATATATTTTCCATAACATTTAATGACAATATATTAAATCACAAGCCATTGATGGTATACCTTGAACTGATTAATTATATTTCAAAAAGTTTGTTATTTAAAAATATATATTGATGCTAATCCCAAAATACACCTTAAATATTACTTACACATATGCAACCTTTCTCAAACGCCTGTGGTTCCCTTGGGGTTAAACTTACTCAGACTTTTCCTTCATAGCATAATCACAGTTAAAATTTTTCTCTCTTATTAGATTGTTAGCTCTATAAGAGTAGGGGCTTAATTCCTTATTACATCACAGTTCTAGTATAATGTCTGATACATAATCGGTGTTGAACAAATGAATGAATAGGTGTGTTAACGGATGGATGAATATATGGATTAGATTAAGCTCAGAGTTTGCATGAATAACCGTATCTTCTTGGTTGATAATGTAATACTTTCAAAGCTTATTGAACTTACAAAAATAGTTCATATAAAGGAGTAACAGCATTTAATTCTCAAAGTTGGACCCCACCTCAAGAGCCATACTTATAAGCATACTGAACAACTATAAACAGTGTGAAAGAAAGACTCTCCTAAATGTGATGAAAGTGGATACAAGGGATCTCTAGTGGTTAGGTATCTAGTACCCTAGATAAAAGATTCACTTAAATATTATATGAGAGTTAAACTAGGGAGAAAAATATTAAAAGAATCTAAACTATTAGAAACAAGCAAAACCTGCTGATATGGGAAGGAAACTACTAACAAGGAGTTCAAGATATTTGATTTATGTAGATTAAAACTAACATTTCAGTTAGGAAACAGTTAAAAAGAATATCTAACAGAAGAATAGTAAAGCAAGAGCAAAGAAAAAGCTCTAAATAAAATTAGGAGAATATTCTTGGGGCTAATTACTCTCAGAAAGTGGAACTATTTTCCTTAAAGAAGTAATCATGACATTCAAGAAGCAGAAATTAGTAAGCGGAGGCACAGAAATGAAGGGACAAAGTAATGGTATTCACTAGACACTATAGGAATGGGAGGGGAAAACTAGGAGAGAGTGAGGGAAGAGATAACATTGTCCAAAAAAGAAATATACTTATGTATCTTGCTCATGTAATTGTAACCCCTCTGTATGGTATCTTCACAATTAAAAAAAAAAGAAATATATTTATGTACATTTTTAATGTACATGAGTACTCAGACACCTACTTATGTAAGTCTAACTCCTGTTTACAACACCTTTATAATAACAATAAAAATTATAAAATTCGATGTTTATAGAAAATAGTTTTCTGATATAGAAAGTTCTATTGGCTCATTAATTCATTACTCTCCTCCATCTTCTCCTTCTGTCCTTTGTCTACTATGAAGTTTTCTATGTTATCTGAGACCAGAAAATCGGTATTCTGAATCAAATATCATGACCCAAGAGTCATTCAAAGGCTAATACTGCATTGCTATAATGAATCTTCCAAATGAAAATATGAAAATAGAAAATTTTTCCCTCTCCCTCCTATTCCTCCTCTCCCACTTCCTTCCTTTCGTTGCAGGGCTTGAACTCAGGGCCTGGGCGCTGTCTTTGAGCTCTTTTGCTCAAGGCTAGCACTCTACATCTTTGAGCTACAACTCCACTTCCAGTTTTTTGAGTGATTAATTGCAGAGAAGAGTCTCCTAGGGACCCCCCATTTTCAGTTGATTGGATAATGTTTACATAATGATTCAATACAAATTAAATGATTGGCGGGCACTGGTGGCTCATGCCTGTAATCCTAGCTACTCAGCAAGAGGCTGAAATCTGAGGACTGAGGTTCAAAACCAGCCTGGACAGGACAGTAGGAGACTCTTAGCTTCAGTTAATCCCCAGAGAAATCAAAGTGTTGCTGTGGCTAAAAGTGGCAGAGCACTAGCCTTGAGTGGAAAAACTCAGGAACAGCGCCCAGTCTCTGAACTCAAGCCCCAAAACTGGAAAAAAAAAATGAATTAAGTAAACACTTTAAAAGAGAAATAGACAAAATATACTATCTAAATTACACATTCAAATGCATCCAGTAGAAAAACTAAATTAACGGATAACAAAATTTAAAACCTATAGAAACTGAGTTAAAGAAAAAAATGATCTGATCCTGTTCTTTCAAAATAGCAAGTAGCCAGGTGCCAGTGGCTCACACCTGTAATCCTAGCTACTCAGGAGGCTGCAATCTGAGGATGGCGGTTCAAAGCCAGTCTGGACAGGAAAATTCTGTGAGACTCTTATCTCCAATAAACCACCAGAAAACTGGAAGTAGTGCTGTGACTCAAGTGGTAGAGCGCTACCCTTGAGCTGAAGAGCTCAAGTGCCCAGGCCCAGAATTCAAGTCCCATGACCAACCAAAACAAAATAAAAAACAAAAACAAAAAAAAAAGCAAGTAAACCAGGTACAACTGTTGGTTCACTCCTGTAATCCTAGCCACTCAGGAGGCTGAGATCTGAAAACTGCAGTTTGAAGCTAGATTGGAATAGAAAGTCCATTGAGAGTCATATTTAACTACAAAAAAAAAAAAAGACCTGGAGCTGTGCCTCAAGAGGTAGAACCCTAGCTTTGAGCTCAGGAACAGCACCCAGTTCAAGTCTTAAGACTGGCACAGGGGGAAAAATATAGTAAGTAAAACTTAGTAGCTTAATTAAATAGGAAAGAGTACACAGAAAATAGTGCATACAGAAAATAAAAATGTTTAGTTGGCTGCTTCTGTGGTGGAGGTGGGGGAAATGGGTTAGGAGAATATTGCTTTTAATTTAAAGCCCTTAGATATATTTTTGTTTCTATATGAGTGTCACTTTGATAAATATTAAGCCCAAAACTGTTTTGCTGAAAGGCCAAAGAAGAAATACTAGAATTGAGTAATCATCTTGTCATTCATGTGAACATTAAGTGGCCAACTAATCTTGGAAAAAATAATATAATAACATATGCATTAGGGCTTATCTCTACTACCAAGAAGATCACACATGATTTTACAATTTGAAGGAAGATTAACACCATACACACACACACACACACACACACACACACCTTAGTACAACTACAATGTTTTAGAATAAAACACAGAACAAAGTGGAGCCATTGAAGGCCAATGGGAAATCTGAGAAAGTAATAGCTATTTCAGATGAAGGTGGTATCAGAAACCATTAGGTGGAGTGCCCTACTTTGAGGCCAGAGGAGGCAGAAGTTCTCATGCTGGATAAGAGAATAGCAAGCTGCTATAAAAGAAGTTTATATAGAAAAAAAAGGAGCTATTTCAAGAATCCCCCATGGATGAGCTGACATTTGAACAGAAACATAAGTGAAATAAGCCACAAAAACAACCAGAGGATGAGGCTCACACAGGGAAATCAACAAGTGAAAAAACTCTAGATAGAACCTCAGTATGAAATATCTTTAAAGTCTCAAAAGTGTTTCTGATTCAGTTGGTTTCAAAATAGGCTCAATTTTTTTCCATGAAGCCAGATCTTTTTCATCATGCCATCCCTTAGTAAATGACAGAAGCATGCAGCCACCAGCACAATCCAGGAACTGAGAATCCTTCTTGATTAATCTCTTCCTGTACACAACAGACATAATGCATCCTGAGGACACCAAGCTCACCCAGAGAACGCAAGGTACTCGTAGGGGACTTCTGCAGCATCTTCCCAATAGTCCCCAGTATGACACTTCTACCCTGCAGCATTTAAAAGTCAAAGCATGCCTATTGCATACTAAATTAGATTCATCAAGTGGCTTTCCAGTGCTCTTTGGAGAAAGATGAAAATAATTAGCTTGGTCTAAGATGGCTTGCCTGATCTGGTCCTGCTACCTCTCTAGTCTAATTTTCTACATTTTGCTCTTGCACTTCATTCACAATGGTCTTCCTGTAAGAGTACTATTTTCCCTCTTGTCTAAAAATAGTGAGAACATTATTTTCCCTCTTGACTGAGGTCTCCAAAAACTGCTAACCTCTTTGTGGCATTGTCCCTTTAATGGGCTATATTTTAGTAACTCTTTCACCTTCATATCAGATGTCACTTTCTCTGACATAACTTTCCTGATTAAAGCTAACTTTGTTTATAGCACATCTTATGCTTTTCCTTTCTCAACAAACTATTGAGGCCTCTGAAAGAAGAAACTGGCCTGGGCATATAATAGGTTTTGGTAAAATACAGGTAACCCACCATGTTTCTATTCTTCACAACACTATTGTCCTTCCTGCATGGCCTCTAATTTTCTTTTTAACCCCAATGATAAGAAAGCAGCATCAGACTCCTACCTTGCCAGAGAAAAAGTCACAAATTCCTCAAGGAGTATGAGCACAAAGGGATCTCACCTGCCCTGTTTCATTCAGATGCTCTGTATCCTCTACATCCTGATCTGTAGACAAAAGGTAGTAAATATAGGCCAGAAAAGAAAATTGTGTGTGAGCACAAGTAGACATACATCCCTGACACCCTTGTCTCATTAATAAAGACCACTAGTAAAGCAAGACTTCCAGCCTTAGAAGGACAAAGTTCTTACTTCTATAAAACAAGTATAACAGATACCAGAGACAGAGTATCTTAAATAACTTTTGACAATAATAGTGATTTATTTAACATTTACTGTGAGGTAGCCACTGAGGTAAGCATTATGAAACATTATTTAATCTTATAGACACCTATGATTTAGGGACTTTAACCACTTTGTAAGGTAAATAACACATGCAAGCTGGGTGGCAGTGGCTCATGCCTGTAATCCTAGCTACTCAGGGGGCTGAGATCTAAGGATCACAGCTCCAAGCTAGCAGAAAAGTCTATGAGATATGAGAATCTTATTTCCCAGATAACTGAAAGAGGAACTGGCTTACAATGGTAAAATTCTATGCTCAAACAAAAAAAGCTCAAGGAAAGCACCCAGGCCCTGAGTTTAAGCCCTATCAAAAACAAAAACAGGTAGAGGACTTCAATAATCAGAGTTAATCTCACAGCTAAATATCTAGTAGAATAAATTTTCCAACACAAAATGCTATAATTATACTGTGTTAGTAACACAGACCTTCAATAATAAAAGTGACGTAAGCTACCACAATTTAGCAAACTCATATCCTTAACTAGTCAGGCTCATGCCTGTAATCCTAGCTACTCCAGAGACTGAGGAATGAGGATCGGTATTCAAAACCAGCCAAGACAGAAAGTCTGAGAGACTCTTATCTCCAATTAACCACCCAAAACCTGGTTGTGGAGAACTTCCTTATTTTCCATATGTGAAAGCCAAGATATAAAAAAAAAGATGAATTCACACTTAAAAAACAAATTGAAAGAGAAAACTTTCATAGTTCAAGACAATTCTTAATTCACCAGAATAAAATACTTGGAAGAATTAAGGAGAGAATTTAGACATTTCTTTGATAGCGTGATTCAAGTAAGATGAGATCCTTTTGAACACAAAACCTCTTTCTGCCTTTCTTTTCTCTGAACTTTTCTAGGCATTATTTTATGTTAAACAAAATCATTAGGCTTTTAATGTCTTTCCAACCTGAAGCAAAACAAAACAACAACCAAAAAAACCACCCTAATTGTATATTATACCATGAGAATAGAACACATGTAATGCTAGGCAATGTGAAGACCGAAGTAGATGATTACTAGTGGATAGAGAAAATCAGTTGCCTTTGTCTCCTTCTCCACCAAGTGCCCTTTAGGGAATAGGTAAGTGCAGGCTGTAGATAGTTTATTATTTGGGAGTTCTCCCTAATGACAGACAGCACATAGACTAACAAGGTCTTCAGCAGTCACTCATTCAAATGTCACTTGAAAATACAACCTGAATCTAATGTTGATTTGAAAGGAGAGGTCATCATAACCAGCCAGCTCAAAGTATCAGCTTCTTAGAGATTTTAAGTTGTGCTTCTTTTCAAAAACAAGCTCAAACCTTTGATATTTGTGCTTTATTGTGAGTGAAAAGAACATATTGCTGTGGTTAGCATAATTGTTCCCATTGAGAAGTGGAAAATAAAATTTGAATGGGAAGTCTAATATAAAGCTCATTACTTCAGTACACTGTCAGAAAGAAATGTGACAGGGTTAGTTTAGGGCTTTGGTTTTCTTTAATTTTTGATGGACCATGTAAATGGACAAGGAAAGGATATGGGGTCTAGAGAGTGCTACATGGAGAGGTTCACTTGGTGACTGGGAATACAAGGGGGACTCTCCAGACAATGGGAGGTGCTCTGGACCAGCAGGAACCAGCAGCCCAGGACTGGAACTTAGTCACCCTAAACTGGTCAGGAGGGAAAGTAAGCAACATTTAAATACATGGTTTCCAAAAATCATTTCCTCTTGAGGGTAAATCTATACAGTCGTCCTTATGGAAAAAAAAGTGAAATCTACCATTAAATATGCGAATTTCATCACAATTTACAGAGAGTGCTCTTCTACTTCTGGATTTACTAGTGATGATTGCAATGTTGGCCAAAGCCAATTCAATTTCATTTGGTTGGCATTGATTCAGAGCTGGCTCTTTGGGAGCTAATTAGTTCCAAACTAAATAATGCTGATTATTACATATGAAATGATTTTTGTAATTATGTCTCCTGTTTAATCTCTTATTAAGCAATCTGTATTCACATTTTATAATATTTGGTTGACTGTATCTCTCACAGCAGTAGATCTTAACCATGCTTAAATGGAGCTAGGCTAACTGCTTATGTCACAAGCAGTTAATCATAAATTATAATTCAGTCCACACTATTTATCTAATGTAGTTCATTCTTATAACTTACATTTCAACACCTAACCATTGACAGATTCTTCAGCATGCCTAGTAATTCTGTGACTTTTTCTTGATTGTGTGAGTACATGTGACAGGTGAATTATTCAAACTTGTTTAGTGATCTTGTAAAATTCCCCTATTTTTAGCCAGAGTTCTTTCAACTGGACAATACTTGTCTCATATTGCAGCAATATGGCTTTATACAGAGGCATCGCCACTATAATCTCTGCTCCTCAGAGATGCAGCCTTACAGGTTGTTTTCGAATTACAACAAGCTGCAGCTCCATTAACTGCATAAAAAGTGTTTCTGAGTTACAAGCTGACTAAAATGGGCAAAGACTTGGTTTTGATTCAAGGTGAATTAAATGCATTCTCAGTTGCAGATTAATTAAACCATAGGTTGAGAAGATAATTGCCACAAATATAACAGCAGATTTATATGGCTGTAATGAAAAGAGTTACACAAACTAATAAGAATAACAATGAGACTCTCATACATAAAGTACAAAGTGTATAAAAGAGACAATATTCAGAAAAGGAAAAGATAGCAAGTAAATACAACTGGAGAAATTTTCAATCCTCTAGTAACACAAGTATAAATTTTCAAAAGAAGATATTTTCATCCTTTAAAGTAGCATAGAATTAAAATAATAACTGAATTAAATTTGTGCTTTGTACAAGCATTTTGTATTTTGAGTACAAAGCTGCAGAGTTAGAGTCTGGCACTCTGTTATAGGCTGCCAATCACATTGTAATTGGCTAATCCCTTTAAAGAACATTTTGGCAGTAAACATTAAGAACATTAAAATCATGCATACTTTTGATTTAGTTGCTGTTGAGAAATCAATCTCTAAAGTAGAGAAATCTTTTGTGTACAAAAACATTCACTATACAACTATTTACCTTTGACCATTTGAAACTTCAATAGTAAAAAAAAGAAAAATGTTAAGCAAATGGCACAATAAACAGCCACAAAATTAATGTGCTAAGAAATATGCATAACTAAAAGTTACACATATGCTTCTAGCAAGTGTGGTAGTTTGAACAGTATGGATTTTCCTGCTCTGCCTCAAGTACATTAAAATGTCACTTAAAATCAAATTTAATATCCAACATTTGGTATATAAACACTTCAAATTCCAAAGGAATTGTAATGAGACAAGAGATAGAAAGTACTTGAAGAAATAATTACTAACAACCTTCTAATCAGGTATGAGGAAGCTTTTGGTAGTGATGCAAATATTCTGTATTGGAATGTACTGTAAGTTCCATGTGTATATACATTTATGAAAAGTCTCCTAATTGTACAACTTACATGAGTGCATTTGTTTGTTCAAAAAATGCATCTCCATAAATGTTATTAAAATAAAGATGTAATAAAAATGTAAATCTATAAATAAACCCACTATTAAAAAGAAAACCTCAGTAAGGAGAAGCATAGAAATAGTGAGACAAAGGGTGAACTAACTTAGCAATCATAGTAGAGTGCTAATCTCGCAGATGCAAGGTCCTGAAAAACACTATTACTGCTGCCAAAAAGGGGTTACGGGCAAGAAATTAAAAAGGGAGAAAGAAAGAAAGAAAGAAAGAAAGAAAGAAAGAAAGAAAGAAAGAAAGAAAGAAAGAAAGAAAGAAAGAAAGAAAGAGAGAGAGAGAGAGAGAGAAGAAAGAAAGAAAGAAAGAAAGAAAGAAAGAAAGAAAGAAAGAAAGAAAGAAAGAAAGAAAGAAAGAAAGAAAGAAAGAAAGACAGGAGAAAAATGAGATATAGATAGTGTGACTAGAAAGATTAGATCCAATATATATTGAATTGAACCTATAGCAATAAAGAATAGAGAAAATGGGAAAACACATACTTTTTTTAATTGGCTTAGATTTTCCAATTGTAGGTCTTAAATCAAAAGAGCATACCAAGCTAGATGGAGCAGAAAGTCCAGAAGATTCCTATCTCTAATTAGGGCCACCACCAAAAATTAATTAATTAATTAATTAATAAGCCAAAAGTGAAGCTGCGGGCTCAAGTGGTAGAGTGCTAACCTTGAGCCAAAAAGCTCAAGGACTGTGCCTAGGCCTGAGTTCATAGCCAGGACTCACACACACACACACACATACACACACACAGTGCTGTTGAAAATGCTGAATCTTTTACCAGTACCAGAGTTCACAAAGTTGCTGCTATCTGTATATATGAATATTAATATTATTTTGTAGCTCGTACCTTACTGAATTTTCTCTATGTTTACACAGTTTTTCTCATCAATCATGCTTTCTATGCATACAGTTATATCATCTAAACATGATATTTATACTTCTTGTTTCCTATGTTTACTCGGTAAGTTTTATTGTTTTTTCTAATTGCACTAACTAGGTCTTCCAGAGCAATTTTAAATAGCAATGGATTGTTTGTATTGCTATTCACTTTATGGAACCACTTTCAGTGTATAATCTTAAATTGACATGATGTCACCTTAAGATGGAGGCGGGTTCTTTAACATGAAAACAACACATCTGTGGATTCCTATTTGGTTTATAAACTATGAAGAATGGATGCTAAGTATAATTAAATATCTTTTCATTTATATTTTTATTTTTTTGTTCAAGTCCTAGGGCTTGGGGCCTGGGATTGTCTCTGAGCTTGTTTTGCTTAAGGCTAGAGCTCTACCACTTGAGTCATAGTACTGTTTTTGGCCTTTTCTGAGTAGTTTATTGGAGATAAGAGTCTCATGGACTTTTCTGCCTGGGCTGGTTTTGAACTGCGATCCTCAGATTTCAGCCTCTAGAGTAGCTAGAATTACATGTGTGAGCTACCAGCACCCAGTTCATTTTGATTTTTTAACATGGGAAATTATATTGATATTTTTTCTGATACTGGATTTCTCTAGTACTTGAAAATAAAATGTCACTTGTTCATTGATGCTTCTAATATGCTGCTAAGTTTAATGTTTTATTTATATTTGTAACATCAGTATTATATAAAAAGGTTATTATATAAGAAAGACCTATGTTTCTGTCATATTTAGGTTCTAGTGTCATTTTCATTTTATAAAAAAGGAAAGCTTTTTTCTTCTCCTCTGTTCTCTAATACTTTAAATAGCACTGGAACATTGTGTTCTTCAGGAGCTAAGAAGAATTCTCCTGAGAGAACATCTGGACTTCATGATGGTTTGAGGATTGCTTTCTGAAAACATCTGTATGTCTTCTCTGGTAATTTTTTATTATCTTCTAAGGCCACTTTTGATAAGTTACTGTTTCCCATGAAATCAATTACTTAAGATAATAATGTAAACTACATATAAATGTATACATGCTTTGATCTCAAACTTACAACTACAATTCAAAGAGGTTTTAGTTTGGTTGGTTGATTGGTTGGTTAGTTGGGTTTTTGTTGTTGCTAAGAAAGTACCTCATTTTTTAACTACAGCTGGCCTTTACTGATCCTCTTGTCTTAACCTTCTAAGTGCTGGGATTATAGGTGTGTACCACTATCTCTGCTCAGCACTTTTCTTTCTGAACCATCTGAGAACTGTTACACCCTCATCACAGAATATTTGTGTAATTTTCTTTCCTTTTTGTTTTGCCAGTCCTGGTGCTTAAACTCAAGGCCTGGGCACTGTCCCTGAGCTTCTTTTGCTCAAGGCTAGAACATTACTATTTGAGCCACAGTGCCGCTTCTGGCTTTTTCTGTTTATAGGGCACTGGGGAATCGAGCCCAGGGCTTTATGCATGCTAAGCAAGCACTCTACTACTAAGCCACATTCCCAGCCTCTTGTGTAATGTACTTACAAACAAGGAAAATCATCTTCCTTTAAAATTTTTTTTGTCCATCATGAGACCTGAATGTGGGGCCTGAATTCTGGGACCATCTCTGAGCTCTTCAGATCAAGGCTAGCACTCTTCCACTGGAGTCACAGCGCCACTTCTGGATTTTTCTGCTTATGTGGTGCTGAAGAATCAAACCCAGGGTCTCATGCATGCAAGGCAAGCATTCTACCACTAAGCCATCTTCCCAGCCCCTTAAATTTTTTTTTAATTTCTTCTTGCTGCTGCTTCTTCTTCTTCTTCTTCTTCTTCTTCTTCTTCTTCTTCTTCTTCTTCTTCTTCTTCTTCTTCTTCTTCTTCTTCTTCTTCTTCTTCTTCTTCTTCTTCTTCTTCTTCTTCTTCTTCCTTCTTCTTCTTCTTTCTTCTTCTTCTTCTTCTTCTTCTTCTTCTTCTTCTTCTTCTTCTTCTTCTTCTTCTTCTTCTTCTTCTTCTTCTTCTTCTTCTTCTTCTTCTTCTTCTTCTTCTTCTTCTTCTTCTTCTTCTTCTTCTGTATTTTATTGTAAAGATACTGTACAGAGGGGTTACAGTTATATGAGTAAGGTAATGAGTACATTTCCTATTGAGCATTGTTACCCCCTCCTTTGTTGTCCCCTACCATCCCTTCCTTCCCCACGCCCTAAGTGGTAAAGTTCATTTTCAACATAGCATCTTGTGCATCTTATTGTTACAATGAGTCAACCTGCATTCTTTTTTTTTTTTTTCTTTTTTTGTCGGTCGTGGGGGCTTGAACTCTGGGCCTGGGCGCTGTCCCTGTGCTCTTCAGCTCAAGGCGAGCACTCTGCCGCTTGATCCACAGCGCCACTTCCGGTTTTCTGGTGGTTTATTGGAGATAAGAGTCTCATGGATGTTCCTGCTCGGGCTGGCTTTGAACCATGATCCTCAGATCTCAGCCTCCTGAGTAGCTAGGATTACAGGCGTGAGCCACTGGCACCCTGCTTCAACCTGCGTTCTTATTTCAACATTTTGTTATTTCCCTTCCCCTCCCCAAATTAGAAAAATGTATATACAAGATGCAGGCACCAGAATCAAATACAGTGAAATGAGGGGTTATACCATGGGAGAAGAACATACAAAAACAAAAAAATCACATAGTACTTTATAAGTACATTAAAAACAAGAAAGAAACCTCTTGTGTCTCTATCTTGGGGTTCATTTCACTTAGCATCGTTTTATATGGTCATAGGTACACAGTTTTTTTTTAACCTTTTCTTCTTGTCCTAGGCACATACTAGTTATTGCAAATAAGGGGAACTATGGGACCTATATTTCTTTGGGCCTGGCTTACTTCACTTAATATAATTTTTTCCACATCTTTCCATTTCCTAATAAATGGGGCAGTGTCATTCTTTCTGATAGAGGCATAGAATTCCATTGTGTGTGTGTGTGTGTGTGTGTGTGTATGTGTGTATCACATTTTTTTGATCCATTCATCTACTGAGGGGCATCTGGGTTGGTTCTATATATTAACTATGATGAATAATGCTGTGATAAACATAGTTGTGCTGGTAGCATTAGTATAGCCTTGTTTGTTATCATTTGGATAAATGCCCAAAAGTGGAATTACTGAGTCAGAGGAGAGCTCTATGTGGAGTCTTTTGAGGAACCTCCATACTGATTTCCAAAGTGGTTGAACAAGTTTACACTCCCACCAACAATGCAGTAAGGTTCCCTTTTGGCCACATCCCCTCCAGCATCTGTTGTTATTAGATTCTTCATTATGGCCATTCTAACTGGGGTGAGGTGGAATCTCATTGTTGTTTTGATTTGCATTTCTTTTATGGCTAGAGAAGTTGAGCATTTCTTCATGTGTCTATTGGCCATTCTTATTTCCTCTTCAGAGAAGTCTCTCTTTAAGCCTTTAGTCTACTTACTAATTATTATTGTTTCTTTGAGAATTTGCTGTTGGGGGATTTAATTTTTGAGTTCTAAGCTTATTTTAGATATGAGACCCTTGTCCATTGTATAGCTAGTGAATTTTTCAATGAGATAATAGAAGCAACCCAAAAATTCACATGGAACAATAAAAGACCCTGAATAGCAAAAACAATCCTTAGCAGAAAAAACAGTGCTCTAGGAATATCAATACCAAATTTCAAGCTCTACTACAAAGCTGTAATAATCAAAATAGCTTGGTACTGGCACAAGAACAAACCTGAGGACCAATGGAATAGAACTGAAGACTCAGAAATGAACCCATAGGCCTATAGCCACCTAATCTTCGATAAAGGTGCTAAAAAACAAAAAAGAGAGAGAGAATGGAAGAAAGACAGCCTCTTCAGTAAATGGTGCTGGCAAAACTGGTTAAACACCTTAGAAAACTAAAATTAGATCCTCATATATCACCCTGCACCAGAATCAACTCCAAATGGATCAAAGACCTCGAAGTCAAAGCTAGCGAGATCAATAGAAAGCCCACAGATTAGGAGAAGATCTGCACTAGCCTTTTAAAATGTTTTGAAGAAATTAGATATAACTTCTTTATCTACTTTTGTCTACCTACTTACACAGAAGTAAAAGAGTTCTTATAAGAAGAATATTAGTAGTACTCATTTTTCTAAAATTCTTATTCATGATATTATTTACCAGAATAATTAGATTAACTGTGCCTTTTCATACATGTATATTACATACATTGATCATAATATCCTCGATAATCCTACCCTTCTTCTTCACCTTAACCTTTTTCCTCTTCTCTACATCTCTCTTCTAATTTCTTATCATTTTTTCTATATTCTACATGAGTAAGCATGCAATGCTCATAGAAACATCTTTTTGTATTCATAATATAAGCATGAAACTAATATGTTCAGCAAACTAATATAGAAGCATCACTACTATCTAATCAAAAACT
This sequence comes from Dipodomys merriami, assembly GCF_024711535.1. Taxonomy (NCBI): domain Eukaryota; kingdom Metazoa; phylum Chordata; class Mammalia; order Rodentia; family Heteromyidae; genus Dipodomys; species Dipodomys merriami. Next base: position 1,518,028 of record NW_027204159.1, on the reverse strand, counting down.
TCTTAGGTGTTACCACTGGCACCAATAATTTCCTTTAGAATGAAAAGTTCCATTTAGTTATCACATTCTTTTAGTCTCCTTCCATGTTTAAGAGACTCATTCTCTCCGTGACATTCATAATCTTGGCACTTTAAAAACATTGTGGACCATTATTTTGTAGAATTACCCTCAGTTTAAGGATGGTTAATGTTTCCTTAGATTCTGATTGTCCTTGGTAGAAGGATAGAAATAATGGAAAAATTTTAATTTTATATAGTGAAATTATTGTCTCCAAATTTTGTGTCATAGTTGAAAGGCTTTCCCCCAAACTAAGACTAAAGGGATATTCACTCATGTTTTCTTTTGTTATTTAAATCACTAGCTTTTTATATTTGTATCTCTGAAGAAGCTGGAGTTTATTATGTATATAATGTGAGATTATTTTACATTTCCTAAGTGCTACCCAAATATATCTTTGACTCAGTGCCAATCTTATCAGATACTGAATTTCTGAATAATTTGATCTCTGTCTGGCTTTTCTGGTTGGTTCTACTTTTCTGTCTATTCATAAACCAGCATCACTACATTACACTACTGTGATTATGGGGGCTATGTATTAATGCCTGGTAAGAATAGTCCTCTGTTCTACTTTTCTTTTCTAGTATTCTTTCTTGACAATCCTTGAATGTTTGTTTTTGTGTAAAAGCTTTATTATTATCCATCTCCATATTAAAATTTGTTGGTATTTTTATTGGAGCTGCAGTAAACTAGTAACTCATGCAGGGACCATGTCACAAGTTTTCAAATTTAGTAGAGGAAGCACTTTGTATTTATTCAAGTCTACATTCATGTTTCTCAGGAATGTTTTAAATTTCATCTCATATGGGTTTTGGACAGTCCTTATTAACTCTATGCCTAAATATTTGTTGCTATTCAAAATGATTTTTCTACCATTACATATGAAAGTTTATCTTAAAACTAGACTGCCTTGCTTCCTCATTTTCTCCTTTATACCTAATGTAAGTTACCTATTCGATTAAACATTCTTCTGTATGTAACATGTACTCCTGTGTTCTTTCAACAAGCTTTGGTACAGGACCACCACAAATGGTCTGTCCAGGAGATGCACTGCCTAATTACAAAGCATATCATATATATTCTAGTATATGACCCCATACAGAGACCATGCCTAAAAGCCCACAGCATCACTTCTAAAAGCTATATAGAAGGATAAAGGATGTAACATGGACATAAAGTGATTTGTTGTAGAATTAGATTGAGCAATGTCTGCTAATCACTTTGTTGTTCAAATAGCATGTATATTGTTTAATGTAAACAGCTATTAACGAATAACGATTTTACCACATGTCCATCTTTCCTCATCTGGGTCCCCTTTTGAGGAATAGTATATAATTTATTTAATAGATAACAGTACTTGGCTCATACTATTTTCTGTTAGCATCATGGAGCCATTTGTTCTATCCAGATAGAAATCATAAATAGTTGAAGAGAAGCTCTACTAGTGTTGGCAGCCGTGGGTCTTTGCGTGCCCAAGGCCTAGGGGCTGAGATCAGGAGGCTTGAAGCTCCAGGTTACCTCTGAAAGGTAAGAATTTGTTGCTTCAGGCTTTAGGTATTCAAATTGGAAGCTTATTGCTCTAGACTTTAAACACCTGTTTCCCTGGCACTTGGTAGCTACTGTAATCCTTGGCTTCCGGCAGCATCAAACAGCAGCACCACATAGCAGATGGCAGCAAGCATCAGGTAGTGTTAAAACTCTCAAATGGGCCCTCCATGGGCTCCTTAGTTCCATGGCAATTAGTGTGATAGGTCTCAGGCCTAGAGTGTCAGCATCCTTGCCTAGTGGTAAGTCGTTGTGTCTAGAGAAACTTGGACCTTAAGGCTTGGTAGTCCTTAAAGGTATCTCCATGACTAGACCTCACCCCTTCACAGCCTTCTATGTTGCTTCAGCCTTGGCTTAGCCTTCTCTCTACTTATGCTGTCCCTTATTGTCTATGCCTCTTTTATTCCCAGTCATTCTGAAGCTGATTTCTCATTACTGTCATTGTCACTGCAGCCACCTTTGCTACTGCTACCATTTTGCTGCCGCTTCAACTATCCTCTCTTTGTGTTACCAGGTTAGATTGCTAATGATAACGATCACACAAGTAGGCAAAAAATAAAGAAAAAAAAAGACCATTTAGGTGAAGCCTTTTATTAGATCTACTGTTTCAACAGTAGAGAACATTACAGATCATTGTCTCCTGGCTGATTTAAAAAGTGACCAGGTAACCTGCTTATGTAGCTAGAAAGGGGTTCAACAAGTGTGTTTGTACCAATTACAGTAGATCTTCATGCACTTATGGACTATGTTTACACCAAATCACGGGCCTTTTGTTAGATCACTAGACAAAGAACTGTCTGTCTGGCTTGGGTGAAAATGGCCACTAGAATTTACCACAGCTTGTGATAGCTAAAAGGAATTGGTGCAAGCTGTTTGAAATAGTCATGCTTGATATAGTGGCTTCTGGAGCCAGAGCTGTGTTTAAGCAGCAAACAGCTGTGATTGAAGTAGCTCAAAACAGCCATGGAGTGATCAAAACAACTGGGTCACATAAGGATGATACAGCTGCCTGCTTGGCTAATAGCCCTCTGCACAAAGCAGCCCAGGCACCTGGGAAAGGTCTAGTACCTGTCAATTAATGGTCTTAATCACCACAGCACCTACATTTTAGATTATTTAAGAAAAAAAAATAAACCTTAAATGCTTCACTTTCTAATAAAGGCCTAACAATGGTATTGCCAGTGATTTTAAAGTATCTAACAGGGAAGTGGTGCTGTGGCTCAAGCAGTAGAGTGCTCACCTTGAGCTGAAGAGCTGAGGGATAGCGCACAAGTCCAGAGTTCAAGCCCCACAACCAACCACACACACACAAAAAGTATCTAACAGTATTTTTACTCCTAACCAAATTCTCCCAGGAGAGTTGTTATTTTTCTCTGTCTTCATATTAGGTTCTCAGTAAATGCTTATTGAATTAATGAATGAGTGAATTGTGTCTATCACAGACTCTATTCTGTATAGGACATAGGGGTTCTTCTTGTCACTTTATTTTCTATCTTCAAGAGATTCAAAAGTTAGAATTTTTTTCTCAGAGCAAACAGAGTATATAATGTTTTGCAGTCCATAAAGTAAACTTTTCCCTATGTAGTTCATAGATAAATGGCTCTTCTGTCAAGCCCTCTCTCTAATAATGCCAGGGCATTATTAGATACCTCAAATTACTGAAGCCACTGGATTTATTGTAAGCAGCTTACATGTTTTCAGATGCTATAGTCTGTGGATTTGTTATCAAAATTTGTCTAACTTGAAAAAATAGTTCTCACTGGGTTAAAAAAAAAAAGTATTTAGACACTGGGAAGGTGGCTCAGTGGTAGAGCACTTGCCTTACATGCCTGAAGCCCTGGGTTCGATTCCTCAGCACCACATAAGCAAAAAGAAAAAAGCTGGAAGTGGCACTGTGGCTCAAGTGGTAGAGCGCTAACCTTGAGCTGAAGAGCTGAGGGACAGCGCCCAGGCCCAGAGTTCAGGCCCCATGACCGGACCCAAAAAAAAAAAAGTATTTAGATTATTTTTTTTTTTTTGCCAGTCCTGAGGCTTGAACTCAGGGCCTGGGCACTGTCCCTGAGCTTCATTTTGCTCAAAGCTAGCACTTTACCATTTCAGCCACAGCTCCACTTGTGGATTTTTTTTTTTTTTATGTGGTACTGAGGAATCAAACCCAGGACTTCATGCATGCCAGGCAAGTACTCTACCACTAGGCCACATTCCCAGCCCAGTGTTTAGATTTTTTTTAAACACTGAGCATGAGAACTTTCCTTTGTGTTAATTTTTAGGCCCTTCTGAATCCTTAAATTGATGCTGAGTGCTGGTGGCTCACACCTGTAATCCCAGCTACTCAGAAGTCTGAGATCTGATGGTTGCAGTTTGAAGCCAGACAGGAAACTCCATGAGCCTCTTAATCTCCAATAAGCAAGAAGTGTAGCTGTGACTCTAGTGATAGAGCACTAAAATTGAGCAACTAAAGGTCCAGGACACCACCAAAGCCCTGAGTTTGAGCCCTAGGACTGGCATACAGTAAATACATACATACACACATACAACATACATACATACATACATACATACATACATACATACATACATACATACATACATACATACATACATACATAAAATCATACAACCATACTTAAATTGAGATTTTAGTAAGTTTTTGAAGGTTTGGAAGAATGGAATGCTTGCCAACATGTTTCTACTTTTCTTTTTTCTAGGTAAAGAATGATTCACTGTGGGGATCTATTCAATTTAGTATCGCTTCACAAACTATAAAAAGAAACATGTCATACCTTTTACAAGCACATAGCTCTTTTCTTCCAAGATGCATTGTGTAACAAACAAACAATAGTAATAGTCTCAGAATTGATACTAAGTAGAAGCAAATGTTACCACTGAATCTCTTCTCCTTCAGAGAAAATGAGCTATCAGATGGTAAACCAAAATAATGTCAAAAGTAAAGATCCATGGAATGATCTGACAAAATCTAATGCTTCAAATAAGTGCCATTCACCTTTCAGAAGCAGCATCCCAAAGGTTATTTATCATCTGGTAGGCTTAGATTTTTCAGAGCATGGGGTTGGAAAACATAAGAAGAGGAGATTGTGTGTTGACTCAAGCTAGCTCATTCAGGTGAGGATAAGAAGGTAGTAGACAGTTAACTCTACTGTGTGGAGGAAGCCATTACTTTTCATTTAGCATACCAAAAGGATATTACTATTTCAATATGAGACAATGAAGACCATTCCAGCTTGTACTTCCAGAATGTACACTTTACCTATCAAGAACACAGAAAGAACAACATGCCATTGGTGGTCAGGGCAGGCTGGAGGCAACCAGAAAATGATCCTTGATTACTCTTGGCCTTAAAAAGAAAAGGATGGGGGCTGGGAAGGTGGCTCAGTGGTAGAGTGCTTGCCTTGCATGCTCGAGGCCCTGGGTTCTATTCCTCAGCACCACATAAGCAAAAAGAAAAAAGCCGGAAGTGGCGCTGTGGCTCAAGTGGTAGAGCGCTAGCCTTGAGCTCAAGAGCTGAGGGAGGCCGGGCGCTGGTGGCTCACGCCTGTAATCCTAGCTACTCAGGAGGCTGAGATCTGAGGATCGCGGTTCAAAGCCAGCCCGGGCAGGAGAGACCGTGAGACTCCTATCTCCAATAAACCACCAGAAAACCGGAAGTGGCGCTGTAGCTCAAGTGGTAGAGCGCTCGCCTTGAGCTGAAGAGCTGAGGGACAGCTCCCAGGCCCAGAGTTCAAGCCCCACGACCGACCAAAAAAAAAAAAAAAAAAAAAAAAAAAAAAAAAAAAAAAAAAAAAAAAAAAAAAAAAGAGCTGAGGGAAAGCGCCCAGGCCCAGAGTTCAGGCCTCACGACCGGACCCAAAAAAAAAAAAAAAAAAGTAAAGGATGTTGGTGCTAGGAAGGTGGCTCAGTAGTAGAGTGCTGTCCTTGCATGCATGAATGCATGAGGCCCTGGGTTTGATTCCTCAGCACCACATAAGCAGGAAAGGACGGAAATGGTGCTGTGGCTCAAGGGGGAGAGCATTAGCTTTGAGCTGAAGAGCTGAGGGACAGCGCCCAGACCCAGAGTTCAGGCCCACGACCAACAAAAAAAAAAAAAGTAAAGGATGTTAACTCATATCTAACAGATAAAAGTGTTTTTAAGAAATGTTTCTTGGCAAAATATGATACACACACACAATGGAATTCTATGCCTCCATCAGAAAAAATGACATTGTCCCATTTGTTAGGAAATGGAAAGACTTAGAAAAAATTATATTAGGTGAAGTAAGCCAGACCCAAAGAAACATAGGTCCCATGGTTTTCCTTATTTGCAATAACTAGTATACATCTAGGATAATCTTACCAGACAAGCAGAAAAGCTCAAAAGCTATCTATATACATATGAATGTATAAGATAATGTAAGCAAAATGAGCCCCAAGATAGGGACACAGAGGTTTCTTCTTTGTCGCTGTTGTGTTTAATGTGCTATGTGATTTTTTTAAAAACAGGCTTGATTCACTTTATTGTTTTTGTATAAAATTCTATGTTGTAGTCACAGCTGGAGCTTGAGTCCTCTGCACGCAGACTCTGGTGTGGGTTTTCACAAGATGGCCAGTGAATTCCTGATAAGGAGATTTGGTGAAAACGGTCTCTTTCCAGAGGTCAGGGGTCAGGTAACTGTAGGTCTTAGAGATGGCATCAAAGGTGGCTTTGGCGAAGTTCCCCAAGGTAGCAGTACAACCCCTGGCTGAGGTGTCTTGGGGACAGGAGCTGACCCAATCCCAGTGCCTCTGGGAGCAGGAAAGAGGCGCACCAGCACAGAGCCGCAGCGGCCTGTCACCTTGCACGGGACAGTGTGAGGCCTGCCAATCTTGGTCCCCCAGTAACCTCGCTGCACAGGGACGATGGAGAGCTTGGCCAAGATGATGCCCCCCGGATGGCAGAGCCTTGAACCTGGTGCGTTGGCCAGCTCGAGTCTGCTTCTGCACGGGCATAATCTCCTCCAGAGACTTGATCTTCATATCCTTAACCAGGCGGCCCAGTTTGGTGACCGGGATCCATTCCTTGTCTTCGGGCTTGTCTCCACGACCTTGACCCCAGAGGCCGCAACCGAAGCCTCCACGGAAGCCGCCTCGGCCTCCCAAGCCCGGGTTCCCCAGGACCTCCCGGGCCCTCCCGCTGCACCGGCGTCATCCGCCATTTGGTGTTTTCCGGGGAGAAGGAGAAGAAGCTTTTTTGTTTCTTTTGTATGTGCTTCCCCCATGGTATAACCCCCTGTTGTCACTGTATTTGATTATGGTGCCCTGCATCTTATATATACATTTTTCTAATTTGGGGAGGAGAAGGGAAATAACGAAATGCTGAAACAAGGATACAGGTTGACCCATTGTAGCAATGAGACACTAAGTTAAAAATTAACTTTACAACTTGGAGGGAGGAGGAGTTGGGAAAGTGGGGAGGGAAGGGATAGTAGAGGGAAAACAAATGAATGGGTAACAATACTTGATAGAAAATGGATTCATTTCCTTACCCATGTAACTGTAACCCCTCTGTGCAGTATCTTTACAATAAAAAAAAAATTTTAAATGGCAACCTGCAGATTTAAAACCTATCAAACTCACAATATCATTTCTCACAGAATTAGATAAGCCAATCCAAAAATTCATACGGAGACATAAAAGACCCCAAATAGCAAAAGTAAATTCTAAGTAAAAAAGAGCACCACTATAACTATCATAATACCATATTTTAAATTATACTACAGAACCATATTAACAGAATTGCTTAGTATTCTTTCTCTCTCTCTCTCTTTTACACACACACACACACACACACACACACACACACACACACACACGCACAAGCCAAGTGCTAATAGAACATTATAGAAGATTTTTTTTTCTTTTGTGCCAGTTCTAAAGCTTGAACTCAGGGCCTCGTGCTCTCAGTTTTTCTGTTCAAGGCTGGTGCACTCCCATTTGAGCTATACCTCCACTTTTGGGTTTTTGCTGGTTAAGTGACTTTCCTGCTGAGGCTGGTTTTGAACTATAATCCTTAGACCTTAGCCCACTGAGTAGTTAGCATTATAGGCTACCTGACTCAGCCAACTAATTTTTGATAAAGGAGCCAAGAACATAAATAGAGAAAATATGGCCTCTTCAACAAGTGGCACTAAGTGTCCATCTGTAGGAGTCTGAAACTGTCTTTTACCCTGCACAAAAAATCAACACCAATGGGATCAAAGAGCTCAAAGTAAGACTTAAAATTTTAAATCTACTACATTAAAATATAGGAAAAGATCTGGAGTTTTAGACATGGGTAATTTTTTCTGGATAGGACTTCAGATTTCCAGAGACAGGAGCAAGAATTGGCAAATGAGACCGCTTCAAATTAAAGAATTTTCTCCACAGAAAAAGAAACAATCATCAGATCCAAGAGATAATTTGTAGAATTAGAGAAAACTTTTGCCAGCTATTCAACAATAACGGATTGATATCCAGGTTATACAAAGAACTCAAAAAATTAAACAGCAAAATAACAATAATCTGTTCAATAAATAGGCAAGAGAACTGCACAGTTCTCACAAGAAGAAATACAAGTGGTTCATATACACATGAAGATATATTTAACATCTTTAGCTCTAAAGAAAATGCAGTGCAGGGCTGGGAATGTGGCCTAGTGGTAGAGTGCTTGCCTAGCATGTACGAGCCCCTAGGTTCAATTCCTCAGTACCACATAAACAGAAAGAGCCAGAAGTGGCGCTGTGGCTCAAGTTGTAGAGTGCTAGCCTTGAGCTGAAGAGCTCAAGGACAGCACTCAGGCCTAAAGTTCAAGCCCCATGACCACCACCACCAACACCACCACCACCACCAACAACAACAAAATATGTATCTTATGAAACTAGGAAATTGAGGAGATAGATGGGTGATTTATCAGGAAGAGGTGATACTGATCAAGATGCATTGTACACAAACTGGCATGTATAATCATAACATTTTGTACAACGTAACTATAGTGACACTTAAAGTTAATAAAAATGTAATTTTAAAAATTTCTGAGCATGAAATAAGATGATATTATCGCTTTAAAGTCAAGATTTTTTTTTTGTCAGTCATGGGCTTGAACTCAGGGTTGGGCATTCTCCTTGAGGTTTTTGCATTCAAGGTTAGAGCTCTAACACTTTGAACCACAGCTTTACTTCTGGTTTGGGGGTGGTTAATTAGAGACAAGAGTCTCATGGACTTTCCTGCCAAGGCTGGTTTTGAACCATGTTTCTCAGATTTCAGCCTCCTGAGTAGCTAGGATCAAGGTGTGAGCCACCAGTGATTGGATTAAAATCAGGATTTTTAATGTTATGTCTATCAATGCCCTTTAATTAACTGAAAATTAATTCTCCTGATGTTTTAAATTACTTCTATCATCTATTATCTTGTCCTAGAAGTTAGGACATCACTGGGTGATGAATCACAGGAGCAACTGTCATTTTCTCTGCTGACACTAACTTACTTTATTACACATGATGATGATATGAATGAAACTAGTTTAATATAAATTAAAGTACCAAGAGTTTAAAAGAAGTTTCATATGAGAAATTCACTTATCCCTCTTTATATTTCAAAAACAAACAGAATATGCCAGATAGCCATAGACTGGACTTAAAACCCTGGCATAAACTATTAATCAGCCTGAATTTAGCAAGGCATCCATAGCTATATTCATGGAACTATTGGAAACAATTACAACATAAAATTGTTTCTGCTCACCACTATATAGCTAGTATTGTTGGTTATGGGGTAGTAATGAAAATACTTTGCCAACTTAAAGGGTTAACTTTGTACCTTAAATTTAACTGCCATGGTATATACTCAGTACCTCTACAACAAATAACAGAAAACAAGCTTGTTCTTTTGTAATAAATATTTGGAAGGGGTATACATATTTCTGTTCTTCAGAAGACTTGACATTGTAATCTAATTTTAGTTCAAAGACTCATTCATCTCTGGTTCTGCAACAGAGACAAAAATTACTTTATTTGATTAACTGTGTGGAATGGGAAGAAGTCTTCCATATATCTTAATACTCACCTCCAATGCTTTCATTAGAAAGAAACAATTCCATAATTTCAAGTAAATTGTCTGAAATTGGAATGGTCAAAGCAAAAATGTTAATATTCAAATAGAATTTAGTATGTTACATAAGCAAGTGAAATCATCTAAAATTAAAACTAATCACTTTGTAGCAGAAGCAATAATAAAAGCCAAAGTTCTGCCTCATTGTTCTCCAATGAAGCATGAATAATTTATGACTCCAGTAAGCTTTCCATCTCCCCTGTTTTCTATAAGATTTTACCAATTTAATTATTCAAATTGTATCTCTTTAGAGCCTTTTAGCCAAGCAGTAACTGAAATGATACTAGCTGTCAACACTCTGATGTTATTATTTGTAGACCTGTCTTTCAAACAAAGCAGAGTATATCCAGGCCTAATGTGACACAGAAAGAACCTTGGGCTTTGCTCTGCAGCTTCAGAGTTCCTGTTCCTCCTGAATCTGGCCTAGCTCTTCTTCTTCTTCTTTAATATTCTAACTGCATTCTCTTTTTTTTCATTCAGAGGTATGTAGCTCTAACTATCATTTCTAGAAAACTGCATATATTGAAACATTTAAGTTGTCCTTTTCTATAGCTGAGAATTTCCCTTTTAATGGCATTTTTACCTCACAAAAAATGTCCCTGTCACCATTTTCATCTATCATATGCATTTATTCAGGAAACATTTATTTATGCAACTGTGGAATCAGGAGGAAAAAATATCTTAAATTGTTCCTCCAGGAATGTGATAGGAATGTGATAGATAGTAAATAGGGATGAATATTAAAATGCCAGTGCTTAAGAAGTAATATCCCACAAAGATGAGTAGGAATATTGAGGTGAATGCACAGGAGGGAGAATGAGGAAAACATCTCTAAGAGGAAAGGATAAGCATCTACAAAAGCGAGGTGTTATAAAAACAATAAAAAAAATACTTCAGGATACTTTAGGATAAAGTATTTAGGATACAACTTCTAGTGTCTCCAGGTACCACACAATCAGAGTGGATGAGAGAATGAGGCTGGTTATGGAGTAGGAGGAACAGGAACTGGAAGGTACTGAGCTGACCAAAAAATGAATGCAAACCACTTTAAAGCACTGGCCTATAAGTAGTCACATAGAGGTCAGATCTTCTTTACTTCTCAAAAGAAGCTAGAAATCTGGACTTTTACACAACAGCAAATGTTTTTGTTGTTGGCTGGATGTAATGGTATCTGCCTATAAACCCAGCCACTCAAGAGACAGAGGGAGGAGGATCACATTCAGAGACCAACCTGGGAAAAGTTAGCACAAGACCTTATTGAAAGTCAAACTAAAAGTTGGCTTAAGTGATAGAATGACAGGCTCTGAGTTCAACCCTCAGTATTGCAACAAAAAATATTTGTTAGCTACTAATTTTTAACAAGATTTAATGTACATTTATTTTTAACATGTGGAACATATAAAGATTTTATACTGAATAAATGATATTCACTAAGCCAGAAGAAAAGGAGGAATTTACATCAGGTTTTTTCTTTTTCTTTTTTTTAACTTACATTATCTGAAAAGTTTTGGCAAAAGATGTTAAGATGGGAAATTTTCACCACACTGATGCAGACAGGTGAAAAAGGGTCAGTTTCTTATGTGCTTTATTCTTCAGAGAATGAAAAAAAAAAAAAAAACCTCTTATCACATCACCCAAAGCTCTGTGCAATAGAAACTTCTAGAGAGATAGTTATAGGGGCTCAAGAGGTGTGTCAGTCAGTACTCAGAATTGAGAGTAGTTTCACTAGATGAGGAGCAAACCGATCCCTGGCTGCTAGCACCAGGACTCCAACACCCCATGCCAGGCTCAAGTGACAGTTTTTCACAATTCCTTTCATCATTTTTAAAATATTTTTGCTGCCTATGGTCTGTGATGTACATGGAAGTTGTACATTAATTTTTTAATTACTATTCTGTACACAAAGTGAAGTGTACCCTTTCTAGTAATTGGAATAAGAGTCCAGGAAAACTAGAAGATGTAACACTTCAAGAACAAGAGAGTCTTGAGAAATTTTGCCTCTTAGAAATTGACAAGAGGATGTTCCCCCCCCCCCCCCCCCCCCGCGCGCACTGTATAACCACTGTCTTCACTGAATTTGATGTTGGTATACTTTGTGGAGGGGAAGGGAAAAACAAATTGTTTAAGTAGGGATACAGGTGGACCCATTGCAACAATGAGATGTACAAGTCATTATGTCGAAAAACGAAATTTACAACTTTGGCGCGGGAAGGGATGGGAAGGGGAAAGAAAGGAGGAGGCAACAATGCTTGATAAGAAATGTACTCATGGGCTGGGAAGGTAGCTCAGTGGTAGAGCGCTTGCCTTGTATGCATGAGGCCCTGGGTTCAATTCCTCAGCACCACATAAGCAAAAAGAAAAAAGCCGGAAGTGACGCTGTGGCTCAAGAGGTAGAGCGCTAGCCTTGAGCTGAAGAGCTGAAGGACAGCGCCCAGGCCCAGAGTTCAGGCCCCACGACCGGATCACACACCCCCCCCCACCCCGCAAAAGAAATGTACTCATTACCTTGCTCATGTAATTGTAACCCCTCTGAAAGGTATTTTCACAATATTAATTAATTAATTATTAAAAAGAAATTGACAAGAGGGGCTGGGAATGTGGCTTAGTGGTTGAGTGCTTGCCTAGCATGCATGAAGCACTGGGTTTGCTTCCTCAGTACCACATAAGCAGAAAAAGCCAGAAGTGGCGCTGTGGCTCAAGTGATAAGAGTGCTAGCCTTGAGCAAAGAAGCTCAGAGACAGTGCCCAGCCCCTGACTTCAAGCCCCAGGACTGGCAAAAAAAAAAAAAAAAGGAAAAAGAAAAATGAAAAAGAAATTGACAATAAAGCATAATTTATCAAGCACAACAGGAATCAGTAGATTGGTTGAAAAGCTGTTGCAGTAACACAGTAATTCTAATAACTAGGACTAGAATTGTGGTGATGGGATATGACTAAGACTAATCAGTTACTGGAATGTGAACTGCCAAAAAGTAAGACTTGATTAAGTATTGAAAGAAAAGGTAAGAACTCTTGAATAACTCTCAGATTTGTAGTAGCCAAAGTAGGATTTTAAAAAATAGAAAAAAGAAAAATTTGTGAGAGATGAGTTAAATGTTAGGTAGGTTAAGTTTGTAATCCTGTAGAACACCAAAATAGAGATATTCAGTTAATTACATGTTCTTGAGTTTAGGAGGAAAGTTTACAGTAGAGCTGGAGATTTTTATTAAACATCATTTTTGAAGCAAAGTGTTTTGATGATGTCACATAAAATGTGCACAGATTAAGAACAGGAGAGAAAGGGAAGGAGCAAGGAGAGGCTCAAAGACTGGTAGTATATAATGAATATAAGTATATAAGGAATATAAGTATAATAGGAGGAGAAACTTCTAGAGTAAGCATAAAACAATCAGAGAGAAAGTAAAAACCTCAATAGAAGTACATATCATAGATCTAGAAGTAGAAAAATTACTAAAAATAAATAAATAAATAAAATGTCAAAGTCACTTAGCCATAAAGTGTCAACACTTAAAATCTGCACACTTATGTTTATATGCCTCTGTATAAGTAAATATGCTATACTGATTTTTGTTTTTTTTGCAGACACACACACACACACACACACACACACACACACAATTTGTGCCTGGATGCCATTCCTGAACGTCTGTGCTCTACTACTTTGAGTCACAGATCTATTTCCAGTTTTTTGGTGGTTAAGTGGAGATAAGAGTCTCACAGACTTTCCTGCCAAGGCTGGATTTAAACTGCAATCCTCAGATCTCAATCTTTGTAGCTAGGATTACAGATATGAGCTATCAGTTCCTGCCTACAGAAATATTTTAAATTAAAATAGAAAGATCAAGAATCATGTATTCTGTTTTACATTTAAAATAAAATGTATTTTGGGGGGCTGGGAAGGTGCCTCAGCGGTAGAGTGCCTGTCTTGAGCTGAAGAGCTGAGGGACAGCGCCCAGGCCCAGAGTTCAGGTCCCATGACCAAATAATAATAATAATAAAATAATAATAATAAAATAAAATGTACTTTATTTTAAATATATTTTAAAAGGTAAGAAGTCTTTGTGCATTTAAGAATTATGATGGGTTATCCTAAAATACTTTGATTTTTTTGGCTTCTTTTGAATGTTTCCCCCCTATGGTATATCCCCTGTTGTCACTGTATTTGATTTTGGTACCCTAGTATTGCATAGATGTTTGAATTAGGGAAGGGAAGGAGAATAACAAAATGGTGAGATAAAGGACAAGAGGGGGACCCAATGTAACAGCGATATACACAAGACAATATGCTGTAAATGATCTATACAGACAATATGCTGTAAATGATCTATACAATTTGCGGGGAGGGGGAGGAGTGGGTGTGGGGTGGGCAAGTCAGAAAGGGAAAAGGTAACAAGTTTGTCAAGAAATGTATTTATTACCTTACTTATGTAACTGTAACCCCTCTAAGCAACAGCTTGACAATAAAAATAGAAAAAAAGAATTATGATAGAATACTAAATATACATACTGGTCCATAAAATAATAGAATAATAAGAAATTTCTATATTTGTAAAATGTTTGACAAAATAAGAAACATACATACATGTTGCTGCCATATTTTATAAAGAGACATGCTTTTTAATATACTTACATATCTTTAGAACACAAAAATGTAGGTAACTGTGGCTGATAACACGATTGATGACTAAAGATGAATAGGAGGGAAGCTACTTCTCAGTGTACTTTTTATAAGTGATATATGCATTATTATATTAAAATAAATTTAAATTTTTTAATGAATATCCAACAGGAGATCCAAATGTGTTGATAGAACATGCTTATTTTTCTTTGATAAAGATTACATTAATGTATGCTCATACTGAAAATTGATGATGTAATAAACTTAGCCTTCTTATTATGGCTGAACTGCTATCCTCCATAAACTAAGAGTAAATGGACAATTGGACAATCCCCAGAGAGCACACAAATGATTGAAGTATTATATTTACAAACAGAAATTCTTCAGCAACCATCTAAGAAATAACAGTACCCCAAAAGCTGCTTGTAATTATAACAAAATGTTGAATTAATTTTTCAAGTATTTTTTTTACCATATTACAGTTTCCCTTCATATTTTCAAATGTCTTCTAAAGCTTTCAAAGTTACATATATTCATGAGTAAGTGGTAATGAATACATGAGGAAATGTCATAATGTCTTTGTATAACATAACAAGAAAGCCAGATTTGGATTATTATGTGTTACTTAATGTTATTTTAAATGTAAAATACAGTTTACAGAAATAATTTTCCTTCTGAATCATAAAATACAAGTTTTTAGTATAACATCTATAGAAGTTTTGCCTCACTCAAATTCATGCTGCTGCATTGATATAGAAAGTAGAGTTCAGGATACAACCTTAGTAAAAATCCACTGGAAATCAGACCTGTTATTAGCTATCCTTGGGTATTACCACTTTCTGTTCAATATAATTGCTGGTAAGAAAGCATTTATCTGGCAATAAAAAGCTTTTTATATGTTATATGTGTCAGCTTTGTGTAGTTTGTCAGAGCTGTAATTAACTCCTTTTTATAATAACCTTTGGGGAAGGATGTAGGAGTACAGGTAATAAAATCATGACAGGTTGATGCTCTGTCATTTGGTAAGGCTAGTTACCAAGAAGAGAAAGGTGCCAGATCAACACAAAATTGAACACAGCATTATCTTTAAATTCTGAAATTATCTGGAAATAAATAGCTGTGGTCTGATATACACTGACCCCGCATTTATAAAAATGGCAAGCTCTTCACTTCGAAACTTTGCTTACATTGTTAAAGCTACCATTCCATTTTTCTCTTCATGATAGAGGAAATCAATTGTGGAGATGTCTTCCTACACTGAATAGTCTAACAAATGTTATGTAAGCCAGAAATTTCCTCAGCATGAAAGTAATCTAATTGGTCTGAAATGAGACTCTTTTGACCATAACATCATTAGCACTGCTGTAACCAAACAACTCAGATGCCTTTTATTCCTTTGCCATCTTTTCCGAGTTACTGAGGTATATCCCATAAATAATAACATGCATTTTTTTTTCAGGAAGGATTTCGTTCATCTCTAATAATTGTTCATCAGATTGTGATATTAAAACACACACGGCATTTGGGTCAAGAAAACATAAAGGATTTATGTGAGTCATGAAATTGTAGGAATAAGAGTGAAAATCTTCATCTAGAGGATACACTCACACAAATAGAACAAATTTTCCATCAGAGAGTTTTCAAAAGAGGAGAAGCATATTGGAAAATAGTCCTTTGATGAAACACAGAGATTGAGATGGGAAAATGAATTTTTAAAAGGTGTTCTTCAGAAATTGGAAATATAAAGTCTACACTTACATATGTTAGTCACATTATGAACAGCCTGGCTAAGATGAGCAGAAATAATATACTTAAGTCATTAGCAGGAAAATGGATTGGAATGGAGATCATTATGTTAAGTAAAATGAGCCAGGCTCAGAAAGGTGAATACTCCCTGTGTTCTCCCATATATAGAAACTTAGATCTAAAGAAAAGGCATGGACATGAACACAAATGGGGGATTATTCGGGGGAGATGAAAAGAAGGGGAGGGTGAACAAGAGAGTCAAGAAAGGAGAATTTAAAAAAAATTTTAAAAAGAAAGGAGAATATAATTAAACTAAATGGTATGCATGTGTGCAAAGGTCAAAATAAAACCCATTAACTCTCATTCAAAGCCTGCTCACTGTTATTTTAGAGAAAATCCAATTTCCCTCTTCACTGCATATTAGAAGAAAAAAATTAAAAGTGGTAGCTTCAGACTTGGGCATTCTGACAGTTGTAATATGTGGGTCTGACAGTCTAACAATGACAAAGGGGGCAGAAAATGTATTAAAAGCAACCATAAATTGAAAGATGTGTGTAATTGTTTACTTGAAATTGAGTCCAGGGTGATAATGTTGAAAGGGGTGACATTTATCAAGATGCATTGTATTCATCAACTGCTTTTTTAAATGCCAATTCCTTTGTATGACTACTTATAGATAATAAAACGAGACCAATTATCTCACTAGAAAATTTCATTAAATTATTTAATATTTTATTTTTGCTCTAATAAATCTTATTTATACTAGAAATTTACATTGTGCAATTGTACTCAAAAGGCAATACCCTAAAATTTTATCAGAAAGGTCAACCTGTCTCTAATTTTCAGAACAATTTCAGATATCAAATCCATTCTCTTAGCTTCTAGTATAGCATGTAATTATACTTACATAAACCATGCATAGTATCTGCTTCAGAAAAGCTGAATGAAAAGTATTGTACAACTAACAATTTCCTCCTTGTCATAGCATAATTACATCTTTGTAGGGAAATAACTTTTTTTTTTGGTTGGTCATGGGGCTTGAACTCTGGGCCTGGGTGCTGTCCCTCAGCTCTTCAGCTCAAGGCAAGTACTCTAGCACTTGAGCCACAGCACCACTTTTGGCTTTCTGGTGGTTTTATTGGAGATATGAGTCTCACACCTTTTCCTATCCCAGCTGGCTTTGAATCACTATCCTCATATTACAGCCTCCTGAGTAGCTAGGATCACAGGCATGAGCCACCAGCACTTGGCTGGAAATAACAGAATTTTAAATATTAATGTTTAGAAGTGTATGTGATCTAAGAAAATGTCTTCTTTTACCAGGCAGATTTCTTGCCAACACAGTTCTCTTCCCATTGATTTTATATCATACAAACTGGTCTACGTGGGCTTATAAAAATGGAAATTGATTCAAGGCAAAAGCATAATCCTGATAGAGCAGTCATACTTGGTTGGCTGTCTGTACTAGCCATTAACCCATGAGGACTGGATGTGCAAAGGCCTAGTCTACCTTCTTGCATTTATTTGTACCTTAAGCCACCATAACGATGTTCAAATGTGGCTGGAGAAGCAGACAAGAATGGCATCATGCAGTGAGAATCCTGGGATCCTTTCTGGGACCAAATGTTTTGATGCCTAAAATTGAGAAGAAATAAAAATCATAATCAATATATTTTGTGCACTTACTATGCCTAGGCTCCTTTCTAAGTTTGTTCCCTAAATTAACCTTTTCAGGGGGTGGAGGTTGGATAGGGGACAAGCTAGTCCTGGGCTTGAACTCAGGACCTGGGCACTGTCCCTGAATATTTTTTTGGTCAGTCCTAGGGCTTGAACTCAGGGCCTGGGCCCTGTCTCTGAGCCTCTTTGTGCTCAGGGCTAGCTCTCTGAGCCACAGTGCAGCACCATTTCTAGCTTTTGTTGTGCTTTGTTGGAGTTAAAACTTTCCTGCATAGGCTGGCTTTGAACCAAGGTCTTCATACTGGAGCCTCCTGAGTAGCTAGAATTACAGGCATCAGCCACAGATGCCTGGCAACTTATTTGATTTTTTTAAAGCCCTATTAGGCAAAACCATAATTCTTCCTATTCCAGATCTGAGACAACCATAACTTGAGTGGCTTGAGGTATTCTTTGGTACCTCAGTGGAAATTTCCACTTCTATTTATTAACTCTTATACATTCCATTCAAATACTAACATTTGTTAAAATTGTAGAACTGAGTAGCACTTCCTTCTGGAGCTCTCTCTGCAATTTCTGAATTTATGAAAAGCATGAAGGACAGCAAAATAGAATTTCAAAACAACACCAGCAACCTCTGGCCCACTTGCTTTTCTTCAGGGATATGTCAACAATTTATCTCTTTAATAGTAAGAGAGGATTGCAATGTGATTGTTCACATCCTCTATCATCCTGTCCATTGTGTTACTCAGGAGTATCTCTTTTGCAAATGATGGAAACTAAGTAAACTAATTTGAAATGTCAGGAGTTTATGAAAATGTCACGCGTTTCTATTGGCTCTAGGCAAAACTAAATCAAACAGTGCAGAGTGGATATGTTCCACTTCACAGTTTGACTTTCCTCATATTGCCTTCATTCTCAAGCTGACCTCAAATGGTAGCAAAATGGCTCATATCTGGTCTTGACTTAATAACCTGACCCCACCCCTCCCCAGCAGAGTGGGTGCTGGGAAAGTAATTTTTTTTTCTAATGGTTCCAGGGATCATAGCCTAATGCTTGTGGGTATGACTAGCCTGCTTGGGTCATAGGCCTACTCTTGAACATCTCTATCCAGAACACATATTACTCTCATCACTTATATACCTACTATCAGCTCTAGATGACATTTCTACACCAGCTGAAGCATGGGCTTCAACTGAACCAGTGGAGCAGGGTGGTACCCCAAAGAGATTGACTTTATGCCAATATAGGGAAATTGATCCTAAATATAAGGATGAACTACAGACATCTATCCTTTCCACTTTGACATACCAAAAGAGTCTGTCATATGATTGAGAAGTTTTGAGTTTTTCAAAATAATTTCCCTGGCCTGGAGCTTATAGCTCATGCCTGTAATCCTAGCTGCTCAGGAGGCTGAGATCTGAGGATTGAGGTTCAAAGCCAGCCCTAGCAGGAAAGACCATGAGATTCTTATCTCCAATTAACTACCAGAAAACCAAAAGTGGCTCTGTGGCTCAAAGTGGTAGAGTGCTAACCTTGAACAAGTGAGTTCAAGGCCCCAAGTTCAAGCCCCACTACCAAAAATAAATATATATGTACATATATACATTTCCTATGATAAACTAATGTGTGGTGAGTCAGAGTAAGCAAAAGATGATATTAGTATTTAAATTATTGTTAAAATTATTTGGCTCATATATAAAGTTTTGTTGAATCATATTGAGGTAGATAGATTGTATAGGCAGCAATAACAGAAAACTATGGCAATCAGAATTTGTTGCTAGTGGCTCAGCTACATGAAAAGCTGAGATTGTGAAAATGACAGATCAAGGCTAGCCCAAACATAAAAGTTATCAACTCCATCTCCATGAATAAAGCCAAATGTGTTAGTGAACTACAGGAGTCCTAAGGTAGATGGGAGTTCAAGTATACATCTGGCAGGAAACAAAACTCTATCCTAAAAATAGACTGCAAAAAAACAGAGAACTTCAGTGGTAGAGTGCCAATGTAGCAACACAAGGTCCTGAGTTTAAACTTAGTACTGCAGAGAGAAAAAGGGAGAGACAGAGACAGAAAGAGAAAGAGAGAAAAAGGAAGGAAATGGAGGAAAAGGAGGAAGAGGAATAGGAAAAAAGGAGGAAAAGGAGGAGGAAATCCTGGAAGAAGAGGAGGAGGAAGGAGAAGAGGGGAAAGAATAATGCAGCTATTATTTAGGCAAAGGCAACCTTTCATAATACAGGTTAGAAGCACTGGTACTGAATCACTTTATTACATTAAAGTCCAAAGATGGAATTCACATGGATAATTGTTATTGGGAAAGTAACTGCAAGTCATGCATGCATCAGACCCTGTAGCTTTGCAAATATATTGAGAACAATGTTGTCAGCAATAATAGCTTTAAATGCCAAGAATATTGTATGCAGATAAAACATGAAAGAGTTTCAATTTCTCCTGCATATATAACTTATTCTAATTTAATTCAATTTGTCATGCTGCACAGGTTTCCATTCATTAAAAGTTGTAGTCACCCAGTTCAGCAGTTCTCCACTTACACACTGTGCTAAGAAACTTCACTTGTAAGTCAGTGCTTGAAAAATGAAGGGCATTTTCCAATGAAAGTTGATTATAAATGGTGACTGGGTTCCAAGTCTAGCCCAAGTCTAGCCAATTAATTTGAATGTGTGTGGCACAGTACTTAGTACACTGTAAATACCTCATAGGTTATGGTTTCTGTTATTAGTTATAAGCATGAACACCTAATAAAAATATTTTTGAATAAAAATTAAGATTCAGCTGGGCACTGATGGCTCATGCCTGTAATCCTAGCTATTCAGGAAGCTGAGACCTGAGGATCATGGTTCAAAGCTAGCCCGGGCAGGAAAGGCTGTGAGACTCTTATCTCCAATAAACCACTAGAAAACTGGAAGTGGCACTGCAGCCAAGGTAGTAGAGCACTCTCCTTGAGCTGAAGAGCACAGGGATAGTGCTCAAGCCCGAGTTCAAGCCCCACAACCAACAACAAAAAATAATAATAATAATAAGATTTAACCAATAGAATTAAGAAAAATGACAAGAGCATTCTGTTATGTACCACAAAAAAATAAGGCCTTGATTCCACATCAGAGAAGGTATTTAATACATTTCAGCTAAAGCACACACCTGTAACCCCTGATACTTAGGAAATGGAGATCAGGAGGATGGTGGTTCAAGACCATCTGGGCAAAAAGTTAATAAGATATCATCCAATAAACAAGCAAGGTGTGGGGATACACACACCTTGAGGCTGGCACAAGCAAAAAAGCCAAGATTGTAGCTCAAAAAATAACTAAAGCAAAAAAGAGCTAGAGGTATAGCTCACGTTGTGGGGTACTTGTCTAGCAAGTTCACCCCAGCACCCCACAAAATGCTTCTTTTTACTAAAAAAATGGTTTAATATCTTTCAGGAATAGAATAGTATTTATTGGGCTGGGAAGGTGGCTCAGTGGTAGAGTGCTTACCTTACATGCATGAGGCCCTGGGTTCAATTCCTCAGCACCACATACGCAGAAAAAGCCGGAAGTGGCACTGTGGCTCAAGTGGTAGAGCACTAGTCTTGAGCTGAAGAGCTGAGGGAAAGTGCCCAGAGTTCAAACCCCACAACCAACAAAAAAAAAATAAAAAGAAAAAAAAAGATAACTTTGTTTAAAAACAAAGAATAGTATTTATTGTATTATTCATTATAGGACTTCACAAAATAGAAAAACAGTATTGAATATTTTAAGTATAGCTAGAATCTGGGTTTTGTTGTTGTTTGTTTTTTTTGTTTGTTTTGTTTTGCCAGTCCTGGGGGCTTGAACTCTGGGCTTGAGCATTGTCCTTGAGCTAACACTCTACCACTTGAGCCACAGTGCCACTTCCAGCTTAATTGGAGATAAGAATCTCACAGACTTTCCTGCCTTGGTGAGCTTTGGACTGTGCTCTTCAGATCTCAGCCTCCTCAGCTAGGATTACAGGTGTGAGCCACCAGCGCCTGGCTGAATAGTATATTTTTTAGATAGGATCTCATTATATAGCCCAGGCTGGCCTCAAATTCCTGACCTTGCCTTAGCCTCTCAAGTGCTGGGATTGCAAGTGTGCACCACCATCCCTTGCACTAATGAACTCTTTTTTATTTGCCAAGAACTTTTTAAGAAATTTCTCTTTCCACATGCTTACATCAGATGCAATTCCACTTAGAAATTGAGGACACAGTATACAGCTATTTCCAAAAAAAGAACTGTAATAGGGACATGACCATAATTGAGCTTACATCTTAATTATTTACACTCTTCTCTTTGCAGCTTGAATATTCAAAGCCTCAAAGCTATTTTTGATAAAATATTGGGCAAGATTAGTCATGCACAGATTCTTGACATAGGTAACAAGTTCTTTTTTTGGGGGGGAGAGGGGGGTCTGGTCGTTGGGCCTGAGCTCTGGGCCTGGGCGCTGTCCCTCAGCTCTTCAGTTCAAGGCTAGCGCTCTACCACTTGAGCCACAGCACCACTTCCAGCTTTTTTCTTTTTGCTTATGTAGTGCTGAGGAATCGAACCCAGGGCCTCATGCATGCAAGGCAAGCGCTCTACCACTGAGCCACCTTCCTAGCCCTACAAGCTCTTTTTTTTTTTTTTTTTTTTATAGTTTTTGTGTGTGTGTGTGTGAAAATACTGTACAGAGGGGTTACAATTACATGGGCAAGATAATGAGTACATTTCTTATCAAGCATTGTAGCCTCCTCCTTTGTTTCCCCTTCCCATCCCTTCCCATCCTCCCCCTGCCCCCCCCACCCAATCCTCCCCGCTACCCCTCCCTCCCCTCCTCCCACCAAAGTTGTAAAGTTCGTTTTCGACATAACGACTTGTACATCTCATAGTTGCAATGGGTACACCTGTATGCCTATTTAAACGATTTGTTTTTCCCCTTCCCCTCCACAAATTATACCGACATCAAATACAGTGAAAGCAGGGGTTATACTGTGGGGGAGGGACATACAAAGCAACAAAGGAATAATCTTATAAATGTGTTAGAAACAATCGCATGAAAGAAAAAACACATTTGAATACATCACAAGTTCTTCTTTTTTGTAACTTATATAACATTTTAGTAACCTTTATTTAAGAATTAATTTCACAGGGCTGGGAAGGTGGCTCAGTGGTAGAGTGCTTGCCTTGCATGCCTGAGGCCCTGGGTTCGATTCCTCAGCACCACATAAGCAAAAAGAAAAAAGCCGGAAGTGGTGCTGTGGCTCAAGTGGTAGAGCGCTAGCCTTGAGCTGAAGAGCTGAGGGACAGCGCCCAGGCCCAGAGTTCAGGCCCCACGACCAGACCAGGAAAAAAAAAAAAAAAAAAAGATGTATCAGAAGAGATGGAATAGACATTAGTTGATTTAACTTGGCTTCATTCATTCAATCAACAACTCAGATTTTGTACCCAACAGAAGTGTTAGTAGTCTTCTGGATTTGAGAGAGATAAGGGTAAACAATATAAAACCACAGTCCTTCATAGATTGATACTTGGCTTGATAAAGATAGAGAAGAGATTGTTAATTACTTTGATTCCCTCCAGAGGGGAAGGAGAAGGTGAGGAATAGGGAGTGATGATCTGGCAACACCTCTCTGAGGAAGTAACACCTGAGGAGAGGCTTAAGTGAGTTATGCAAAAATCCAGGAAAGTCAGGAAATGCAAAGGCCTCAGGGCCTTTGTGATGGAGGAACAGCAAACTCATGATGGCTAGAGCAAAGTAAGCAGGAAAAGGTTATAAGAAGAAATCAGGGGAGTGGAGAGAATCAGATCCTTGAGGGCCCTGCACATCATTTTAGGGAATTTGTTTACTTTAGATGTAATGAGAAGCCATATGGTGGCAGGAATAGGAGCATGATATGAGAAGCAGTTTCAGAAGAGGTTCTACAGAGGCCATTTCAGCAGTCTAGGAAAGAGGTGATGTGACTTCAATAGTATAATAGTGACTCTTCTCTGCCTAATTTCCAATATGAATAATAAAACTTGTTTTGATGCAAACAGTGTGCTGAGAACGAAAAATCAGCTCTTTCACTAGGGTGATACAAAGGCAGCTAAAATAAAATATCTGTTTATACAATGACGGTAAGGAAGCTGACTCCCTGGACTGCCAATCTACAGCGGTTCCATGTGGCTGGTAAATTAGAGAAGAGTATGAAAGGTCAGGCTACTCTGAAACACATCTACCACCTTGTCTCCTATCTGCTCTGAGCTGACAGCTTGACTCCTGGGCACGCTCATGAATGGAAAAGTAGGTGAGTGAGAATACTGAAGGCATCAACCTCCAAAGTAAGATGCTGCCATCTGGAGGTTTCCAAAAGTGTAAAGATTGTGCAATCTCCCCTCCCCTACTCCACACCTCTTTGTTTTTACATACATGTTATATTCTTTAGGGAAAAAATTATATCATTAATTAAAAAAAAAAAAAAAAAAGGAATAGGCCCAGACTCACTGCCTGACCCCTTGTATTTAAAGGGATCTATTCACAGTTTTAAAGTTTTTACTTTTTTGTAAGCTTTAAATTCATTTCAAGTGGGAATGAGTGTTCATTTTTTTCCCTTTATAGTGACTAATGCTAGGCCTCACCCCTTCTCAGATGATAAATCCCCTCTATCTCTTCCATGAATATCTGTCAATTTAGATTATCAAGTTATTTAATTTTAATCATTTATATTTTTCTAAGAAAAATTAGTGTCCTTCAGATTTTCAAATATATTCTTATAATTTTATTCAATATCCTTTTATAAAAATTGTAGCCTTTTATCTTTCTATAATTAAATATAACTTTCAACATTTAATGTTATCTTTTTATTCTTCTGTTTTATGTAGGATTGTGTGTGTATATCTGTGTGTGTGTGCGTGTGCGTGTGTGTGTGTGTGTGTGTGTGTGTGTGTGTGTGTGTGTGTGTGTGTGTGTGTGCTCTGCATCTTGAACTCAGGGTCTAGGTGCTGTCCCTGGTCCTTTTTATAAGGTGAGTGCTCTACTACTTGAGCAATAGCTCAACTTCTGTTTTTTTTTTTTTTTTTCCTTTTTTTCTTTCTTTTTAGTTAATTGAAGATAAGAGTCTCATGGACTTTCTTGCCCTGGCTGGTTTCAAACTTTAATCCTCAGATCTCAGCCTCCTGAGTAGTTAGGATTACAGGTGTGAACCACTAGCACCCACCAACAGGATTTCTTTTTAACATGTGATAGTACTGTGATAGAAACCAGGACCTCACATGGGCTAGGAAGTGCTGTGCCACTGAGCTATATCCTCAGCCTTATTGTAGGATTTCTGAGTAGGAAGAGAACATATTTGGACTGTGTGTGTCACAGGAAAATAATATTAATAAGACATAGGATAGATAGAAAGAAACAAGACTCAGGAACACTGTTGCAGAAGACAAATATACCACACCATAGCAAATTAACAATGACTAGAATCTGAACCATGAAACATTTTATTTTATGTTATTTTATTATTTATTTATTTTGCCAGTCCTGGGGCTTGAACTCAGGGCCTGGGCACTGAGCTTTTGCTCAAGGCTAGCACTCTACCACTTGAGCCACAGTGCTGCTTCTGACCTTTTCTGCTTATATGGTACTGAGGAATCAAACACAGGGCTTCATGAATGCTAGGCAACCACTCTACCACTAAGCCACATTCCCATCCCTCAATTACATTTTGAGAATCTTTTATAAATACATTTGGGGGCAGCTGAAAAATTTGAACAGCTTATGATAGAAGCCAAAGAAGAAATTTTAAAAAAGGTTTAGGAAAAGCATAGCACAAAACAAATTAAATGGTGTAGAAATTGACTACACAAAAAGAAAAGAAAATTATATGAGACAAAGTATTATAAACTACAAGCTATGTAAGATGTTAGCTTTGGGAGAAGAATGAAAGTATACCAGGCTCTATGTACTACTTTAACAACATCCTGTGAATCAATATTAATTTTTTCAAATTAAGTTAACCAGTAAATGCATTAGAGCCTAGAAGCAGAGATTGTTGATTGTAGAAACATTGCCTCTAACTATATAATATATAGCTATTTTTTCAATGTTTAATTTCGCTATTTAATATGTGAGAAGAAATAAAAAATAAGGAAGAAATGTATGTGAAAATGACATATCTGTAGAAAAATGAACAAAGAACTATAATACCTCTCAGCAATAGAAATAAAACAATGGCCAATGGGAAGTAGCAGCAGAGCTCAGGGTGGCAGAGCACTAGCCTTGAACAGAAAACGTCAGGGACAACACCCAGACCCTGAGTTCATGACTGACAAAAATAAAAATAAAAAATAAAGGCCAATGAACTTGTGAAAATTATCAATTTGATTCTTAATTAAAGGAATAGAAATAAAAATTAAATAGTGGTATCTGATTTGGACTGCAAAATTGTAAATTATTAGTAAAACTTTGAAAGATTGCTAATATGCAGAATTTATCCTTGCTACATTTTTGGAAGGCATTTTGGAAGGTAATTTTAAGTCATTTTAAGGCTTTCATTCTTCCCAAGAATTTTTCAAACAAGTACACTCACACAAGTGTTCAAATATGTATAAATGCAAATGATTATTACTATGTTCCTAATGGACATATGCATGGGTGCTTTCTTTGAGCTTTTTTTGATCAAGGCTAACACCTCTACCACTTTAGCCACATTTCTACTCCCAGCTTTTTGGGGGGGTAATTTATTGGAGATAAAAGTCTCACAGACATTGTTGCTGGGGCTGGCTTTGAAATGTGATCCTCAGATCTCAGTCTTCCGAGTAGCTAGGATTACAGACATGAGCCATTGGTATCTTGTTTTCTGGACATGAGCTCAGATAATTCTCACAATAATCTGATGAAAGAGACACTGTATTTTCACCACTTTTCAGATGGGGAAAAAAAAAACATGAAAAGTTGAAACAATTTATTCAAGGTACTCAGCTAAATATAGGCTATCCTGGCTTTACACAGGAATGCTGGCCCCTAAAACAATGAAGTATACCAAATATTAAACATTTATCTTAAAAATCAATGGAAAGCTGGGTGTTGGTGGCTTGTGCCTATAATCCTAGCTACTCAGGAGGCTGTGATCTGATGATTGCAGTTTGAATCCAGCTCAAGCAGGAAAGTCTGTGGAACTCTTACCTCCACTAAACTACCAAAAAGCCAGAAGTGGAGAGGTGGTTCAAATGTAGGGCTCAAGCTAGGCAGGTGAGTCAGTGGTAGAGTGCTTGCCTTGGATGCGTGAAGCCCTGAGTTCAATTGTTCAGCACCATATAACCAGAAAAGGCCGGAAGTGGCACTGTGGCTCAAGTGGTAGAGCACTAGCCTTGAGTTGAAGATCTGAGGGACAGTGCCCATGCCCAGAGTTCAGGCACCCAAGACCGACCCCTTCCCCTCCCCCCCCCAAATAAATGAAGGT
Organism: Dipodomys merriami; assembly: GCF_024711535.1. Lineage (NCBI taxonomy): Eukaryota > Metazoa > Chordata > Mammalia > Rodentia > Heteromyidae > Dipodomys > Dipodomys merriami. Next base: position 1,490,838 of record NW_027204159.1, on the reverse strand, counting down.
AGAGCATTAGCATTGAGCAAAAAGAAGCTAAGTGACAGCATCCAGTCCCTGAGTTTAAGACTCAGAACTGGCACCCTCCCCTAAAAAATCGATTGGAACATTATCATTTAAAAACCTTGTCAAAGGCTGAAGTGTTTGCTTAGCACACACAAGGCCCAAACACCATCAAAACAAACTACTATTGCAAGCTCTCTCATCTAACTTACACTAGGGAGTGAGCATCTTTTCTATTTCTCGGCAAATTATAATATCCGTTTTTTAACTTTTCCAAACCTCCAATGTTTTAGCCTTTGTTCCTTCAATGCTGTGAAATATTGCTGACTGTTGCTGTGATGTGAGTTTACTGCTGGCATCTTTTCTTCTGGGACATCATCTTTTCATAACAACCACTTTCTTTATTTCTGTAGATAAGAGGGCTTTCACTAAGTTCCCCTGCGTGTCTGTCTTATAATCAAATTGCCACCCTGTCAACATTTCCATGGTATTTATTTCTTTAATAAATTTTGTTCAGATTTTATGCCCAACATTGGTTTTCAATGTGCTTCTATGTAACTCTATTGTCCATTTTTGTAAAATATTCTGAGTTTATTAATGGGAAACAAATGGACAATATAACCACGCTTTTTGTTGTCTGGGTGTGAGCTGAATAACATGGGTAGTAACCAGCTACCAACCAAATCAAAAGAAGTGATAACACTGGTCCCTGATCACAATGAACATTTATTATCTATTTAATGATTTGGGCCATACAGAGTAAGTAATAACAGTTACTGTTTATGGCAACTACAGCATATACTATGAGCACTAAAATCAGAACTGTGTTGTTGGAAAACTGGTTGTTTAAACTATGGCAACTAAAACTCATATATAACAAACTATGCAAAGAGGGGACTGAGTGCTAGATAGCCCAGCACTCAAACCCATCCAATTAAAGCTGGAGTACTTTCTCTTCACACTAGACAATATTGTCTCTAAAAACAGATATAGTAAATACACTAAAATGTGGAAATACTCCATTATAATACAAAAATATGACAACATATTTATATTTATAGAAATTTATATTTATACAAAAAAATCTCAAAAATAGTAATTTGAGTTTTTATTCACATAGCAAAAAAAAAAACAAATACATAGAAATAATCACCAACTTGTTGATAACAAGGATTATCTCAGAATTGGAGTCAATATTGTGAGACTTTTACCTTTTTCATTATATGTTCCTCTCTACATACATCCAGCCTAAAATGTGAAGTCAGCTAAAAGAACAATTTCAGTTACTGTTCTCATTTCCATAATGGTATCTATGTTGAAAATGTTTACTTGAGGTTCAGTGTAAGTCCAAAACAACTTCTTTCCCACTCTTGCCTTCTCCAAATTTGGTGGAGATACAGAGTAAACAACTCCAAGGAACACATTGCTGGGTTGCCTTGCTGAGAAATAACCTCTGAGCAGCAAGTGCTAGTCACTTGCATGTTTGGGTAGGAACGAGGATTAGGGTTAGGATTAGAAGAGAGCTGTGTGTTGAGAGAAAAACCATGCCTATTCAGGCTGGGCTTCACCCTATTGCAAACTTAACTGCAGTGTGCTCTGAAGTAAACAAGATGAGAGGCTATGAGTTAAAAAAAGAGGAAATTCTTTCTAGTTCTGCTACCAACAATATTCACTGCAAGATAGGGTAGAATTTTTATTTTTATTTATGTATTTATTTCTTGGCCGTGAGGCTTGAACTCTGGGCCTGCGCGCTGAGCTCTTCAGCTCAAGACTAGTGCTCTACCACTTGAGCCACAGCTCCACTTCCGGTTTTCTGAGTGGTTTATTGGAGATAGGAGTCTCACGGTTTTTCCTGCCCGGGGTGGCTTTGAACCTCGATCCTCAGATCTCAGCCTCCTGAGTAGCTAGGATTACAAGTGTGAGCCACCAGTACCCCACTAGAATTTTTATATAAAAATTAAAAAACATTTCCTTACAAAATAATGTCTTTATTACCAAATCAGTAGGCTATCCTCCACATCAACTTATATTACCAAGTTCATAACTACCCTTGAAGGATTCCAAGATCATACACAGAAAAGCTGAATCTTCTTTCCAATGATTAGAAGGAAGAATAAAGGAAAAGTGTGATACCAAAAAAAAAAAAAAATAGATCTGCTGGGCATCAGTGGCTCATGCCTGTAATCCTAGCTACTCAGGAGGCTGAGATCTGAGGATCGCAGTTCATAACCAACTCGGGCAGGAAAGTCCGTGAGACCCTTATCTCCAATAAACCACCAGAAAACTTGAAGTGGTGCTGTGGCTCAATGGTAAAGTGCTAGACTTGAGGTGAAGAGCTCACAGATAGCACCCAAGCCCAGAGTTCAAGCCCCACGGCAGACAAAAAAAAAAAAATCTTCCTTTTGGCTTTCTGTTCCCATCATTCAGGATGGCTAAGCATGACAGCCTACAGAAGCTTTAGTTCAAGCAGGTGCAGCCAGCAGAAAAGGAGAGGAAAAGCACTAGTAGCCAAAGCCATTGGTTCCCCTCTTTCAGCTTCCCAGGAAATGAAAAAAGGTGGGTGTGAAGGCATGTAGCTGTGAGTGAAGAAAGAGAAATGAATCTGGAAAAATGATAGGTTCACAGAGCTCAGAAACCACTATCTCAGAGTCAGTATTGACCTTGAAGACCTCTGGACAATACCAGAGCCAATTATACTTAGACTCAAAACATAAGGGACCACAATGCTCTTCATTCCTCCTTCCCTGATAGCCTAGCACCTATAACCAAGAATGTTGTCATATCCATGTATATTTGAATCCTATAGACAGAGGGCAGCCCTGGAGAAAGAGGGATGAGAGTGAGAAAAGCTTTGTGAGAATAGAATTTTCCCCCAGCTCCTTACATACCTGTCTTCTTCCCCATGAGTTTCAACTCATAGTTCCCTCTTGTGCTCTAGGTTTATTCTAACAAGAACTTCTCTCCAATTTTCCAGGAATCTTAGCAATAGTTTTTAACTGGGTTATGAGTAAAAAATATTGTATCTTTGGGACACTTTAATTTTTTTATGTTTTTTAATGTAAAAATACTGTACAGAGAGGTTACAGGTACATGAGTAAAGTAATGAGTACATTTATTGTTACGATGGGTCAAGCTGTATCCTTATTTAAGCATTTCATTTTTTCCCTTCCTCTCCCCAAATTAGAAAAATGTATATACATGATGCAGGGCACCAACATCAAATACAGTGAAAACAGGGATTATACCATGGAGAAAGAAAATACAAGAGAAACAAAACAATCACATAGTACATTTTAAATATGCTAAAAAAATAGAAAGAAAAAGCCACTTCTGTCCCTATCTTGGGGTTCATTTCAATTAACATCATCTTATATGGTCATATGTACATAGCTTTTGACTTTTCTGCTTGTCCTTGACTTATACTAGTTATTGCAAATAAGGGGAACCATGGGACCCTATGTTTCTTTGGGCCTAACTTACTTCACCTAATATAATTTTTTCCAAGTCTTTCCATTTCCTAACAAATAGGGAAATGCTATTTTTTCTGATGGAGGCATAGAATTCCATTGTGTGTGTGTGTGAGAGAGAGAGAGAGAGTATGTGTGTGTGTGTGTGTGTGTGTGTGTGTGTGTGTGTGTACATGTGTGTATATATACCACATTTTCTTGATCTCTTAATCTACTGAGGGGCATCTGGGTTGGTTCCATATCTTAGCTATGGTAAATAATGCCAATAAACATAGTTATGCTGGTAGCTTTAGTATAGCCTTGTTTGTGATAATTTGGGTAAATGCCCAAAAGTGGGATTGCTGGGTCATAGGGGAGCTCTATGTAGAGTCTTTTGAAGAACCTCCATACTGCTCTCAAAAGTGGTTGAACAAGTTTACACTCCCACAAACAATGCAATAGGGTTCTCTTTTGGCTACATCCCCTCCAGCATCTGTTGTTATTAGAGTTCTTGATTATAGCCATTCTAACTGGTGTGAGGTGGAATCTCAATGTTGTTTTGTTTTGCATTTCTTTTATGGCTAGAGAAGTTGAGCATTTCTTCATGTATGGGACAATTAAATTATTGAATAGTACTAACATCTTTTAACTTTAAATGAATGTGCTGATGTGGTCATTCTTTTTGTTTTTGCCCTGGATATTTTGGTTCATACAAAGGTTGCTTAGTTTTATTGTATAGCAATATTCCATAAGAATGAACTTTCTTTAACTGTGAAAACAGCAATGAATTTGAGGATACTAAACACATCTGATTTTATTTCTAATTGTTTTCTGCAGAACCATCTTTCTCAATTATCATCTGCACTGTTTAATTTGGCTTCATGGTGACCTGCTAATAATATAGAATAACATGCATTTTTTTTCTAGCAAAGGCTATTCAAATGGTCCTCTTTGAACTTAAAACTGCTTTTACAAATGCACTTCTCTTTATCATTCTTCTGATTTTTTTTCCTGATAGTTAATTTTATGTAGCAAATTGGCTAGACCAGGATACCCATCCCAATTGTTTGGTACAATGTCAGTCCAGGTGTTGTTATGTTTTAGATGTCATCAACACTCTAAAAAATAGAGTAAGTAAAGCCTGTTAACCTCCATAAGGTGGGCTGGCCTCATCCATTCATTTGAAGTCCTTACAGGAAAGGTTGTAGGTTCCCCAAGGCAGAAGGTATTCTGCCTCCAGGTGGCCTTGAGTCCAAAGGACTCAAGATTACAACATCAAGTCTTTACATTGGCAGCATTCCTGCTGGCCTTACAGAATTCAGATTTGTCATCCACCAAAATTGTGTGAGCCACTTCAAATAACTCTCTCTACAGATAGCTATGTATGTTCATACATTTATATACACACATAAGCCACTTAACAATGGGAATCCATCCTCAGAAATGAATAATGACAATTTTGTTGTTTCATAAGTACCATAGAGTATACTTAAGATAAGCAAGAAAATTACAAGGTCACTAGACATCACCAAAATACATGTCATACTGGTTCTATTTCACAAGAAAGCCCTAGATAATATAGTAAGTAAAACTTCAGAGGAAAGCCCTGTGGATCTTTGTGTATTTAGAAGAATTTCTTCCTTGCTTTTCTTCCATCTTTCCAGATACCAAGTTGATTATTAAAGATACGAATTAGAAAGATCATAAGGATTGTCTCACATTTCAAAATGATGACACAACAGTGGAGGTATCCAAAAGAAAGGCAAGGAGCAGGTGCTACCCTTGCCCATAGAAGCTGGGAAGGCTTGACAAAGAAGTCACTTTTGAACTAGATGATGAGAGATTAGTAGGATCTTACTAGTGAAGGAAGGAAGGGATCTAACCTCTAGGAAGATAGAACATTTGGTCTAACAATATTGCAGCCGCCTGTTATATTCATTCATTCATCCATTCACTCACTCACCCATGAAGTGTCTCATGAGTGCAGTATGTGATTTGTGTTCAAACTTATTTTTCTCATTTTTTCCCAGTCGTGGGGCTTAATCTCTGGGCCTGGTTGCTGTCACTCAGCTCTTCAGTTCAAGGCTAGCACTCTACCATTTGAGCCACAGTACCACTTCTGGCCTTTTCTGCTTATGTGGTACTAAGGAATTGAACCCAGGGCCTCATGCATGCAAGGCAAGCATTCTACCACTAAGCCACCTTCCTAGTCCTTTTTCTCATTTTGTGTGTGTGTGTATGTGTGTGTGTGTGTGTGCTTGTGTGTCTATGTGTGTGTCTGTGTCTGTGCCTATGTCTGTGTCTGTGTCTGCATGTGCTGGTACTGAGGCTTGAATTCATGGCCTGGGCACTGTCCCTTAGCATTTTTGTTCAAAGCTGGCACTCTAACATTTAAAACACAATTGAAAATGAGAGTTTCACAGATTTTCCTGCCCAGGCTATCTTCAAGCCATCGTCCTTAGATTTCATCCTCCTAAGTAGCTAAGATTACAGGTGTGAGCCACTGGGACTCAGGTGTCCTTAAGTTGTCCTTCCTCAGTCTGGGGAAAATCTATCGTAGTTGTTCGGTTAGAGAGAAACTCCTCAGAATTCTGTTCCCAGTATTTTATCCTTGTAGATGAATAGTTATCAAAATAAACAAATAGGCTGTGTTTAGGGTTAGATTTGCTAACTAATAATAGAACATCTACAATGACATGACTTAAGCATGACAGAACTTTTTTGTTGTTCTGTTCTAAATTTCCAAGTGGGAGAGTAAGCATAGACCTCCTTGTCTTTCTGATTCATCAACCTTGTCACATAGTTATCATGTGGTAATCAGATGGTTGCTCTAGTTCCAATTCTATTCTATAAATTCTAGCCAACTCAGAAAATGGGGAGACAATTTGCATTTCTTTTATAGATACTTTCTTGGTATCACAAATACCACCTTCACCAATATCCCACTTTCCAGAACTTTGTTATACAACCACAATTACTACTCATTCTTAACATCCAGATGCCCAGCTAAAAACGAAAGTAGGAGAGACAGAGAGGCAGATGATAGTAAGGCAGGCAAGCATCAGAATAACTTTTACTCTGAACACTATACCCTTAAGCTGAGAAGCAGTTGTTAAGCAGAAGCTAGTTGTTGTTTTACTGTTGTTTAATGTCTTTACTACATAATTATACTGTCTTAATGATAGCATTTATAGCTAATTGCTTAACTTGAACTTTTTCAAAAATCAAGAAACAACTTTATTTTTATCTTTTCCTATTTAAGTTAATAGGCCAGGGGTTATGGTAATTGTTTTTGATTTTTAAAAGGTAAATTCATTCTCAATAGGTATATCTTCATTTTTTCATGTTTTCTAAAAATTATCTTTAAGTTGTACAAGGGAAGTGCCATATTACAAAGCAGTTTATGAATACAATGCATCCTGATCAGTGTCACTCCCTTCAATATTCTCATCCCTCCATCAGCCTCCCACTTCCTTTTCTTAATTTTGTGGTATAAAAAATAAATTCTTTTTTTTTCCATTGTGGGACCTGAACTCTGGGCCTGGGCACTGTCCCTCAGCTCTTCAGCTAGAGGCTAGCTCTCTACTACTTGAGCCACTGTGTCACTTCTGGCTTTTTCTGCTTATGTGGTACTGAGGAATCGAACCCAGGGCTTCATGCATGCAAGGCAAGCATTCTACCACTGAGCCACCTTCCCAGCACTGGTATATACAACAAATTTTTGACTACATTCTTCCCCTTTCCCCCACTTCATTCACCTTCACCCTTCCCCTATGGCCCCGCCTCCCCTGGGTGTATCATTTTGTTCCCCTTTGACCCTAATCTTTCTAAAAGATTATACTCCGTAGACTCTCCATGGAGTTTACTTAAAGATTTATACATACATTCTATCACAAATGAAGGAAAGCATGCAAGCTTTGTTCTCTGGGTCTGGCTTACTTCACTTAATATAATTGTTTTCAAGTCTTTCTATTTCCTTACAAATAGTAAAATATCATTCTTTCCAATTAGTAAAATTCCTTGTGTATATACACCACATTTTCTTGATCCATTCATCCATTGAGTGGCAAGGGCTGATTCCATATCTTGGCTTTGGGTGATTTTTCATGTTTTGTGTCCTTCATATAACATATGTGAAAATAATACACAAAACATTGAAAGCATGAAATAAATATCAGTAGCAAAATGTCTCATTATTAGCAAGAGTATGAAATGTTTTTAATGATTGTATTAAGTTGTTTCTATGTGGTGGCTATGGAGAAGCATTGCTTATACCTCTTTTCAAGGATCCTGCTATGAGGAGTATTCCTGACTGACAGTCTATATTCTTTACATGGTTAACTTGGAGGACACAGACCCTCTCTGTTCCTTGCTGGTGATTGATCAAAGTGAGGTACTAGAGAAGTAAGCTACAAGATTTCCTCAAAAGGTTCTTAACATCATCTACCAACACCATGAGAAGAAACCGAGGCATTCTTCTTAAGGATAAGAGACTGTGGAAAGAGTGACTCAGTAAACAGCTAATATCAACCACAGACCTTGGAGAACATCTTGTATCATCTAGCTTCAGACAAATTGCCAAGTCACTTATTACCACATGAATAATTCCCCATGAGTCATGAAGAACTGTTTAGCTAAGTTCAACCCATGTCACTGTCCTCCAGAATAATAAGTGAGTCAAATTATTGCTGTACTAAGCCACTAACTGTGTTAAGCAGCAATAGATGCTGATGGCTGGATGGGGTAGTTTATGCCTATAATCACAACTATTGTGGAGGCAGAAGTCGGGAGGATCTTGGTTCCAGGATAGCTCAGGGAAAAAGTGAAATCCCATCTCAATGTGTAGTAACAGTTAAGTATGTGTCACAGTATTAGCCTAGCATTCAACAAAAACTTGAAATGCGGCTGGGCAGTGTTGGCTCATGCCTGTAATCCTGGCTATTCATGAGGCTGAGATATGGGGATCATTGTTTGAAGAAGACTAGGCAGAAAAGTCTAAAAGACCTTTACCTTCAGTTAAGCACCAAAAAAAAGCCAGAAATTGAGCTGCGGCTCTAGTGGTAAAGCACTAACCTTGAGCAATAAAGCTCAGAGACAGCTCCCAGACCCAGAATTCAAGCCCCACGATTGACCAAAAAAGAAAAGAAAAGAAAAGAGAAGAAAAAAAGGAAAGAAAAGAAAAGAAAATTAATTCACACGTAACAATTAAGAAGCCGGGTGCTTGGGCTGGGAAGGTAGCTCAATGGTAGAGTGCTTGTCTTGCAAAAATGAGGCCCTAAGTTCAATTCCTCAGCACCACATAAGCAGAAAAAGGTGGAAGTGGCACCATGGCTCAAGTGGTAGAGCATTAGACTTGAGCTGAAGAGCTGAGGAACAGTGGCCAGGCCAGAGTTTGGGCCCCATGAGTGACAAAAGAAAAAAGAAAAAAAGAAGGAGGAGGAGGAGGAGGAGGAGGAGGAGGAGGAGGAGGAGGAGGAGGAGGAGGAGGAGGAGGAGGAGGAGGAGGAGGAGGAGGAGGAGGAGGAGGAGGAGGAGGAGGAGGAGAAAAGGAGGAGGAGGAGAAAAGGAGGAGGAGGAGGAGAAAAGAAGAAGAAAGAAGAAGAAAGAAGAAGAAGAAGAAGAAGAAGAAGAAGAAGAAGAAGAAGAAGAAGAAGAAGAAGAAGAAGAAGAAGAAGAAGAAGAAGAAGAAGAAGAAGAAGAAGAAGAAGAAGAAGAAGAAAAGCAGCAGCAGCAGCAGCAGCGGATGCCAGTGGCTCAGACTTGTAGTCCTAGTTACTTAGGAGGCTGAGATCAGAAGATCATGGATTGAAGGCAGCCTGGGCAGAGAAGTACTCATGAGACTCATATTTTCCAAGTAAGTACTCAAAAACCAGAAATAGAACTGTGATTCAATATGGTAGAGTGCTAGCCTTGAGCAAAATAGCTCATGGACAGCACCCAGGCCTTGAGTTCAAGCTCTACAACCAAAAGAAAAAAGAGAGAGAAATATTTTCCTTTCAATGACACATTTAATAGTTACCAAAAAATGTTTGCAAACAACCTTAGGGAGAATTTCAAATAACTAAAATTTCAATAACTATTTTTTGAGTCCTGAGAAAATTAACCCAATTTATCATAAGTTTCAGGTGATCCTAAATGTTTCCATGCCCCAATGGAACTCAAAAACATAAGAGCACAGGCCTAAGCACAAAAGCCTAAGATCACCAAAAAGGAAAGGGTTAGAAGCAGAAATAAATAACAGTGACACTAGACTCAGTAATAAACCTGAACCTAGATAACTCACAAGCCAGACATAGGCTATGCTTCCTCACTAGTTCAGGGGCCAGCAGAGCAACAAGTGTGCAAGCAAACCAGCAATTATTTCAAGGGCACTTTTCTACCATTCTTTCCAGTGTCAAGAAACCCCTACCCCAACACACATCCCTAACACTTTCTAAGAAGCAGATACGAGGGAAGTGACACAAAAATAAAATAAACAAAATAAAAAGAACATCTCCAAAAGATATACTCAATTAGAAATAGATTTGAGATATATTAGGATTCACAATGATAAGTTTTGTTTATAGTTTTCCTGCTATTCAATATAGGTTTGATGGGAGGCTTCCCCACCCTCTTCCTCCTAATAACTAAAAAGATGAGTCAGACTATTTTAGCACATCACCAAATTTTCCTAAAAGTCATTTGAAAGAACAGTCTTTTTTTTTTTTTTTTTTGTCAGTCGTGTGGCTTGAACTCTGGGCCTGGGCACTGTCCCTCAGCATTTCAGCTCAAGGCGAGTGCTCTACCACTTGAGCCCCAGCGCCACTTCCTGTTTTCTGGTGGTTTATTGGAGAAAAGGGTCTAATGGACTTTCCTGCCTGGGCTGGCTTTGAACCGTGATCCTCAGATCTCAGCCTCCTGAGTAGCTAGGATTACAGGCTTGAGCCACCAGTGCCTGGCCAATAATCAACTCATACCTGTAATCCTAGCTATTCAGAAGACTGAGATCTGAAGGTCTGAGTTCAAAGCCAGGCCTGGCAGAAAAGTGTGAGATTTTTATCTTCAGTCAACTACCAAAATTTAAAAGCTAGAAGTAGAGCTATGACTCATGTGGTAGAATGCTAATTTTGAGCTAAAAGGCTTAGGGACAGTGCCCAGTCCCCGAGTTTAAGCCCCAGCATCAGTACCAAAAAGGAAAAAGACTCAATTTATAATACAACATTTCATAGTAGATGATTCCATGTTAGAACTTACTTTGTTTATATAGGATCTCAAAAACAAGTGCTTGACAAGGCTCAGGATGCACATGAATAAAGCAAATTAATTTTAAAAGAAAATGTGATAGAATCTTTGGGAAACTAAGGACGACAGATCCCAGATTAAACAGTCTCTAATTCTGTGTTTTCGTTATAGCTAATAGGTTATCACTTTGTATCTTCTATTATATAAAATACACATGTATAGTTGTTATCTCCACTACAGCTTGATCAAATTGCATTATAATTAAATATTTTTATATCTGTGCTCTCCATTGTGAGATCTCCCAAATCCTAAAAGAACGTTCTATTGATCTTTATATCCCTCAGGATATATTCTGTGGCATACAGTAGCCTACAATAAACGTTTGTCTCAGAAATGGTGAATGAATGAATAAATGAACAAGAGCCCATGGCAGCAAATCATCCAGAGCAATGCATTAACTGAATGATAGCAAGAGTAATCAAATCAGGGATGTGAGCACAAGACACTTCACAAAGGTCTGCTTCTCTGTGATGTGACATGAAAACAGCTGACAGCTTTTTGCCTAATGACACTCTGAAACCTGAGATTCTGGAAGCTCAGTGTTTGAAAAAGGCACTAATTTCTTTCATTTTTAATTAGTTGACCAGTGATTACATTATTATTGCTAGAGACAGGCTGATTAAGAAGTCACTGACTAGTCATTTTTCCTCCTCAGAGGGCTGTCACATGAATACATTTACATAATGACAGCTTTCCAACTGGGAGCTCTGTGCTTTGCTTCTGTCAATTCTGGCAATAAATGTTGGTTCTTCACTATTTGGGACTTAACGTAAATTAGTCCAATCAGACAACCTTTTAGAGGGAATTAAAAAAAAAAAACCTTAGGAATTATATCCTAAGAGAATTTGCTAAGGTATCCACCTCGCTTTCTCTAAGGAAGAAAGAACTATACTCCACCATACTTGTCCTCTCCCCTAGGATTGTGTGTATGTGTGTCTGTGTGTGTACACAAGTACTAGGGCTTGAACTCAGGGCCTACGTGGTAACCCTTAGCTTTTTCACACAAGCCTAGCACTCTACTACTTAAGATATAGTTCCACTTCCAACTTTTTAGTGGTAAATTGGAATTAAGGATATCACAGACGTTCTTGCCTAGTCTGTCTTCAAACTGCTCTCCTTAGTTCTCCTTAGTTCCTTAGTTAGAACCTCATTTTTCAGATCTCAGCTTCCTGAGTGTCTAGGATTACACATAGGAGCCACTGGTGCTTGGCTTGAAAGTTTCTTAAGAAGATAGAAGTAGGTAGGGAGGAAACTGTCTAAAAATACAATACCTCAAAAGAGATGCGGAGGAATAGAGAAATGTTTATATATGTGGAGGGGGAAGGAGTTGAGAATACACAGGAGGACTCTCATAAATGTTGTTGAAACTGAAAAGCAGAGAAATATTATTTCTCTTGATAAATGTTTTAAACTGGGGTAGTCTCAAGACTCTAGGATGTATTATATGTTAGTTTTTCTTATTTTTAATTTTCAAAAAACTCTCAAGGCTCATTATGTTTCTTCATTTTCACATAAACAGTTGATTACATCCCAAACATGAAACATTCAGAGAAAGAAAAAAGAGAAAATTCCACCTTTGATTATTTCAGCTTAGTGAAGCCTTCATTATTTTCTAAATAGAATGCTACTAATCAAGTCCCAAAATTGAGTCATATAAAGGACAAAATTGAATTTCAAATGCAGCCTTCAAAATAGCCAAATATATAAAATAGAATGAGCTTATTTAGATAACTGTACTTAATTTTTAAAAATATCTTATTATGCAAAATTATATATACATACACATATGTGTGTGTGTGTGTATATATATATATATATATATATATATATATATATATATATATATATATAGTTACTATCTTGGAGTCTCTGGGACTATGCAGACACATTCTGTCCATACATCTGAAATTTTCTGAAATAGGTGAGACATTTTTCATTTATTTTATCTAAAGTATTCATTTGCTGGATAAATTTGTTGTCCCAAATGTTATGCTTAATATAATATCCAAGTTGTAGAAATATATCAAGATTTTTTTAAAGATCTTATTTCAAGGACATGAGGTCAACATCAGAAAATGTACATGGGCAATTCATTGTATCAACAGATTTAAACAGGGAAAATCATATCACCACCAATTTTGCTCATGAGCTGATGAATAGTCAAAACTTGGTGTGGCTTGACTTAAGCTGGCAGATCAGCTTCCAAGATGACTCACTTACTTGGCTAGCAAGTCTAGCCAAGTTGTTTCTTGCTGTTGTCTAGAAACCCAGATGGAATTTTTAGGGCAAGTTAGTTTCTCTCCTCGGGGTTGCTTGGGCTTCTTTCCAGCATAGCAACTAGGTTCCAAGAGCTAGAATTTGAAGGGACCTGAGAGGAAACTGCAAAGCTTGTTATAAAAATCCCATAGTGTCATAGCCACTGTATTTTATTATCTCTAAAACCATCTTAGATTAACGGGAGGCACTATTTAGTTTAGGTTGATGGTTCTAGCTTTCGTAGGAATTATATGAGAACAGTAGCTACTTATATCCAGACAACTTACTGATCCCATAAGAAGCTGAACCTGGATATAATCTCTCTGTGCAATGGAGCAAGTAAAATGAAGTCCAAGATTAGTGACAGAGCTAACACCTTACTGGACATTTTTAGCCAATCTGCTCACTGTACTACAGTTTTTTTTATGTTTTTTTTTAAATTATAAAATTAGTGTACAGAGGGGTTACAATTACACGAGTAAGGTAATGAGCACATTTCCTATTGAGCACTGCTGGTAGGAATGTAAACTAGTAAAACTACTCTGGAAAGCAGTCTGAGGGTTCCTCAGAACACTAAACATAGATCTTCCCTGCAACCCAGCCATACCACTCTTAGATAGATACCCTGAGCATCATGAACCAGGATATATAATAAAGACACCTGCACATCCATGTTTATTGTTATACTATTTACAGTAGCCAAGATATGGAAACAACCCAAATGCCCCACAATAGATGAGTAGATCCAAAAAATGTGGAACCTGTATAAAAAGGAATTTTACACAGCCATTAGAAAGAATAAAATAATGTCTTTTGCAGGGAAATGGATGGAACTAGAACAAATCATGTTGAGTAAGGCAAGCCAAGATCAGAGACAAATGGTGCATGTTCTCCCTGATATGCAGAAGTTAGATCTAAAATGCACTAGGATATGACAGATTACACAGGATTCTGGATATATTAGGAGAGAATCACAAAGGTACAATACCAAGTACCTCTTCATATGTATATAAAATAATATACATGCTGAAATGATTCCAAAGATATGAATTTTGCATATCTGGGAGGGTGGGTGGAGGGAACAGAATCCAAGGAAAACAGTGTGAGAAGGTGAAGCAATGAAGGACACTAGACATTGATGAAGGTGAACTATGCAACCCATGGGTGGAGATGGAAGGGAGGGAATGCAAAGTATGAGAAAACAGATGACACTGTACAAAAGGAAATGTACTTATTGCCTGATGCAAGTAAATGTAACCCTGCTGTATATCACCTTTATAATAGCAATAAAATAAATTTAAAAATAATCACCCTAATAAAAATGGCAAAGAAACACATGAAGAAATGTTCATCATCCCTGGTGGTGAAGGAAATGCAAATAAAGACAACCCTGAGATACCACCTTACCCCAGTCAGAATGTCCCACATCCACAAATCAGCCAACGACAAATGCTGGAGGGGATGTGGAGAACGAGGAACACTATTACACTGCTGGTGGGAATGTACACTTATACAACCACTTTGGAAAGCAGTCTGGAGGGTCCTTAGAAAGCTAAATATTGACCTCCCTTACGACCCAGTCCTACCACTTCTAGGCATCTACCCTGAACAACAGGAACCAATATACAAGGACACGTGCACCTCCATGTTTATTGCAGCACTGTTCGCAATAGCTAGGATATGGAAACAACCTAGATGCCCCACCACAGATGAATGGATCCAAAAATTGTGGTATCTATACACAATGGAATATTATGCAGCCATTAGAAATGACAAAATAATGGCATTTGCAGGGAAATGGATGGAGCTAGAAGGAATCATATTGAGCGAGGTAAGCCAAGAACGAAGAGACAAACAGTACATGGTCTCCCTGATAAGTGGATGATAAATCCAAAATGTTAGGTGATATGACAAAACTAACAGGACTTAAGAAACAAAGAACTCCCACTCATCTGGTTGAACCACTACCAAATATCCCCATGCTGCTGATCACATATATGGTATATAACATGTGAGCACCGTTATATATTACAGACTGTGATAGACAATTAGCTCCAGGAAAGTTAAAATGAACTTGTGACTTTAAATGAGCATCATTATTCCACAATACTGTGAATTTCTGGAAATTAAGTAATCACTTAATCACAATCCAAAAAAAAAAAAAAAGAACCTCGGGGAAGGGAGGGAGGGAGGGGATGGTAGGGGGAAAACAATGGAGGGGGTAACAATGTTCAAGAGGAAGTGTACTCATTACCTCACTCATGTAACTGTAACCCTCTGTATAGTATCTTTACAATAAAAAAAAATTAAAAAAAATAATCACCCTCCAAAAAAGTTGACATTTGATCTTTATTTAGTCAGAAAATTTAAAGACATTTATAACAATATCTAGTCTGTATTTACTTACCTTCAACCTCAGCAGTTCTAGCAAACTTAGGAGAAAAATAATGCTTAAATGTTCCGCCATAAATTTAATGAAATAACATTATTTTATGAAATAACATTGCTTCTGTCCATTTAACAAAGAACAAGTTAATATAGGATTGCCAATCGAAAGCCAGTAAAGTCTGTGAGACTCTTACCTCCAATTAATCACAGAAAACGCTCAAGTGATAAAGTGCTGGCCTTGAGAAAAAGGAGCTTAGGGATAGTGCCCAGGCCCAGAGTTTAAGGCCCAGGAGTGATGAAAGCAAGAAAGCAAGAGGGCTGGGAAGGTGGCTCAGTGGTAGAGTGCTTGCCTCGCACACGTGAGGCCCTGGGTTTGATTCCTCAGCACCACAAAAACAGAAAAAGCCAGAAGTGGCACTGTGGCACTGTGGCTCAAGTGGTAGAGCACTAGTCTTGAGCTGAAGAGCTGAGGAACAGCACCCAGGCCCAGAGTTCAAGCCCCATGACCAGCAAAAAAAAGAAAAAGGAAGGAAGGAAGGAAGGATGGGTGGAAGGAAGGCAGAAAGGAAGGAAGAAAGAAAAAAAGAGAGAGATTTAAAAACTAATAACAAGTTAAATCCCATGCAATAATTTTTCATTCATGGTGAGCAATGTCCTAAATAACTACCACATTATTTTGATAATTACAGCCAATCAAGGGCTTTGGGGTTTGTTTGTTTTTGCCTTTTGACTACTAAAGTGAATCCACTTTATATATTAACATTCAATTAGAGGACATAATTCTTCCCTGATGATAAAGATGTTCCACTGCTTGAAAACTGGTATTACATTATCTCTACCAGTTTCTACTTGAAACTTGCCTTTATAAAGTATGAAACAAGAGTGACATCTGGTGCTCACTACGTTTATCACATACCACTATGCCTTTCCAATTATATTCATTTGTATTTTAAGACTCCTTTCTACCAAAAACTAAAAGTTTCTAAGTGTGCACTTTTCATACTTTATAAGTTTCCAGAATATTTTTAGATAAAGCATGCATAGTGAAGAAGTAATACAGGATGTGAATTACTAATGAAAATTAATCTCAGAATATTTTCAATTTTTAGTATATTCAAAATTATTTTCAATATTTTGAATTTCATAAGCTCCAACATAGTCATCCTAATTCTCTTGTTTGATTAGAAGAGAAATAAAAATCTTATTTTTTTACATTACAAAAACATACATTGCTTTTTCTGAACATATGGATATATTGCAGAAGATTCCTCTCACAAATTTTTTTTTTAAATCTAGAGACAAAGTAAGGTTTGGGAAGGGGGCAGGTGGAGGGGACTGCAGGTGGCTCAAACATGTAATCCCAGCTACTCAGAAGGCTGACATTTGAGAATTGCTGTGCCAAGTCAGCCTGGGCAGGAAAGCCCATGAGACTAAATTATCTCCAATTACCCACCAAAAAGCAAAAACAAAAACATTAAAAAAAAAAAAAAAGTGTAGCTATGGCTCAAGTGGCAAAGTGATAGCCTTGAGCAAAAATGGTCAGGGTCAGTGCCCAGGCCCTGAGTTCAAACCTCAGTCTCTCCCTCCATGCCCCCCCCCCAACCTCCCTCCATGAACTTCCTTTCTGAAATGGCAAGACAATTGGTGCTATCCAATTTAGAAGTACTATAATTTGTATCATATATACCAAAAAAAGATACTGAATTGTTTAGCCAATGTTACAAAGCAGTAGGTACAAGAGAAGCAGCAGAGGTGGTTTTCTCCTTGACACACCACAACAGCAGGAGGGAGATAATTCATTGGGACCACTATCTTGTACTTCAGTGATACTGCTGATTAGTCCAGAAATGTGGATGATAGATAGACACATGCATGACAAAAATACAGGTTTCATTTATCTTTTACTTTTTTGGTCAGTTGTGGGGCTTGAATTCAGGGCCTGGGTACTATCCCTGAGCTTTATCTCTCAAGGCTAATGCCCGATCACTTTGAGCCACAGTGCCACTTCTGGTTTTCTGGGGTTTAATTGGAGATAAGGGTCTCATCAACTTTGAACTGCAATCATCAGATCTCAGCCTCCAGAGTAACTAGGATTACAGGAGCCACCAGAGCCCTGGTAAAATACATTGAAGGTAATAGTTCCTTTCAACTGGCTGCTGGCTCAGCTTAGTCTCAAGTATAGGGTTCCAGCAGAATTATGAAGAATCCAGTGTTGAATAAAGTTGCCCATAGATAAAGCTTTCTTCCCATCCATCTCATATACATATATTGCAAAAACTCACTACCCAGGAAAATAGGTAGGAAAAAAGTCAATAAGAAATCATATGTAGTATTTTGGACTATTAAATAATAATCCTATACAGTGAAAACAGGTGCTATACCATGAGGGAAGAACATACAAAAGAAACAAAGAAAATCAAATAGTACATTGTAAGTATGTTAAAAACAATAGCAAGAAAGGAAAAAAAAACACTTATGTCCCTGTCTTGGGGTTCATTTCACTTAACATCATCTTTTTTTGGGGGGGAGGGTCCGGTCGTGGGGCCTGAACTCTGGGCCTGGGCGCTTTCCCTCAGCTCTTGAGCTCAAGGCTAGCGCTCTACCACTTGAGCCACTGCGCCACTTCCAGCTTTTTTTTCTTTTTATTTATGTGGAATTGAACTGAGGAATCGAACCGGGGGCCTCATGCATGCAAGGCAAGCGCTTTACCACTGAGCCACCTTCTCAGCCCCTTCTTAACATCATCTTATATGGTCGTATATACATAGCTTTTGACCTTTTCTGCTTGTCCTAGACATATACTAGTTATTGCAAATAAGGGAAACCATGGGACCTGTGTTTCTCTGGGCCTAGCTTACTTTATTTAATATAATTTTTTTTTTACATTTCAAAACAAATAGGGCAGTGTCATTCTTTCTGATGGAGGCATAGAATTCATATATATATATATATATATATATATCACATTTTCTTGATCTATTCATCTTGTATATACACTTTTCTTATTTGGAGAAGGAAAGGGAAAAAACAAAATGCTTAAATAGGCATACAGGTTGACCCATTGTAACAATGAGATGTACAAGACACTATGCTGAAAATGAACTTTACAATTTGTTGGGGAGGGGAGGGAGGGAGGAGTTGGGGAGGTGGGGGGGAGGGATGGTAGGAGAAAAACAAAGGAGGAGGTAACAATGTGTGATAGGAAATGTACTCATTATCTTACTCATGTAACTGTAACCCTTTGTACACTATTTTTACAATAGAAAAGTATTAAAAAATAATCCTAAACCAACTATTTTGAGTCAAATTTGAAAATAAAAGAAGTGCTTATGGAAACTATGGAAAAGTGCAAAAGGAAAAGGGGTATTGTTATTCAAAGGGGATAAATAGAATTTTACCCCAACAAATATCGAAAAATTAGAAAACCTTGCTTACAAATACCAGAGAAAATTTTAACATCTGGTAAGAGAATAAACGTGAAAAAAGAGTAGGTAGAAGTGAATATTTTGGAAGAAAGATAATAGCATTGTAAAATCTCACTGATTAAGAACAAAATTTATCCCACAAAAAATACAGGATATCATAAAGCGAAGAAAAAGTAAAGATAATTTCGGAAAAAATATAATAGAAAATAAAAATAAAAATAGTTGATATAAAGAGTATAGATGCTTGCTGAGGTCACATCTTAAGTTGATGTGGCCATACCTTTCTCTACCCATACCCTAGATAAAGCCTAGCCCAGGCCCAGATGCTCTCTTTTCCCAGCTCTCTCTCTATCCCAGCTCTCTCTCTTTCCCAGCTCTTTCCCAGGCCTTTCCCAGCTGCGTAGAGGGCCAACATGGCCTGGTGCTAGCCAGAACGATGAATAAACCTACCCCTTACCTGAATAAAAATAAAAAAATTTAAAAAAAGAGTATAGATGCTATGGCACAACAAAAAAAAGAAATTTTCATGAAATGGAAGAACACATATTTAGAGGTCATTATTTTCTAAATCAAAATGAGTTTAAGTGGAATAAATTGTTCTACAGAATCACGTAAAACCTGGCTAGCACCCTATCTGTTTAATTAATTTCCTAAGCTGCTTAATTAGCAGCAAGTTCATTATGTACCTTTTAAAGTATCATCTTCTTATAGATATATCCCTTTATCATAGCCATTAAAGTCATCAAAAAGTCAGAAGGTACACTAGCTTACATATTTATGCAGAAATAGAACTACAGCATGTTCTGTCCATTTCCATTATTAGAGCAACCCAACAAGATTTTTACAATCAGTACATTAGTCAAACAACACAGTAATAAGTGGCAGAGAAGAACCATAGATGAATGCTAAAATTATAGCATAGTATAATGGAAAATAGAACAATTTCGGGGATTATTTCTCCAAAACATATATCAATTGAAAAAGAAAAATAGAAACTTTACATTAAAATTTTATAGCTGGAGCCAGGCGCCGGTGGCTCATGCCTGTAATCCCACCTACTCAGGAGGCTGAGATCTGAGGATCACAGTTCAAAGCCAGCCAGAGCAGGAACATCCATGAGACTCTTATCTCCAATAAGCCACCAGAAAACCAGAAGTAGCACTGTGCCCCTAGTGGTAGTAGGCTCTCCTTGAGCTGAGGAACAGTGCCCAGGTCCAGAGTTCAAGCCCTGCAACCAACCAAAAAAAAAAAAAAAAAAAAAAAATTACAGCTGGTGCTCATATCTATAATCCTAGCTACTTAGTAGGCTAAGATCTGAGCATCTTGGTTTGGAACCAGCCAGGGCAGACAAATCCCAGACTCATCTTTAATTGATCAGCCAAAATCCAGGAGTACAGGCATGACTTAAGAGGTAGAGTGCTTGTGATGAGCTAAAACAATTTGCAAATATCATTTAAACCAATGACCCAAGTTAATGTCATCATCAGTATGATATTAACATCATGTATCTTCTGATAAGGTTTACTGGAAATAACACAACTTTACTTCTGTAGTTCTTGGCCAAAAAATCAAGACTCCAATCTAATAATGCATAATGAACTATTAGACAAGTCCACACTGAGAGACATTATTGTAAAAATAAATGAGCCTGGGCTGGGAATGTGGCTTAGTGGTAGAGTACCTGCCTAGTGTTCATGAAGCCCTGGTTCAATTCCCCAGTACCACATAAACAGAAAAAAATAAAAATATAAAAAAATAAAAACAGATGTGTTGCTGTGGCTCAAGTGGTAGAGTGCTAGCCTTGAGCAAAAGAAGCTCGGGGACAAAAAAAAAAAAAAAAAAAAAAAAAAGTTCAGAGACAAGGCCCAGGCCCTGAGTCCAAGCTCCAGGTCTAACAAAAATAAAGAAATAAATAAGTGAGCTGAGGAAACTTTTCAAGTGTGTCCAAGGTCATAAAGGACAAAGAAGGATGGAGGAAACATCACAGATTAAAAGACAACTAAAAATATAATTTTTGCATCTTAGACTGGAAAAAGAACATTAATAACACTTAAATAGGATAAGACTGGTATGTGGGTGCTGCAATAGAGTGCTTGCTTAACAAGTGAAAGGCCCTGAGTTCAATTACCAGATCTATCACACACACACAAAATGTATGTGAGGTTGTGGACCCAGGGCCTTGCATGCTCAAGTCCCTGGATCCATCCCCCACAAAAGTTATAAAGAGGGGCTGGGAATGAGGCTTAGCGGTACAGTGCTTGCTTAGTATGCATAAGCCCTGGTTCAATTCTTCATTACCACATAAACAGAAAAACCCAGAAGTGGCTCTGTGGTTCAAGTGGTGAGTGCTAGCCTTGAGCAAAAGAAGCTCAAGGATAATGCCCAGTCACTGAGTTCAAGCCCCAGGACTGGCAAAAAAAAAAAAAAAAAAAAGTTATAAAGATAGACAAATAAATAAGTAAAGAATCAGGGCTGGGAAGGTGGCTCAGTGGTAGAGCGCTTGCCTTGCATGCCTGAAGCTCTGGGTTTGATTCCTCAGCACCACATAAGCAAAAAAGAAAAAAGCCGAAAGTGGTGCTGTGGCTCAAGTGGTAGAGTGCTAGTCTTGAGCTGAAGAGCTGAGGGACAGCGCCCAGGCCCAGAGTTCAGGCCCCACAACCGGACCCCCCCCCAAAAAAAAAAATAAGTAAAGAATCATACTTTTGTCAATTCTGTTTTAGTTGTTAATTCTGGTTTTGAAAATGATGATCATGTAAGATGTGATCATTAGGGTAAACTGGTTTAAAGGTATATGAATTTTCTGTCCTATAAACCTAGAATTATTTCAAAATAAGGTTTATTTTAGGTTCACATAATTCATTAATCTTGACAAATTGGTCTTTGAAAAGGAATAAGAACTTTTCTCACTGCTAATCTAGCCAAGTTTGTCCTACCCTTGATGTTTTTGGAGTGGAGCTTTTACCCTTGGTGCTTTCCAGTTTTTACACATGGAGCAATCCTATAGTTTCTATTGGGTCTAGAGTTCTGGGCTGGCAGTGGTTTCTAGGTTTGTCCTTTTGCAATAATAAGCCAGAGCTATCTTTTCTCCTCCTGCACTTCACTATGATCATCAAGACTTCAGCCACATTACCCATGGTCATGCAGTTACAGTTAAGGAAGCAGCATCTGTGCTCTGAGTGGTAGGCCTAGTATGAGAATGGGTTGTAAAAACACATGAGGAATGGTTCTAGGAATGTTTTATTCCTAGACACAGCTCCACTTATTCTTAAGTAATCTAGGTAACTTCCATTGGGTCTGGGTTTTCTTTACTTTCTCAGATAAATAGTTTTAAGTCAGGTCAAGCCTAAGGGAACAAGAGCAACCAAAAGGAGATCAGGGGCTGGGAATGTGGCTTAGTGGTAGAGTGCTTACCTAGCATGCATGAAGCCCTGGGTTCAATTCTTTAGTACCATAAACAGAAAAAGCCAGAAGTGAAGCTGTGACTCAAGTGGTAGAGTGCTAACCTTGAGCAAAAGAAGCTGAGGGACAGTGCCCAAGCCCTGAGTTCAAGCCCCAAGACTGGCAAAAATAAAATAAAATAAAATAAAAGGAGAGCATGCTACTGAAAAATGAAAACATTATAAATGAGATTTCTTTCATATAGAAAGAATAATCTAGGCACTGGTGACTCATGCCTGTAAACCTAGCTATTCAGGAGACGGAGACCTGAGGATAACATTTGGAAGTCAGGGGAGGAAAACCCATAAGACTTTTTTTTTTTTGTCAGTCGTGGGGCATGAACTCTGGGCCTGGGCGCTGTCCCTCAGCTCTTCAGCTCAAGGCAAGCGCTCTACCACTTGAGCTACAGCGCCACTTCCGGTTTTTTGGTGGTTTATTGGAGATAGGAGTCTCACGGTCTCTCCTTCCCGGGCTGGCTTTGAACCATGATCCTCAGATCTCAGCCTCCTGAGTAGCTAGGATTACAGGCGTGAGCCACCAGCGCCCGGCTCCCATAAGACTTTTATCTCTAATTAATCACCAAAAAGCCAGAAGTGAAGCTATGGCTCAAGTGGTAGAACATTAGTCTTGTGCAAATAAGCTCAGAGACAAGAGGCTAGGCTCTGAGTTCAATCCCCAGCACTGGCACACACACACACAAAAAGTAAAAAACAAAAAAATCCATTAATTCTCACTATTTAACCCAATGCCAAACTCTGTGATAAAGAAAGCAGCCAAAATGGCAGAGGTAGTTCAAATGCTGTCTTCCTCATGGCATATCTATGCCATGTGCTCTCTCTGTCCTATTCCTTTCCTTTGTTCCTGTCTTGCCTAGATTACTTGACAGACACAAGGACTGAAGTTTAGTTGCTCTAAATTTTCAATAACATATTTGGTATATTGGCCAGAAAACTAATGTGTAAGTATGTCTTTTTCTGACATAACTCATCAAAAATTATTATATCAAAAAGCTGCAAAAAAATATACAGGGCCAGCTGGGAATGTGGCTTAGTGGTAGTGTTTACCTTGCATGCATGAAGCCCTAGGTTTGATTCCTCAGTACCACCGGAAGTGGAGCTGTGGTTCAAGTGATAGAGCACTAGCCTTGAGCAAAAGAAGCAGCTCAGGGACAGTGCCCAGGCCCTGGGTTCACAAGGTGCAATATATATATATATATATATATATATATACACACACACATACATACATACATATATATAAGTATATATACATATGTATACATACACACACACACACAGAGGGCCATCTTTTGCAGACAACTTGGTATCCAGATATGCAAAAAAGCTTCAAGATGCACAGTTTGTTGGCCTTGTCTATACCATCATAATTTGATAATGTGTGAATTTCACAGAAGATTCATATTGTTCTGAAAGTTTGATATTAAGAATTGGCCCAATACTCCTCCTGAATTGTAAGAGCTGCTCAAACATTATTCCAACTTGTTTAGGGGTAAAGGTGTGTTGGTCCTTCTTCATCTAGGATGAACCTAGAAAACTAGGTGTGTCAATGGAGAAGCTGGCTTTTCCAAAATACGTTCCACTCCTCTGTGTGTGTGTGTGTGTGTGTGTGTGTGTGTGTGTGTGTGTGTGTGTTCATGCGCACGTGCGCGCGTGTGAGCGAGCATTCGTGTGTGTATGCAGGCATGCGCCAGTTCTAGGGCTTAACTTCGAAAGTGTCCCTGAGCTTTTTCACTCAAAGCTACCATTCCATCACTTGAGATACAGCTCCATTTCTGGCTTTGGGGTGGCTAATAAGAGTCTTACAGGGGCTGGAAAGGTGGCTCAGTGGTAGTATGTTTGCCTTGCATGCATGAGGCCCTGGGTTTGATTCCTCAGCATCACATACGCAGAAAAAAAAGCTGGAAGTGGCGCTGTGACTCAAGTGGTAGAGCGCTAGCCTTGAGCTGAAGAGCTGAGGACAGCGCCCAGGCCCAGAGTTTAGGCCACATGACCCGAGGGGGGGAAAAAAGGCTCATGGACCTTCCTTCCCAGGGTGGCTTCAAACTGAGATGCTCAGCTCTCAGCCTATGAGTAGCTAGGGTTACAAGCATGAGCCACCAGCATCCAATTTACAAAGGTCTCCACCTCAAATGGATTATGTTCTTCCTTTAGGATCTGAAAATTTTGCTCCAGAGTTACAAGCCAAGCAGGCAGGTTGCTGTAGAGTCCAAGGAGGGTTTAAGTCTGAACCAGAGTCATCTTGGTGTCACAGGGCCAAGGGCAGAGTAGGAACCTGGCTCAGCAAGTGTTCCCCCCAAAATTCCATGAGCTGCTTCAGTTTTGTCCTAACAGCTACCCAGCAGACCAGGAACCAGCCTATTGCCAGTGATTTTTGACAGTGGCTATACATTCATGGTAACTTGAAAGAATCAAGGAGGAGATTTTTAAGACTATGCCAGGTACCAGTGGCTCACGCTGGTAAGCATACTCAAGAGGCTGAGATCTGAGGATCATGGTTCAAAGCCAGGCAGGGCAGGAAAGGCCATGAGACCCTTATTTCCAACTGACCACCAAAAACACCAGAAGTGCTCTGCTACTCAAGAGTGCTCTCCTTGAGCTAAAAAGCACACAGACAGTGCTTAGGCCCTGAGTTCAAGCCTCAGTACTGTACATAATGATGATGACAATGATGATGATGATGATAACAGATGCATTACTTCAACTAATTAAATAAAAAATCTCTGAAGTTGAGTGTTCGAATGTTTATGAGTTCATGTATGTAATAAAAGACCATTGCTGAAAACCAATAGAAGGGCTAGGTGCTGGGCTCACATCTGTAATCATAGCAACTCATGAGGCTGAGCTCTGAGACTTGTGGTTTGAAACCAGCCTGGGCAGGAAAATTTGTGAGACTTTTATCTCCAATAAATTTCCAAAAAGCTATTAGTGGAGCTGTGGGTCAAGTGGTAGAATGCCAGCTTTGAGCAAAAAAAGTTCAGGGAGAGCACCCAGGCCCAGACTTCAAGCCCCAGGACTGGACCAAAAACTAAATAAGTGAATAAATAAAAAGGAAAAAAATAAAGGTTATTTTGATTGAAATATAACATATGCTTATGTAAAATACTGTAGTATTTCATTGTAATGAAATCCTTTAGATTTAAAATAAGACACTAGGGGCTGGGAAGGTGGCTCAGTGGTAGAGCGCTTGCTTTGCATGCATAAGGCCCTGGGTTCGATTCCTCAGCACCACATAAGCAAAAAGAAAAAAGCCGGAAGTGGTGCTGTGGCTCAAGTGGTAGAGCGCTAGCCTTGAGCTGAAGAGCTAAGGGACAGCGCCCAGGCCCAGAGTTCAGGCCCCATGACCAGACCCAAATAAATAAATAAAATAAGACATTAAAAAATGTCAGGAAAGTAAAACAGGTTCTTGTAGGGGGCAGCATCAACAGCAGCAGGAAGAACTAATGGAGAAGATAAATGGTGGTCAAGTATTTTATGTGCATGTTTGAAAACACAACAGTGGAATCTGTGGAAATTACTTTGAAAGGAGAATGTTAGAGTTTTGTTGGGAATGTGTAGAAATGTCACAATGAAACCCCTTTTTCCAACTAATGTATGATAATGTTTTTAAATAGTTAAAAAAAAAGAAAATCATTTACTCAAATTACCCAGTTAGTTGAACAAGAAAAACAAATTCTGTCCCTCTAGTTACTATTAGCAGCAACTCTTAGGATGGATTTTTTTTTTTTACAACATTCACAAATTTTTTACCTTGAACAAAAAACAAAAACAAACCAACAAAAACCTCTCTCCAGGCATTTAAACTTAAAAACATCAGTGCAATTACAAAATCTAACATTTGTAAAAAGTAATTTCTTTAGTACTAATTTTCTTTCCTTTATACTTTCTGAAGTTGCTTACTTTAAATTCTGAAGATATTCAGGAATTAGTGTTTAGGAAATCTTTCATGAAGTCCACTCTTCTCTCTTCCCTTCCTCCTCTTCCTCCTTTCCCTACTCTTTTGCTTTCCTGTCTTCCTTTTTTTTTTTTTTTTTTTTTTTTTTGCTAGTCCTGGAACTTAAATCTGTCCTTGAGCTTCTTTTGCTCAAGGCTAGCACTCTACCACTTGAATCACAGCACCACTTCTGGCTTTTTCTGTTTATGTGGTACTGTGGAATTGAACCCAGAGCTTCATGCATGCAAGGAAAGCACTCTACGACTAAGCCAAACTCCCAGCCCCCTCACCGTCTTCCTTTTTTACTTAAACTAATGTCTTCTCAGAACTACTCTTAGACCAACTTTGATACATGTTTATTCTTCTCAAAACCTAGCGTGAAAAGGCTTAGAATATTCATCTGAGCCCAGGCCTTGGTATACTGAGTATTTTAAATGGAAGGAATGTGAAAAAGATATGCAAGTAGAAAAATATGCAAAGATGTGTGCCATAAATGCAAAGTTAATCTTTTCATGAAGCAAATCATCACAGCCTCAGGTGAGAAGTGCTGTCTCTGTTCTGGAGGAAAGCACATTCTTATTCTCAGAAGACATAGAATCTTAACAAAGAAGCCTTTCCAAGTTACCCTTAGCTTGTTACTCCCATATCATATGCCTTTAGATCTATCATATTTTGCTATAACTCTCCATTCTTCTTCACATCTGGTAAGAAAAAAAAAAAAGGAAGACAGATTAAGTGCATTTTGGGGGTCTACATTTCCTCATGAAGGCTTTTCCGTCACATACAACTTACTAAATATATTTGTATGTTTTCCTTGTGTAAATATTTGTTAGAATTTTAGACCCAGCCAGGGATCCTGAGTGCAAAGAAAAATCATTCCCCCTGTATCCTGAAACATCTCAAGAGAATTTTTTTATGCTCACTTTTTATTTCCTGTAAAATTGTTTTCTTTGTGTTATCTTTATACACTTTTTAATAAAGATGTACTATTTACCCACAGATGGCTTAACCCTGTAAGCCTAGCCACTCAGCAGGCTGAAATCTGAGGATTATGGTTCAAAGCCAGCCCAGGAAAGAGAATGTGTGGTACTCTTATCTCCAATTAAGCAACAAACAAACAAACAAAACAAAACTAGAACTGTGGCTCAAGTGGTATAGCAGTACACAGCCTTGGGCCAAAAAAGCTCAGACAATATGGTTTCAAATAGGCCTTTATTATTTTCTTCATTTTAGCTTTAAATATCCTTAAGATTATTTGCAAACATTATTAGGGTTGTAAAAACTCAGAATTTTTTAAAGGAGTTATTCTTTCCTTGTTAAATGGATGTTTTCTAAATACGAGGCCTCAAAATATCTATTCATTTTTTTTAATATTCTTAACAGCTTGCCTACATAAACAGAACCTAAAAATGATCGTATCCTGTGTCCTGTCTCCTGGCTTGTCTCTGTTGAGGAAGAACACAAGTTACCCACTTTCTGACAAACAGTTGTCAGAAAAAACCAGTTTTTAGAAAAGTTCTCAGAAAACCCACAATCGAAACTGCAATTATACCTCTAGCAACTGCCAGGTAGACAAAGTGTTGAGAAACGCGACCCCAGTTATTGGAAAATGGACAGGTTGGTCAAGTTCCTCGAAAAAGCAGCCACATGGTCATAAACAGTTAAAAAATATATTGTGGCCTGCATTCCTATGGTTAGTCTTATGTATCCCAACCAATGATCTGCTTGCTATGTATGATTTAACCAATCTTGTAATCCTAAATTGGAAAGCCCCTACCCTAACTGGAAATGATTATGCCCCTAACCAATGAGCCTACCCTGGAACTTGCTGTAAAATGCTGTCCAATTATGTAGAAGCCCGCCAACCTTAAGCCAATCATGTAACTGCTAGAATGGAAACCTCCTCCTCTTGCTGGAAACTCTATAAAAACTCTACAGAACATGTGGCGGAGGCTCACAACTCTGACCCACTGTGTCCGTGACAATTGTGAATCCAGGCTCGAGCTTGCAATAAATGGCTCTCGTGTGCTTGCATCGGATTGGGCTCCTTGGTGGTCTTTGGGGGGTCTGCGGCCTGGCACAACAGTCTCGAGTCATCCTGGAGTCCCAATTCAGCTCCCCCTGGAGCTGAATTGACTTGTCTGTATTGTTTTTGTTCTTTCTTTCCTCTTTAGCATGTTTCCTAGCTGTATTATGTGTATTTGCGTGCTGCAGACCTTTGTAACAACTGGCAGCCTGCAGCCTGTTAACTGTATAATAAAGACTCCACTATTTTATATTTCAAAATTGGCTTCTGGGATGATTCACCTTATAACATGATAAAAACAAACAAAACAAAACTATATCATGTAATGAGAAGTGACCCCAATACTGTCTGGTATTGCTAACACTGCAATGTAGAGGACAGAATGTACAGTTTATTTGCTGTGTTTCTTTTTGTTGTTGTTTGTTATGATACTAGGAATTGAACCACAGGCCTCCATCTTCCTAGACAAGTCATCTTGAGCTCCACTCCCAGCCAGAACATTAACCAGTGTTAGAACCATTACTTAGCATCTTCCTAAGTGGTTTGTCAGAGGTCTCAGCAGAGGATTGTTAGATTTAAAAGAAGTATTTACCATAGAGATTGCAGTCATTGAATTGTTAATGAATCCTATCTCTACCAAAGGAATTTTGAATAGCTAATTTTTGGCCATTTAAAGACACTATTACCATTCAAATAAGGGGAAAAAAGAAACCCTGAAGGGAGAAAGAGAAAGTGGACTGAGGGTTGTGGGAGAAGTAACTGAAAGTTGAAAAGGAAGTGGAAACTTGGAAAACAGGGTAAAGAACACTGAAGCCAGGCTTATGCCTGCAATCCTAGATACTCCAGAGGCTGAGATCTGAGGATCACGTTCAAAGCCAGGCAGGGCAGGAAAAGTCTGTGAGACTCTTACCTTCAATAAACTACTCAGGAAAAGACAGAAGTGGCACTATGGCTCAAGTGGTAGAGAGCTATCCGTGAGCACAGAAGCTCAGGGACAGCACCCAGGCCTTGAGTTCAGGGCCTAGGACTGGCAAAGAAAGGAGAACTATTAATAGTTTTCTAAAGGGTGACAGAAACCCCTCCCAAAGAAATTGTGACACCACTGTTAACACAATTAGAAATTCTGTAAGAGTATAAAATGGCAAATGTAATCCCACCCACATTCAAGGCTGAGGACGTATTGTGAGTAGAAGGCCAACCTGAGCAACATAGTAGGACCCTGATTCACTAGGACAGAAAAAAAAAAAAAAAGCAAAGGACGTGGGACTTAAGGTCTGCTTTTGCTGAGATCCCTAATGCTTCACTTGGATCTGTAAGATATCTGGTGTGTAACCAAAAACAGTATGAAAGTTTAGTATTTCTGTCTTTATACTACAATGGTCTCCTTTGTTACCTCAAACTTTGGGTCACAAACTATGCCTACACATCGACATGTTAATCATTCAATACATCTTCATAAAAACTTGGTAATACAGGCTGATTATGACTAAATTTACCTAACTTCTCTTGTCTTTTTGATGATTGAAGACAACAAGATAAAAGTAACTAAAATGTTTTCAAGACTCTAAAGCTCCCCCCCCCCCAATGGAAACTGAGGCTACTGTGAAGCCTGAACAAAATATAGCAATTTTAGGTTTCGATTTCATTTTGTCCAGGAAATGTGTCAGCAGCTCCCCTTGATCCCCTTGAGCCCAAATTTCAAGAACAACCCTCTTTAGGGTAAATTCCATTAACTACAGCTAATCAGCAGATAACAGGAAAAACCCAAAGTTCCAGATGTTCCTGCAAGTTTAAGACCACTCGGTTGCCATTCAGACCATCTGCTTTAGCCAATCATTTCGAAAAGCATCAACTCCATGAACCAGCCAAGCCCTAGTACCTGGTCGGTTCCCGCACTAGTTATGTTAATCATCGTTTAGAATTATTTTATGAATTTTCTGCGGTGTGATATGATTTGTTAAGTGTTGCAATGACACACAGAAGTCCCTCAAAACCCTATAAAAACCCTACTAGAGGAAGGGTCAGGGCTCTCAACTCTGACCCACTGCATTGGTGATGGTTGTGAGTCCAGGCTCGAGCTTGTAAATGACTTTTGTGTGCTTATATTGGAATTGGCTTCTTGATGGTCTTTAGGGATCTTTATCTGGGCACAAGACTACTTCACACATAGACACAATTATTTCATGAAGGGAAACAATTTGCACACTCTAAGCAATAATAATTTCCCAGATGCCATGAGGACTCTAAAAATCCATACCATAGTTTTATGTATACTGCTCATATATTCCCATACTTCTTGTTCCTGCTCTTGTCCATCCTCTATATTATCTCAGCTAGTGTCAGTAGCTTGAAGACAGTGTGGTTCTCACCACTTCCCAGTAAAACTACACTGAATAAATTCCTTTCCTGCTTCACCAACAATTGTCTCTTTTGTTGGACTCTATTGCAGTAGATGGTTAAATCTGGTATTATGGAAGCCTCAGAATAGGCATGGGACTTGGGTAATTGTAATAGTGACAAATACAGAATACTGTGGATTTTTATGACTATTCTTTGTGAAAATTAACAACAGTCAATTGTTGTCATCCTTGAAAAATGCTGCTTTATTTTGTAAGGTCCCAAAAAAATATCTCTCTTCCTCAAAAACTAACTTATTTTTTTTTCCCAAAGCACTTGGGAAAAGAGAGTCCAGGCCCCAAGTTCAAGTCCCAGGACCAGCAAAATAAAGAGAGAGAAAGAGATTAAATAAGTATCTATGCATTGTTTTCTTTATCTTCTATCAGCCATAAAAGAGCACCTGTTCTGCACTATGATAGAAGTTTCATCACAATATTATTAGTGCCTTGTATTAAATCAACACTGCTTGCTCACTATAAGCTCAGCCTCTCTCGCCTTCTTTGGAATATAAATTTAGAGCTGTCTGGATCTGTTTTTTTCTTTCATGAATTTCAGTTATTAAGACCCCCCCCCCCAAATTAAGACCTTTTTAGTTTAGTGGTTTTTGAATTTGGATTTATCAACACTAGAGGAAAGGAACATTCTTATTTGTGAAGATAAAGGGACACAAAAATATAAACAGACAGGACCTCCTAAATTTCTACAAATTCACCATCATTAGGTCATTGCTATTCATCCTTTTATTTCTTTAAGACTGACCGTCCCATTCTTCTTTAAACCTATTATTACAAAATACAAATTTAATTATTTCTTTGTGTTTTTATTTTCTGATAAGTGTTACATAAAACTTAAATGCATTCGTTTGATTTTCTTTTGTCAATCTATGATTTACTATGGGAGTCCTAGACATAGGATAGGAAAGAAAAATATTTTAGCCAGGTGCCAGCTCAGGCCTGTAATCCTAGCTACTCAGGAGGCTGAGATCTGAGGATCGAGGTTCAAAGCCAGCTGGTGCAAGAAAGTCCATGAGTCTTATCTCCAATCAATCACCAGAAAACTGGGAGTTGTGCTGTGGCTCAAGTGGTAGAGCACTGGCCTTGAGCTGAAGAGCTCAGGCAGTGCCCAGGTACAGAGTTTAAGCCCTATGACTGACAAAAATAAACAAATAAAAATTAAAAAAATATTTTAGATGCTAAGACTATAAAAAATAAAAAGCAACCCATAAACATGTTAAAATGGAAAGACTGTAGTCAAAATTTTAATAATAGGGGCTGGGAAGGTGGCTCAGTGGTAGAGTGCTTGCCTTGCATATATGAGACCCTGGGTTCAATTCCTCAACACCACATAAGCAAAAAGAAAAAAGCCGGAAGTGGCACTGTGGCTCAAGTGGTAGAGCACTAGCCTTGAGCTGAAGAGCTGAGGGACAGCGCCCAGGCCCAGAGTTCAGGCCCCATGACCGGACCAAAAAAAAAAAAATTAATAATAGGAATGTGTAACAGAGAGGAGGGATAAGGTTCATCTTTGAATGCATCAAAGGCATTTGGGGATTTATAAACAAAGAGCAGAGTGAATGGGTCACTAAATAGAATTTAGCAAGAGGAGACATCAAAGATAGTGAGATTCTTGCAAAACTGACCTAACTGGATTCATTTTATTGACTGGTGAAGAACTTAGGTCTTAAATATTAGGAATAAAAAGCCTGATTAGATTTTAAGATGAGAGGAATTCTTCATACATTTGGGTCCTTGCTTGAACTGAGCTGAATGGGCCAAACTACATTGAGTCATTATCAATAAACTTCCATTTCAAGAGTGACTATATTTTATAGTGTGACAGCTTTAAGATAATATACAAAGCCTGGCACCAGTGGCTCATGCCTGTAATTCTAGCTTCTCAGGAGACTGAGATCTGAGGATCACAGTTCAAAGCCAGCCTGGGTAGGAAAGTCCATGAGACTCATCTCCAATAAACCACCCAGAAAAAGCTGGAGGTGGTGCTGTGGCTCAAGTGGTAGAGTGCTAGCCTTGAGACACACACACACACACACACACACACACACACACACACACACACACACACACACACACACACACACACACACACACACACGAACCAAAAAAACTGAGGGACAGTGTCCAAATAAAAAATAAAAATAAATAAATAAAAAAGATAAACCTATAAGATCTTTGGATAACCTTAGATTGTCACCGAATTAATTAGTAATAGATATTATGGATTACTAGGATACTTCTACTGAAAACTGAAAACTAAACTATTAATTTGGAAGCACATCCTAACTTCATTTATTTTTGCTTCTTGTTTTATATACTACAGAAAGGCTATCTTTCAGTCATGTTATTGTGTTCCTTTGTTAATACCTTAATAAGATGTAAAAGGAATGTGTCATTGCTATAGAAGGTTGTGTTTTGGAACTGAAGGCATAACTGCAGTTCTGGAGAACCTGCCCAGCAAATGTGAGACCCACAATTCAAACAGCAGTACTGAAAATGAAAAGTTGTTTTGTGTGTTCACATATTAGTTTATTTAACAGGTAGATTGGCAGCATCTTTCTATTGAGAGTAAAAATTTTCCTTTCTAATGTAGATGATTGAGTCCTGCAAATGATCTGACAAGCAGATAAACAATGGGGAGTGGGGTGGGATGGGGAAGCCTAGAATTGATTTACACCTTCCAAGTGCAAGTCTTTCAGTTAGGAGCAAATTGCTGAATAGCCAGATAAAGACAAAAGATGAAAGATAAAGATAAAAGCAAACTTAAAACAGCTAGTAGAACTAGCTAACCTCAGAAAGGAAAGTATGCAAATAGCGTGGACTAACCCAAGGGCCTCTGGCAACTTAGGGAAGTAAGAGACTACCTTCGGGCTCTGTTTATTTTAATGCTAATGAACACTTCAATTCTTTACTGGGGAGAAACAGACGTCCAAATTCAAAGCCTTCTGAGAGGCAAAGCAACCAGGCAGCTGAATAAACTTCTCCAATAATTGTCTTCCCACATATAAATTAATTTGAACAACTACTCACATACTGAACTTCCTCCCCACCCCCACTGTTTCCAAAGGAGGCATAACAAGAAAAGAATACCAGTAGCAAGGCCAGATCGGATATCGGTGACCAGCACTATGAAATGTTGAAACAGGGAAACTGGCTCCAAACCCCTGAAATACTCCTGTGCCAGAAAACTTTAAACTATGAATCTAGGAAGAAACAAAAGCTAGCCAAACCCAAGGTATAGAATCTCTACTGAATATTCTTCAGAGTGCTTTACTCCCTTCGATACAAAGTTAGTGGAAGAGTAGCCTCTCAAGGAATTATGGCCTACACAGCTTTCATAGGATAAGCTAATAAACCTGCCTGAGGAGATAGGGGTGGGAGGCTACAAAAGAATGAGAAAATAAAGATGGGGAATTCTGGAAAGTAAGTCTTTGGGATCATAACAGGAAACAGAAAGGAGTCCCACCAACCAGAAAGCCATTCAATTCTTATTATTTAACCCAAGGCCAAGCTCTGTAATGGGGAAAGATGGCTGAAGACAGTGAAGACATCTTGGTTGACC
Organism: Dipodomys merriami; assembly: GCF_024711535.1. Classification (NCBI taxonomy): domain Eukaryota; kingdom Metazoa; phylum Chordata; class Mammalia; order Rodentia; family Heteromyidae; genus Dipodomys; species Dipodomys merriami. The sequence goes on along the minus strand of NW_027204159.1, from coordinate 1,456,663 downwards.
AGGATGGCAAAGAGGTTGAACTGCTGTCTTCCCATGGCATATGTATGCCACGAGCACTCTTTCTGTCATATTTCTCTTCTAATAAACTTTTCTACTGTTTTAATTATATTCACATCTTGCCCGAATTCTCCTCTTGCCAGACACAAGGAATGAAGTTGTTTAGCTGTTCTCAACTTTCTGGTAATGTATGTGGCATGTTGGCTGGGAAGTGAGTGATTAAGTATATCTTTTTCTAACTTGGACTTATTGCATAGTTACATATGTTAGTGTCAAGTCTCCTCTGTTCAGGTTACTCCTGCCTGTTTAGCTGCTCTTCCTTTTATTTTGGTTGGTCATGGGGCTTGAACTCAGAGGGGTGCTGTCCCTGAACTTTTTGCTCAAGGCTAGCACTCTACCCCTTTGAGCTACAACACCACTTCTAGTTTTCAATATATTATATATAATTTTATTTACAATCATAAATTCTTATATATGTATAATCACAGATACAGAAATCATATACATGTACATATAATCATATATATATGAATTTATTTTCAGTTTTGACCAAAACAGGGAGAAATTTTCAATTTGTCTTCACCTTGCCCATAGCAATGTTACAATTCATAGACAAGTTAAAACCCAAGAAATATTCACATGTAAATTTATCTGTGGGGGAAATTATTGGAAATGGCAGATACATCTATCTCTGGCAGGAATCTCCAGGGATCTATCTCTGTAGGGATCTTCAGCTGAAAAATGAAATTAATTCCTAGGTCCTCCCCACAAAGGTACTATCTCTATTATCTATGAGTTTAGACAGAGCCCTTGCAGTAAATTAAGGTAATAGGATCTCCTTTTGGTGCACATGCAAAGCCCCTAAGTCCAACAAAAGATAAAAGAATGGGACAAGATTTATTACTTGCAGCAAATGACAGCATTAGAATTATTTGCAAAGCAATATTCTTCCCAGAGAATGCATGGAGACTATATTCATATAGAAATGCACACGTAGGGGAACTCATTTCTTTCTTTTTCTTTGGTGCCAGTCCCAGGGCTTGAACTCAGGGCTTGGGCACTGTTCCTGAGCTTCTTTTGCTCAAGGCTGTCACTCTACTACTCGAGCCACAGTGCCACGTTTGGCTTTTTCTGTTTATGTGGTACTGAGGAACTGAACACAGGGCTTCATGCAGGCTAAGCAAGCACTCTACTACTAAGCCACGTTCCCAGCCCAAAGGGAACTCATTTCTGAGGATGCTCACCTCATAAACATAAGGTCACAGACCATATGTTTATAAAGGAAAGAGGAGGCATTATTCTGGACATGCTCAGTTAAATATTATTTAATAGCCAAGTTATTTTAGGTTATCTAAAAGAACAAGTCAGAATGACCTGGTGACATGGGTGGCTCATCTTAAATTTCTCCAAAGAGGTTTAGCTGAAACATACAGAAAGTAACTATTCTGAAGGAGCAGTAACTGTCTTTGTGTGTGTGCGTGTGCGTGCACACACACATGTGCATGCATGCCAATCCTGGGGATTGAACTCAAGGTCTAGGGGCTATCACTGAACTTTTTTTTTTTTTTTTTTTGGTCCGGTTGTGGGGCCTGAACTCTGGGCCTGGGTGCTGTCCCTCAGCTCTTTAGCTCAAGGCTAGTGTTCTACCACTTGAGCCACAGTGCCATTTCTGGCTTTTGTCTTTTTGCTTATGTGATGCTGAGGAATTGAACCCAGGGCTTCATGCATGCAAGGCAAGCGCTCTACCACTAAGCCACCTTCCCAGCCCCTTAATTGCTTATTTTGAATCTGGGTTCTGAAGCAAGTATTTAGCTTGCTTCATCCTAGTCCTGTCCTCTAATCAGAAAGCATCTACAAATAATATGTAGACAAATACGTATGTCTGTAACCCAGTACATCTTTAATGAATGAAGAATGAAGCTTGAATTACATAAAATGTTCATTTGTCACAAAATTATTTTTTTTTTTTGGTCACTGATTTAAAAATGTAAGAATCATTTTCAGCTTTCAGGAGTTATAAATGCATACTTTGGGCTACAAATGGTGAACATGCTATAGTTTGCTGATTATGGCCCTTATTTCACCAAGTACGTAGCACAATTTTTCTAAGCTAGCTTTAAAAAAAAAAGTGATGTAGACAGTCTTTCCCCCCTCCTCCCTGCCCCAAGACAAAACATAATTTGAAGCATCAAGCAATATACTGAAAGAACTGTGTCAGGTAATGTGCCTCATTCCTATAGCCTAGTTACTCAGGAGGCTGAGATCTGATGAATGGGGTTTGAAACCAGCCTCAGAAGAAGAGTACATGAGATTCTTATCTCCAATTAATCAGCAAAAAGCTAGAATTGGAGGTAAAGCTCAAGTGGTAAAAGCATCAGCCCTGAGAGAAGCGAAGAGTTCAAGGCCCAGTACCGGCATAAAAACAACAACAAGGACAAACAAAAACTTCCTGAGACATGCATAAATAATATCCTTAATTTCGGAATTGTACAATGGACGATTTATCCTTTTAAAAATGGGGTATAATGAGCAAAGATTAGAAACAGGCACATTTATATATTAGCCTATCAATATGAGCTTTAAAGAGTCATCTTTCAATTTTGTTTTCCTTTCTTAAAAGGCATGTTGGGGTTGGGAATGTGGCTTAGTGATATAGTGCTTACCTAGCATGCATGGAGCCCTGGGTTTGATTCCTTAGTACCACATAAACAGAAAAAGCTGGAAGTGGCACTGTGGCTCAAGTGGTAGAGTGATATCCTTGAGCAAAAGCTCAGGGACAGTGCCTAGGCCCTGTGTTCAAGCTCCAAGATTGTCAAACAGAAAAGAAAACAAAGAAAACAAAACAAAATGCCTTAAAAGGCATGTTGGTTTCATTTGGGGAAAAATAACACACACAAAATAAAACCACTCAGCCACTGAGCATGAAGTTTCTCCTCAGAGTTATTTGTGAAACAATGCCACTGTCTTTTTCTTGAACAGGGTTCTTCTGGAATTTCTTTCCTCAGGGGATCCCGATACTTTAGTATAGTTCTTTATTTCTTCAGAACATTTACATACCTGCTGTCTCTGCAACTTCACTTCTTTATGAAGTTGCTCAACTTCCACCTTGAGCATTTCCTTCTCCAGTAAATCTTCAATGTGAAGGGTAGGCATTTTTGCCCTGGAAAGTGACCCAGGTAGACCATTCAGTGGACCCCCAGAAAATGATGAGAGTACCTACCCAAATAACTGCCAAGATCTTGAATTTCAAAGTAGAGAACACAAGAACATTATGAAAGACTTGGAAATGACAAAAAACACAAAAATATTACTGGGTGTTCTATGAAATTGTACATATTGTCTAGCCTACTCTTTCTTATTATTGGTATCACTGCTTTGGAGTTCGCTTACCATTCGATTAGTGGCAATAAACCATTACTAAATCCTAGCTACTCAGGAGGCTGAGATTTGAAAGCCAGCTCAGTCAGGAAAACTCATGAGACTCTTTTTTTTGTGTGTGGGGGGGTCTGGTTGTGGGGCCTGAACTCTGGGCCTGGGCGCTGTCCCTCAGCTCTTCAGCTCAAGGCTAGAACTCTACTACTTGAGCAACAGCACCACTTCTAGCTTTTTTTTTTCTGCTTATGTGGTGCTAAGGAATCGAACCCAGGGCCTCATGCATGCAAGCGCTCTACCACTGAGCCAACTTCCCAGCCCTCATGAGACTCTTATCTCCAATAAACTACCCCTAAAAAAGCAGAGGTAGAGGTGTGGCTCAGGTGGTAGAGTGCCAGCTTTGAGCCAAAGATCAGGCACAGCATTCAGGCCCTCAGTTCAAGCCCCAGAACCAGCAAATATTACCACAAAAAGTAGTTGTTAATGCAAAAAGTTATCTTTACTAGTACAGGTGGAATTGATTATTTTCCTGTGGAATTTGATTAACCTTACATCTGTTCATATTCATTTCTGCATTGTGAGTGTCTCTACATGTGTTTTGTCTTTCGATCTCCAGAACAAGTTTTCTATCTCATGAAGTTTCCTGCCCAGTCTGGCTTCCAACCACCATCCTTAGATCTCATCCTCCTGAGTAGCTAGGATTATAGGCATGAACCACAGGCACCCCACCAAAATTCCTTTTTTTTTCGCAAAAATATTCATCTTGTCATTTTTTCTCCAATGATTTAAAAATGTGAAGCCAAGTGCTGGTGGCTTATCGTGGGCCACTTCCGGCTTTTTTTTCTTTTTGCTTATGTGGTACTGAGGAATCAAACCCAGGGCCTCATGCATGCAAGGCAAGCGCTCTACCATTGAGCCACCTTCCCAGCCCCATTATGTCTATAATCTTAATTATGTTAGCAGGCTGAGATCTGAGGATCATGGTTAAAAGCCAGCCCAGGCTGGCAAAGTCAGCCAACACAGAAATGTCTGTGAAACTCTTATCTCAAATTAACTACCAAAAAAGTTGAAAGTGAAGATGTAGTTCAAATAGCCTTGAGTACAAAAGCTTAATGACAGTGCCCAGGCCCTGGGTACAAGCCCCAGCACCAAACAAACAAACAAACCAAAATGTAAACCATTTTTAAATCTCAAGAGGTACAAGGCTTTGGGCTGTAAATGGTAAAAGGACCATAGTTTGATGATTCCTGCTCTTTGCTCTACAGTGTAAATAATCAGGGCAAATGGTATAAAGCTAGCCTTTCAAATTATTTTCTTTTTCTTAATATTTTCAAAAGGCTGTGCTTTAACAGTGAGTTAAGACATGCTCAATTTATCAGAAAGCATAGTATCATAATCAGGAAAAGTGAGGATAATTAATGCATTCCCCATCTACTAAGCACCAATTATTTGTCAAGGTTGTTGCAAAAACAATGAAAAATAAGTTATTTGTTTGAAAAGACCAGTTCTTTTTTCCCAGAGCTTGCAATCCAGTGGTTTCCTGGTCATTCCTATTGATTTATCTACTGACTCATTCTCTTACACTACAAATATTTGTATTTGTTTGTATTACAGCTCAGTCCCATTTGGGTTGAGTACATTTTTCCAATCTGGCTTTCAGGCCTTCCAGGTACAATCAATGTTGCTGTGCATTACAAACAACATTTGTTGATTAAATGAAAACCTTAGTAACACTGCCTCAGCTTTCTCAAATAGAAGAGGGAAAAACTTACTCTCATAATTCTTAACCACTATAAGATTAATACTAACTTGCAAATAAATTTTTAATTACTGTTATTGTGTTGGGAATTGCTCATGTATTCCATGTACATGGAATTCCATGTACAAGGGTGCTGTTACTGCTAAAAATATATCTTAAAATTATTGAGATTGCTTTTAAATGTAATAGGACATTGCTATGAATACCTAAGTATAGATTATTATGCATTTACAGGGGATTTAACTTTGGAAAGGGTCAAAAGCTTTTCAGAAAGTATTTAAGTCTCATTTTACAGATGTGAGACTCAGGATAAAACAATTGTTCGTTCATGCTTATAATCCTAGCTACTCAGGAGGTTGAGATCTGAGGATCACAGTTCAAAGTCAGCCCAGGCAGGAAAGTCAGTGAGACTCTTATCTCCAATAAACTACACAGGAAAAGCTGGAAGTGGAGTTTGTGGTTCAAGTAGCCTTAAGCAAAAGGAGCTCAGAGACAGTACCCAGGCCCAGAGTTCAAGCTTCCAGACTGGCAAAAACAAACAAACAAAAAAAAAACTTGTGTATAAAAGATGCTTAAATGGTCTCTTTGTGTTTTCATTGGGTCTTTTACCAAAAAAAACCCAAACAACAATAACAACAAAAACAACACAAAAAACCCCCCCACAAAATTCATCCAAAGTTTTTTTAATATTAATAAAATATTGAAAAATATAAAATATTGAATATAGAGGACTAAGTTAAATTCCCACTTGTGATTTCAATAACTGCTCTTCTGCCTTATTTAGCAGAGGCATAACTATTAATAATAGAAAGTTTATCCATACCCCAAATTTCAGTTTAAAGATAGATCTGGCTGGGAGCACATGGCTTATGCCTGTAATCTTAGCTACTCAGGAGAGTGAGATCTGAGGATTCAGTTTGAATCCAGTCTGGGCAGGAAGGTCTGTGGGGCTCTTATCTCCAATTAGTACAAAAAAATGTGGACAGTTGAATTGTGGCTCAAGTGGTAGATGGCTAGCCTTGAGAAAAACAAAAGCTCTGGGACAGTATGTAGATAGACCCTGTGTTCAGGTCCCTGGACCAGCACCAAGAAAAAAAAATCGCATCTACTAATTACACAGAGATTTAATCAATGATAATCATGGAGTACTTACTTGCTTATAATTTTATTTGGGTAGCTTTTCAGTGTGAAAAATAAACATTGCATTTTTGTGTGTGTGCTGGTCCTGGGGCTTGAACTCAGGGTATATCCAGCCACTGTTCTTGGGCTTTTTTTCCCTCTTGGCTAGCACTCTACCACAGCTCAACTTCTGGCTTTTTTGTTGAGTAATTAAAGATAATAGACTCATGGGCTTGCTTGCCTAGGTTAGTTGTGAATTGTGATTTTTCAGATCTCAACCTACTGAGTAGCTAGGATTACAGGTGTGGGCCCCAGATCCTTTCTACATTTTTCATTGTTCTCCAACTTGAGATTAGCAAATATTCCCTTTAATTTTCTTCGTATATGATTTCCAAAAACTAAATCAGTAAGATGCTATAAAGCATATCTCTATTGTAGAGGGGGTAGAATAGAAAGGCATAGTCAGACATTTCAAGGTGAGAGGAGGTAGACTGGTAATCAAAGTTAGGTGAAAGAGTATGAAATAAGCAATATAATTTAAAGTAGGTTTTAGAGCTAGTTTTGCTTTTATTTTTTGGGGGGGGTCATGGGGCTTGAACTCTGGGCCTGGGTGCTGTCCCTGAGCTCTTCAGCTCAAGGAGAGGACTCTATCATTTGAGTCACAGCACCACTTCTGGTTTTCTGGTGGTTAACTGGAGATAAGTCTCATGGACTTTTCTACAGGGGCTGGCTCTGAACCGTCATCCTCAGACCTCAGACTCCTGAGTAGCTAGAATCACAGGTGTGAGCCACCAGCACTTTTCTTTTTATAGATATCAATAAGAGGTTCTTAGTAGATATTTGTCACTTTCCAATGACTATGTTTCACAACTTTTTTTCAATGATGATTTTGATGCATTGAAGTGTAAAGTAAATGCTGGTCTTTTTTTTTTTTTTTTTGCTGGTCCTGGGGCTTGAACTCAGGGCCTGGCCACTGTCCCTAGTTGCTAGCACTCTACTACTTGAGTCACAGCTACACTTCTGGCTTTTTGTGGTAAATTGGAGATAAGGGTCTCATGTACTTTTCTGTCCTGGCTGGCTTGGAATCTGGATCCTAAGGTAGCGGGAACCACCTGCACCTGACTTGTTTGTTCTTTTCAAAGTTATCAAATGTTCAGTATCTGGTGACATGGAGAATATTATTTATTGACATAGAAAATAATTATTATAAAAAAGAAAATAATTATTATGGGAAATATTCACTTTAGAAAGTATTTCTCTAGATTTGTACCATAAGAGCCCTTACTACTATCTGTATTTGTGTTTCTTAAGTCAATAGGAATAAACCTTCGATTTCTAGTGTAATAACAAATTATATCTGATTCATTAAAGGAATATCAACTTTTGTAAATGTTGAAAGAGAAAAGAAGAAAAAATTTTCAAGCAAAATCCCTGTCAATGCTAAATCCCTGTCAATGCTGGGCATTGGTGATTGGTGCCTATAGTCCTAGCAACTCAGGAGGCTGAGATCTGAGGATCATAGTTCAAAGCTGGCGTGACCAGGATAGTATGTGAGACTCTTTTATCTCTAGTTAACCACAGAACAATTCTGAAGTAGAGCTTTGGCTCACTAACCTGGAACACAAAAGCTTAGTACACTGCCTAAGCCCTGAGTTCAAGACCCAGGACAGATACAAAACAGTGAAGGAAAGGAAGAGAGACAGAAAGAAAAGCAGGCCATGAGAACTCTGCCATCAAGATTGGATTAATGTTGCTATCACATTAAACGAGTGGGGTTCCTAATAAAAAGCATGAGGACTGGCATGGCTCTATCACCCTGTTATGGCACCATATGAAGATGCTTTGGCCTTCTTAGCCTCCACAAACACTGGGCAAATACACTTTTTTTTTCCCCTTTTAATTATTTACTCAATCCTTAGTATTGTCTCATAGCAGAAAAAAAAAACACTGGTTTTTAAACATGAGTATTCAAGCCTCCTTTATGGAACGCTAAAGTCTCCACATCAGGTGTGGCACTGGTGACTGCCCTTCCATATACCTTCATTATCATTAAACCTTCTACAGGGTTCATGTAAGCCTCCGTCCTCTTTCCTACCCCAGCCATCGTGGCACCAACACAGACACACAGACACACAGACAGACACACACACAGCTTGGGCAGAATACCCAGGGTACACACAGCAGCCATCCAGAGCTGTGGTCTGCAACACGGGATGACTCATCGGGTTGAGAAAGGACCTTTCTGCCGTGCACAGATAATCTAATAATGCCATCGATTTGAAGCGAAGTTGTAGGAGGACAGCAGGACGCAACAAGTAGGAGAACAAGTGTGGGGGGGAAACCGGTGCAGACCCAGCCGGCAGGCCCCGGCCGCGACCCCGCGCGCGGCCCAAGGGCAAGGCGTCAGCCATTCCCCGCAGGGCCCGCGGCGGCCTTTCCGGTGGAACTTCTTCCTGGTTCCGAACCGGGTTTCCGAGTCGGGGGTGAAGACGGGGTGGGTGGGGAGCGAAGGGAAGAGCCGAGCGGCTTCTGGCCAATGGCAGCTCTTGAACTTACACCTCCAGACGTCAGCGCGGCTGTGGAAACGGATGTCACACAGCTGGCTCGGAAGTGTCTCCTCCCGCCTTAGAAGAGGGGCGGGCGCCCCGCGGCCTCGGAGAAACCTTTAGGCGAACGGGAAGAGGGGCGTGCCCGGCACCTTGTGAACTCTGCACCCGCGAGGGTCAGCTTCTCCCCGGTGAGCGCCCGGCTGGCGGCCCACCCGGGTGGAGCAGCCGGCACCGGCGTCGCCGCTCCACGCGCGTCCCCGCGACCAACTCCGCCCCCCCCTCCAGGCGCGCGTCGCGCTCTCCCGCAGCTCCAGGCTGTGTCGCGGGCGCGCGCGCCGCCGGCGGAGCCGCAGTTAAAATGGTCTGAGCGGGACCCGGCGTTGCCCCCGCCGCGGCGCTGACTGACTGAGCCGGCCAGCCGGGTCTGGACTGGTCTCCTCGCTAAGCTGGCCGATTCCGCTCGCTCCTTCCCTCGCGTCCCCAAAGCTCGCGCCCATCGTTCTCCCGGCTTCCCTGGGCAAAGCATGTAGCCCCTCGTCGGGCGCCCGGGCGGCCCTGCTGCTGCCGCCCACCCCCCACCGTCGCGTGTGCCCGTGTGTGCGCCGGGCGGGCGACCCCGCTGCGGGCCGGAGGCCCAGCCAGCGAGCGGCCTGCCCCGCCGCCGCCGCCGCCGCCGCCGCCGGGAGCCCGCCTCTCCGGGCCTCCCTCCCGCCCGTCCCCGCCGCCCTCCTCGGGCCTTCTATATGGGCCACCTTCTCTCGAAGGAGCCGCGTAACCGCCCGAGCCAGAAGAGGCCGCGCTGTTGCAGCTGGTGTCGCCGCCGGCGCCCTTTCCTCAGACTGCCCCGCCGGACCCCGGCCAAGGCGCCCCCTCAGCCGGCGGCGCCCCGGAGCCGGGACTGCTTCTTCCGCGGGCCCTGCATGCTCTGCTTCATCGTGCACAGCCCCGGCGCGCCCGCCCCCGCCGGCCCAGAGGAGGAGCCGCCGCTCTCGCCGCCGCCGCCGCCGCGGGACGGGGCCTACGCCGCCGCCGCCTCCTCTCAGCACCTGGCGCGGCGCTACGCGGCCCTGGCCGCCGAGGACTGCGCCGCCGCCGCCCGCCGCTTCCTGCTCTCCTCGGCCGCCGCCGCCGCGGCCGCCGCCGCCTCGGCCTCCTCGCCGGCCTCCTGCTGCAAAGAGCTGGGGCTGGCCGCCGCCGCCGCCTGGGAACAGCAGGGCCGGAGCCTCTTCTTGGCCAGCGTGGGGCCCGTGCGCTTCCTGGGACCGCCCGCCGCCGTGCAGCTCTTCCGGGGGCCGCCGCCACCGCCGCCCGCCGAGCCCCTCACGCTCCCGGAGATGGTGTGCAAGCGGAAGGGAGCCGGGGTCCCCGCCTGCACCCCTTGCAAGCAGCCCCGCTGCGGCGGCGGCGGCGGCGGGGGATGCGGCGGCGGCGGCGGCGGCGGCGGAGGGGGAGCGCCCGCGGGGGGAGGCGCCTCGCCGCCGCGGCCCCCCGACGACGGCTGCTGCCCGGGCCCCGAGCAGCCCCCGCAACCGCTCTGCCCGGCGCCTGCCTCGCCCGCTTCCGAATGTGTCCCCAGCGAGGCCGGCGGGGACGCTCTCCGAGCCGGGGGTACCGCCCCCTCGTCCGCCCAGCAGCAGCACGAGTGTGGCGACGCGGACTGTCAGGAGCCCCCCGAAAATCCCTGCGACTGTCACAGGGAGCCGCCCCCCGAAACCCCAGACATCAACCAGCTGCCGCCGTCCATCCTGCTTAAGGTGGGTCTGGGCGAGAGGCGCAGGGAGGCTCCCTTTCCCCCACCCGCGGCCCCCGCCCCCGAGGCTTTCTCTCTCTCCTCCCCCTGTGCGCGCGGAGGAGGAGGAGGGGGGTCCTGACAGCCGGGGGACGCCCGACGGGGAGGCTGGGAAGCCCGCGAGGGGGATGGCCTGTTTTGTTTGAAGTTAGAAAACTCGGGAGTCTGCCGAATGAATGCCTTGTTAATAGCTGAGCTCGCTGACCCACGATTGAGGGTTGATTTACTACCCGCTTCTCAATGCAGCACGATAGACACGATTTGAGGGTTTCTCGTGAAACATGCATTTCAGCACTTGAGCGATGTATGCCTGGTGGCTAAAGGCTTTTACATGAGTGCCTGGAAGTTCTCAAACCGTACTTTCAGGTTTGATAGCTGACTCTTCATTGTCAGGGGCAGTCAACCTTTGTGAAGCATTTACCGTGATCAGTCACTATCCAGAGGTTTTTATTTTTAATTTAATAATGCCTTTTTGATTCCTCCAGTTAATATTGTGAGGTCAACACCGTTAATCCTGGTTTTTGTGCCGGAAGAAACTGATTTTTGTTTTTGTTTTCCAGTGCTTTGGGCCAGGAAGTCTACACTAATTGAGCTAGGCAGCTTTGCTCTTTGCGGGAGGGGAGCTAACAATTCAGTGGTGCTGAATGTAATGGTTGAATGACTTATACAAGGTCACATACAGGAAGGGCAGATTTGAGTCTTCATCTTGGGAGTTTAGACCAGCTTGACTTAAGAAAAAGAGAGAACAAACTTTTGTTTGTGCTATTTTGTATTACTTCCAGCCTAACCTTCCAGCATTCAGGTTACCCAGAGTAAGTATTTTGTTGTTACTGGGGGGATGGGTGAAAGGAAAAGACTTGAAATGCCCTGAGGGAACTTTGTGTCACTTTCAATTACTAAGTAAAATTTGCAACTTTGTCAATCCTGTTAAACTTTTGGTGTAGAATTTGTATTAACTTCTTTTTGACTTTGTTTTCTGTACTAGTCCCACACCTACTTTTTTGGAGCTTAATATAAACTTCCTTTTTTAGTGTGGATGATTAAGACCAGCCGGAGATAATCTTGATAAAAAATATGGCTATTTTTATTGTTACTGAAGTCACTGTCATGAATTACAATTTTCACTTTCACCAGTATGCATTTTTAACTATGGGCTTTTTTCGTATTTATAATTCTGTGTGTTGTTTTACTGTGACAATGTTCTTGTGAAAAACAGAATGGGAAGGCTCACATTCCCTTGTATCAAAATGTAATAATTTAACTATAGAGGACTATTTGTTGGAGGAGTAATTGCTGAATCTGTGGAGAGGGTGCATATTAGGGCAGAAGGAGCTTTCTCTAGACCTTTAAGTCACAGGATGACATGGATAAATAAAGTATCAGCAAATACTTGGTATAAAAGTTTCATTGGTGTTTTCTTATTTTGGAATTAAAGCTAAAAACCAATGAAAAAAATCATATATTTTTCCTCTTTGTATCTGAACCAGTAAGTATTCCATGAAGTAAACAATTTACTTGTTTTGGTTATAACTGAAGTTTCAATTCATACATTTGCTCTTGGTGGGCAGGCATTGTACCAGTTGAGCTATGTCTCTTGCCTAGGAACATTATAAATATTAAAAAAAACCCAAACAAAAAAGGTGTCATGTTGTAATAAAGAAAAATCCTATAGAATAAATGTATTCTATCTACTACATTGCTCCTTTTCTCATTTTTGCTGTAGATTATTGAAATGTCTAAAGGACATTATTGAAATGTCTAACGGACATTTAGGAATTACCCATGGCCTTGCTCTGTTGTATTGGAATATTCAGACATGTTAGTATTAATGTCTGCGAATTTAGAAGTTTTGTGGGCAGAGAGGGACTCTGCATACATAATCTTGCTCTTTGCCCTATCTCCTTTCCCAAGTACAGTCCTGGTATATAATATAGTAGCATTCTGTGAATTAATGAGTAAGTGAATAATAAGGTATTTAGGCTTTGTGCTGATACTCTATGAATATGCTATTTCACTAAGAGAAAGTTCATGCCTGACTTGAGCTACTGTTCTTTGAGTCAGGATAGAGCCATATGAAAGTTCTGACTTTCCCTTTAATACAGGCCAGAGAGATGTTTGGTTGGAGCAAAGAAAGCTTAAGTTATGACAGTCCCTTCCCACAGTATTAGGTTTGTTGCATAGGAAGATACAGTTCCATCACCTACCTTGGAAAATGTTCTTAGATAGTATACCTTGCTTCCCAATAATGCGTAAAAATCTTTTTATAATTACACTACTTTATGTAAATAGTTGTTTAGAGATAAAGGGTGAGGAGAAAGTTTGGAAGAAAAATCGGAGGAAATGTGGTTTTATATAGTGTTTGGGGGGAAAAGCTACTGTACTTGTTCAGTTTTTTCTTTTTTTTTTTTGGGGGGGGGGGTCCAGTCGTAGGCCCTGAACTCTGGGCCTGGGCACTGCCCCTCAGCTCTTCAGCTGAAGACTAGCGCTCTACCACTTGAACCACAGCGCCACTTCCGGCTTCTTTCTTTTTGCTTATGTGGTGCTGAGGAATCGAACCCAGGGCCTCTGGCATGCAAGGCAAGCGCTCTACCACTGAGCCACCTTCCCAGCCCCTTGTTCAGTTTTTTCAACGTATGGCTGATTTGGCTTAGTAGACTGGTTTTCTGTTATTTTTTTTTAAATTTAAATTTAAATTAATTTATTCTTTTTGTCGGTCCTAGGGCTTGAACTCAGTGCCTGTGCCCTGTCCTTGAGCTTCTTTTGCTCAAGGCTAGTGCTCTATCACTTGAGCCACAGCACCAATTCTGACTTTTTCTGTTCATGTGGTGCTGAGGAATGGAACTCAGGGCCTTATGCATGAGAGGCAAGCACTGAGCCACCTTTCCAGCCCCTCATTTTCTGTTACCTTTATGTAAACTATAAATATTACTTTCTTGAAAAATATTCTGCTGGGTACAGTCTTAAGTTTGTTTTTCACCCTTACACTCCTCTGTTATTTTCTAGGGTTAGCCAATCATTATTAAAAAAATATTTTCAGACCTACACTGTACAGTGCACTACTAACTACATAAATTTAAAGTGATCAAAATTTAAAATTCAGTTTCTTAGTTTTGAGCCATATTTCTGAAATCTATACTTATATGTGGTTAGTGGCTAGTGTACTGGATTATGCAAATATAGAATGTTCCATACTTGAGAAAGTGCTATGTAAGATTTCATGGTTTTTTTTCATAAATGGCATAAAAATGTCTTATGTTCTGTATTTTTTGTTAATATAGTTTAAAAGTTTTTCCTTATTAGTGAACTTGTGTAGTTCCTTTAATTGTATCTGCTGTTTATTATCCCATATTATAATACCACATTGCTTTTCTCTATTAAGAGATATTTCTGAGCTGTGCACTGGTGGCTCATTCCTGTAATCCTAGCTACTCACGGGGCAGAGATATCTGAGGATCAGTGTTTGAAGCCAACCCTGGGGGAGGGCAGGCACCTTGAGGTTGTTATCTCTAATCATCAAAAAAAAACCCCAGCTGGAACTGGAGGTGTGGCTCAAGTGGTAGAGTGTTAGCCTAGAGAAAAAAAACAACAACCTTAGGGACAGTGCCTAAGCCTGGAGTTCAAACCCTAGACCTGCACCAAGAAAAAAAAAAAAACTTTCCAGCTGTTTGGTTATTGAGAATGATGCTTATAGATGTTTTTGTGCACATGTGATCATATTTTTCTAGGACAGATTTTAAGAAGTGGAATTTCTGGATTGAAGAGTATATATATTTGGAATTTTAGAAAGTCCTTTCTAACAATTACAGCTATCTAAAAATGGAATGAGCTCAAAATAGTAAGCCTTACTGGAAATCATAAAGAGATTTTTGAGGTCATCTAGTTGCTTCTCCTCCACTTAATGCATTCCAGAAAACTTGAAAAAGTGAAATGTGAAATGGCTAACTAACCCCTCAAGGCATTTTAGTGAATTGTAGACCTTACACTCCTTCATGTACCAGAAATTTAAGATAGCTAGTCAATTTCAATTCTTTAGTTTGGCCTGAAAAGAATTCAGGCAAGATGCAAATGTAGTAAAAGTGATAGAAAAGTTTATTAGGAAAAAAAGGTGGCAGAGAAAGGAGAGTACGTGGCATGATACCACAGGAAGCCAATATTTCAGTTCATCTTTATCTGTCTTTAAGGTATAGACTTCAGCATTACATTTAAGTAGTGGGGCAATTAGGGACTGAGGGATGTATGGTTAAGACTGTGATTTACAGGTGTGGCCTGGCTGGTCATTATCTGACTGTCTGTGGTTCTAGAGAAGTTGTTATTGCTGTCATCATTTGAGGGGAACAGTCTAATTTCTAAGAAATGATTTCTTCTGCTCCAGGGTACAGCCTTATTATTATTGGTATTATTCTTACTTGGAGGTGATTTGTCCTGGAAACCTCTGCTTTTCCTTAGGAGTAGTTTTATTTAGTTCTTTGTCATAAAGGTGTTACTAAGCAGTCCTGTCTTTCCTGGAACCAAGATGATTGCAAAGTGGAGACAGACATAGGATAGACATGAAATGGAAGTACAGATGCTTTTAATGTACAGATGCAGAAAAACAGTGTAAGTACCTGTTAGTGTATACAAATACACTACCAGTTGGCTGCAAATGTGTTGTCTTAGTGGTGAGTACAACAGAATTAGCCTTTGGCATTTGTGAATATTTATATTGCCTGTGTGCAATTCTTAGTTCCATTATACATGGCTGAGGATACCTGTGAGTTGGAAATTTTAATTAATTTTTTAATTAATTTTTTTTCTGAGACATTGTGATCTCATTCTCCATTTTGTGCTCTTGCATTTCCTCACCACTCAGGGCTAGCTGCTACCTGACAACTCCTAGCTCAGTGTTTCCAGATATAAAGGTCTTTTCTAAATACTGTTCAGAGGGCTCAAATACTCCTAAGAATTTTTTTTTTTGCCTGTCCCACTGCCCCAAGGCTAGTACTCTACCACTTTGAGCCATAGCACCACTTCTGGTTTTCTAGTGGTTATTCAGAGATGAAAGGTTCAAAGTCCGCTGGGTGCTGGTGGCTCATTCCTGTAATCCTAGTTACTCAGGAGGCTGAGATTTTAGGATTGTGGTTCAAAGCCAGCCCCGGCAGGAAAGCCTGTGAAACTCATCATCTCCAATAAACCACCAGAAAACTTGAAGTGGCGCTGCAGCTCAAGTGATAGAACGCTCGCCTTGAGCTAAAGAGCTGAGGGACAGCGCTCAGGCCCAGAGTCCAAGCCCCACGACCACCAAAACAAAAAGAAAGGTTCAAAGCCAGCTGGGACAGGCTTTGAACTATGATTCTCAGATCTCAGCCTCCTGAGTAGCTAGGATTATAGGCATGAGCCATCAGTTGCTGGCATGAGAGACTTTTATCTTCATTTAAGTACCAAAAATCCAGAAGTAAAAGTGTGGCTTAAGTGATTAGTGTTAGAGTGCCAGCCCTGAGTTGAAGTCTTAGTAGTGGTGCTCTTACATATGTGTGTGTGTGTGTGCATGCATGTGCATGTGCACTGTGCGCACGCGTGCCCACATGATTGGTTAAATCTTGATTTTCCCCTTTGTAGACCATAGACAGATTGTAGAGTAGGTTGGAGATATATGAGCATACCTTTGCCAAAAGTCTAGCAGAAAACTACTCACGTACAGGATGGCTTCCATAGGAAGCCAGGCTAAAATATATAAAAAGAATAAAAAATAAACCAGAGCAGTGATCCCTTGTAACACAGATTCCTGTTTAAAGCCAGGTTAAGAATAAAAAAGGGTTATTTTATTTTAGTTTATCTTTGTTCCAGTCTTGGGCTTGAACTCAGGGCTTGGGCTTTGTCTATGAGCCTCTCTGTGCTCAAGGCCTAGTGCTCTACCACTTGAGCTATAGTGCCACTACTGCCCTTTTCTGTTTATGTGGTACTAAGGAATTGAACCCAAGGCTTCCTGCATACTAGGCAAGCACTCTACCAACAAGCTATATTCCTGCCTAACGTTTAGAAAAATAAATCAAAATTTCCCAAGCACTACTTGTTGAACTTAGAGCTACCTGCTCTGGCTTGGCTTTTCACTCAAGTCTGATGTTTTGCCACTTGAACAACACCTTAATTGATGATTAGAGTCTCTCAGATTTGGCTGACCTGGCTGGATTTAAACTGTATCTTAGATACAGCCTTCCTGTGTCACAAGGATTATAGGCACTGGTGAACCATTATCACCTGGCCAATTGCTGCAATATCATATGAGATGTGTGTGTGTGTGTGTGTGTGTGTGTGTGTGTGTGTGTGTGTGTGTGTGTGTGTGTGTGTGTGTGTGTGTGTGTGTGTGTGTGTGTGTGTGTACATGCACACCTTGGAGCTTGAACTCAGGGCTTGGAAGCCTTTCCCGAATTTTTGTGCTCAAGGCTAGTGCTCTACCACTTGAGTCCTACCTCCACTTACAGCTTTTGAGTGGTTAATACTGGACTTCCCTTCCTGTGCTGGTTTTTAACCCGGATCCTTAGATCTCAGCCTTCTGAGTAGCTAGGATTACAGACTTGAGCCATTGACGTCCAGTTTATGTGAGTTTTTAACAACAAACAAAAAAAATGGGGAGTTAGTTGTGTGGCTTGAACTCAGGTCCTAGGTGTTACCTCTGAGTCTTTATGCTCAAGGCCAGTGCTCTACCACTTTCAGCCACAGAAACTCCACTTCTAGTTTTCTGATTATTATTGTTAAGTAAGAGTCTCATGGACTTTCCTGACCAGGCTGGCTTTGAACTGAGATTCTCAGATCTTAGCCTCCTGAGTAGCTAGGATTATAGATGTGAGCTACCAGCACCTGGCTTAACAATTTTTTTTGAGATGTTTATAGAGATATAGAAAAAGGTGATCTATATGGAAAGAAAAGAAAACAGTTAATAGAAACTGACTCAACTGGGCTCAGATATTATACTTACAAAGACTTTAACTATTAAAAGACTGAAATAAAACATTATTCAAATCCTTACAAAGACTATGATGAGGGGCTGGGAATGTGCTTGCCTAGCATGCATAAAACCCAGGGTTTGATTCCTGAGTAATATGTAAACAGAAAAAGCCACAAGTGGCGTTATTGCTCAAGGGTATTCTGCTAGCCTTTAGCAAAAGAAGCTCAGGGACAGTTCCCAGGTTCTGAATTCAAGCCCCAGGACTGGCAAACCAACAAAACAAACAAACAAAATCTATTATGAGAATTTAAATATAGAATTTCACTAAAGAAACAAAAAGTTTCTACTTTTGATGGTATTGTAAGTGGAAATTAATTTTTAATTTTAATTTCAAATTCACTACTAGTATGTAAAAATAATTTGCTTATCAGTTCTGAAGTATATTGTTGTGTTTATTCTCCAGGATTTTCTTTGTGTAAAATGAACTATGGGGTCTGGGAAGGTGGCTCAGTGTTAGAGCGCTTGCCTTGCATGCCTGAGGCCCTGAGTTCGATTCCTCAGCACCACATAAGCAAAAAGAAAAAAAGCCAAAAGTGGCGTTGTGGCTCAAGTGATAGAATGCTAGCCTTGAGCTGAAGAGCTGAGATACAGTGTCCAGGCCCAGAGTTCAAGCCCCACAACCAGACCCCCCCAAAAAAAAGATCAACTATGGTGGGACACCTGTGGCTCATGCCTGAAATCCTAGCTACTCAGGAGTCTGATATGTGAAGATCCCAGTGAAGCCAGCCAGGATAGGAAGTCCATGAGAGTCTTACCTCCAATAAACTACCAGAAAAGCCACAATTAGAACTGTGGCTCAAGTAGTAGAGCCCCGTCTTGAGTAACAAAAGTTCAGGGACAGCGCCCAGGCCCTGAGTTCAAGCCCAAGGACAAGCACAAACAAAAATATGCATAAGTAATGAACTTTTTTTTTTTTTTTTTTTTTTTTTTTGTCTTGAGGCTTGAACTCTGGACCTGGGTGCTGACCCTGAGCTCTTCAGTTCAAGGCTAGCGCTTTACCACTTCAGCCATAGCACCACATCTGGTTTTCTGGTGGTTAATTGGTTAATTGGAGATAAGAGTCTCACAGACTTTACTGTCCGGGCTGGCTTTGAATCATGATCCTCAGATCTCAGCCTACTGAGTCGCTAGGATTACAGGTGTGAGCCACCAGCACCTGGAAGTAATAAACTTTTTTTTGGAATATAATTTTATTGTTATTATTAAGGTGTTATATAGAGGAGTGACCATTTCATAGGTCAGGCAATGAGTACATTACTTTTTTTTTTTTTTAATCAGTTTTTTTATTGTGAAAATACCGTACAGAGAGGTTACCATTACATGAGCAAGGTAATAAGTACCTTTCTTATCAAGTATTGTTGCCTCCTTTGTTTTTCCCCTACCATTCCTGCCCTCCCATCTCCACGACTACACTCCCACTCCCCCCGCCCCGCCCCCGAAAGTTATAAAGTTCATTTTTCAACATAGCATTTTAAATTGTTAACTTGCTAATCCAGATAACTCTTTTTTCCTTTCCAGATATCTTTGGCCATAATTTCCAGTATATTACATAGAAGTAATGTCCTACATATTTGTCTAATATGCAAGATAGGAGAGTACTGTTTGGGAATAATTTCAGTCTTCTTCTTCTTTTTTTTTTTTTTCTGAGACCGGATTCAAAATCAGTATCTGACACCTTTCACTCATTGGCTGGCACTCTACCACTTGAGCTACATCCCCAACCCAAATGTTCAGCATTTTACCATTAAATACATTAGATGGGCTGGGATGGAGTCTAGAGATCCTGTTATTCAGATTGAAGAAGTGATATTTTATTCCTAGAATTTACAGTGTTTTGATCAAGAAAGGGCAATTTCTTTGAGTTTTCATTTTATTTTATTTTATTTTATTTTTTTATTTTTTTATTTTTGTCGGTCGTGGGGGCTTGAACTCTGGGCCTGGGTGCTGTCCCTCAGCTCTTCAGCTCAAGGCTAGCGCTCTACCACTTGAGCTATAGCGCCACTTCCGGTTTTCTGGTGGTTTATTGGAGATAGGAGTCTCATGGTCTTTCCTGCCCGGGCTGGCTTTGAACCGCGATCCTCAGATCTCAGCCTCCTGAGTAGCTAGGATTACAGGCGTGAGCCACCAGCGCCCGGCTTCATTTTATTTTTTAACTTATTTTTAATTAAGAAAAGACTTATTTCTCTCTCTGCACAAAGCATAACATCAGTGCATGTTCTTAGATTCTGTAACTAACCATATTTCCTCTTTAGGCAGTCTTTTGATGATGCTTACTTTTCTAATAATGCCCACTTGTATTTAACATCATTTCTGATTTGTTTGGTTGTTTGTTTATGTTGGTCATGGGACCTGAACTCTGGGCCTGGGTGCTGTCCTTCAGCTCTTCAGCTCAAGGCTAGTGCTCTACCACTTGAGCCACAGCACCACTTCCAGCTTTTTCTGCTTATGTGGTGCTGAGGAATTGAACCCAGGGCCTCAGGCATACAAGGCAATCACTCTACCACTGAGCTATCTCCCCAGCCCTCGTTTCTGTTTTAAATAGTAAATTTTTTTGTCTAAAAGTCTTTTTATATATCTTGAAAATGTTTAGCATATATGTGGTTCCTTTTTTATTCACAGATATTTTCCAATTTGTCCTTGGATGAGCGTTGCCTTTCTGCATCATTGGTTTGCAAGTATTGGCGTGACCTTTGTTTAGATTTCCAATTTTGGAAGCAGCTGGATCTTAGTAGTCGTCAGCAGGTATGTTATAAAATATAACAATTTTGACCCATTCAGTTAAAAAAATGTTGATTATCATTAAAACTTTTTTTGTGTTGTTTTTCAGGATAGTTGAGATGACTGTAATATACAGTTTTGTGCTTTCTGAAGTTTTTCTTTCTAATTTAAGTTAATTGTAGTATCTCCTCATGAAAAAGTTTCTAATATAGATTGGTAATGTTGGGTTGCTTTTTAATATTCTTTGACTTGGTCCTTTTGCCTTCCCCTCCCTTTTTCCAGTATCCTAAAAATCAGTGAACTTTTTGAAGTTAGGAAGTTTGTAGTAGAAGATGGTAGTAGACACAACAAAATGATAGCACTGCTTCTGAACCGTGTGCTGTTCTGAGATCTTTATGTGTATACATTTATTTGATCCTCTCAGCAACCCTATTAGATACTATTATTTTGCATACATGAAGAAATAGGTATAAAACAGACTAAGATTTTTTTTTAAAACTTTACAGTTTGATAGATTGTTCAGTAGTTTATATGGTATAAATTAGGAAAAAAAGGCAGAATTTGTATTGCTTATTACCAATGATTTGTTGTAATTGTTAGATTTATACCTTAAATCTTAGTGGCCAATGAGAAATACATAAAAGTATTCTTTGAAAATAGAATTTTATGGGAGTTCTTAAATTACTCAAAATTCCTCTTTGGTATTTTCTGGTGTTTAATAACTAACTTTCACATGGAAAAAGATGTCATTCCTAGTACTTGCCAATTTCTACAGTATAAATAATTTCAAACTAAGTATGATACCACTGAGTACAGATTTAGAAATAAGTATACAAACTTGATTCTTGTCTGTACAAGCAAATTTTAACTTCTGGTATTTTAAACAAATTAAGCAAGTTCTAGAACACTTAGACAAGTTTTTTACATGACGTTTTTCTTCCTCAATGCTAAGATAATTACAATTAGATAATTGTTATTTACTTGATGTGTCTAAAGAGCATTGTGAGAAGTCATTTGTGACTTGTAGCTGGCAAGAAGGTAAGTATGTAGTAATCCATTGGCTCTACACTTTGTACTCAGATGTCTGAGATGATTATTATGAGCTAACATAAAGTAAGAACTGGAGAAAAATTAAAAAAATTAAATGGAGGGCTGGGAAGGTGGCTCAGTGGCCGAGTGCTTGCCTTGCAAGCCCTGGATTCGATTCCTCAGCACAACATAAGCAGAAAAAAACCGGAAGTGGTGCTGTGGCTAAAGTGGTAGGGTGCCAGCCTTGAGCTAAAGAGCTGAGGGACAGGGGCTGGGAAGGTGGCTCAGTGGTAGAGTGCTTGCCTTGCATGCATGAGGCCCTGGGTTCGATTCCTCAGCACCACATAAGCAAAAAGAAAAAAAAAGCCGGAAGTGGCACTGTGGCTCAAGTGGTAGAGAGCTAGCCTTGAGCTGAAGAGCTGAGGGACAGCGCCCAGGCCCAGAGTTCAGGCCCCATGACTGGACCAAAAAAAAAGAAAAAAAAGAGCTGAGGGACAGCACCCAGGCCCATAGTTCAAGCCCCATGACTGACAAAAAAAAAAAAAAAAAAAAAAAAAAAAAAAAAAAAAATTAAATGGAACAAACCAGTTACTCAGGAGGCCAAGAGCTGAGGATTACAGTTCCAAGCCAGCCTGGGCAGGAAAGTATGTGAGACTCTTTATCTCCAGAAAACCAGAAGTGGCATTGCAGCTCAAGTGGTAGAGCTGAAGAGCTGAAGAACAGCACTTGTGCCCAGATTTCAAGCCCCATGACTAACCAAAAGAAAAAAAAAAAATTTGCAAATTTTAGCAAACCTTTTAAAAATTGTTATTATAAAGGTCATGTACAGAGGGATTACAGTTACATTATTGGAAGAGTTTTTATAACCTAGTCTACAGGCCCTCTGGAGGTTAGGAATGGAGGCTTGACTTACCTCACTTTAATCATGTATTTAGTCTTTATGGCAAAGAGAATATTGGGAAAACTTTAATAAAATAATAGAACCTAACTTTCTACTTTTAGCAAAGGTTTAATAAAATAATAGAACCTAACTTTCTACTTTTAGCAAAGGTTTACATTTATCACTTTTTTCTTTTGTAGGTTACTGATGAATTATTGGAAAAAATTGCATCAAGAAGTCAGAATATAATTGAAATCAACATTTCTGATTGTCGAAGTATGTCTGATACTGGCGTATGTGTTCTAGCATTTAAGTGTCCTGGACTTCTTAGATATACAGCCTACAGGTGTAAACAGCTTTCTGACACATCTATTATTGCGGTTGCCTCTCACTGTCCTTTACTTCAGAAAGTACATGTAGGCAACCAGGACAAACTTACTGATGAAGGACTCAAACAGGTAAATTTCAGCATTTATACAATGATTTTACTCATTCAAAGTGGTTTCTTGCAGCAATATTTTGAAAGTTTTGTATTAAATATGCTCAGAAACTAAAGGCTGTTACCATTTTATGATGAATATATAAAAATGAATATTTGTTTAGATTTGGAAGTAAATTTGTAATGAGATTAACTTTGATGTGTTTTATAGTAAGTGGCTAAACTTCTGGACTAGTTGCTATGTAAGTTTATGATTTTGCATCAGATTTGCATTGTTACAATGTATTTTCTGTATCAATATAAGGCCTTTTTTTTTTTTTTTTTTTTTTTTTTTTGGTCGATTGTGGGGCCTGAACTCTGGGCCTGGGCGCTGTCTCTCAGCTCTTCAGCTCAGGACTAGCACTCTACCACTTGAGCTACAGAGCCATTTCCGGCTTTTTCTGCTTGGTGCTGAGGAATCGAACCCAGGGCCTCATGCATGCAAGGCACTACTGAGCTACCTTCCCAGCCAAAGCATCTTTTTTAAGGTCTATATATTTATCAAGAACTGGATTAAGTGTGTTGTTACATAAAATCTTCATGTAACAGTGAATAAGCAGACATCAGTTGAGCAGATTGGTGATTGTGTTCCAAGTAACTTTGTGAAAAAGAATATTATTATTTTGGTGCTGGTCCTGAACTCAGGGCCTGGGCATTGTCCTTGAACTTTTTTGATCAAGGCTAATGCTCTAAAACTTAAGCCACAGTTCTACTTCCAGTTTTTTGGTGCTTAATTGGATGTAAGAGTCTCATGGACTTTTCCACCGTTGGCTGGCTTCTGAACCATGATTCTCAGCTCTCAGTGCTTTGAATAGTGAGCCACTAGTATTTGACTATTAAAAATTTTTTTTTCCAGCATTGGGTCTTTAACTCACAGCCTCATGCTCACAGTTTTCTTGCTTACATCCTGTTCTTTACTACTTAAACCACATTTCTAACCCAGAATTTTGTTGGTTAATTCGAGATGGACTCACATGGCCTTTTCTGCCTGGGGTTGGCTCTAGGCCTCAGCCTTCTGAGAAATTAGAATTACAGCTTTGAGCCATTGGCTTTCGGTTGTGGTATGAGTTCTTAACTCTTTGAAAACAAATATCTAGAGTATATGAGCAGAAGGTTGAAGCAGAAAAAAACCTGGTCCAGACACTGAAAATCAAGCCATAATTATTTTATTCAACTTTGCCACAACTCTAGAAAATAGTCCAAGGGTTATAGCCATTGAAGAAAGATTGAACCAGTAAAAGGACAATTAAAAAGTGGGAGGAATGATGCATCGTGAATTTTTTACTACCCTGTATTGTACACTTTTCCCAGCTTGGCAATAGTTGAGAAAATAGCAGCCTGCATTTCTAGTATAGAACCCAGGATCCTGATGCAGAAGGGAACCGAGTGCATTTTATTTGCACATTATTTTGTCTCTTGCAACATCTGAGTGTTACTTGAGGTGCTGCTATAGATACTCATATATCTAATTAACCTAACTTAAAATTTATTTATGAAGAAAAAACAAGAGACATTGATAGGGCAAAATGAAAATCCTCAAAGTTGCTTTGTACAATATATTATAGTGAGACATCTCCTGAGGCTTACAATGTAAATTCTTGGAAAGGGTTTTTTTTCATTATTAAATTAAAATTAGGACAATTAGTGTAGTTTACAAGTAGCTGTCCTATCATCATGCCATGATGGTCAGAAAAACTGGAGAATAGAAAAATGAAACCACATATTCTTATAACCAGTGGACCATTTATGAGATCACAGAGAAACTGGAAAATACTTTGAGATGAGTGAAAATGAACATACTGCATATTCAAATTTATGGTCTGCTGAAATCACTAACCTATGTATATAGCTGAGGGAACTTGAGGGTGAAGAACAAGCTAAGTCTGAAAGTGGCAGAAGGAAGGAAATAATACTGATCAGTGTTAAACAAAATAGAGAACAGATGATTGTAGAAAAAGCTAATGAAGCTAAGACTATATACTTTGAAAAGAACAATAAAACGGATACACTTGTAAATAGGCTGAGGAAAAGAGATTTAAAACTCAAAACACTATACAATTAACAAGAGTAAGACATCACTATTGATTTACAGAAATATTAAAGTTTGAGCAAACTTTGAATAACCATACAACAGTTATTAAATGCAGGGCAGCCTGGATTAAATGGACAAATTTCTGGAAATCAAAACCTAAATTAGCTCAAGAATTAGAAAATGAATAAACATAACAATCTTCTGAAGAAACAAAAGTCAAGGATCAAATAATTCACTAGTGTGTTTTGCCAGACATCTAAAAAAGAATCAGAAACACCTCTTAAATTCTTTCCAAATGTTAGAGACATTACTTACTTACTTACTCTGAGGTCACCATTACTATCCTTTTTTTGGGTACCATTAGCAGTGCTTGAACTCAGGGCTTGGCTACTTGCTAAGGCTTGTTTTCTACTATTAAATTATTTTATTTTTTTTGTAATTGGAGATAAGAGTTCATGGACTTTTCTACCTGGGCTGGCTTTGAAACTCAGTGCTCACATCTTAGCTGGCACCTGGCTAGCTAGCCTTAATTGGACTTTTATTTATTTATTTATTTATTTAAAACAATTTTTTAAAATTGTACTTTTAAAGCCAGACAGGACAGCACAATAAACTGTCTCGTGAGACAACCAGCCAGCCAGCCAAGCAATGTAAATGATTACAGATATATTTAATAAAACTGATAGAAGAGTGAATTTAGCAGCTTATTGAAGGGATTATATGTTATGACTTGGTTTGACTTATCCCATGAATTTAAGGTGGTTCAATATACAATAATCACTGTAAGATACCACAATAACGTATGTGCCGGAATGAAAAAAAAAATATCCACAGAAACATCTTAATTGGAGTAGAAGTATTTGGAGAAATTCAAACCCCTCTCTGACAAATTATCCTGTAAGTCCTCAATACAGTCAGGATCATGTTCAAACCTCTATCTGATATACTTTGTAATGAATAATGGAAAAATTTCCTTTGTGAACAAGAGAAAAATGCATACTTTTGGCATGTCTCATATAGTGTGCTCTATTTCAAACTGAAGTACTTTGGCATATGCTTTCAAATGGGAGAAAAAGAGGTAAAATCATCTTTATTTGCAGATGGCATACTTTTTTTTTGTTGTTGTTGTTGGTCCTGGGCTTGAACTCAGGGCTTAGGCGCTGTCCCTGAGCTTCTTTTGCTCAAGGCTAGCACTCTACCACTTGAGCCACAGTTCCACTTTTGGCTTTTTCTGGGTATGTGTTACTGAGGAATTGAACCCAGGGTTTCATGCATGCTAGACAAGCACTCTACCACTAAGCCACATTCCCAGCTCTCAGATGGCGTACTTTTATATAAAAGCTTAAATGAATTAACAAAAAACTTTGGAATGGTTTTACCTGTTTAAATTTGTAGTATAGATCCATGATGAAGAAAAATCAGCTGTATTTAAAAAAAAATCAGTGAACAACCTAAATAAGAATGGAAATCAGTTTTATTTATAATACTATCCAAGATAAAATTTTCCTCTAAACACTGTTTTTGACTTATTCTATAGATTATGACCTATTGTATTTTCATTTTTAGTTGAAAATAATTTAAAAATTTCTCTAGAGGTTTCTTTGATCTGTATGTTATTTAGACACATGTTGGGATTTTCCTACTGATCATTCTGTTACTGATTTCTAGTTTAATTGCATTATGATCTGAGAGCAGACATTTTTATGATATCTTTTAAATTTGTTAACTTAGATTTTATGGCCTAGAATATAGTCTGTCTTCGTGATTGTTCCAAGAACAGTGTATATTTTGATACTGATCAGTGAAATAATCTATAGATGTTATTATATATCCAGTTGATGTGCTGGTATGTTGATTTCAGTATGTTCCTTGTGTATGTATGTGTGCGTGCGTATACTGAACCTTGAACTTAGGACCTCTCATGCTGTCACTTTTTTCACTCAGTGCTGGTGGTGCTCTACTGCTTAAGCCATACTTCCACATCCTGGTTAATTGGAGATGAGATTATCCTGAAATAATTCTCAGATCTCACCCTTCTATGATTGCATGAATGAGCCACTAGTTCCAGACTATCCTTTTGCTTTTTTTTTTTTTGTCGGTCATGGGTCTTGAACTCTGGGCCTGGGTGCTGTCCCTGAGCAATTCAGTTCAAGGCTAGCACTCTACCACTTGAGCCAGAGCACCACTTCAGGTTTTCTGTGTGGTTTATTGGAGATAAAGAGTTTCTCGGACGTTCTTGCCCAGGCTGGCTTTGAACCTCGGTCCTCAGATCTCAGCCTCCTGAGTAGCTAGAATTACAGGTGTGAGCCACCGGCACTTGGCTTCCTTATCATTTTTTTATTTTTTCATTTTTCTGCTAGATCTCTTCATTTCTGATAGAAGGATATTAAAATCTCCAAATGTAACAGTGGATTCAGTTTTTTCCCTTTGTAGTGTAGTCGGGTTTTATTTTAGATATTTTGACAGTTAATGTTTAGATGTGTACATGTTATAGATTACATAGATTTTGAGGTATTGTCCGCTTCATCATGTGCATCTCATTTATCCCTGATACCTTTTCTTGCACTACGCTCTGTCTATAAAGTTATGTATGTTTATAACTAATTCAAATTCTCTTCTTTCCTTTTCTTTTGTCTGTGTATCAAATTTGGACCTTATACTTGCTCTACTTGTGCTCTTCAATCAAGCTACTTTTTTTTTTTCAAGTTCACTTTTTCTTTTTTTTTGTTGGTTGTGGAGCTTGAACTCCGGGGCTGAGTGCTGTCCCTGACCATATTTTTGTTCAAGGCTAGTGCTCTACCACTTGAGCCACAGTGCCATTTCCAGTTTTTGAATGGTTAATTGGAGATAAGAGTCTCATGGAGACTTTTCTGCCTGAGCTGGCTTAGAACCACAGTCCTCAGAATTCAGCCTCCTGAATAGCTAGGATTACAGACATGAGCCACTAGCATCTGGCCATGAGACTCTTATCTTCACTGAAACAGCAAAAAGCTGGAAATGAAAATGGGTTCAAATGGTAGAACACTAACTTTGAGTGCAAAAGCCAAGTGAGAGCTAAAGGCTCTGAGTTCAAGTCCAAGTGTAAGCGTTAAAAAAAAATCTTTTTTTTTTGTATACCAAATTTTCATTCATTCATTCACTCATTCATTTGTGTGTGTGCTTGTGCAGGTGCATGTGGTGTGTGTGTGTGTGTGTGTGTGTGTGTGTGTGTGTGTGTGTGTGTGTGTGTGTGTGTGTTGGTACTGAGCCTTGAAATCAGGGTCCAGATATCGTTATGTAGTGTTTTCTACTTAAAGCTAACATTCTACCATTTGAGACACAGCTTCACTTTGGCTTTTTGCTGGATAATTGGGCTTTCCTGCTTGTGTTTGCCTCTAACCATGATCATCCTGTCTGGTGCCTGGCTTGAAAATTTTAAATATTTCACTATATTCTTGCTTACATATTTCAGAGGAGAAATCAGATGTAATTTTTAACGTTTTTTTTGTTTATCGGTCAGTTGTGTGGCTTGAACTAAGGGCCTGGGTGCTATCCCTGAGCTCTTTTGCTCAAGACTAGTGCTCTACCACTTTGAACCACAGCTCCACTTCCAGTTTTCTGGTGGTTAATTGGAGATAAGAGTCTTATGGGGACGGGGCTGGGAAGGTGGCTCAGTGGTAGAGCGCATGCCTTGCATGCCAGAGGCCCTGGGTTTGATTCCTCAGCACCACATAAGCAAAAAGAAAAAAGCCAGAAGTGGTGCTGTGGCTCAAGTGGTAGAGCGCTAGCCTTGAGCTGAAGAGCTGAGGGACTAGCCTTGAGCTGAAGAGCTGAGGGACAGCGCCCAGGCCCAGAGTTCAGGCCCCATGACCAGACCCAAAAAAACAAACAACAAAAAAAAAGAGTCTCATGGGGACTTTTCTTCCTGGGCTGGCTTTGAATTGTGATGCTTTTAGCTCTCAGCCTCCTGAGTAGCTAGGATTACAGATGTGAGTCACTGGTGTCTGGCTGATTAAAAAAAATTGTCTTCTTCCAAGATTTTTGCATTATTTTTGATTTTTCTGTAGTTTGAAAATCCTATATATTTTGTGAGCTTCTTGATTCTGTGTTTGGTTTCTGACATTAATTTCTGGAAATTTCTAGACATAAGTGCTTACTTAGTTCCTTTTTTCTGCTGACATTAACACATAATACCTTATGTAGCTGACTCATGGTTCTTGGCTGTCCCTTATGCCTTTTTTTTTCTGTCACATGGGATTTGAATTCTGGGCTTGGGATTTGAATGCTGTCCTTGTGTTCTTCAGCTCAAGGCGAGCACTCTACTACTTGAGCCACAGTACCACTTCTGGTTTTCTAGTGGTTGATTGGAGATTAGATTCTCACTGACTTTCTTGCCCAGGCTGCCTTTGAACTGCGATCCTCAGATCTCAGCCTCCTGAGTAGCTAGGATTACAGGCGTGAGCCACTGGTGCTGTTGTGTACTTTTTAATGTTTGTTGGAAGTGTGCTAAATGTTGACATCTTAAGATGTATTTTCTTCATTGTCCTAGATCTGATGACATTGACAAATAAGACAAGTAAATAAGATCAGTGTTGGTGGTTAATCCTAGCTATTCAGGAGGCTGAGATATGAGACTTGTATCTCCAGTTAACTAGTAAAAAGCCAGAAGTGGAGGTATGGCACAGTGATAGAGCACCAGCCTTGAAGGAAAAAGCCAAGCAAGAGCTCTGAATTGAAGCACCAGTACTGGCACATATGCATGCGTGCACATGACATAGTGATAGATGAAAGAAATAAGAACTTTTTTTGGTTTTGTTTTTGTTAGTCATGGAACTTGAACTTGGGACCTTGGGTATTGCCACTGAATTTTTTTGCTCAATGCTTGTGCTCTATTACTTTGAGCCACAGTGCCACTTCCAGTTTTCTGCTGGTTAATTGGAGATAAGAGTCTCACAGACTCTTTGAATCATGGCTCTGAACCATGATCCTCAGATCTCAGCTTCTTGAGTAGCTAGGATTATAGGCACAAGCCACCAACACCTGGCTGAAATAAGAACTTTATTACCTAGAAACTTCTAAGATAGGGAATATTACTATCAGATCTAAATGGGTTTGTTAACTTGACTCTAGTTTGTCTAGCTGACTTAGGCAATAGCTAAGAGAGCCCAACAGGGTGGTTCCAATTATGGAAGTTAAGTCTATTTATTTCTCAGGGGAAGAAGTATATAGATGAACCAAACATGTCTCCTTATTAAATACAATCCAATTTTGTCTGTCTCATGTCCCCTCCCCCACTCTAGTCTTGGGGTTTGAACTCAGGGTCTGGGCACTCTTCCTGAGTTTCTTTTGCTCAAGGCTTGTGCTATACCACTTGAGCCACAGCGCCACTTCCCCCCCTTTTTTTTTTTTGTCCATCGTGGGGCTTGAACTCTGGGCCTGGGCGCTGTCCCTCAGCTTTTCAGCTCAAGGCGAGAGAGCACTCTACCACTTGAGCTACAGCGCCACTTCCGGTTTTCTGGTGGTATATTGGAGATAGGAGTCTCATGGTCTCTCCTGCCCGGACTGGCTTTGAACCGCGAGCCTCAGATCTCAGCCTCCTGAGTAGCTGGGATTACAGGCGTGAGCCACCAGCACCCGGCTCCGCTTTTTTTTTTTTAAGTGGTAGTGAGGAATTGAGCCCAGAGCTTCATGCCTGCCAGGCAAATACTCTTCCATTAAGCCACATTCCTAGCCTTTGTCTGTGTTTTTTTACACTAACTAGGCAACTGATTTCTTTTTATGGAAAGTGAAGACTTAGCTCACTTTGCTGTCTCTTATCTTGTTACCTTATGACATAATGGTAATTTTTGTTAAAGAATATCCTATATTCACAATTGACAGTTATGTATCTAGCTTTTCTCTTTACCATCTAGTTTTCATTGGAATTAATAAATGTTTCTTTTTCCAGCACTAATGCAGTCAAAATATTCTCCTAGTTGCATTGGTGTATCTCCATGTTGATATTTAATCAAATTGAACTCTATTTTTTTTTTTTTTGTCAGTCCTTGTGCTTGAACTCAGGGCCTGAGCACTGTCCCTGAGCTGCTTTTGCTCAAGGCTAGCACTCTACTGCTTCAGCGACAGTGCCACTTCTGGCTGTGGTGCTGAGGAATCGAACCCAGGGCCTCATGCATGCAAGGCAAGGGCTCTACCACTGAGCCACCTTCCCAGCCCCCAAATTTAACTTCTTAAAGCAAGTCTGCCTGAGATATCCTTAAGGTTCTATTTTGGACTTCTTGTATATAGTACTGTTGAATTAGTGGTTATTATAGTATCTCCAGCTTTATCTTTTAGGTGTTTTCTTCATTGTGATACTGGATTATAATCTCCTATTACCAAGATATGATGTCTTTCTTGTGATGTATTCTCAAGTTTTTTTTTTTAATTTTAAACTACAGATTCTAACTATATACCTTGATAAAATATACATGGAAAATAAATCTTTTGAGAGCTTACATATATGATATATCTCTAATTATACCCTCATACTTAATTTATAGCCTTGCATATGGAATCTTAGATTATTTCTTTCAGAATATGATGGTGTGGTTCAGTTGCTTGCCTTTAGTGTTGTTATTGAAGTTTGATGCTGGGCTGGGAGTGTGGCTTAGTGGTAGAGTGCTTGCCTTGCATCCATGAAGCCCTGCGTTCAGTTCTTCACTGCCACATAAACAGAAAAAGCCAGAAGTGGTGCTGTGGCTCAAGTGGTAGAGTGCTAGTCTTGAGCAAAAGCAGCTCAGGGACAGTGTGCAGGTCCTGACTTCAAGCCCCAGGACTGCCAAAAAAAAGAAAAGAAAAAAAAGAAAAGCAGTTTGATTTGTATGAGAAGGTTTTTTCTTCCTAGATGTCTGTAGAATCTTTTTTAAAGATAGAAATCTTAAATCTTATGATATTTGCCTGGCCATAGGTTTATTTTCATCATTTTTGCTAGACTTACAGATGAAGACCTTTTAAGTTTGTAAGATCATTTCCTTTTACCCTGGAAAATTTAATAGATTAAAAAAATTTCTTCATTTTCACTATAAGATTTTGCATTTTTTACAATGTATCTCTGTTATTAGCTCTGTATAGTATATTCTCAGTGAATACTCAATTTTTGGCCATTATGTAATGAGGGCAAAATCAGGATGTACAATAATGGGGAGGTGAGTTGAAGTTTAAATTAGTACTGAAAGTAGAATTTTTAAGATTCCTGGACTTATTATCCTCATATGAGCCTTTTAAAGTTTTGCAGTGTACTTGATTTTCTGTTTTTCCTGTGTTGGCACTGGGTTTAGTGTATAACTAGGATTATAGGTGTGAGGCACCAGCACCTAGCCTATTTACTTTTTATTACCTTTTATTTCTTTTGCTACAAAGCTACCTGTATAGCTAACCTTTTGTGGTAAGTGAAAGAAAGGCTAAAGTTTAGGATATTGTGAAAATGAATATGTATTTATTTTTTCTTTACCACTCTTTTGAAACTCTGAATTCTACCCAATTTAGAATCTCAGAATTAACTACAATATAGTGTTATATGAGGTTACAACTACGTTTTCCTGTATGTGTCCATTTTCAAAGAGGCCTCTTGGACTAGGATTATAGCTTAATGGTAGAGGGCATGCCCAGCATACATAAAGCCTTCAGTTCTGTCTCTAGCACTGAAAAAAAAAATCTTAAAAAAGCCGTCTCATGTATAATCACAGTCAGAACTTCTATTCATTCAGCAAATATTTATTATCAAGTATATGAAAGATTGGTCATCAGAGATACATTATTTAACAAAACAGGCAAACTTCTGTGTTCATGGCATTCACATTTCTAAAGGAATATACAATTGTAGTATAGCCTAGGATAAAATAATTGGGTGGATATCACTTTCCTTGGAAAAATAACTTACATATTTTTCATGTAATCACTTCACTTGAAATAGAAATTACAAGGTTATTATTATTATTATAAAATGGCTTAAAAATGAGAAGATTGGGGTTAGACACAATTGACACATGCTTATAATCTCATCTGCTGGGTGGTGGAGATCCAGAGGATTGTGGTTCAAGGGTAGTTAAGGCAAAAATTTAGTGAGACCTTATCTCAACCAATAAGCTAGACAAGGTGACATATGACAGTCATCCTGCTGTCCAAGCCAGCCTTAGACATAGGAGACAACCAGTCTCATATGTTTATGAGACTGTATTCAAAAAAATAAAATGAGAAGGGCTGAGGGTGTGGCTCAAGTGATAGAACATGTCATTTCTGAGTCCAAATCTAGTGCCATTAAAAGAGAAGCTTGATAGAAGATCAGTGAGCAGAAGGGGAAACTACTTGCTAATCAAAATGGTAATTGTTAGCACCAAATATACAAGTCCCTTTTTCTCATATGTGCATATGTATTAAAATATACATTTCTTTAGAAAATTGGATTATACTTTAAAACTTCCATATATTTATGCTGGTTCTGGGGCTTGAACTCAGGGCTTGGGTATTGTCCCTGAGCTTTTTTTTAAATTGGTCATGGGGCTTGAACTCTGGGCCTGGGAGCTGTCCTTCAGTGTTTCAGCTCAAGGCAAATGCTCTCTACCACTTGAGCCACAGCGCCACTTCCAGTTTTCTGGTGGTTTATTGGAGATAAGAGTCTCACGGACTTTCCTGCCCAGGCTAGCTTTGAACCGTGATCCTCAGATCTCAGCCTTCTGAGCCTGGCTGTCCCTGAGCTTTTTGCTCAAGACTAACACACTACCATTGAACTACAGCTGCACTTCTAACCTTTTAGTAGACTTTCCTATTCAACTTGGCTTTGAACTCTGTTCCTTAGATCTCAGCCTTCTGAGAAACTAGGATTATATTGTTTTGTTAATAGCACCCAGCTATATTTTTATTAATGTGTAATGTTTTTATTAATATTTCATTTGTCAGATGATTGTACTTTTTCTTTTCTTTTTTTTTTTTTGGTCGGTCGTGGGGCTTGAACTCTGGGCCTGGGCCCTGTCCCTCAGCTCTTCAGCTCAAGGCAAGAGCTCTACCACTTGAGCCACAGCGCCACTTCCAGTTTTGTGAGTGGTTTATTGTCAGTGAGACAATAAACCTGCCTGGGCTGGCTGGCTTTGAACCGAGATCCTCAGATCTCAGCCTTCTGAGTAGCTAGGATTACAGGCGTGAGCCACCAGTGCCTGGCAGATGATTATACTTTTAATGGATGTGTAATATTCAGTTTTATGAATGTCCCATAATTTAAATTTATGTATTGTTTTCTCCTCTTATTTTCTTCCCCAACTGTTAATTCTCAGGGAAATAAAGATATATTTGAATTGGTACTGAATCTATGTACTTTAATAGACATAGACAAAGCTGATGAAGCAGGGGAGTAGGTTAGAATGTGGGAAGGATTTTACAATACTGTTTATATTATACATTGCTTATATTCTATCTTATTTTTAAATATTTATAAATGTTTAACTCTGGCATGTTTATTTTCAAGTACACAAAAATCTCTTTAGCATTATGTTACCTTTGCTATTCTCTGAACTTTCAGCGAATTCTCTTTGTTTACAGCTGGGCTCAAAATGCAGAGAGCTCAAAGATATTCATTTTGGCCAGTGTTACAAGATCTCAGATGAAGGCATGATTGTCATAGCTAAAGGCTGCCTGAAACTACAGAGGATATACATGCAGGAAAACAAATTAGTAAGTATCCTTTTACATGTACATGCTGTTTATTTTGTTTCAAACCTCCAAATTACTTAAACTTGGTAAATTTTCTTCTGTATTTTTATTACTTGAGAGACAAATAATAGTTAACAAAAAGCAAAAATTCTCTCAAACTATTATTTTCAAAATTGGATATAATTAACTGGAAACTTACATGTGGTACTTGCTTCATAAACATTCCTTATTAGCATGTATTACTGTGTCTTTTCTAATTTCTGACAGTGAACCAACTCAAGTAAATTGGAAAATAAAAAATTTGTTTACCAAACATGTCTGTTGTTGTTGACATAATAATAATTCTAGGGAATTAAAAATGTTAATACCCAGAAAAATGTATACTTGTGAAAGTAGTAATTTTGATAATTGATAATTATATACATCTTGTAAGCATATCCACATGTAACTCAGACACATTAAATGTATTTAATATATTTAAAACTAGTCATTTTACCTGGATTGGGAGGTAATTCAAAAGTAGATGATTCATTGGGTTTTATAGTCATCACCAATATCTACTTTTTAAATTCTAGAACATTTTTATTAACTCTCTTGCCCAGTAAACAATCCCTCCCTGTTTCCCTTCTTGCCTAACTCTAGCACCTGGCAATTGTTAATCTACTTTTTATGATTTTTCCTATCTTAGATATTTTATATAAGTAGGATCATACAATATGTGATCTTTTATGCCTGCTATTTTCTATGATATTTTTAAGGATTCAGCCATGTTATAGTCTATATTAATGCCTAGTTCCTTTTTGTGACTGAATAATATTAATATTAACAATTATTAATAATATCCTATTTTGTGATAGGTATATCATACAGATTAACCAAAATATGCTACTGGGAAGGCATTGGTAGTTCCCAATATTGAAAAAACAATATAAAGTATTTTATTAGTCATAAATAGATTGCATTTTTATAAAGAAGACTTGTTATTATATTGTATCTCCAAAGTACATGTAGATATTCTTGTTGCCCTTCCTAGTTTATAAAATTTGATAAATATATATAAATGAGTTTTGAAAGATTTTTTTAAAAGTATGAGCACTTTTCATGAGAAAGTATTATTTAATGAAGATTTTAAGAGCTAAGGACATGGCTTAAATGAGAGAGCGCCTGCCTAACATTCTCAAAGCCTTCAGTTCAAATTCTATTACTGCGAAAACAAAAGATTTTAGAAAGATTAAAGCACTATAAATTAAAAATACTTGATAGTCCTCTTTATATTCA
The DNA here is from genome assembly GCF_024711535.1 of Dipodomys merriami. Taxonomy (NCBI): domain Eukaryota; kingdom Metazoa; phylum Chordata; class Mammalia; order Rodentia; family Heteromyidae; genus Dipodomys; species Dipodomys merriami. Next base: position 1,421,021 of record NW_027204159.1, on the reverse strand, counting down.
ATATGAATATAATTCTCTTGTAAAGAGAATTAGATTTTGTAGATCAGAGAGACTAAATTTTAATCTCTGCTATCTCTGCTTTTGTGTTGTCACCTGAGAGATACCTTAAGGTCTGTAAACTTTATTTGGTATTAGTGTTGTTGATATTTGTCTTTTTGTGTGTGTGTGTGTGTGTGTGTGTGTGTTTGTAGTTTTGAGGAGTAAATGACATAGTATCTTCAAATTGCTAATACAATTGAGAAAGAAACTAAACTAGTAGCTCTTTTTAGGGTAACACAGCTATATTTGTTGTTGGTTTTGACTTAATATTCAATATAAACTCAAAATTAGTAGTCATAACTTAAGAATTATTTTCTTAATAAGAATGGTATTTGTAGATTTTGATCAATATTTGTTTGTTTCTGTGTAAATGCAAAAATTTGTTTTTATTGACGTAGTAAAAAATTTCAGCTAGTAGTTTCCCAATAGAAACAACTGCTTATTTTCAAAAGTTCTTCATTTTCACATTACTTTTTCCCTAATATTGTCATAAGCTGGGTGCTGGTGGCTCATGCCTGTAATCCTACTTACTCAATAGGCTCAGATCTGAGGATTGCTGTTGGAAGCCAGTTTGGGCAGAAAAGTCTATGAGACTCTCCAATAAATTACTTAGAAAAAGCTGCAAGTGGTTTTGTGGTTTAAGTGGTAGAGTGCTAGTCTTGAGCACCAAAAGGCTCAGGGACTGTGCTCAGGTCTTTAGTTCAAGTCCCAGGACTTGCCCACCCCCCCCCCCAAAAAAAAAAAAAAAAAAAAGTAAAAGCTGTCATAGAGCTGGTTGCCAGTGACTCTGATGCCTTTAATGCTTCCTACTCAGGAGGCTGAGATCTGAGGCTCATGCATAATTCAAAGCCAGGTGGTGCAGGAAAGTTGGTGATACTTTTTCTCCACTTAAGTACCAAAATGTTGGAAGTGGAACCTGTAGCTTAGTAATAGAGTGCTAGCCTTGAGCAAAAAAGCTCAGAGACAGTGCCCAAACCCCAAGTTCATGCCTCAGGACTGGCACAAAAAAAAAAAAAAAAAAAAGGAAAGAAAAGTTGTCATACACTTAACATATACCTAACTCTAAGGAAATCTGTTCAGAATTTGTTTTTAATCCTTAAATATTTTTATTTTATTGGCAATTCAAAGTAATTTGGCTAAATCTTGAATCTTTCAGCAATGTGTCCTTTCCATTTAAGGTTCAAGTACATTTACAACAAATTCTATTGGATAATTGGGTTGTTGAATTACCTACCCATTGGAACTTGTCTTTAGCTTAAAAATTCATGAAATAAATAGAAATATTTAAATTCCTGAGAAAGCTGACAATGTAAATAATTGGGCTTTTGTTATTTTTGACAAGTATTACTGGTTATTTAACAATAGATACTTTATATTAATTACTGATAGAGGTATTCTGAGAATAGTCAGAAAGGATATTAGTAAAATTTCACCTGTACATTGACAGATATTTGTAATTAGACAAGTGATTTACTCTATTAATTAGCTGAATTTTATCAAAAGGAGTATTAGAGCTTTATTATGTAGTCAAAAAGAAAGCATAGTAGTTTTTAAATGATAAGCTTTATTGATTCAAAGTAGTAAGTAAATTAGTTTTCTTAGATATTGGCAGTGTTTGAGTAGATATCCCTTTGTATTTTATGTTGGCCTTTAGATGGCAGCATTGTCTTTGTATATTCCAGTGGCATAGCTTTATGTGTCTTTGATGTAACTTTGAAGATGCAGAGCTCACCTACTTTCTGGTGATGTTTTACCTCATTAAAAATTTTTTTTCCTTAGGTATTAATGGGAAAATTTCTTTTCCAAGTCATATAGCTGCAGGTAGACTGCTCCAAGGTGAACTTTATTATATATGATGTAACAAGATGATTGAATGTTCTTTCTTGTGACCCTTTAAGTAGAATAAAGGTTAGAGTAAGGAAAGGATTCCTGTGTCATTAGAAAGATGTTTATATGTGGAAAATAAGGACAGTGATGTCACAGGTGCCTTATGGTGAAACAAAGATTTGAGATCTTACAAGTAGAATCTTCTAAAAAAATTTGTTTCAGTCATTTTTGATAAGACAAGCAATCCATGGTTCTAGTTGTCTAGTTGTGTATATCCTAGAAATAGATTTGAGGAATTTAAATATAGTGTGAGTCTGTTATATAGCACGCACATGCCTCTTTTATTATGATTGCTTTTTTTTTTTTTTTTGGTCGGTTGTGGGGCCTGAACTCTGGGCCTGGGCCCTGTCCCTCAGCTCTTCAGCTCAAGGCTAGCTCTCTACCACTTGAGCCACAGCACCCACTTCCGACTTTTTCTGTTTATGTGGTGCTGAGGAATTGAACCCGGGGCCTCATGCCTGTGAGGAGAGCACTCTACCACTGAGTCACCTTCCCAGCCTTATGATTGCTTTTGTGTCACAAAGATTTTTTTTTCCCAGTCCTGGGCTTGAACTCAGGGCCTGAGCACTGTCTCTGAGCCTCTTTTGCTCAACTCTAACACTCTACCAATTGAGCCACAGAGTGCCGCTTCTGGCCTTTTCTGTTTATGTGGTACTGAGGACTAGAACTCTGAGGAGAGTTGTATTGCTATGCTATTCCATTGCGAAGATGAGGGAAATAGACATGGTGGGCGGGTGACAGCAGGCATGGAAAGCAAATAGGAGGCCAAATTGGTTTTTATAATACAACTCTCCATATTTTTTTCATTTATGAGGTCAGAGCTTCTAATGTATGAGTCCCAAAGTGTTTTGGGGTTCACATTCAAATCACAGCAGTTGTATAGCTATTGACAATCTGGAACTAGTCTAATATTTTTTTTTTTTTTTTTGCCAGTCCTGGGACTTGAACTCAGGGCCTGAGCACTGTCCCTGAGCTGCTTTTACTCAAGGCTAGCACTCTACCACTTGAGTCATAGCACCACTTCTGGCTTTTTCTGTTTTTGTAGTCCTGAGGAATGGAAGCCAGGGCTTCATGTGTGCTAGGCAAGCACTAGCCAAGCTACCTTCCCAGCCCATAATCTAAATGTTTTCTCTGTTTTATTTCTCTGTTTTCTGCACCAGGTATTTTACTATTCTTTTTAATTAATAAAGTTTTATTTTGTGCTGCACCTGGGGTTGACACTTGTACTGGGGTTGACTTGACACTGCACTCTTACTCAGCTTTTTTGCTCATGACTGAAACTCTGCCATTTGAACCACACCTCCATAGAGGGTTTACAGTTACATAAGTTAGAAAAACGCATCTTTTTGGACAATGTCACCACTTTTCCTTGCTTGCTCCCAGTTTTTCCCTCTGGACCCCACCTACAAATTGTATATGAACTTACATTTTTTTTTTTTTTCATTTTGGGTCCGGTCGTGGGCCTGAACTCTGAGCCTTGGTGCTGCCCCTCAGCTCTTCAGCTCAAGGCTAGTACTCTACCACTTGAGCCACAACACCACTTCTGGCTTTTTTTTTTTTTTTTTTTTTTTTGCTTATGGGTGCTGAGGAACTGAACCCAGGGCCTCAAGCATGCAAGGCAAGCGCTTTACCACTGAGCCACCTTCCCAGCCCCTGAACTTACATTTTTTTATATTGAAAAGCAAAAAAATATACTAAAGCTGGGCACTGGTTTCTTATACCTGTAATCCTAGCTACTCAGGAGGCTGAGATCCAAGGATTGCGATTCAAAGTCAATGTGGTTCAAATCCAGTTTGGGCAGGAAAGTCTGTGAGAATATTATCTCCAGTTAACCACCAGAAAACCTAAAGGGGAGCTATGACTTAGAGTGGTAAAATATTATCTTTGAACAAAAGAGCGCAGGGACAATGCCTGAGTTCAAGCCCCTGGTTAACAGACCCCCCCCAAAAAAAACCCCCACAAAAAACAACAAACACCCAAACAAATAAAAACACCGAAAAAATAAAACATCTATGTTGTTCTTAGCCAGAAATTGTTAACAATTCATTAAAGTTGTTTTTGAATTAATAAAGCCAATAAATGTGATTCCCTGTTGTCTTGTAGTGCTGTCATACCATTGTCTCCTTCCCAAGACAGTTATGGTGCTGATCTCTAACTCCTTAAAAAAATACTTCAAAAGCATTCATGAAAGCAACCATGAACAACATGTGATTGATGCTGCTTATTTTTTTGCCTCATAATTTATATCTGATGTCATTGGTTGAGCATCTGGTTTTATAAAGTGTCAAATCTACACTTTGCTGTTTTAGTTTCGAGACCTAGCCACAATGAATATTTTTTCTTTTAACTGCTAGTGTTCTGTCATATGTATGTGTTTCCTGTTTATCCATTTGTTATTGAAGGCCACATATGTGCTCAGTTTTTCACTATCATAGGAAGTATTGTAGTAAATCCTTTGTTAAGTCTCCTATGTTTAATGGTTTTTCTAGGTATATAACTAGAAGTGTCATTACAAGGTACTAAGATATGTGAATTTTCAAATGTTTTACTGAATCATAGTAAATTATTCTTTACTTTTAAATTTTCATTAAATTATGTTAAATGGATATATTATCAGCAGTATAAATCAGACCTTAGGGATGTTTCTTTCTTTTTTTTTTTTTCTAATTTTTTATTGTGAGTAAGTGGTTACATAATTTCCCAAATTTCACAGTATTGTGGGATAATGATGCTTAGTTAAAGTCACAAACACATTCTAACTTTCCTGGAGCAAATTGTCTATCACAGTCTATAACATTTATGAGTTCTATGAGCTTTGTGATACAGCTATTTCTTCCATGTTGGGTGGTGTGTACATTTCTTTTGTTTTGCATAGCTTCAGGGGATGTTCTTTGATGATGGATTGTCACGTTTTTGGGAAGCAGGAGTTTTTAGATACCATTTTTCTCTTTTTTGTTGACATAAATTAGACATTCCTTGATATTGATTTAGTAACATTTGGTTTATTACTGAATTGAATGTACTTTTTATATTATTATTAATAAGTTTTTTTTTATTGTGAAAATACTGTCCAGAGGAGTTAAAATTACATGGGCAAGGTAATGACTACATTTCTTATCAAGCATTGTTGCCTCCTCCTTTGTTTCCCCTTACCATTCCTGCCCTCCCATCCCCCCCTGAATTAAATGTACTTCTAAGTGTATTTCTTCAATATTTTGGAAATGTACTTTAAAAAAGAAGCTGTATTTGAATATACAAATAGAAACTTAAAATAGTTTAAAGATGCATAGTCAATAGTCCTTTGTAAGTAATTTTAGTTTAGTTGTTACTGTATTAATGATGTCATCTTTATATATCAGTCATTAGTGTACTCCAAGTATTTGTGTGAACAATTTAACAGCATGAAGTTCTAACCAACAAAAATGTAATGTTTATTCTTATTAGAAATATGTTGCCTTGCATATTTTTACCATTAATAAAATTAGTTTTATCTTTTAGGTACTATTTGAAAGATCCAGTGTAATTAAAAATAGAAGTTAAACAAAATCTCAATGTAGGAATCCATTTTTACTCATTATAAGGTTTTTGCTGAGTTTTCTCATTCTCTTTTTTTTTTTTTTTTTTTTTTGTCAGTCGTGGGGCTTGAACTCTGGGCCTGGGTGCTGTCCCTCAGCTCTTCAGCTCAAGGCGAGCACTCTACCACTTGAGCTACAGCGCCACTTCTGGTTTTCTAGTGGTTTATTGGAGATAGGAGTCTCACAGTCTTTCCTGCTCAGGCTGGCTTTGAACCAACCGCGATCCTCAGATCTCAGCCTCCTGAGTAGCTAGGATTACAGGCGTGAGCCACTGGCGCCTGGCTTGGTCATTCTCTTTTCAATATACTAGTGTTTCTTCTTAGACCATTTAAAAAAATCTATCAGAGGGCTGGGAAGGTGGCTTAGTGGTAGAGTGCTTGCCTTGCATGCATGAGGCCTTGGGTTCGATTCCTCAGCACCACATAAGCATAAAGAAAAAGAAAGCTGGAAGTGGTGCTGTGGCTCAAGTGGTAGAGTGCTAGCCTTGAGCTGAAGAGCTGAGGGACAGTGCCCAGGCCCAGAATTCAGTTCCCATGACTGGATTCCCCCCCCCAAAAAAAAACAAAAAAAATCTATCAGATAATTTTGTAGGAATATAAATTTAATATGTTACTTAAAAAGAGTAGCAAACAATATAGAATGAATATGTATATGTGAATATGTGTATACTGTTGTCAGTAGGCCAGGCAGTGATTTAGATAATATCCAAATGACTTTGCTTTGGAATGCATTACTTTTTTTTTCCTCTAAAGATTTAATCATCTAATTACATTTTCTTTTGGCTGGTCATGGGGCTTGAACTCAGGGCCTGGGTACTGTCCCTGAGCCTCTCTATGCCCAAGGCTAGCACTCTACCACTTACATCATAGCACAACTTCAGGGTTTTTTCTGAGTAGTTATATGGAGATAAGAGTCTCACCGACTTTTCTGCCTGGTCTGGTTTTGAACTGTGATCCTCTGATATAAGCCTCCTGAATAACTAGGATTACAGGCATGAGCCACTGGTACCTGGCTTACAGTTTTTTTTTTTTTAAATATTCAAATAAGTTAATAAATTCTAGGGACTAATCAGTGGATTGTAGGAGATGCCTAAATGCCAACAGGATCTCAGGAAGAAGTTGATGTAGCTGAGTGCTAGTGGCTCATAGGGACTCAGGAGGCTCAGATCATAGTTTAAGTGAGCCTGGGCAGGAAAGTCTGTGAGACTTTTATTTCTGATTAACCACCAAAAGCCACAAGTGAAAGTGTATATCAAGTAGTATAGTACCAGTCTTGAGCAAGGAACAGTGTCTATATCTTGAGATCAAGCCTCTGATACAAATATAATGGGGATAATGCAGAATTTTTTATCATCAAATTGGAAACTTGAAATAACATATATATGTTTTCTAAATTTAAATTTAAAAAAGTTCTGTTTTTAGTGCTGATCCTGGGACTTTAACTCAGGGACTGGACACTGTCCTTGAGCTTTTGTACTCAAGGCTAGTGCTCTACCACTTGAGACAAACTCTATTTCTTTCTGTTTGTTGCTTAATTGGAGATAAGAGTCTTACCAACTTCCTTACCAGGTCTGGCTTTGAACCTTGATTTTCAGGTCTCAGACTCCTGAGCAACTAGGATTATAGATATAATCCACTGATGCTTGGCTTAAATATTATTATTATTATTTTAATTTTTTTATTGTGAAAATAGTGTACAGAGGGGTTACAATTACATGGGCAAGATAATGAGTACATTTTTTATCAAGCATTGCAGCCTCCTCCTTTGTTTCCCCTTCCCATCCCTTCCCATCTTCCCCCCCGCCCCCCCACCCAATTCTTCCCGCCCCCCCCCCCCCACCAAAGCTGTAAAGTTTGTTTTCGACATAAGGACTTGTACTTCTCATTGTTGCAGTGGGTCCACCTGTATCCCTATTTAAACGACTTTGTTTTTCCCCTTCCCCTCCACAAATCATACCGACATCAAATACAGTGAAAGCATGGGTTATACTGTGGGGGAGGGACATACAAAGCAACAAAGAAATTATCTTATAAATGCGTTAGAAACAATCTCATGAAAGAAAAAAAAACATTTGAATACATATCTTAGGGTTCATATCTCTGACATCACCTTATCTGACCTTTTCTGCTTGACTCAGACATATACTAGATAAATATTATTTTTTAAAAGTTTTTACTATCAAATTCTATACTTCTCTTTTTGAGGGTTTAAAATTATAGTTGGTGGGTATTCTTAGTGGCACAATTACCCTATTTAGTGGTTATTCTTGAAGTGCTGATTTTTATGTATAATTTTTGTTTATTTTTAATATTTTAAAATACCAGAAAGATTTTTAAGTAAATGAAAAAACACTGTCTTTGGCTTTGTGCTCAACTGCTGGCACTAGGAGAAAGTGGATTGAGATGAAAAATTGAATCATTAGGCTTGGCAAATAGAAATTTTCTATGGCTAGATGCCAGTGTGTATAGTGGGAGTACATTAAGCCTGTCATTTATGAGTACATGTTCCTTAACTACCTTTCTAGTCTGTCAGTCAACAAGTGAGAGATATTTGGATCTAGGGAGAAGTTGCGGCTAATGCTTTTCTTTATCCAAAGTAATGAGGTGCTAGGGTTTTAGGTTATCAAAGACTTATTATTTCAGCTATTAGGCTTAAGGGAAGAATTGGAGAATTAACTTGTCTCTCCCTCCATCTCTTCCTCTTTCCCTCTCTCTCTTTCTCTCTCTCTCTCTCTCTCCTCCCTGCCTCCCTTCCTTATGCCTTTCTTCATTAACATTTGCTTTTCCTTTTTTTCCTGTTTCTTTTTTTTATTAGCGTATATGAAAATTGCATTTTTGAATATAAAGTTGCTTGTTTTTAGGTCATAGATTCTGTTTTTTTCATCGTTTCATTGTAGTTATAAAGAAAAGATGCATTATTATGAAAGTTCTGTGCCACTTGGGCTTTTTATTAGAGTCTTTTTAATCAAAAGCTATACAAGTTGTATTCTTATCTAAACCTGAGTAACAAATACTGTTCCTATTAGTGCTGAAGATTTTACTTGCTCATATTATATAGGTTGTCTTCCTTTTCTGTCTTATTTGAAATTGTTATTAAAGGTCTGAATGTAAATTTATCTGAGGCTCAATAGAAAGATGTTGTGATGAATTCTTTTCTTCTAACTATATTTCTGGAGTTTAGTAGCCTGATAAGTTTAAAGGCCAGATGAAGTCTGTAGTATTTTGATATTTGCATCTCTTCCCCTGATACATCTAGGTTCCAAACAAATTGATACAAGTATTTTTCTGTAGAGAATGCCAAGAACCATTAGTTTTAGTTTCTTAAATGTTACTATAGTAGTTGTCTGATTAATTCAGGAGATTTTGGGGACAGGAAATTTGTACTGTCTGTTGCCAGATTTTCATTGGTGGATTCAGATTTGATAGTAAAATGTAGATTTTTTATATATATAATATTTATAAAAATATTGAGATTCTGTAAATCAAAGAAAAGTTATTATATAGTATGCATATAATATATAGTTGGGTGATTGTTTTTAAATTTTATTTTATTGTAAAGATGCTCTATGGAGGGGTTAAAGTTACATGAATAAGGCAATGAGTACATTTCTTGTCGAGTCTTGTTACCCCTTCCTTTTCCCTCCTCCATCTTCTTCACTCCTCCCCCACCCTGAAGTTGTAAAGTACATTTCCAGTATACTGTCTTGTGGGTATCATTGTTGCAATGGGTCATCCTGTGTCCTTGTTTCAGACTTTTGTTATATCCCTTACCCTCCCTGTACTAGACAAATGTATATACAAGATGCAGGGTACCAAAATCAAGTACAGCGACAACAGGGGATATATCATAGGGGGAAGAACATAAAAAGGAAACAAAAAAAATCACATAATACATTAAAAACAACAACAATAAAGACCTCTTGTGTCTATATTTTGGGAGTTCATTTCACTTAGCATCAATTTATATGGTCATATGTACATAGCTTTTGGGCTTTTCTGCTTATCTGATAAAATTATCCTAGATGTATACTAATTATAGCAAATGAGGGAAACCTTGGGACCTATATCTCTTTGGGTCAGGCTTACTTCACTTAATACGATTTTTTTCCAAGTCTCCATTTCCTAACAAATGGGGGAGGGGTTTCATTCTTTCTGATGGAAGCATAGAATTCAATTTTATGTCTAAATCTCTATATATCTATATATCACATTTTCTTGATCCATTTGTCTACTGAGGAGCATCTGGGTTGGTTCTATATCTAAGCTATGGTGAATAATGCTGTGATAAACATAGTTGTATAGCTTTAGTATTGCCTTGTTTGTGATGATTTGGGTAAATGGCCAGAAGTGGGATTACTGGGTCTTAGGGGAGCTCTATGTGTAGTCTTCTTTTTTGTTTTTGGTCGGTCGTGGGCCTGAACTCTGGGCCTGGGCCCTGTCCCTCAGCTCTTCAGTTCAAGGCTAGCGCTCTACCACTTGAGCCACAGCTCCACTTCCGGCTTTTTTCTGCATATGTGGTACTGAGAAATCGAACCCAGGGACTCATGCATGCAAGGCAAGCATTCTACCACTGAGCTACCTTTCCAGTGCTCAATGTTGTTTTGATTTGCATTTCTTTTATGGCTAGAGAAGTTGAGCCTATTGGCCATTCTTTTTTTTTGGGGGGGGGGTGTCTGGTCGTGGGACCTGAACTCTGGGCCTGGGCACTGTCCCTCAGCTCTTCGGCTCAAGGCTAGGGCTCACCACTTGAGCCACAGCGCCACTTCCGGCTTTTTCTGCATATGTGGTGCTGAGGAATCGAACCCAGGGTCTCATGCATGCAAGACAAGTGCTATACCACTGAGCCACCTTCCCAGCCCCCTTGGCCATTCTTATTTCTTCCTTAAATAAGTTTCTCTTTAAGTCTTTTTTTTTTTGAATTTTCAACGTGTAAGATTTAGCCCACTTATTAATGGTGTTGTTTTCTTTAATGGTGATTTTTCTTATAGTATTTTTTTTTGGTTGGTTGTGGGGCTTGAACTCAGGGCCTATGGCACTGAATTTCTCTGCTTAATACTAGTGCTCTACCACTTTGAGCCACAGCACCACTTTCAGTTTTCTGGTGGCTTATTGGAGGTAAGAGTCTCACAGATTTTCCGACTGAGCTGGCTTTTGAACCATGATTCTCAGATCTCAGCTTCCTGAGTGGCTAGGATTATAGATGTGAGCCTCTAGTGCCTGACCTTTTGCTTTCTTTTTATAGAATATTGTTGAAGACTTAGAGAAAAATACGTATTTGTTTATTAGTATTGAAATGCCCATGTACTTTTCTAGGAATTCTAAAAGTATTTGAATCATGTTCTGCCAATTTTTCATTTTAAATTCACTGAGACCATGGTTATGTTTGATTTGTAGATTCTTCGGGAAATCAAGATATTCTTCTACTTTTTTTCATTATTTGGAGATAAATTTGGAGATAAGTTTTCTATTTCATTCATTTTTAGTTTTAGGGAATTTTTTTTTTTTTTTGGGTCGGTAGTGGGGCTTGAACTCTGGGCTTGGGTGCTGTTCCTGCACTCTTCAGCTCAAGGCGAGTGCTCTACTGCTTGAGCCACACCACCACTTCTGGTTTTCTAGTGGTTTATTGGAGATAAGAGTCTCACGGACTTTCCTGCCCAGGCTGGCTTTGAACCGTGATCCTCAGATCTCAGCCTCCTGAGAAGCTAGGATTACAGATGTAAGCCACCGGTGCCTGGCCAGGGAAAAATTTTTAAACACATACATACCCTTCTTCCATTAATTTTTTCATTATAAGTAACTGCAGGTAATAATGATGTAGTGTGCATTCTGTAAATTGCAATTGTTTTATGCTTATTTATGAATGACCTATTGTAAAACAATATGAAATATAAGGACATAGCGTTGTAATGCACTCAATGACTCATTAACTGAAATGTTTCCAAAGGTTAACTTTTATTTTTTATATCCACAACCCAGGAGAACATTTGCCAAATCACTATTTTCATCATTTTAAAAATAGTGACTTAGTACAAAGATTCCTCTAGTCACCAGTCTGTATGTCATTAGTTTCACAACTTGTCCATTTCTGTTTATCATCTTGCTTTCATTCAATATGTATTTATTGCTTTCAGGGTCAACTGAATATTTTTTTTCCTTAAATGTTCATTGAGAATTTTATTTTTTATTACGTTTTTATATTCTTTCAGCTTTATTTATTTAGTTCTGATTCATTGATCATTTATTGTAGACTTGTGAGTTTCCATTTAATCAAATCTCCGTAAGTGACTCCTTCAAAATGAAGGTGATACTACTTTTTATTATATATCTTATATCTTATTTAAGATAAAATCTATGTAATGTACGCACACACACACAGATAAAATCTAACACACACACACACACACACACACACACACACACACACACACACACACACACACACACACACACACACACACACACACACACACACACACACACACACACACACACACACACACACACTCACACACACACACACCCCCTCCTATTCTGGGGCTTGACCCTAGGGCCTCCGTGCTGTTCTTGGTTTCTTTGTGCTCAACGCTAGCACTCTACCACTTGAGCCACAACACCATTTCCAGCTGTTTTTGAGTAGTTTATTTGAAATAGGACTCTCACAGGACTTTTCTGCCTGGGCTGGGTTTGAACTGTAATTCTCAGATCTCAGCCTCCTAAGTAGCTAGGATTACAGGTGTGAGCCAATGGCACCTAGCATCTTTTTATTTTCAACTTATGCACAGAAACTTAGGATATATTCTTCAGTTGTTTTGAGTAGATTTTGGCTAAAATGTTAGGACTTTTAAAAATATTTTGTCTGTGTAAAAATTGTAAATGATGATAAGCCACTATACACTTAATTTTTTTTTTTTTAAATTCTGGAAAATTTCTTTTGTCAGTTTTTTTTTTTCCCCCTGCCCTCCAGTTGTGGGGCTTGAACTCAGGTCCTGGGTGCTGTCCCTAAGCTCTTCAGCTCAAGGTAAGCTCTCTATCTTCTGGAAATAAGAAAAATAGTTTCTTTCAAATTTATACATGTCATTAGCCTTAAGTATGTTTTCTTTAAAATGAACATATGTTCTTTAAAATGAACATAAAAATGTAATTTTAATGACATAATATTCTATCCCTAACCACTAGAATTGATGAATTATGCTTTATGTAGTGGAGTCAGGTGATTCCTCATTAGTATATATATCTGAAGATTGGCAATGATAATTTGAAGAAATAAAATCCCAAATAAGTCTTTTCATCGTAAGGATTCAGTAGCTTGTAGAAAATGATTTCCTAAAAGTGGTTGTTGAAATTCATGAATTTAAAGTGTTTTTTGTTGGTTGAGGGGCTTGATCTCTGGGCCTGGGCTTTGTCCTTGAGCTCATCAGCTAGTGCACTACCACTTGAGCCACAGTGCCACTTCTTGTCTTCTGGTTGCTAATTGGAGGTAAGTGTCTCATGAACTTTCCAGACCCGTTTGGCTCTGAATTGGGATCCACAGATCTCAGTATCCTGAGTAGCTAGATTATGGGTGTGAACCACTGGCGCTGGTGGATTTAAAGTTTTTTTTTTTTGTTGTTGTTGTTGTTTTGGTCAGTCATGGGGCTTGAACTCTGGGCTTGGGCGCTATCCCTCAGCTCTTCAGCTCAACGTTAGCACTCTACCACTTGAGCCACATCACCACTTCCGGATTTAAAGTTTTTAATTGTAAATTACTTGTTTTGTATTTTCATTTATTGGCTTACATCTCATTGCGGTTATTTGGTTTTTATTATTTCCACCAATGAATTTTCCCCTTTCTGTTTTCAGAAAACACAAAATTCCCTCAAGATTGTTAAGTAAGTAAGTTTAGTAGAAGAGCTTCATTTTTCATTGCATGTTGGAAGAGGTAGATCAAATAAAATTCATAGCAATTTTAAAATTAGATTGCATTTGATGTACAGGGAGGAATTTCTTTGTGAACTTTCCACATGTTTACAATGTATTCTTATCAACCTTTTCCCTTTTGCCCTCATCACTTTGCCTGCTATGATCTATCTGCCTTCCTTCTTTCCTTCTTTCCTTCCTTTCTTTTTCTCTTTCTCTTTCTCTTTCTATTTCTTTTTCTTTCTTTCTTTCTTTCTTTCTTTCTTTCTTTCTTTCTTTCTTTCTTTCTTTCTTTCTTTCTTTATTTCTTCCTTCCTTCCTTCCTTTCCTTCCTTCCTTCTTTCCTTCCTTCTTTCTTTCCTTCCTTTCTGCCTGTCTGTCTGTCTTTCTGCCTGCCTTTCTTTCTTCCTTTCCTTCCTTCCTTCTTTCCTTCCTTCTTTCTTTCCTTCCTTTCTGCCTGTCTGTCTGCCTTTCTGCCTTTCTTTCCTTTCTTTCTTTCTTTCTTTCTTTCTTTCTTTCTTTCTTTCTTTCTTTCTTTCTTTCTTTCTTTCTTTCTTTCTTTCTTTCTTTTCTTTCTTTTCTTTCTTTCTTTCTTTCTTTCTTTTGCTGGTCCTAGGCCTTGAACTCCTAGACACTGTTCCTAAACTCCTTTTGGTTAAGGCAAGCATTTTACTACTTTAGCTACAGCACTACTTCTGGCTTTTCCTGCTTATGGAGATAGGAGTCTCACAGACTTTCCTGCCCAGGCTGGCTTTGAACCTTGAGCCTCAGATCTCAGCCTCCAGAGTAGCTAGGATTACAGGCATGAGCCTCCCATGTCCAGCTGATTTCTTTCTTTTTTCTTTTAATAATTTTTTATTGAGACTAATTGATTATATAAATTTCACAGTATTGTGAGATAAAGTCACAAACACATTTTAATCTTCACAAAACAAATAGTCATTATCATGGTCTGTAGTGTTTGTGAATCCTATGAGCTTTGACAACTATTTCTTCCACATCGGGTGATATGTACATTTCTTTCTTTTTGCTTAGTGTAAGCTCTACCCTCTTCCCCTCTCATTCCCTCCCTCCCATTGCTGCCCTTGAGTTGCTTAGTTCGTTTTCTCAATGTCAAGTATAGCTGATGGGCCCCTCTGTTCTGGCTGATTTATTTCTGAATTGCACCAAATGTACCAAGTTAACTTGTATTAAATTTAGTTTAGGACACTGATATTATACACCTTCAGAGTAATGTACCATGAAGAAATTACACTAGTTTAAAAAATACTTTATATAAAATTCTATTTTTTTTGTTGGTTTTTTTGTTTGTTACTGTGCTTGTACCAGGGCTTATCTTTTTTGCTCATGGTTGGTACTCTACCACTTGAATCACACCTCTAAAGCTCCTGTCTTTTATTTTTAAATTAAATTTTTTTTATTTTCTCCCTTTGATTTATTGTAGAGTCAGAGTTGGGGAAAGAATACTTCAAAAGAAGCATTAATGAATGTATTATGTAGACTAATGTACAATATATTTTTTATTTATTTTGGAGGATAAAGTGGTATTTGGAGAACTTGAAAAAATCTTGAGCAAGTATTAATTCTGCCAGCTGTATTGTTTAGTCTTGGATTAAGTTGCTTCTTTTCCTGTCTTTTATAAAATGCATCCAAATACGCAGAAATCACATTTTAATGCATATTAAGATACATTTAGAACAATCACATTCTTCATATATACTTATTAAAATGTTTTTAGCTTTCAGAGTCAAGTATAATTATGTTTTATTTTTTGTGTGGGTGTGTGCCAATGTTGAGGCTTGAAGTAGGACTTGGGCTCTGTCCTTGAGCTCTTTTGCTCAAAGGTAGGCTCTTCGATACTTTAGCCACAGCTCTCTTTCTGGCTGTTTGGTTATTAATTGGAGGTAAGAGTCTTACAGATTTTCCTGCTGGCTTCAAACTGAGTCTCCTGAGTAGCTAGAATTATAGGTTAAGTGACCAGCTGTCATTTAGCACAATATTTTAAGAATATAATTATGCCAAATGTTGCACCCTGTAAAAATAGCAAGTATTTTATGCTTACTATTCCATAGTGATAAATCATTTTCTGTTTTGTGTGTGTATTTGCCTAGTGTCATAGGTATATCTTTTCCTTTTCTGTAAAGATATGTCTTTGTCCAACTGTTGTAACTAACTTCTTCCAGTTACAGTATTAGAATGAACTTGTAATCATTTTTATGCTTATCCTTCACCTCTGAACTTGGACATTTGCTCATATTTTAAGATTAGTAGGTTCGTTATTTCATGTGTTCATTTTACTATTAATTAATTAAATTCTGTTTATTATTGTTTTTAATTTACAAGAAATTTGCAACATTTTTAAGTGTTCTTAATTTTATTTCAGAGCAAATATTCTTTTTTATTGTTGCTGTTTTTTAAAAATTTACTTTTGTTGTAAAGGTGATACATAGATGGGTTGCAGTTAGATAAGTAAGGTAATGAATACATTTCTTGTTGAACATTGTTAACCCCCTCCCTCCTTTTTTCTTCCACTGTCCCTCCCCCTTGACCCTTCCCAAGTTGTAAAATTCATTTCCAACCTAGTGTCTTACGAGTATTGCTGTTGCATTGGTTCACCCTTTGTCCTTGCTTCATCATTTTGTTATTTCCCTTCCCTTCCTCAAATCAGATAAATGTTTATAGAAGACACAGGGTACCAGAATAAAAAATGGTAGTTATAGAGGATAAATCAAAGGGGGAAAAAGAAAGATCTTCACATAGTACATTCAAAGCAAAAGCAAAAACAAACAAAAAACAAAAAAGACCTCTTGTTTCCATATCTTGGAGTAGTTCATTAGCATCATTTTATTTTATTTTTTTTGTCTTTTGTTTTTTTGGTACTGGGGATCGAACCCAGGACGTTGCACTTACTAGGCAAGCGCTTTACCACTGAGCTACATCCCAGCCCAACATCATTTTATATGGTCACATATACATAGCTATTAAGCTATTGTGATCCTCTGCTAGGACTATCCTAGGCATATACTAATTATTACAAATGAGGGAAACCACAGAGACTTTGTTTTTTTTGGGTCTGGCTTACTTCATTTAATATGATTTTTTCCAAGTCTTTCCATTTCCTTACAAATGGGGTGATATCATTCTTCCTGATGGAGGCATAGAATTCCATTGTGTATATATACCACATTTTCTTCACTCATCTACTGAGGGGCATCTGGGTTGGTTCCATATCTTACTGTGGAAAATAATGCTGCAAATAGTTGTGCTGGTACTTTAGTGTGGCTTTGTTTGTGATCATTTGGGTAAATGCCCAGGATGGTATTGATGGATCATAGGAGAATTCTTTTGAGGAACCTCCATACTGCTTTCCAAAGTAGTTGAACCAGTTTACATTCCCACCCAAAGTGTAGTAGCATTCCCTTTTGGCTACAACCCCTCCAGCATCTATTCTTTGTTTTCTTGGTAATGACCATTCTAACTGGGATGAGGTGGAATCTCAGTGTCAGTGTAGGTTTTTGTTTTTGTAGAGTCTGAACACTGGGCCTGGGCACTGGCCTTCAGCTCTTCACCTCAAGTCTAGCACCCTGCCACTTGAGTCACAGTGCCACTTCTGGCTTTTTTCTGCTTACATGGTGCTTAGCAATTGAACCCAAGGCCTCATGCATGGGAGGCAAGCATTCTACCGCTGAGCCAACTTTCCAGCCCCCTCAGTATGGTTTTGATTTGCATTTCTTATATGGCCAGATACGTTGAACATTTCTTCATGTGTCTGTTGACTATTCTTATTTCCTCTCCAGAGAAGTCTCTTTTTAATTCTTTATTTTTTTTTAAAATTTTTGTCAGTTGTGGGGCTTGAACTCGGCCTTAGTGCTGTCCCTGAGCTCTTTAGCTCAAGGCGAGCACTTCTACCACTTGAGCTACCACTTGAGCCACGGTTCCACTTCCGGTTTTCTGAGTGGTTAATTGGAGATAAGGGTTTCACAGACTTTCCAGCCTGGGCTAGCTTTGAACTGTGATTCTCAGATTTCATCCACCTTAGGATTACAGGTGTGAGTCACCAGTGCTCAGCTGTTTATAATTCTTTAGCCCAGTTATTAATGGGGTGGATTTTTCTTTGAGGATTTTTTTATTGGTGGGTTTAATTTTTTTGAGCTCTATGTATTTGATATAAGACCCTGTCTGTTGTATAGCTAGTGAAGATCTCCTGATCTGTGGGCTTTCTATTTACCTTGTTATGGCCTTTTGCAACATATTTTTAATGACCATGTGCTTTTTTCTGATTTTTTAAGAAAGCCCCACCCCCACTTTTTTTTGGAGGGGGGGGGGGGTTGTCCAGGGCCTTGAACTATGGGCCTGGGCACTGTCCCAGAGCTACTTTTGCTCAAAGCTAGCACTCTACCACTTGAGTCACTGTACCACTTCCAGCTTTTTTGAGTGGTTTATTGGTATCTCACAGACTTTCCTTTCTGGGTTGACTTTGAACCGTGATCCTCAGATGTTAGCTTCCTGAGTAGCTAGGATTACAGGCATGAGCCACTGGCACCAGCAAGAAAGGCTCCCCCTCTTTTTTTTTGTTGGTTGTGGGGCTTGAACTCTGGGCTTGGACGCTGTCCCTCAGCTCTTCAGTTCAAGGCTAGTGCTCTACCACTTGAGCTACAGCACCACTTCTGGTTTTCTGGTGGTTTATTGGAAATAAAACTTTCCTGCCCAGGCTGGCTTTGAATCGTGATCCTCAGATCTCAGCCTCCTGAGGATTACATGTGTGAGCCACAGGTACCCGGCCAACCCCCCCTTTTTTTTAAAGAAAGAAAAAGATGATGTAGAAATCTTGAAAGACCTTCAAACCTGCTTATTGCAAATCCCTTTATTGTGTAACTATATTGTATATATGAAATGTAGACTATTTTGTGTATGAGAGGTGTTATTGATATTCAACAATAAAATGTTTTTAATGGTACTTGGAAAATGAGTAATATGATATGAAAAAGTGTGAACTGATTTCTCTAATCTCTGAGATTTTTAAATGATTGTTATAAAATACTGCCTTATAAAACTTACTTATGAGCCGGGCGCTGGTGGCTCACGCCTGTAATCCTAGCTACTCAGGAGGCTGAGATCTGAGGATCGCGGTTCAAAGCCAGCCCGGGCAGGAGAGACCGTGAGACTCCTATCTCAAATAAACCACCAGAAAACCGGAAGTGGCGCTGTAGCTCAAGTGGTAGAGCGCTCGCCTTGAGCTGAAGAGCTGAAGGACAGCGCCCAGGCCCAGAGTTCAAGCCCCACGACCGACAAAAAAACAACAACAACAACAACAAAAAACTTACTTATGATCACCATATTATTTAAACATGTTTACTGGAATTTCTTTTCAGTATGAGTAGTTCTCATTACAGAATTAGTGTGAGAATCTGTACTTTTAACAATTGAAATGTTTTCCCCTTGGGAACACTAGCATTGTTTTAGGGGATCTTTTCATTTTTAGGCAGTGAGTGAACATACACACAAAATA
Source organism: Dipodomys merriami (assembly GCF_024711535.1). NCBI lineage: Eukaryota > Metazoa > Chordata > Mammalia > Rodentia > Heteromyidae > Dipodomys > Dipodomys merriami. The sequence continues at coordinate 1,402,116 of NW_027204159.1, read as the reverse complement.
GTGTTCTTATAAATCGTCTGTAGTGATTTACTATTAACATGCTATTTGACAGCTAGCCTTTACTAATCTCAACCAAATGGTATAAGATTCCTTCCTTAAAGCTGTAGAATTGAATTACAATGCATTTTGTCCTTTGTTTTCTCATGGAAAAGGATTTACAAACTTTCTTTTGCACTTGTTGAATATGTATTTTATAGTAACCACTATGAAGTTTGCAGCATTTAAGAAGATGAAGAAGCAGAGATAAAAGATACACATTCAAGAAGCTTGGTTTCACAGTTGATGCATAATCCTTTCTGCTGTCATTGGTACCCTAACCCTGTACCTACCAGAACAAAAGAAACTGAATTGAAAATTGTGGGAGCTGGGGAACAGTCGGTTGGCAGCACATCACATGGCCCATAGGCGTTGTCAGGTCTCAGTTTGATGCCTTTTATTCTTTCTGACAGATGTGAGATAGGGTCTACGTGGGGGAAGTCATTACTAGAGAGAGGGCAGTGTCAGATCAAAAGTAACCAGTGATCAAACAAGGTAAAGGGCTGTAGAATATAGGCTCTCTTTCTGCCCTCAACACCTGCGTGATCACTGAAGGGAATAGTCCTTATGTGTCAGGGCAAGTTGATTTTCTTTGATGTACAGTGAATTAGAACTGAGAAAGGAGGCTTAACTGGTGTACAGAAGATTTTTACTTCCTAGTTCTTGGGCAATTTGACTGTTCACATTTTTAATTCAATTTCTTGCAAGTTATTCTCTGTTGAAAAAAATATTAAAACTTACTCATATTGACTTTATCAGTATGAATTTACTGATGGAACTAAAAACACAGTATTAAAAGGTACAAACTCTTAATTAATTTCTCAATCACCTGGTTACAATTTTAGAGCATTTCATTAATTACAGTGGTTGATGTAAAGTACATACCTTGGGTAGGTCCTCTCGAAGTAAAAATTTGAAAGTTACCTAAGTAATTTCAAATACATTTGAGTGAACTCTTTGCTCCTAAACACTTAAGATTTTAAAGCATCCAGTTCTAATCAAGTCACTTGAAAGAAAATTTAAAGACATAGGCTCATTGCTGTTTTGTATATCTCTTTCCAGTTTGTCCTACCTTTTTATCTCTAGAAATATATGAGAAAATCCAAAGGAAGTCTTATTTTCATTAGCTTGCATAGATAACTTTATAGTTGAGACATATTTCTAAAAATGTTAAGCTATATTAATTTTTTTGACCATATTTATACAGCAGATTTATTTTACTACCTTAACTTTTGGTATTTTGTTTACATATTTTTTTCTTCTATTGGTACTGGGCCTTGAACTCAGGGCATGGGTACTGTCCCTTACCTTTACTAAGTACCTTAGTATTGGTCTATTATACAATCCAAACAAAACATTTCATAATAGTATTTCTGACCATTTATACTCTAGTAGTCCAATAAGTTTGTATTGCTTAGTGATTTATAGTTGTCTTAGCATACTGATAATATTTTTATGCCAAATGTTAATGTGTATTTACAAAAACTTTGACAGTACACAGTTACTTGATAAGGTTTTTTTTGTTTTTTGTCTTGAACTTATCTTTGGTACTGTTCTGAGCTTTTGTGTTCAAGGCTAGCTAGTGTTCTACCACTTAAGCCACAGTTTTACCTCTGGCTTTTTGTGGAGATAAATGTTTCATGTACTTTTCTGCTTGGGCTTTGAACTGAAATCCTCAGATCTAAGCCTCCTGAGTAGCTAGGATTACAGACATGAGCCACCAGCACCCAAATGACATGGGCTTTGATGCAAACAAGAAATATAGTTAGATGTATGAGGCCTATTTCATGGTAAACTTTTTATTTATAAAGTAACTATAAAAAGTTTAACTAGTAAACAGTACGTTTTCATGTACTATTAGTTTATGTGTGTGTGTGTATGTGTATGTGTGTATATGTGTACGTGCCAGTCCTGGACTCATCCCTGAGCTTTTGTGCTCAATGCTAGTGCTCTATCCCTTGAGTCACAACTTTACTTCAGGCTTTTTTGGTGTATATTTGGAGATAAGAGTCTCATGGACTTTCTTGTCTGGGCTGGTTTTGAATGGTGGTTCTCAGGTCTCAGCCTCCTGAATAGTTAGGATTATAGGCTTGAGCCACTGGTACCTGACTTTGTATGTATATACTTAAATAAAAATATTTATTTTTATTGTACAAAGGGATTTCAATTCTAGTCAATTTCAATTCAAATTATGAATACAGTGCATCTTTATGTCACCTCTTCCATCATTCTTCCCGTATATACTTTTATGTAAGTGGCAGAGCAGGTTTCACACAAGAATCACCACAAATATGAGAATATGGTGTTGTGCTACAGAGTTAGCATGATCTTGGTGTTACTAGGTGATAGGTTTTTTTTCAGCTTCACTGTAATCTTAGGGAACCACCTTGCGTATGAAGCCTGTCATTTCCCCAAAACATTCTTATACAGCACATGACAGTATTTGCTTTGACTACAAATGGAGTTAAGCTATCTTAACTTTCCATTTTTAATATGTAGCTGTTGTAGAATAAAAATACATATTCATATCTGCTATCATAATTTTCCTAATCTTTAAAAAAAGTGATCATTCTTATAATTAAGAATTATTTTCATTTTAGAGATGGGCAAAGGGAGGAAATGATTGGAAGGAGGAAGGGTGAGCAAATTCAGTAACTACATTCAATGTACATAGTGTAAAAATTGAAAAATGGAAGAATGATGGAAGGAGTGAAGTTGATCAGGTTATGATGTTGATCATAACCTGACTTACGGAATTGTACACTCTTTGTACAATTACTTAACAAAAAGTAAAAATAAGTACATTTCTAAAAAAGAATAGTTCTCAGAATGGAAGTTAGTTAATTTTAAGTAAGCTAATTGATAATAATAGAGATCAAGTTAGTACATTTTGCTTTGATTATAAGATAATTTTTCTTTCTTTCTTTATTTATTTTTATTTGTTTGTTGTGGGGCTTATACTCTGGGCCTGGGCTTTGTCCCTGAGCTCTTCAATTCAAGGCTAGCACTTACCACTTGAGTCACAGCACCACTTCCAGTTTTCTGGTGTTTAATTGGTGATAGAGTCTCAATGGACTTTCCTGATGGGGCTTGCTTTGATCTGCGATCCTTAGATCTCAGACTCCTGAATAGTTAGGATTACAGGCATGAGCCACTGGTGCCCGGCTTAAGATAATTTTTCTCTTGAAAAAGTTATATTTGGAGTCTGTAAGGTGTTGAAGTGATTTCAGATTAATATATTGTAAGGTTAAAATGTAGTTTTGAGCCAGGAGCTGGTGGTTCATGCCTGTAATCTTATCTACTCAGGAAGCTAAGAATTTGATCAGGAAAGTCTGTGAGACTTCTCTCCAATTAACCTCTAGAAAACTAGAAGTGGCACTGTGACTTAAAGTGGTAGAGCACTAGCCTTAAATGAAAGTGCTCAGGGACAACACCCAGGCCCTGAGTTCAAGCTCCATGACTGACGAATAAAAAAATAAAAGAAAAATTATGTTATAATCAAAGCCTGAATACATTTCTCCTTTATTATATTAATACTATGGATTTTTAAAAAAGAGGTATAGGGATTTTTTACCCCTCTTTGCTTTGACATATCAGAAATCACAACCAAATTAAACCAAAATAATAACTAAAACAAAAAAAAATCCATTTAGGGAAAAGCATTTGAGCATTTCCATCTTTATTAAGAAATAATTGAAAAACTTTCCACTTTTTTTTTAACCTAAATATTAATTTCTTCTTGTTTTCCTACTATAGTATATAATTCCTGAATTGCCTTAGTTCCTTTTTAGTAAGGGACAGAATAGACCTAAACTCAAAAAGAAATACTTACGTAAGAACCTTTCATTTTAAAACATCTTTGTGGTTAGACAGTTGGAATATATAGGAAGACTTCTAAGTGTAGACACTTACCTTGTTTCTTACTTGACAAGCTTTTGGTGAGTGGCCCTGAAGAGACTTTGTTTTGTTGTAAATAAAATTATTGCTTAAATTTAAGTAGTTTATGAATGTGATAGTCATACTTACATCATTCAATTACCTGTCAAGCTGTTGATAAATAGCAAAGGCATCCATACTTAGAGGAATGAGACATACACAGACACACAGACACATAGGAAAAATTCTACCCTAAGAAAGAGGCCTAACTCTTGTTCTAATAATATAAAATACATGAGTATGGTATGAATTTCTAAAAGGTTAGAAAGTAGAAAATGAAAAGTAAATGTTTCCTATTAATGTTGTGGTGATTCTTTTCAGGAAACTTACAGTGCACATTTCCACATTTATGTTTCCATCTTTGTCTAAAAATTAAATCCTTATTTCTTCTGTATTACATCATTACCAATAAGTACTCTTCCTTGCTCATAACATCAGCCATAAATTAAATTGTTTTTTTAAGTAAAAATATTTTTTCTCTATTTATATTACCTTTTTGATAAACTTTGATATATATACATATATTTATATATATTTTTAAACACTACCCTTTTATCTGCATTCCTACCTTTTTTTCCTTTTTAAATTACTTAACACATTTCTTGCTGTAGGTTTCTAAGACCATCAAGTACAATGAACAATTAGAGTAAATGCTTTAAAAAAATTTTTGGCATTCTATATTCTTATCATCAGGGAATATATTTTTCTTTTTAAATAAGTTTTTTATTGTGAAAATACTGTACAGTGGAGTTACAATCACATGAACAAGGTAATGAGTACATTTCTTATCAAGCATTGTTGCCTTCTTCCCTTTCCCCTTCCCATCTCCCCCCTTGCCCCCACCCCCACGTGCCAAAGTTGTAAAGTTCGTTTTCGACATACCGTCTTGTTTACATCTCATTGTTGCAACGGGTCCACCTGTATCCCTATTTAAACTATTTGTTTTTTCCCTTCCCTTCCCCAAATTATACCAACATCAAATACAGTGAAAGCAGGGGTTATATTGTGGGGGAGGGACATACAAAGCAACAAAAAATCACGTGGTACCTTATAAATACGTTAGAAACAATAGCAAGAAAGAAAAAAACCACTTGTGTCATTATCTTGTGGTTCATTTCGCTTAACATAATCTTATCTGACCTTTTCTGCTTGTCTCAGATATATACTAGTTATTGCAAATAAGGGAAACCATGGAACCTATGTTTCTTTGAGCCTGGCTTACTTCACTTAATATAATTTTTTCGAAGCCTTTCCATTTCCTAACAAATGGGGCAATGTCATTCTTTCTGATGGAGGCATAGAATTCCATTGTTATATATATATATATATATATATATATATATATATATATATATATATATATATATATCACATTTCCATTCATCTACTGAGGGGCATCTGGGTTGGTTCCATATCTTAGCTATGGTAAATAATGCTGCAGTAAACATAGTTGTGCTGGTAGCTTTAGTATGGCCTTGTTTGTGATCATTGGGATTACTGGGTCATAGGGAGTATGTGGAGTCTTTTGAGGACCCTCCATACTACTTTCCAAAGTGGTTGAACAAGTTTATACTCCTACCAACAATGCAGTAGGAGGGAACATATTTTCTTGTGAGAAGTAATTGATTCCTTTGGGTCAGGCCTGATAAAGGGACCCATAGCGACAGATCTCTTGGTACTTATTGTCATCAAGTTGTAAAAAGTTAATTTTTGTGTTGATTCTAATTGTAGTTAACATTTTACGATAATAACATATCTTAGGGCTTAAATAGACTTTTTGGATCCCTCCCTACCTCCCCTTCTTGCAACCAGGGCCTTAAACTCGGGTTGGGCACTGTTTCTGAGCTTTTGTGCTCAAGGTTTGCATTCTTCCTCTTGAGTACTTCCAGCTTTGTGGTGGTTAATTGAAGGTAAGTGTCTTACAATATTTCCTGCCCCAGCTGGTTTTGAACAGCAATCCTCAGATCTCAGTGTCCAAATACCTAGGGTTACAGGAGTGACCCACTAGCACCTGGCTAAGCTTTGCTTTCATTTAGGGAGAAACTGACAGTTTTCAAAAAAATAGTTTTGTCATTTTACATTCCTGTTAATAACTTTAACCTATATGTTTGTTCTGTATTATTACTAGTAAGTGTCATTGTAAGACCTTTTAATTTTAGTTGTTCTGAGTTGATTGAGGTAGTGATACCTTTTTTGACTATTGTGATGACCAGTGATGTTAAACATCTTTATGTATATTTTGTGTGTGTATGTGAAGTATCTATACACATAGTTTGTATATTTAAAAAATTAGTTGTTTTCTTAGCCAGTTTTACAACTTGATTGTTTATATGCCTTAGTTACAAGTTCTTGTGCCTGATAAATCAATTGTGATTACTTTTCCATCTGTTATTTTTCCTTTTTATTTTTAATAGTGTCTTTTAAGAGCAGATTTTAATTTTGAAAAATTTCTACTTATCAATGATGAAATACATATTTTTCTTTTCCTTTTAAAAAATATTGTAAAAGTGATGTACAGAATGGTTGGTTACAGTTACGTAAGTAATGAGTACATGTATTCCTTTTGAACCGTGTTAACCCTTCCTTTATTTTCTCACGCTTCCTCCCATTCTTCCCTTGAAGTTGTAAAGTTCATTTCCAACAGGTTGTCTGGTATCACTGTTGTCATTGGTTCACCCTTTGTCCCACTTCTGTGATTCCCCTTCCCTTCCCCCAATCAGATAGACCTATATATAAAACAAAGGAACAGAAATCAAAGTCAGTGACAACAGGGAATAAACCAAAGGGAGAAAAAGAAAGAAAGAAAGAAATAACTACAAATTGCACACTAAAAAACCCCTCGTTTCCATTTCTTGGAGTTCATTTTGATAAGCATGATTTTATATGGTCATAAAGTTCATGTTTACTTGGCTAAAATGTTTCAATAGCTCCTTCCCTCCCTCCTCAGGTGAGTAAACATTTTACCATTGAGGTACATGCATCTCTAGCAGCTTTTCTTGATTATTAGTTCCATGTTTCACTGTTAGAGTAAACTCTTAAGAGAATAAACTTACTGCAAAAGGGGATGCCAGGTTCATTTTTTTTTTTTGTAAGAATGTAAAATAGCCATGTACTGGTGGCTTAGACTGATTTTATCTACTCAGGAGGCTGAGATCTGAAGATCAAGGTTTGAAGGCAGCCCTGGCAGAAAAGTCTGTAAAACTCTTATTTCCAGTTAACCACTAAAAAGCTGGAAGTAGAAGTGTGGCTTAAATATTAGAGTACCAGCTTTGAATGAGTAAGCCATGGGAGGGTGAGAGTCCTTGAGTTCAAACTCCAACACTGGAACATACACAGAAAAAGTATAAAATATGTAGTAGTGGTCAGAAATAATTGTGGAGGATGGAGTCTTACCAAGTTGTTCAGTCTGGTCGGGAATTCTTGGACTCAAGTAGTTCTCTTGCTTCAGCCTCCAAGTAGCTGGGAGTACAAGCACCGACTATTATGCCTAGCTCCAAAAGTAATTTTTAAATGAGTGGACTTTGTTCTGTATCCCAGATTCAGAAATACTAGTCACCTGTTCAGTATTTCATACATCATTATACTGTCTTGTTTTTCCTTGTTAATGCTTTTCTGCAGACTCATTGTTAACTCTTACTACTTCTTGAGTGTTTAGTCGCATTCAGAAAGTTATCTACGTCTGTATCCACAAATATTTTTTTCTGTAGTAGGTTTGAAATTTCAGATTCATTAAGATGTTTGCGCCTCGTAAGCCAGGCGCTGGTGGCTCACGCCTGCAATCCTAGCTACTCAGGAGGCTGAGATCTGAGGATCGCGGTTCAAAACCAGCCCGGGCAGGAGAGACCGTGAGACTCCTATCTCCAATAAACCACCAGAAAACCGGAAGTGGTGCTGTAGCTCAAGTGGTAGAGCGCTCGCCTTGAGCTGAAGAGCTGAGAGACAGCGCCCAGGCCCAGAGTTCAAGCCCCACGACCGACCAAAAAAAAAAACACACACACACACACACACACAACAAGATGTTTGCTTCTCGTGTGTGTGTTTGTGTGTGTGTCTCTGTGTGTGTGTGTGCGCGTGCCAGCCCTGGAACTTGAACTCAGGACTTGTATGCTGTTTCTGAGCTTTTTTACTCTAGGTTTAGCACTCTACCACTTGACAGTCCACTTGTGGCTTTTGATGGTTAATTGGAGATAAGAGTCTCATGGATTTTCCTACCTGGGTTGGATTTGACCCTAGATCCTCATATCTTGGACTCTTGAGTAGGTAAGATTACAGGCATGAGCCACCAGCACTGGGCTGTTTGTTTATTTATTTTTTAGGATAGTATGAGTCGTTTTTTTTCTTAATTTCTTTCTCTGCTTGCTTGTTTGTTTATAGAAAAACTACTGAGGTTTATATATATATATATATATGTCTAGCAAAAATGTCTATCAAATCTAAGTTTTCTAATTGAGTCTTTTTGTTTCTTTTTGGTCTGAGACCCATACTTGAACTCAGTATCTAACATATTTGCTTATTGGCAGGAATCCTATCACTTGAGCCATGCTTCCAATCCCAACTAATTGAGTATTTAGGGTCTTTTAAGTACAAGATGATTATCATCTTCAAGTAGTGATAGTTTCTTTTCTTTTCTGATTTTTATACTTTGTTTCTCTATTTTATTGCTGCTGGCCCATGAAGATTTTGCCCAGTATTTTCTTCTAAGAGTTTCTTTGTTTTGGATCCATTATGACATTTTTTGCATGTAGTATAAGGTGAGGGTTCCACTATCCATTTTTTTTTAATATTATGATTTCTTTTTCTATTCCTTTTCCTCTTTTCTCTTTCTTCCTTTCCTTTCCTATGTCCTCTCCCATTTCTCCTCCCTCTCTCCTTTCCTTTCTTTTATCAGTGCTGGAGATTGAACCCAGGGCCCCGAAAATTCTAGACAAGTGCTGTTTTTTTTTTTTTTTGGTCAGTTGTGGGGCTTGAACTCTGGGCCTGGGTACTGATCCTGGACTCAAGACTCTCTTGTTCAAGACTTGTGGTCTACCACTTCTAGTTTTCTGGTGGTTGATTGGAAATAAAAGTCTCATAGACTTTTCTGCCTGGACTGAATTTGAACCTTGGTCCTTAGATCTCAGCCTCCTGAGTAGCTAGGTTTATAGATGTGATCCACCAACACCCAGCTTTCTTCCTTCTTAAAACAATTTCAGCATTTTTTTGTTTTATTTTCATACAAACAACTGAAGAACCTGACTATATTCCTCTACTTTCTTCATTGGCCTCTCCTTTCCTATTTGTTCTTACTTTCCCAATATAGCCTCTTGAGTAGCTAGGATTACAGGCATGAGCCAGCCACCAGTGCCTGGCTAGGCAAGTACTTTAATAATGATCTATACCCTTATTCCATTCTTTGTTGAAAAGGCTTTCCTATCCTCATTGAAGGGTCTTGAAAACCCTATTAAAAATCATTTGCCCAGACTGAGAATGTGGCTTAGTGGTTGAGTGCTTGCCTAGCATGCATGAAGCCCTGGGTTTGATTCCTCAGTACCACATAAAAAGAAAAAAACTGGAAGTGGCGCTGTGGCTCAAGTGGTAGAGTGCTAGTCTTGAACAAAAGCAGCTCAGGGACAGTTCCCAGGCCCTGAGTTCAAGCACCAGGACTGGCCAAAAAGAACCCCAAATCATTTGCCCATCTATGTAAGAGTTTATTTCTGGATTCTCTATTCCATTGGTTTGTATGTATGCATGCTAGAGTCACACTATTTTATATTACTGTAGCGTTAAGGTTTTTTTTTAGATGATACATAAATGTTTTATTCTTTTCCTAATTTACTTTATTCTTTTAGAAGTGATATATAGCAGGGTTATTTGACAGAAATTTGATAGCTCTAGCTGCTTTTTTATTCAGATTGTTTGTCTTTTTTGATTTCTTTGATATTCCATATGAATTTTAGGATATAATTTTCTTTTCCTGAAAAAGTTCCTTTGGGGTTTTGATAGAGATTGCATTAAATCTTTATGTTGCTTTGGGCAGTATGTCAGTATTGGCAATGACATATTGGCAATATTAGGTCTTCAGTTCATGATGCTGAGATGTCTTCCCATTTACTTTTCTCCAATTTCTATCATCAGTGTTTCGTAGTTTTCTCTACATAAGGCTTTTGCTTTGTTGGTTAAAGTTTTTCTTAAATGTTTTACTCTTTGATACTATGGTGAATAGAAATCTGTTAATTTTTATTTCAGATTTTTATTGTTCATTTTAGAAATGTAAATTATTATTTTTAATTTTAATTTTTCTTGTGAACATACTGTACAGAGGGGTTACAATTACATGGGCAAGATAATGAGTACATTTCTTATCAAACATTGCAGCCTCCTCCTTTGTTTAATCTTCACATCCCTTCCCAGCCTCCCCCAGCCCCCCCTCCTACTCCTCCCCCCAAAAATGTAAATTATTTTTAGGGTGCATTTGTATATCGCAAATTAGACAAGAAGTTGTTTATTAGTTTTAACAATTTGTGTGTGTTTTTGTAATTTTTAGCGTTTCCTTTTTTCATTTTTCTGCTACTTCCCTTTGAGTTTTCATGCTTTCTTTTCTTTTTGCAGTGCTAGCAATTGAGCCTAAAGTTTTTGATGAATAAAATCAAAACAGAAATCTTTCATTTTTTTCTTTTCATTTAAAGTGCCCTTTATTTCTTTTTCTTGTTTAATTGTTCCAGTTAAAATGTTCAGTATTATGATAAAAAGAAGCTGCATGAAGGGAGTCCTGATCTTAGAGGAAAAGCTCCTTCTTAATCTTTCATTATTGAATCTGATGAGAGCTGTGGGTTTTTTCTATAATCAGTGCTTTTCTTTTTGGGGGCAAGGTCTTGCTGCCATAGAACTTGTGATCCTTTTACCTCAGCCTTCCAAGTGCCATCGCACTTGTTGGCTATCAGTTTTTTTGGGCACTATTGCTCATAAGCTTTCATTGTTGAACATGATAACAGCTGTGGGCCTTTTCTATAATCAGCTTTTTCTTTCCTTTTTTTGAGGGCATGGTCTTGCTGTGTAGTCCAAGCTGTCATAGATCTTTTCACCTCAGCCTCTCAACTGCTATCACGCTTGTCTGCCATCACTTTTTTTCTTTTGTCGGTTGTGGTGCTTGAACTCTGGGCCTGGGCACTGTCCCTCATCTCTTTGGCCCAAGGCAAGCGCTCTACCACCTGAGTCACAGCACCACTTCTGGTTTTGTGGTGGTTTGGAGATAAGAATTTCGTGGACTTTCCTGCCCCAGCTGGCTTTGAACTACAATCCTCAGATCTCAGCCTCCTGAGAAGCTAGGATTACAGGCATGAGCCTCTGGTGTCCAGCTGCCATCAGTTTTTATTGGGCACTATTACTCTTATGAAATGTACATAGTAAAAAACTAGACATAAGTACTTATACTAGCATTAAATAAAATTTGAGAGTTTATTATTTTTTTCAAGGAGCCTTGAACACAGTAATTTCTTAATATCTTCATTGTCTGTACAACACATATAGCATTTGCTAACTCATTTTTTTTCAGAGCACCAGTATTGGTAATAAAAAAAAATAATTGGAAAGAGTTAAAGAAACTGAGTGCCATTACTATCTGTCAAAATCAGCATCTATTTTTTTTTTCCTTGTCAGTTGTGGGGCTTGAACTCAGGGCCTGTACCCTGTTCCTCAGCTCTTCAGCTCAAGGCAAGTGCTCTACCACTTGAGCCACAGAACGACTTCCAGTTTTCTGGTGGTTAATTGGAAATAAGAATCTCACAGACTTTCCTGCTCAGGCTGGCTTTGAATTGCAATCCTTAGGTCTCAGCCTCCTGAGTAGCTAGGATTACAGGTATGAGCTACGATGCCCATCAAAATCAGCATCTTTTATTTTACTTCTTGGAAGATTTTGTGGTTCAAATATTACACCTCTCATGGTAGTACATTTTTGTCTATCACTGCAAAAAAAAAAAAAAAAGGAATCATGAATTCTTTTCTTAAAGTAGATAGTATTCATACAAACAACAGCATGGTGTTTACCTGGAAGTTAAATTAGTATGAAACATGACACTTTTTCCCCCAATTAACACATTGCTAGTAATGGATCTACATGTTTATTTTTTTCTTTATTTTCTGTAACTGTAGTATACTCCTAAATCTTTTGGAAATAGCATAATTTGGAAAAAATTATATTTAACTGTACAAAGGATTTCAATTCAACATCAGAATGATTATTTTGATTAAAATTGAATGGATTGTTATACACTTAGTTTATGCCTGATATTTTTCACTGTTAAATGCATTGTCATTTTAGTTGTGCATATATTATTTTGTACAAGTTTAGGCATATTTGTAAAGGAGATTCTCTATAGAATATGGTTGCTAGATCAAGTCATACAGGCAAGTATGATTTTGGTAGATATCGCTAAATTCCCTGCCATAGTAGTTAGACTATTTGCATTCCTATCAGCAAAGAGTGTTTACTTCCTACACCCTAGCCAATACTGTGGTATTCAGTCATTGAGATTTTGACATTTCAAATGGCAAGAAATGATACCTCAGTTAGTTGTATTTTTTCCTTTTTCTTCTGGGTCTAACTGTGCATCATACATTTCAAAATTATTTGGATTTCTGTGTGTATTTATGCTAATTTCTTGTCTATTTTTCTGCTTAATTGCTAACCTTTCTCTTCAGCATTCCTATGTACTTGTTTATATTTAGATATATTAGCTTCTGATAAATGATGTAAGTTGGGTTGCAAATTTTTGTTTCCAGTATGTCATTTGTCTTTATCTTTGTCTATAGTATTTTTACTATGAATGTTAAGAAAAATACATTTGTCAGTTTTCCCTTTTGTGGCTTCTGAATTATAAGTTAAAGTTAGGAAGATAAAATCAGCACTACCTCAATGGACTAGAATATCCCCATATAATAGGAGAAGTACCAACATAAATTGTACAATTGGTGTGCGGCAGAGACTCGGAAACATGTTCGGAACCAAATAATACAGATATACTTTTTTGTGCTTTCACAGCATTTCTGCATTTTTAAAGATTTATTTTTTTGTCACAAGGTCAGCACTAAATTACTTTGTCTATTCTCAAGCAGAAGACTAAACCTTTTTAAAGACTATATTTCTAGACATTAGTTCGATATGCAGTTTATTCCAGTTGAGTGCTTTACTATTATTATGCATTCAGTAAAGATTAAATGTGAATATTACTATTGGTGATTATAGAATTATTATAATAAGCAAGCATGTCATGATATCTTATCAGTACTAATAATCTTTTATGAGTATCAAGTGTTTAGGCAACATGAAAATTGTTATTGTGATATGTTGTCAAAATAACTCTTATACCATCCATGACTAAATTACCAGTCCTTAATCTATATTATGTGTCTCTAGACAAGAACTTTGTTTTCAGATACACATTGAACCTGCATTTTTTTCTTCAAGTAAAATGCATTTTTTAATGTATGCTTTTATCCTAGGGTTAAAATAATTATACAGTTTATGTATGCAAAAAACCTCAAATATGATAAGATCAAAATGGAGATTTTTAAAGGTAGATTTGACTTTAGTTTATTTTTAAGTTCTAAAAGTTAGGGTTTTCATTTTTGATGAGATACTAATTATGTATTTAGTAAATGATATTTCTTTTGACTGGAGCAAATACAGAAAATAATACAGTTTAAGCTTATCTCTGATTTAAATGTGAAATTGAAAATTGGGAGACATTCTAGCTTATGAATTCATTTAACATATTTTTATATTCAATAGAACTGTGAGAGATTGAAAATAGCCTTGTTACTTTGTAGTTTTTTTTTCCTTGTCATGCGAGAAGAGGCCAAAATTTTTTTTTGGATGCTTTCCAAGAGCCCTGTGTGTGTGTGTGCATGAGAAGTTTAATCACTGGCTTCTGAGTTTTATTGGACAGGCTTTTCTGCTAGGTTAAAAATCCCCTCATCCTCTCCTAGAATATAACTGGCTTATTTTTCTTCTCTTAAAAATAGTAAGAATTTTTTTTATGGCTATCTTAGACATGGTGACAATGGTCATTTTGGTTCTGTGCTGCTTACTTAAAGAATGAGTGAAATCTAAAAGACAAAAACAAAGAAGGGCATAAGAAAAAGGTAAGAAAAGAACAAAGCCAAAGGTAAAGAAAAGAAAACACTGAAAAAAAATAGTGAAACAAATATAAGATAGTGAAGAGCTAAATTTTCAGTGCTAAATATACTAAAGAAGAATGTTACCATCTTGGCAAATGCCTTTTGAAATAAGAGAATAATTTTTAAAACATAAAATTTAGTAACTTTTTATGACATATAAGTAATATTAAAGGCTGATGGGTCAATTTTGGACTCTTGGAAGTAATTTTAACTCATGTTTGATAAACTTATTTTTCCTTCACACAAAGTAAAACCAATAGAAGTATTTGAGAGAAAAAAGTATTGCTTGTTGTCTTTTTTTTGGGAGAATGTTGTGGTAGAAATAATTATCCTAATTTGTTTAATAATGTTAATAGGATATTTGTATTTAGAATAAATTTTCAAAAGTGAAATTTTTCATAATTTTAAAATATATTATTTTTCTGAGAGGCAGTTTTCTTCAACCACAGTAATTGCCTTTTGATTACTGGTTTTTGTTTAATAAACAAAAACATACTATCCTTAGAAGTATATATAATTGTTTTCAAAGTTAGTTCGTATTTATCTTAAAGTGCCTTAAATAATTTTAGAAATGTGAGATATCTCTGAAAAGAAGTAATAAAATATTTACATTATTCAGACATATTGTAAAGTAAATCCTGTTGAAAAATGTTAAGTAATTCAAGGTTAATTTATTAATGTATTTTGCATTCCAGTGCATAGGAAAATTTGTTAGATGCATTCTCGTAATGGATGGTTCTTGCCTCAATTAAATTGCAAATGCTTTAATCCAAATTACAAAATATTTTATCTTTTGTTTTAGATGTGACGCCACATTCATCACTTTTATATTCAGAAAATTTCTAAGAAATGCATAATGTTGCTTTAAAACATGTCTTACTGGGAATGATTTGTCTTTTTTTCTTTTGTTATTTTTTTCCATTTTGCACTCAGAATAATCAGTTTTTAAAGAATTGTCTGGTTATGTAATTCTATTTGGTAGGACACATATAAATATGAGTGGCTTATTTAAAATACTTATTTTGTTGTCTCCAAGCTGTGTGGCCCCACCTTGTGCCTTTTAGGGGAATAGACAAAGCCGTGTGCAAGTAATCATAGTTAATTATAGTTAATCAATTCTTTAACCTTGATTTTTGAATGAACTATCTTTTTGTTTCAAATGAACATTTAATTTTCAATGTGATTTTAAATACTATATATAATTGTCCTAACACAAATATAATGGAGATTAAATAATGCTTTCCACAACCATCACTTGTTTGGTTTATAACTTTCATAGCATGGATAGGAATATCACACATTTCACTATTTGAGAGCATCAAATTCTGTTTTTATCTTTTGTGTTGTTTTTACTCAATTTCCAGCATTCTAAAGCCAAGAAAATTGGACTGGTTTTCTTTTGTTTTTTAATGTATGCATGTAGTGTCCGGAAAGCTTGAACCTGGTTTTGGCAAGGGAGAATAAAAAAAATATTCAAACTTTTAAACTGATATGTATAAATAATAAAAGATACTAAATGCTAATCTTCATAACTTATTTTTTCATTTCTTCAGAATTTCAAGGCCTTGAAATGCTGATTATTGAGAAACCTTTTTCTGAATGTCTTTTTAAAATATTACATTTAAAATAAAAATAATAGCAACTATATTAACATACAGCAAAGCATAAGGTGTATAATAGATCAATAAATGCCTTTTGGTTGGTATTTGTGTATCTCCCTATTTCAGTAAATCTGTAGCAAGAGTAAAAACCTATATATAAGCCATTAAATAAGTTACTGAGTATGTTATAGTTCTGTTATCAACTAACATATTCTGAGGATAGCTCTTAATGGCTTTTCAAAGTAAATTGGTTGATAATTGTTAAAATATTTTGTTGTAAGCAGGGGTTGTTTTTTTCATCTTTTTATATTAGGAAACCTAATATTTCTTTCTGAGAAAGTGAAAATGTTAAGTCTCTATAGCTATTAGTATACTATTTTGTGAACTGCTTCATCAAAATATCTAGGGCCAGAACTATGTATAATTTTATTGTTACGGATTTAATGTTGGACTTTGTCAAATCCAATAAAATAGTTAAATCTCATTTATTTCATATCTATATCTCTGTATATATCTGTCTATATTACTCTAGAGCTCTGTCTACTTCACTCTATATATCTAATTACACATATCTATAGATAGCATATAGAATTTTAAATGCTGTTGCAGTTTCATTGCTGTATTTATAAGCGTATATACTTTTATACTAAAATGCATAGCTACATGTGATTAGGAGATAAAATTTTATGAGGTATTAGAATACCTTATAAAACACTGTTTATTATGACTAAATATTTTGTATCTTTTGGTCTATTTTTTTCCTCAAAAATTCAGCAAACTTAGGTATTTGGAAAGATTTTCATTATTGAGTTTTTTAATAAGTTTTTCTTATTGTGAAAATACTGTACAGAGGGGTTACAGTTACATGCGCAAGGTAATGAGTACATTTCTTATCAAACATTGTTGTCTCCTCCTTTGTTTTTCCCCTACCATCCCTTCCCTTCCCTCCCACCTCCTCAACTACATTCTCAATATAATTGTTATTATAGAGTACATAGGGGTTACAGTTATTTAAATCAGGTGTAGTACATTTCTTTGGACAGTGTCATCCCATCCCATTACACTCTCTCTTACTGATTTTTAACCTTCAAACTAATACCTTCTTTGTTTCATATTTTCTTCTAAGAGATTATTAATGTGTAGAAAAATACTGTCATCATTGAAAGTACTCTTCAGTTAAAAAATTAGGCCAAAGATTTGGATGTATAACTAACAGATTAATAATCTTGGCTTAATTCTTTTGAAAACTAATATGTTAACTATCCATGTGTTTAAAAAAATCTTATAATGGGAAATCTAATGAAGATAAATTTTAAAATAGCATTGTATTTGTTCATGTAATTAATGTTTGGTAGGGCTTGACAGAGCTATAACTTGGAAGTATTTCTCATAATGTACAGTTTTTATCTGAATACCCCTTGTAATTATCATTATAAATAAAATATGATAAATAGACTAGTCACTTATAATAGATTAGTTATTTATAAAGGTGAACAGGAGGAAATTATATTGGCTCGGTGTTAAAACTGATTATTTTGTGAAATTAATTAGATTTAAAATAAATTTTAAGATTTCTAATAGTTAACTGTTTTTTAGTGAGTGCAGCTTTCTAAAAATTCAATAGCATATTTTCTGATGCATACTATTTCATTATTTTTTATGCTCCTAACTCATTTATAAGTTATTTATTATACTTTGAATATTGTTTCAAATGACTGCTTGAATGATTGACAAGGCTGTAACTCTGTTGAATTTAGTTTGCCTAAGACTGAATGGCCATTACTAAACACAGGAAGTAAGGTTTGTCTTTTGAGTTTAAGAATGATTCATATTTTTGCTTTGCTATTTTTATTTTATTTACAATACAATATTGAATATTAAAATGGCTAGCACTTGAGTTTTGAGCAGTAGGATATTATTAATTATATATTAACTGTCTTTAATTACTTTACTGCTGTAGGAATTATGAGAAATTAGAACTTATAGTTGGCATTGCTATAGTCTATGTATATATGTGTGTGTATATTATCTATGTATAAACAGATTGTGTATGTGTGAATATGTGTGTGTGTCAGGTGGGTACTGGGGATTGAATAAATAGTCCTTGTTCTTGCTATGCAAGTGCTCTTCTACTTGAGCCAACCCTCCATTCCAAAAAGGTTTATCTTTTAAATGTAATTCTTACATTTTTGTTGATACTTTAAAACATGTTTGTCTACATAAGTAGTATGTCACTGTTTTCTATCTTACAGTTCTTAGAGGGTCAGATAAGAAAAGTTAAATTTTATTGAACTTAATCGTTCTTAAAACTAGTTTCACTGGATTTATAATATGTAAGTTTCACAAGTAATAATGCATTATGATCAGATGTGATTTGTACAGAACATACTCAAAGCAGTTTTATTATTGAAGACCCTTCTTAAGTAGAGGTCATGAGACAAATCTTATCAGTAAAGCCATTTGTTTTTCCCAAAAGAGTGTTGGAGTCAGATTCCAGTTGTGCTTTTTGTCCATTTTGGGAAATTACAAAAATTAAGGATATTTATTTTATATTAAAGATAATGTGCACTCTAATATTATAATTCTAAAATATTACAAATATTGAGTTTATGACAACTCAATCGGTATTTAAATATTCTATATATTTTAAGCATTTGGGAAATACTGAATTACTAAATGATGTAGGACAGCAAATATAATTTGTTTTGTTTGGAAGTCTGTTTGGAAGTGCTGATTCTGATGTTAAATACAACTGATGCTTTGTTGCTGAGCTGATTTTTTTTTTTTTTTTTACTAGATTCCTACTTTTAGTAGAAAATAGAATTTTTCCTCCTTTTATTATGTAATTGGAAGAGAAACAATAAATTATCATGTTTGGCTAAAATTATGTGACTTTGGAATATAGTGTAGTTTATTAGTGACAATATTTTGAAAGAGTGTATTAATTTTTCTATAATAAATATTAGTTTTTTAACCTATTATTTAAAACATATTAATCTAGTAATCTATTTAAAAGCATAAGGTATTGAATTATATATGCAAGTATTCTTGTGATCTTACTGATTTTATATATATATATATATATATATATACATATATATATATATATAATAACAAATTCCATAAAGGAAGACTGAGAATGGGCTTGTTGAACTGATTTTTTCCATCTTCTCTTACTCCATTTGATCTAGATAAATCTGTAGATGATACACAAAAATTCATTCTTTGACTATTTTTATTGCCTTTTCTTTCATTCAGTAATAAAAGTGTGTCCTAATGGATACTTTTTTTTGTCATTTTGATTCCAATTTTACTTTCTAGTCTCTATTTTTGTAGCCCTGATGATTTATAAATTCTAAAAATGATTACTATGTCATTTTGATTATTATAGTATGTACTGACAATAACAATGATTTATTTCCTGTGCTTTTGAATAAAACATTAGAAATGGAATAACTTTTTTAAACACTTGAAAATAAGACCATAAGTGGTCTTAAACTTAATATTACAATAGGTATAAAACCTATCTTTTAAATTGGTAGTGCAGTTGTTTTTCCTAGTATGAAATATTGTCTTAAGACTAAAGTAAGGCTGTAAATGTTACTTTTAGATTTTGAAAAGTTACCTAAATATAGAATAGTATTGTTTTATTTAGTATCTAGTGACTTTTTGTCTGATTAAAAAAATGAAATAAAATGATTATATTTTTTATAAGCAATAATTTATGTACTTTTAATTCATTTGTTCATTTTTATTAATTTTATTAATTTTTTTTATATGCCACTGAGAAATTGAACCCAGGGCCTCATGCATGCTAGGCAAGCACTCTGCCACTAAGTCACATTCCCAGCCTTGAGTGTAATTATTGACCTAGTTTCTTGGTAATATAGATAGAGTATTTAACTTTGAAATGTACTTTTATTTTAAGTGGAAGATGAAATAATCCCCTAATAAAATTTAGGACTAATATGCATACTATCTGAAATAGCAGGTAGAATGCAACATATAAATGGAATGGTGTCATAAATTTCTCTCCTTATACTTATTTTCTAAATATATGGGAGAATTTTGTATAGTGCAGAGACTGTAATTTTCACTTCCAAATCTAGTCTTTGTAAACATAATTAAAATGTTTTAGAAATTACATTATTTTATTACTGGTAGTTATGAAAATTGCTTATTTTTAAGAGTATATGTGAATTGGTTGAATTTTTTTCTGTAAATCACAGTTCACGAGAAAATATGTACAGAAAAACATGAGAAAATGTTAGCATTTAAGTCTGTTTGATTTCTTAAGTGTTTGTGGTATTAAAGAAACTTTTAATTTAAAAGGCCTTTCTTTGCAATAATTTGACTTAATTTGCATTAATTTCAGAATAGAAGTGTTGCAATAATAGTATGTATAGCATAGTTACCTTTCACAATGATATACTAGTTCTTAATATTAGTATTTCTTATCTTCTATTTTGATTTTGACAGCATATCTTTTCCTTATAGCAGTTAACTTTGTAATACTAAGAATATCATACCTAGATATTTTTTAAAAAGCAGGATGCCTTTTTCTTGTACTATGTAAACTTTTTATTATGTAGAATATAAAGTGACTATTGTATGTTCAAAATGATTTTTAGATAT
Organism: Dipodomys merriami; assembly: GCF_024711535.1. Lineage (NCBI taxonomy): Eukaryota > Metazoa > Chordata > Mammalia > Rodentia > Heteromyidae > Dipodomys > Dipodomys merriami. The sequence goes on along the minus strand of NW_027204159.1, from coordinate 1,381,753 downwards.
GCTTTGGGACTAGTGTTGATATGCATTAAATGACTGCAATGCACAGTTTTAAATGGGAATATTTACCTATTGGTATATGTAGTATTTATTGATACTAAGACTAATGAATGAAGTTATATCCATTGTTTTAATAGTGGGTAAAGGAATAATAGGAAATACAGTGATATTTAAATATAAGTGATTAAAATACAATATTAATCTGATATCACCTTTGATTTAATGCTTTTGTTGCTATACTGCTGTTTCTGAAATGTTAATAAGCAGAATGATTAGCTATCAAAGGTATGTTTTATACTTTTGGGCTTCCTATAACTAAATGGCAGAACTAGGTCTAATTTCTCCTCACTAACACAGTAGTGGATTTTTATGTTTCAGAAGATAGAGTTAAAATTAAGTACCCTTAAGCCTCTACTTTTTGAAGATAGTTGGCTTGTCATTTTCAAATGAAAATATTTCTCTCAGAGGATGTGTATCCAGTCCAGATGCCCAAGGCTGGAAGCAAATGTATGTGATAGATCAGACTTGGTAGGTTTGGACTTCTTTCATAGAAGTTGTCATCCCAGGCACTTCTGTGAATAGAGGGACCTAGATGTTGTTGGGAAGATCATGTATTAGGTAGAAAGTTGGTTGCATCATATAAATCTTTCTGAGAACTTGGAATTGTTTATTTCATTCATTATGTCATTTTAATTGTCTTTTCAATGGAGAAAAGAAGAATCAAAAGTGGAAGTGTGAGAAATAAAAGCCATTTGAACATTACATAGTAACTAGTGTTTTTCTGTTTCCAGTGTTTCCCTTCATTTTAAAATATGATGGAAATTATCAATTGGAATTGTAATGGATTAAATTCAAATTTTATTTCATAATTTGTCTACTGTTAATCTGTTAGAGAGAAATGGGAGAACTATATGTTGTAATTGTTGATGGTTATATAGTGACTTAGAATTGCCACTATAAACATTTCATTTAAAGAGCCTGAAAAAAAATTGTGGGTGGATTATGTAGGATAATCAAGCTAGTCTGAAGATAATCCTGTATTAAAAATCCATGCTTTTTTATTTTCTAAGCTGTGAAAATTTTGTATAGTTGCTTTATATTGTCTCTTTAATACGGATTTATTTTATTTTTGAAGTATCAAATTCATACAAAATATCAGCTTTTCCTTTAAGTTTTAAGGTAGACTTCAAGTAAAATTTAAGATTTATAAGCAATTTTGGTTTGCACTTTGGTGTTTGGACAGTCTCATATCATGTGTGACTACATTTAAATAGAAAATATGTGTGTGAAATTGCTCTCATCCTATTATTGAGGCTGCCTTCCAGCAATTATGTGGACTGTTATACTCAGACAATGAAAAATTAGAAAAAGGAGATTTTTAATTTTTTTAATGGAAAGAAGGAAAATTAGTATTTTACATGGAAATGTTCCTATATAAGCTCTGATTGTCTCAGAAGTATAGGTAATTCATGAGTAATAAATGAGCAATGTGTAAGAGTTGAGCCTTTACTATAGTATCTATTTTAGGAGTTGTGGGGGGCCTACTGTATTTTGTGTGAAGGTCCTTAATCTGCTTTGCAGTAGCCTTTTTTGTGTTTTGTTTTTTGTTTTTAATTTTTATATTCTTATTATAAAGGTGATGTATAGAGGGGTTACAGTTACATAAGTCAGGTAAAGAGTACATTTCTTTTTGGACAATGTCTTCCCTGCTCCCTACCATTACAATAGCCTTTTATATGACCTTAATGCAAGTGGTATTATGAGAATTAGCCACTCTTTAAAAGGATATTTCTAGTGAAAAACATCTATAGAACATGGATAGAATAGCTAAAGGATACATTTCTGTGTTTTGATGGTAGCTGGAAAGACTTGCACAAGGACACAGTAATATGTTAGCTGGAGCCACAGGAATATGAGCCAAAGTTTGGAGAATAGGTTCTTTAGACAAAAGGACTGACAAGAACTCCTTTTTAAATCCCTCAAGCACACTCAACATTTCCTTTCATTGGACAATCATTTTTATTCTCTTTTATAGGTTTATTTTTCACCTCTGGTTATCACATATAACATATTAGGATTGTGATTGATTTCTTCTGTGTGTGAAGACACTAAGCCGTGTTAGCATTTCATTCTCTTTCCTTGCCATCAGAGAATGTTTTCTATCTTTTGAAGTTTCTAAGAGTTTATGCAAATAACAAATGGAGATTTGACAAAGAAATTAAAAGATTCCTAGGAAAAAGCTAGAGACCAAAAGTTACTTGCTGTAAATCTGGATAAATTCTCAGCCTTCCCTGGAGCATATTCAGAATTTAAGAGTATAAAGAAAAACAGTGATTAAAAAGAATAAAATGAAAGGCTACGTATATTGATTTTTCTGCAATGGAGAGCTGAAGGTAGAATGGAATGATTGTGTCCTTTATTTCCTTTTCCCTTTGTCACAAATTTTACTTGTGTTGATTTTGTTCCGAATTATTCTCTATTAGAAGTGAGCAGTGGCACAATGCCTGGAATCATCTGAAGAAGTTTCTGGCAATTTAACTAAGAGGTAGAAGTGGAAGGTAGCAGAGTTTACTTTTAACTGATTGCAGCAAATAAGGAAGATAGAGTTGGGATAGCATATAATGTTGGATAGAGGCTGTTTGTACATGGGACATATGTAAAGAATACTTGCAAGTCTGAAAACACTTTTGGTTAAAATAAAAAAACTGAAATTTCAGGCTGTGATGCTTAGGTAGTGGTTGTCTAAGATAACAATGCAATGAGTCCTAAAAAATGTTGAAAAAATTTCCTAACACACCATTTATTAATTTTTAAGTAGCTGTCTCTAAATTGGTTTTTGAAACATTAATAAAGATCTCAAAGTTTGAAGGCAAATAAATTTATGTAAGCAATTTAGTTTCTATATAAACTAAATAATATATTTTATATAAATAAATTAGTTATATATATTTAAGCTAAGTTTAAATATAGTTTAAATAAATAAATGAATATAAACATAGGAAACCCTATTATTGGCCTCAATGATACACACACACACACACACACACACACACACACACACACACACACACTATATGTATAAACTGAATTGTATATGTATTATCCTCATAAGACAAATAAGACACATAGTTTGATGGTTCTTTTGTTTTTTTCTGTGCAGGCTCTTAGGCTTGAGCTCAAGGCCGGAACATTGTTCCTGAGCTTTGTTTGCTCAAGGCTAGTGTTCTACCACTTGAGCCACAAGCTCACTTCTGGCTTTTTCTTAGTTAATTGGAGATAAAAGTCTCATAGAGTTTCCTGTCTGGGTTAGCTTCAAACTGTGATCTTCAGATCAGTCTCCTGGGTAGCCACTGGTGTCTGGCTATGACACACAGTTTTAAATTAGCAGTTTCTGACATAAACATTTTGGGAATGCTTAACAGATCATTAAGTAGAAACAATATGGACAAATTTGAGGCAGAGAATTTTGGAAAATAGTTTTTATAGGATACAGTAACCTTTATTTTCTAAACATTGTAGTTCTTTTGGAGCTATGGAAGGAGGTCCAACCAGAGATCTCATCTTTTTTTGTTTGTTTGTTTGTTTGAGTCCTCCTGATTAGAGAACGGTGATCATTACGTAGAAAATTCCATGCCAGAAGATCCTGGCAATAACAGGATTATTTAAAAAGTAGTTCTTAATGCACTGAAATTCACCTACCTTTAAAAAGAACTTTAAGTATTTTATTTTTAGGGAGATAGTTTGCATTTTAAAAGAAATAATTTTAGAAAATCGTGTGACTTTTAGCTATCTCTTATACTTACTCTAAACAGAAAATATTTCCTTTGAATTAACAGGAATTAATTAATAGAATAGTTCATATCTGAAATATAAGTAGATGATGGGTTGAAAATCTATATTACTTTTATAAATTACTAATTCAATATGTTCATACTAAAGAAACCTTGAAAAGGATAGTAAAGCACAAACGGCCAAAATCACAAATTACCTATATTCCAATAGAGAAACGTCAACTTTTCAGATCTGAGTGAATGTTTTCTGTAAATGTAGGTTGCACTTTATGAAAAAGATTATACTTTCTATAAATTTATTTTATATGTGCCAATCCCAGGGCTTGAACTGAGGACCAGGGCTCCATTCCTGAGCTTTTTTTGCTTAAGGCTGGTATGCTACCACTTGCCCCAGTTCCAGTTACATCTTTCTGCTGGTTAATAGGAGATAAAGAGTCTCATGGACTTTCCTGCCCAGCCAGCCCTCAAACTCGGATCCTTAGTTCTCAGCATGATGAGTAATTAGTATTACAGGCATGACCACTGGTGCCCAGCTTATTAATATATATATTTTAACATCTCGAGATAAGAAATAGTCTGCTAGGAATTATTCACCATAGCTAAGATATGGAACCAACACAGATGTCCCTCAGTAGATGAATGGGTCAAGAAAATGTGGTATGCACACACACAATGGAATGCTATGCCTCCATCAGAAACAATGACATAGCCCCCATTTGTTAGGAAATGGAAAGACTTGGAAAAATTATATTAAGTGAAGTAAGCCAGACTCAAAGAAACATAACATAGTCATTATTAATTTTTCATAGCTGGGAAGTATGTATATTGTTTTATTTGGTATTTAAAATTACTATTATTTTTAGTGTTACTCCTTTTTTTTTTTTTTTTGTCAGTCATGGGGCTTGAACTTGGTTTTTGGGTGCTGTCCCTGAGCTCTTTTTGCTCAGGCTAGCACTCTACCACTAAGCCACAGCACCACCTCCAGTTTTTCTGGTAGTAAATGGACATAAGAGACTCATGCATTTTCCTGCCCAGACTAGCTTCAAACTGTGATCCTTAGATCTCAGCCTCCTGAGTAGCCTGTATTACAGGTGTGAGCCACTGGTGCCTGACTTCAATGCTACTCTTCAATGATTCTCTCTGTTCTCTCTCCCTTTTCCCCTCTCTCCTCTCTCCTCTCTCTGCTCTCTACTTTTCTCCTCCCTCTCCCCTCCTCTCCCCTTTTCTTTTTCCTGTCCTGGGGCTTGAATTCAGGGCCTGGGCTCTGTCCCTGGCTTCTTTTTGCCCAAGGCTAGTGCTCTTGAGCCATATCATCTCTTCCGGTTTCTGAGTAGTTTATTGGAGGTAAGAGTTTCATGGACTTTCAAGCCTGGGTTGGCTATGAACGATGATCCTCAGATCTCAGCTTTGTAAGAAGCTAGGATTACAGGCTTTACACATGCATTTTATGATATAAATTTTATGTTAATACCTTATCATGTATTACTATATAATACACTATTAATTAGTCAGTCTCATTTTAGATTTGTTAATGCATATATGAACAGATATAAATATACTCTTGTAATTTTAAAATGGTTCAAACCAGGTGTTTTGTTTTCTGACGTAACTCATATATGTTATTTTCCCAGTGAATATAGATTATTGTATTATTATTTATAATTTAACTGGTTTTAAATATAATTTTATTGTTACTATTAAGATATTGTCCAAAGGAGTTACCATTCTGTGAGTCAGGTAATGAGTATGTTTTTTTTTTTTTTTTGGACAGTCACCCCTTCCTTCTCTTTCCCACAATTCAATTTCCTTCTCTCATCTCTGCCTGTAAGTTACACAGGTCATTTTGCACATAGTATATATTGAGTAACATAATTGTATGTTTTCACTCTTCCTGCCTCCCTTTGTGCCTCCCCTTTGCCTCCTTAAAAGAAAAAAACAACAAAGCAAAAACAAATACTACCCCACTACTACCAAGTAACAACAAAAACCCTTGTTTCCATTGCCTGGAGTTTGTTTTGATATTTTAAAAGTTTGATGAAGTTGCACCTTTGGTTTCTCCCCTAAGGGTATTCTCCTTTGGTCTGTTTGTGTGTATATGCCTAGATTTCTGTATAGGTTATCATATCTAGTTATAGTTTAAATCTAGCTTCCACATATGAGGGAAAACACGCACCATCTTCTTTCTGAGCTTGGTTTACCCTGCTTAACATGATTTCTTCTAGGTCCATCCATTTTCCTGCATATGACATAATACTATTCTTTCTAAAGGAAGAGTAAAATTCCATTGAATATATGTACCACATTTTTTTGATCCACTCATCTTTTGTAGGGCATCTGGCTGTTTCTTATAACTTGGCTATTTTGAGTAATGCAGCAGTGAACATGTACGTGCAAATGTCTTTACTGTTTCCTGAGTTGTAATGATCTGGGTATATGCCCAAGAGTAGTATGGTTGGGTCGTAGGGAAATCCTATGTTTAGATTTTTTTTGAGGAATCTCCCAAACTACCATCAATAGTGGTTGTATTAGTTTACATTTCCACCAGCAGTGCAATAGGGTTCCTTTTCCCTGTGTCCCAGATGGCATTTGTTGTTGTTCAAATTCACAATTTTGGCCAGCTAGGATGAGATGGAATCTCAATGTTGTTTGGATTTGCATTTCCTTTATGGCTTAGGGATGTTGGGATGTTGAACATTTTCTCGTATGTTTATTTGCCATTCTTCTTCTGAGAAGTTTCTCTTTAGCAACTTTGTCCATTTATTTATTGGTTTATTAGTTTTTCTTGTGTATGTTGGAAAGGGACATAATTTCTTGAGGTCTTTATTTTGAATACTAGGCCTTTGTTGAATGTGATAACATTCTTGGTGATAACAATCTTCTCCCAGTCTGTTAGCTGTCTCTCTAGTTTGGGAACATGTCCTTTGCTGTGCAGAAACTTTTTAATTTAATATAATTCCTATTTGTTAAGTCTCTATGTGTTTGCTGTGATCTTGGGACTCTTCAAAAAGTTCCTGCCTGGGCAGGGAATATGGCTTAGTGGCTTGCCTAGCATGCACAAAGCCCTGGGTTTAATTGATTCTTCAGTACCACATAAACAGAAAAAGCTGTAAGTGGCACTGTGGATCAAGTGGCAGAGTGCATAAGCAAAGGAAGCTCAGGGACCTGAGTTCAAGCCCCCAGGAGTGGTGGGGGAAAAAAAAAAGTTCCTTTCTTTAGGTGCTGGTGGCTCATGCCTGTAATCTTAACTACTCAGGAAGCTGAGATATAAGGATTGTGGTTCAAGACCAGCCTGGAAAGGAAAGTCTGTAAGACTCAACTAAAACTACCAAAAAAGCAAGAAGCTGGAAGTGGCATTGTGGCTCAACTGGTAGAATGCTAGCCTTGAGCAAAAGCAGCTTAGAAATAGCCCTCAGGCTTTGTTTGAGTTCAAGTACTGGCACCAAAAAAAAAAAAAAATGAAGAAGAAAAGAAAAAGATTCCTTTGTTTGTTCATTTGTTCTTTTATTAATAAAGGACAGAAAAGTCAAGGTAATTAAACGGTACGAATGTTAGCCTCATGGATCACTGTTCATTCAATTTTCTTTTTTTTTTTCTCCAGGTTTTCTTAATAGTTAAATATTTTTATAGAATAATTGCCTATACATACTTTCTGAGAAGGATTTCCCTATCAGATAAATTAGAGAAATATTTTTATTGCAACTTTTAAACATGTAACCTGTTTTGACAGAATATACTTAGGAGGTCTTAGAGTGATGTGTATAATGTTTGCATTTTGACTCACTAGCTGTGTGTTCTTGGCTAAGCTACTTCACCTGTCTAAATTTCTGTTTTTCTAATTTACAGAATGGGAATATTTTCCTCATAGAATGCTTGTGTTGAGATAATGTATACAAAGAACTTAATATAGTAGCTATACATTCTGTTTATTATAACTGTATTGTTTGTCACTGTCATTACTGTTTTCTGCTGCCAATATAGTAGTATTCTTTCTTACTCTCTTATCTGCTCACTGTTTCTGAGATACTGAGAAGGAGTTCCTTAAGGTAGATTGGGTAAAAATATAGCAATGTGGTATTTCTGTTGAAATATAAGAACAGACACAATAAGAACCAGATTTCTTTTTTTTTTTTTTTTAATTTTTTTTTTTTGGATCTGGTCGTGGGGCCTGAACTCTGGGCCTGGGTGCAGCCCCTCAGCTCTTCAGCTCAAGGCTAGCACTCTACCACTTGAGCCACAGCGCCACTTCCGGCTTTTTTCTTTTTGCTTATGTGCTGCTGAGGAATGGAATCCAGGGCCTCAGGCATGCAAGGCAAGCACTCTACCACTGAGCCACCTTCCCAGCCTGAAGAACCAGATTTCTTGAGGCAGTAATTATTGGTTGAACAATATGTAGTTTAACAATTGGTTGAACAAATTTGCATGTGCATACTTTATTGTGTCTCCCATCACTTACCTATAACAAAACTGTTGTATTATCTATCAGATGTATGAATGGACAAAATTTAAAGCAAACTGGTGTTTCTAGTAAGGCTTATGATAGCCTTTTCATTTTTCCTTGATATTTTATAACTTATCTCAAAATGAGTATCTTTAAATTATATAGCCCTTTGATTTTTCCTTGATATTTTATACCATATCTCAAAACGAGTATCTTTAAATTATAAGGAAGGTACTTCAGTGGCCCAAGATGAAAGGGAATTTCTTATGTGGATTTTGTCCAACAGAACTAGTTCCAGTTTATCAGAAAAGTATCATTCAAAGATCATTGGTCAGCAAATGGAAAAATATGTATGTTAAACATAATTGGAGGTTTTTATACAGTATACAATGAAATAAGATCTACAAAAGAATCTACTCTCAATGTAACTAAATTAAACACATCTATATTTATTCCTCTTTTCTATTATTAACTTCAAATAGTTGTGCAGAGGAGTTTTAATTTAACATGTCCATTTATGTGTACCTCTTCAATTATTCTCCTCCATCTATTCCATCCTCACCTGTCGCTCAAGTTTCCTAGAGTCAACACATTTAAAGCTGTTCTTTTTTAAAGGCAACTTTTCTAAAGTGTCTTTTTAAAGGAAACAAATTAAGATAATATAACTTTTTTGATGACGGAAGTTCTTTATTATAAATTCCAGCCACTTTACTGTTTTCAGTGATACACTGAGGCCAAGTGAGAAGTATGGGGTACTTGAGCTGGCAGTGTCTGAGATTATTCCTTTTAGTGTTTGATGACGTTATAACTAAAAATGACATATGTCATGAAAAAAGTATAGGACCCAGTAAATGACAGATTTGAGTTGAAATAATCATTAAATTAGTGCATGTAATAGTATGAAGTGTCAATATTAAAGATACTTGAATTAAAAAAATACAAGTGAGTTAGGGAAGGAAAGTACAAAAATGCAGATTCTTTTTATGTAATACCATCTTATCACACTCAGTATAAAGTACTTTGACTCAGCACACTATGATGGAAAAATGGTAGCTATAAAAATTTCCCCCCAAATTTAAAATTTTCCCTCAAAGTAAAAAGTTACTCAAAGGTACTTGTTTATATATTGTCATCTATGACATCATTTGTAGATTAGCTTGAAAAATCGAACTCTTGGATTACGGAGTCTGTGTGATGACTGCAACAATACAACTTTAGATACCCTGCAGTATTCTATAGGTAATAACTCTGCTAGTGAGTTTCAGTATAGATTTAATTGGCCCAAACATATATATATATATATATATATATAAATGATTTTTTTAATTGTCAAGGTGATGTAGAGAGGTTTCACTTACATAAGTAAGGTAATTAGTACATTTCTTGTCAACCTTGTTACCCCTTCCCTCAATTTTCTACTTTCCCTCACCCCCAATTACCCCCCCCTCAAGTTGTACAGATCATTTCCAACATCTTATCTTGTATATATCGATATTGCACTGGTTTCCCCTTTCTCCTTTGTCTCACCATTCTGTTGTTTCCCTTCCCTTACCTAATTCAAAGAAACGTATATACAATACCAGAGTATTCAAATCAAATACAGTAATAATGGAGGATATACCATAGGAGGAAGAACATACAAAGGAAACAAAAAATCACATAGTATATTAAAAATACAACAAAGAGTCCATGTCTTGGAGTTCATTTTGCTTAATTTGCAATAATTACTATGTGTCTAGGATAATCTTATAAGATGAGCAGAATAGCTCATGTAAGATCATGCTATGAGGATATATTTTATTTTATTTATTTATTTATTCATTTTTTGTTGGTCATGGGGCTTGAACTCTGAGCCTGGGAGTTGACCCTGAGCTCTTCAGCTCAAAGTGAGCACTCTGCCACTTGAGCCACAGTGCTATTTCTGGTTTTCTGGTTAATTGGAGTTGAGTCTCATGGACTTTCCTGCATGGGCTGGCTTTGAACTGTGATCTAAGATTACAGGCATGAGCCATCAGTGCTCAGCATGGATATATAAATAAGTAAATAAGTAAATAAATAAATTTTCTGGACCTGGGTGCTGCCCCTTAGCTATTCAGCTCAAGGCTAGCACTCTACCACTTGAGCCACAGTTCCCCTTCCAGACTTTTCTGCTTATGTGGTTCTGAGGAATTGAACCCAGAGCCTCTTGAATGCAAGGCAAGCACTCTACCACTGAGCCACCTTCCCGGCCCCGGATATATATATTTTAAAGAGAATGCTTTTTGAAATTAAGGTTTCAGAACTAGGTAGATGCATGTTGTCAAAACAGCTTTGAAAAGACCAGCTAACAACTGTTGGATTTCTAACTACTCATTCTGTGCTGAGATTGTTAATTAATTCTAATTGTCTTCTACTTAGGTATATATATTTTCTATTCGAACTGAACATGCTGAAACTCAATTGGATTATTCATAATTTTGCTCTCATTTTAATGCATTTTTCCTTCTAGTATTCTTTTTTTTCTTGTACAGGGGAGAGCCCTCTAATCTTTAACATAGATGGGAGTGCTCTTCTTGACCTGACTTCTGCTTAGTGAACCTCATTCCTGCTATATCCCCAAAACCCACTGTTAGCTGAACTTACATGTGGTTTGCAATGTGCCATTCACTCTCCTTCCTGCTCAAAATTTTCTTTCCCTTCTTTTCTACCTTGCTCATATTTTAAGACATGTTTATTTAAAACAGCTTTATGATGTGATATTTCTCTCATCTTCCAGATGAGGAAATTGAAACTTTAAATTTTAATTTTTCCAAGAACTTAATCAGATTTTTCTCTTGGCAATTAAAAACAATTGACAAGCCCAATCAGTTCCTAATAGATTAATTTTATTATAGACATATAGTAGATAACTGGTTTTAATTAGAAGTTTTATTAAATTCCACAAGTTGAATTTGAACCAATGACTTGAATGTAGAGATTCGAGTATTTTCCGAAAATGGTAGTGTTTACAATTCTATGTGTTAGGTACTCTTTTTTTTTTTTTTCCTTCTTTTTTGATGCCAGTACCAGTTGGGTTTGAATTTAGGACCTCATGCTCTTGCTTGGCTTCCTTGAACACGGTTAACATTTTTTTTTTTTTTTTTTTTTGGTCGGTCGTGGGGCTTGATCTCTGGGCCTGGGCGCTGTCCCTCAGCTCTTCAGCTTAAGGCGAGCGCTCTACCACTTGAGCTATAGCACCACTTCCAGTTTTCTGGTGGTTTATTAGAGATAGGAGTCTCACAGTCTCTTCTGCCCGGGCTGGCTTTGAACCGCGATCCTCAGATCTCAGCCCCCTGATAGCTAGGATTACAGGCGTGAGCCACCAGCGCACGGTTAACATTTTACCGTTTGAGCTACACCTACAGTTTGTCACTATGCTGGTTAATTGGAAGGGGAGTCTTACAGACTTTTGTTCCCAGGCTTGCTTCAAACCTCTGGTACTCCAGGTCTCAGTATCCTCATTAGCTAGGGTTGTGAGCCCCTTGTAAGAGACTTTTGTGTTAGGTATTCTTATTGCAAGGTGTGTATAGAATCAGGGACATGACTTAGTGATAGTATGTGTTTGCATAATCTCTGAATTTGTTCCCCTGCATGGCAAAGCAAACAACAAACAAGGGTGGGAAGAGAGACAGAGACTACAACGAGAGGCAGGAGGTCAGAGAGAGAAAGAGAGAGAGATAAACATGAATAAATGATCATTTTCTATCTTGAGTTACATGTTATTGACATGTTGGCTTAAAGAAATTCTATGCCTTTTTAATAAAATGTGAAGTTATTTGAAATGTGAATGATCACTAATTTGCTTTTTCACAGTTTTTTCTTTTAAAAATGAGACATCTGTTTATGAATCATATCAATTACATTGTAGAAAAGCTTATAGTTTATATATAAAGGATATATGCCAGTGGTGATCAAACATTTTGTATTGAAATATTCCCCAAACATAAAATATTCCATTTAAGTATAGTAAAATTATTTAAATTAAAAGTGCTAAATGTATGTTTTAAGAAATTCAATTAGTTTAAAGGTTCCAGGAGAAAATATACATATACAGCATTTAGAAGAATATTTTTAGGATTTATATATAGAATTATATTTTGTAGATACCTTAATTTTCTGAGAATTTTTTCCAGGCTAATGCAATTATAGGCTAATATTCTTTTTTGAAAAGTTTAATTTAAAAGATATTTCCCCTGTCTAATGATTCATTTAGAGAGACTTCTAAGTAAAGACTTAACTAAGTTAAGAAGCAATACATATTCCTAATCTTTATTTTGGAATTTTGTTTGAAACAATGCTGTAAACTACAGATATACCCCATACTTAACTTTACCTTTTTTATATCTCAATGGGTTTATGGAAGTAACTTTGACTTTTTTTTAAATTGTGAAAATACCCTACAGAGGGATTATAATTGCATGGGCAAGGTAATGAGTACATTTCTTATCAAGCATTGTTGCCTCCTCCTTTATTTCCCCTTCCCATCCCTTCCCATCTCCCCACCCCCAAAGTTGTAAAGTTCGTTTTTTGACATAACGACTTGTACATCTCATTGTTGCAATGGGTCCACCTGTATCTCTATTTAAACAATTTGTTTTTTCCCTTCCCCTCCACAAATTATACCAACATCAAATACAGTGAAAGCATGGGTTATACCGTGGGGGAGGGACATAAACTTTGACTTTTTTATATTCATATAGGGATGATCGTTAGACAGTATATTTTTTTTCTGTATTTTAGTGTAAACTTTGTTTTTTCTTGATTACTCAGTTTGGTTACTTTGGATAACTTTTATATTTTCAGATAAATTAGCCTTGACCAACTGCCTTATTGATTGGTCCAAATTTGTGGCATGTTTTTCAGAAAGACATATGATGGGTTGGCGCACAGAAATATATTCCAATCACGACTTGAGACATGGTTGGATTGCCTGTCCTACTAGGAGGTATTCTTAAAATTAGTTATCCTATTATATCAATATGTATATCTCCCAGTATTATCACAAAAATAATCATAGGCTTTAAAAATTAATAGGAATTACCATTTTAGTGATTAAATGTCAAACATTTTGGAATCCAAGTTTTGATAGTGTTCCTAAGTTAGAAAATTCTTACTGGGTCTGGTGGCTCATGGCTGTAATTCTAGTTATTCAGCAGGCTGAGATATGAGGCCCATGGTTCAAAGCCAGCCCAGGCAGCAAAGTCCATGAGACTCATATCTCTAATTAACCACCAGAAAACTTGAAATGGAGCTGTGGCTCAAGTAGTAGAGTGCTAGCCTTGAGTAAAAGAGCTCAGGCCCTGAATTCAAGCCCCATATAGTGATAAAAAAAATTAAAAAAAATCTTAGTTGGTAATTAACTTTGTTTATGCTAATAACTGATGTGGATTTTTCTAGTAATAATGATATTTTATTATTTATATTCTCTGTATTAGTATATGCTACTTCTCCAGTGCATATGTCTTTTTTTTTCTAGATTTGTTCTGTGGTCCTGCAATTTTAAATAAAACATTTAAAAAACAAAACTTACCATAATTAATTTCCAGTAGTAGTAAAACAAAATTAAAAATTTAAAAATTTAAGCTATATAATTATAACTTCATGTGCTAAATAAGAAATGTAAGAACCTAGCATCACTGATAAAGTATTATAAATGTCTACTAAAATTAAAATTATAGTCAAACAGTGCCAGTAATTCTCCATGAAGAAATGACTTGCTCTATTTTTAAACCCTCTTTTATTTGTATGTTCTTTTCAAAGCTCTTTGACATTAGATTTTTTGTGTGTGACTTAAATTATGTATGTTTTATATATGTTTGTGTGTCTCATTTTAAGTCAGGGTAATAGAAAACTGAGCAAGACAGTGAGGTCAAAGATCACAGAAAAACTGATAGGAATAATAGAATATAGACATCCCTTAGGTATATTTTCCCTTAAATTCAGTAGATAAACAATGTATTAAATGCAGTAATTAAAATACTAGCTTGGTCATTCCATACATTACTTCAGTTTTATAAAATGTAAAATTGTACTTCAAACTATAGATTTTCATTATAGCATTTTATTGGGAAGTAACAGTATAGGTGTTTTTATTGTACAAATAAATGTGTATATTTTATGTGTATACTTTACACTCTGATCTACTTATAGATGATTTTAAACAAATTTACACTTAAATCATACAAACACATATATTTAATAGGAATTTAGTTTTTATACAGTCTTCAGTTGTAAATAATTTTGAATCATCATCTTTTTATAATTGCTTAATAATATATTTGAGTTATACATAGATCTTCATTATATAAAATCAAAGTAATAAAATTATAGCCAGAAATTTGAGTTTCTTCTTTTTCTTTGTTGCTCTTTTGTATGTAATGTGTAAAAGAATCCAGTGAGTTATGTGTTGCTAATGAATAATTTTTAAGTGTACAAGCTGCCTCCTTAGGTTTTAACAATTATCTGTCATAGCAAAGTAAAGCTAAACAAAAACTACACTGTGAATATATTTAATTGGTATATAGAACATTATGAAACTTTACAGTAAAAACTCTATGTGGAGATAATTAAAAGTTAAAAAATTTTCACATGGAGAGAATTAACTAATATGAAAGAAACAACTTTTATAGTCATTAATTTTAATAACTACCATACTAATACTACAGATAACTGTGTCTGCACCTTTAATTAACAGTATTGTCTTTTCCTTTAGAAATATTTGTTGTATAATTCCAAAAACGGAACATGAGAACAGAAATAAGTTTATTTGTGTCTATACTGAGCTTCTGAAAAAGCAGTAGAAAGCAAGAATGAGTGTTTCTATATAAAGAATTCCCCAATTCATATCTTTCACGTATTTTAACATTAAAGTATATATTCTCTTATGCTGTTTTGGCCAAATAAATGGAATTCTTTAGTAGCAATTCAGTGCAACTTTTAGAAATTATTTTAATGTTTAAATTCTTAAAATTTTGTTGATGTAAATATTGTCATTCAGTCTAATCATTAGCATAACCAGTGATTATTTTAAAATGTTAAAAAAAAAAAGACGATATATGACCATCTAATTCTGGTTTCAAAACTTCTAAATTATATAAACTGAAACTTGCTTTCAGAATTCTCTAAGAATAGACACATTCCTTTTGAATAATAAGATACTATTCTGAGACTGTAGAATTTTGAATCTAACTATGGAGGTATAGGTTCATTTACCCATCATTTCAGATGTTCTGGGAAGAAGAAGCTAATGATTTTTTCCATGACATCTACCCTTTTTTTCAGATTCTCGACTGACATTTTATCGTGTTATTGTGTCCACGTTATTTAGTTCCTACTGGAGCCTTCTGAATTTCAGTTGCACTGCTTCAATCAGCTCCTGCAGAGTGGATAAGTTACCTAGGGACTCAGGCCTTATTGGACAAGCAGCCAATCATGAACAGGGACAAGACTGGCCTTTAAGATTTTTAAAAAAATTTTTTTTCAATTTTTTTCATATTTCAAAGTATAGATTTTCATTTCAGCAGTTTATTGGGAAGTAAAAGCCAAAGAGTCTTTCTAGCAATAGATATATCTTCTAAAATATAGGGATTATGTAGAAAAGCCTATCTGCTGGCATATCTTTCCCCTTTCGGTACTTATCTTTAAGACTTAAGCATTTTTCTCTTGATAACTTGGAATATCTTTCTATATGTTTTGTGTTATTAATCTACTTGTGTAGGCATGAAAAAGCAGTTTGAAAACATTTTTTTGTTTGTAGAAAGTATGCTTTGATGGTATCTGGAGAACCTTAACTTCAATAAGGAAGTACAAGGGAAAGGTTTTCCTAGAGCTTTAAACTTTGTGGAAATTAGGAATTTATCCTCTCTGTCTTTATGCTATGAACTACTAAATATTTGTGTCCAACTCTGATTTGAATAATTCTGAGGAAATTAAGAAACTTGGAAATCTGTTTCTTTTAGAAAATAAATTTGAGACCACTTAGTCACATGTGTACCTATGTTAATATAACTGTCATTATTGGCAGTAAGTTAATACTGGAACATAGTAGAGAAAAAATTTTATAATGTTTAATGTTCATTTAAATGTTAATACTGTATAAGTGCAAAGTTATTCTAAGGTTTGAACTCAGGGTTTGAGCTCTATCCCTGAGCCTTTTTTTCCCCCTCAATGCTAGCTCTCTTTTACTTGAATCATAGCTCCACTTCCCACATTTTGATGGTTAATTGTAAATAAGAATCTCAAGTACTTTCCTGCTGGGGCTGGTTTTGAACTGTGATTAATTTTTAATATTTAAACTTAGTGTAGCAGAATTTCTTGTGGATATAAGAAAAGAAGTGTGTGTGTGATTGTGTATGTGATATACCTATACATATATTTTTGAAAACACTTAAAGAGATTAAACTTTTGCTTAGTGGTTACTAACAGTAAATAAGCATGGACCTAAAAATGAAACAAATAGAATGAATCAAAAATTACAAAACTTTGATATTTTAATATTCTGTATGAGGAAGGATAGTATCAAGAGATTAACTGTATTTTGTGTTGATCAAGAATTTTTTTAAAAAATTAAAAACATTTTCTAGTATTAAAACATTTTTTTCATCTCTTGGACTGAATTTGAATTGGTTTCTTCTTAGGACCATAGGCAAGGAGTGATATTTTTATAAATGAAAATTAAGGATTTAAGTGATCTAGTAAAATGAAGAGCCTGTTTAAGTTGTTTTATTTGTCTTCTAGTTTAAATCCAGATTTACACTGCTTTTTTGATTTCCTTTAATACAATAGAACAAAATATTTTTTATACAAAAAAGTACTTTTCCTTAATGCCTTCTCTTAGTCTTCTAGAGTTGTAGAAGCTAAATGCTATGTGCTTTCTTAGGTAGCGAGAGGATTATAGCTTGAATAGACTAAAAATGATTGTTGGAGCATTTTCAACTTTATGAAGTATTGCTTTCCAGAATTTGTTTTTATTTAAACAAAAATATAACTAAATTATTACATAATTATAACTTTTATAACTGGAAAAAGTTATATTATTGATAAAATAATATGACTTAAGTCCTACTTACATATCTGTAGCAATTAAAGACAACTTGTTTTTATCATTATTGTTTAAAATGTTTTAAATTGTTATTATAAAGGTGAGGCACAGAGGGTTACAGTTACATAAGTCAGATAAAGAGTACATTTCTTTTTGGACAACGTCACCTCCTAGTTTTTCTCTCCCATCCCCACCCACAAGTTGTACAGTTCATTTTCTATATAATGACATATTGCTGCATTTGTTCACACTTTGTCCCTCATTTCTGTGCCTCCCCTTTCACTCCTAAAACATTTAAATGAACAAACAGAACAAAAATGAAACAGAAACGTCAAAAAGGAAGTAATAATATTATTTTTGGTAAGAGAAACTTACATTTGGAATTCAGATAGTTCACTTAAAGCTTTTTATAAATGGAGAATACATGCTAAATGAAAGCCTGAATATTCAGAATCACATAGATTCTGCTTTTTCTAAATATCTTGCTTCCTATTTCTTAAAAATGTCATTGGATCAGAGGATTGGCATGTTAAATAGTAAGATTTCTGAAGCACTTTCAAGTGAATTTGGAATAAATTGATAACATTATTTAATTAACACTGGAAAAATTTTGTGAAGTTTACTTTTGAGTTGCTTAACATTTTTTATAGTAATGAATAAACATTTTAGCAGCATTTTAAAAAGTGTTAGCAGTGTTTTATAGATGTATGTTCAATCAGTGTGAGTCTTAAGATTATTTTGGATTTTTTCTAATACTCAATTTCTTAAGTTGGCACATAATCTGAAAGTTGTTTCCTATTGAAAAATCCTTTTTTGGGGGGGGTGGGGTGGTTTATATTCTTTATAAATGGAGATTTAGCACCATCTATTGGTCAAACTGAAGTATGAATTCAGCAAAATTTTGTTAAATGATTCTTACTTAGAGTCTTAATGTGCTATATAATGCTTTGACAATGTAGATATGAATCTTACAATGCTTCTGTTTTTCAAAATTTAAAAATAATTCATGGTTTATTGTCTTTATTTAAATTTCCGTAATTGCCTATGCTACTGAATTATAAATTATCATTTGGATAAATGGCCTCAATTCTTCATTAAGAATATACTGTTTTATGTAGTTAATATATAGTTTATATATATAATTATTCGTGAAGATTATTTGTCATGTCATGTGTAGATACTAACAAATAGAAGAATTAGGCAATTTCTTTGTTATCATCTATATATTACCTGACTGATGCTAAGCAATTTGTTATCTATACATTACCTGACTGATGTTAGATTTAATTTTTGAGAAAATAAAATGATTTTAATTTTCCACTATCATGTTAAAAAGTGAATTTTGTAATTGTTGAGCAACAATGAATTGTTACATTAAAAATAACTGCTTTTTTATACTTATGCTCTTTTTGTGATTTTGTGCTTTTATATTGGAAATGTTTGAGATAATTATAACTAATATAGGTATTAAATAATTTTAATGTTAGTTTTAATAGTAGATATTAATACAAATATTAAACTGCTATTCAGAACAAAGCAGAAATTAAGTTTTAAGTGATGTTTGATGGTATCAAACCTACTGAAACTATATATTCTTTAAGAGTAAATATAGAAGGCATCTATGGTATTTCTATTCCTGACATCAAAGTGAGTGCTACAGCTGTATCAAAGTCTTAACCCTCATGCATTAATAATGTATAGTAAATAAGTCAGTGCCTTTGAGTTTTAGGGAAGTTGAATTTTATTGTAGGTTTAACTTTCTAAGCACAAATCATCCACTATTTAGTATTAAATGTATTTTTACAATAAAATGGTATAAATAAGGCCCAAAGAAACAAGATAAAGGAACTTACATTGGTATTTTATATTGCATAACAGAAACTGATTTTTAATATAAATATGAAAACTTACAATGCCAGCTATGTAAAATTATTTTAAATCATGACTCATGCCTTGATTCTCCTTCAACACATTTGCTTTTTCTTTTATCCATTTAATGCCATAATTTTTTCCTAGTGTTTTAAGTTAGATAATTAAAAGTCAATCTTGATTCTTCCTGTTTATCCTCTTTCCCCTAAAAATTCGCTTTCCAAGCTTTAGAAATAACTCTTTATCCTTTCCCTTTCCTTGGTGCTACACTACATCAACCTTTCTCATTTTTGGCTCTTCCAGACAGCTTTCTAGCCAATGTTACTGTCTTGTCCATTTTGTATTTCATCTAACCTTCAATAGATGTACATTTTTTTGTGCTTTTTTTTGTATTTATATTTTAACTGAAAAGCTTAGCTGGTCATATTGAGTGTTCTTCTTTGGTTCTTGATTGCCTGTCACTCAATCAACTCATCCCAGTGACAATGACTCTCACTGGGACCTTAAGATCTAGTTGATCTTTCTATCCTCTTTCCCCTTTCCCATCCCACACTTGAAACCTGAGGCTCAAACAAAATTTAATGAGCTGCTTTAAGAATTATACTGGTTTAGGGCTGGGAAGGTGGCTCAGTGGTAGAGTGCTTGCCTTGCATGCCTGAGGCCCTGGGTTCGATTCCTCAGCACCACATAAGCAGGGGAAAAAATCCGGAAGTGGCGCTGTGGCTCAAGTGGTAGAGCGCTAGCCTTGAGCTGAAGAGCTGAGGGACAGCGCCCAGGCCCAGAGTTCAGGCCCACGACCGGACCAAAAAAAAAAAAAAAAAAAAAACCACCAAAGAATTATACTGGTTTGGACAGTACTATCATTGGATAATGCTACTACAAAGTCGTATCACTCAGAGTCAAATTAGTTATATATGTATATATAATTATGAAGGCTTTGAAAATATTAGCAATGTGCTTTTGTTTGTCTGTTTGATCTTTGAATTCCAATTCCAAATCTAGTCCTTGAGCTGCAAGAGGTCATAAAACTTCTTAGTAAATATCCTGAATATTTTACATCATTCCGTGTTGTAGTACCGGAAAAAATAGTGATTACTTCCTCAACTAACACAATGGACATTAGAGATTGAGAAAGATAAATATACTCAGTTAACAAATATTGATTAATTGAATGTTGGAGCTCAGAATGCTTTGTGTATTGGGAGCTGAAGAGCTGAGGGACAGTGCCCAGGCCCAGAGTTCAGGCCCCATGACGACAAAAAAAAAGTCCAAGGAGGGACCTGAGAAGGTGGCTCAGTACTAGAGTGCCTACCTTGCATGCATGAGTCCCTGGGTTTGATTCCTCAGCACCACATAAGCAGAAAAAAAGTCCAAGGAGGCAGGTGTCTATAATAAATACTTGCAGCCCTGGAGGTAAAGATTTGAAAGTTATCATGCTGATCCCTAATTTATGTAAATTAACTTTTACCTTTTAACAGTTAATATCATTCTTAAACATAGTAACAAAATAGATTGAGGATTTAAGGAAAATCTCAAATTTAGGCTACAAAAAAGTAAATGTTTATTTATTTTTTATTTTTTAAAATGTTTATATATATATGTATATACACACATTTTAAGAAATCAAAAAATGTCATTAGTTGTCTTAGGAGACGGCTTACAGATTTAGAGGATGTCTTTTTTTCTTTTTTTTTTTTTGGTGCCAGTCCTCTGGCTTGAACTCAGGGTTTACGTGCTATCCTCAAGCTTTTTTGTTCATGGCTACTGCTCTGCTCCTTAAAACACAGTTCTATTTCTTTTTTTTGTGTGGTGTTTATAATTAGACATAAGAATTTCAAAGACAAGAATTTCATTGACTTTCCTGCTTGGTTTGGCTTCGGAGTGTAATCCTTGGGTCTCAGCTTCCTGAGTTGCTAGGATTACTGGTGTGAGCCACTGGTGCACAGCTGGATGCAAAATATTTTAATGTGTCTTCATCTCATTTGGGTGGATTATTATTTTCTGTTGTAATTAATGTCTCTTCCTTGGTGTGGCATTTGAGAGTTGATAGGATATAATCATGAACTGGGTGAGAGTAACTTTTGGTAATATACTTTGGTGATATATTTTGATACTGAGTTTGACACTATAGCTTAAAAGAGGATTAATATTGAATTAAGATTAATATTTAATATGTGTTATCAAATATATAAGTGCAAGTATTGTTTGCTTTCTTTTTTATTTTTCTTTTTTGTAGGTCATGGGGTTAGAACTCAGGGTTTAGGCACTCTCTCTGAGCTGTTCTGCTCAAGACTAACTGTCAACCACTTTGAGCCACGACTCCATGTTTGGTTTTCTGGTGGTAAATTGGAGATAATAGTCTCATGGAGTTTCCTGCCCAGGCTGGCTTTGAATTGTAATCTTTAGATCTCAGCCTCCTGAGTAGCTAGAATTACAGTTGTGAGTCACCTGTAAATTAGTCTTGTTGCTAATTATTTTAAAATTGTTTTATATGTTAACATATAGAAAAGCAAGATGAAACATATTAATGTTAATTCCTTTCTATACATACTTGAGATTGCTACATATGCCATCAATTTACAGAATGCATTTCAAATGTCATTTCTTACAACAACTTCCCAAAATAAAATACTAAGGAATAGATTCAACAGAAGATGTGCAAGACCTTTGTTGAAAAAGGTTATATATTTTGTTTGAAAGAAGTTGTGTACTATTGGATGGAAAAACTATAGAAATCATTCTGAAATGAATCCATTAAGTTCAATGAAATTCTAGTCAAAATCCCAAGTAGTTATTTTCTTTACATTAACTAGTTTTCAGATAGAATTGAAATGGGACCTGGAGGTTGAGTTGTATAGTTAATACTCTAGCCTGATGAGCTTCAAAGTGATGATTGGTCAGAACACCATTTGCTGGTCTCTCTACTTCGTTATCATGATTACAGCAAGCTATCTGAACATAGAAGTCATTCATTTTGCATGTTTACATTCCTCACTTCTGCCATTTCTAGAAACTTAATGAGTGTAAGTATCTCTTGAATGAGCCCTTAAAAGCAAGAATTTTAATGTTTGTATCATTATATGGCATATAAAATTGAGGCTGAGCTGTTCCTTTGACATTAACTGTTAGAAAAAGGAGTAGATGGAATTTCCTAAATCTGGAATTCTTTAGTGTTTTAACAAAAAAGTGTCCGAACTACATGTTAACTATAGGAAAATTGAAAGGTAGAAAAAAATGCAATAATAACTAATTATCAAATAAATACTATAAACCGGTACTTTACATGCGTTATATAATTTTATCTACAAATAACAATCCTATGCCATTTTCATTTTTGTTTTGTACATGGAAAAGTAGCTATAAGTTTGATAATTTATTTACCCATAATGTCATTACTAGCAATACTAGTTTAGTTTGCCTAACTTCAAAATATATATACTTCCTTTTTTAGACTTTAAAGAAAACTTTAGAGAAAGTTTTCTTTCATTAAATGACATCAACAGTGAATTTAACATTCTGAACTTTTTTTTTTATTGTGAAAATACTGTACAGAGGGGGTACAATTACATGGGCAAGATAATGAGTATATTTCTTATCAAGCATTGTAACCTCTTCCTTTGTTTCCCCTTCCCATCCCTTCCCATCCTCCCCCCCTCCCGCCTGCCCCCCAATCCTCCGCCCCCCACCAAAGTTGTAAAGTTTGTTTTCGACATAACGACTTGTACATCTCATTGTCATTCTGAACTTTTTTGCCCAGCATTCACTTTGAACATTTTTTAGGGTTGACTTGTAATACTACATCATCACTCAAGTATTTTCTTAAACAGTAGTTTACATCCTTTAAAAAGTCAAAGTGTGTTAGGCTTAAAATGAAGATAACACTCTTGTATTTCATGGTTCTTTCTATAGTGACAGTTATTTTCAACTTTTATGTTTTAAAAATTATTTTATGGTCAAGATACTGTACAGAGGGGTTACAGTTACAAAATTAGGTAATAAGTACATTTCATATCAAACTTGTTACTCCTCCCTCATTTTTCTCTCACTTTCCGTCTCCCCCCCCCCCCCAGTTGTACAGATCATTTCCAACATATTGTCTTATAAGCATCACTGTTGCATTGGTTCCCCCTTGTCAAAAAATCAAATACAGGGACAAGAAGGGATAAACCATAAGGGGAAAAACACACAAAAGAAACAAACCGTTTTTATTTAATGCTGTGTCCCTGCCCTCTTTCTTACTTTTATTTCCTTTTAAATTTTCACTCCATAATGCATGTTTTGAAAGAAAGTGATATGGCAGCCTCCCTATCTCTCCCTATAATTTTCTTTTGTACTGTTTTTTCCTTCCTGTCTTTGCTATGTGTGTATGTAAATATGTACATAGAGTGTGTATACCTATATTTGAAAGTGATAAGAAGATTTATTACAGAAATATACTTTGAATAGACTGAAAGGAGGTCATTTCTAGGGTGATGATGACCTCATCTTTGCCATATATTAATGTCACGCTAGTATGTCTATGTGAACATTTACAAAAGAGCTATAAGATGTCATTTTTTAAGCTTTCTTTCCCTTAGTGTGACTTGTTTTTATTTATGATGCTTTTAAAGCTGTTAATACAAACTCACTTTTTGCTATTTGTGTTTCCTTTGTACCAGTTACTAATTCTTACTCTAAACTTGGAAAGAGCTCTGTGTTGTTTTTAAAATGCTCATAATAAACACAATTAGTACCTCCACCCCCAGGGACATTTATCCTTCCTTTTGTTTCTTTTCTGTGTTATATCTTGACTTTTTCCTGGTGTCTGTATTTTTCTTTTTTTTTTTTTTCCTTTAATTTTAATTCCTCTACTAGTTACTACACAAGATTGCCCAGAGGTTACATTTTTTTTTCCTCCTAGATATTTTAAACTGTAAGTCTGTAGTGTTAATTTTTGTCTAAATCTGATAATATTTTGATTTATTTTTCCATGACTTCTGATGGTAAAAATAAATTGTTTCTTCTGCTTATATAGTTAAATAACCTAGGAGAGAAAATATAGTGAATTGTTAGCTTGTTGAAAAAACTTTCCCCTCCAGCTCAGTACTGTCAAAGATTTCAGGTTAGTTGAGTTTAATAAATGATGAAACACATGCAGAGTTAGAGAAGGCATAGTTATTATACTTCTTTTACAAAAGAGGCAATGCAATGTCAACTGTAAAGGAGGCTATGACTCTGTTTTCATCTAATACTTATTTTAAATAACGTTTGTTTAGATGAAAATATCCAAACTGAAGTGTTTAAAAACAATTATAATCTTGTTATCATATAAATATGATAGAAGACAATCTGAAGATTAAATGAAAACTTTGTTTTCTAAAGGCTGGGGAATACCTTTACTTGAGCATACATACTGACTTTTATCTTATGGTTTTTAGGTAGAAGTTTACTATTTCTAACATTATGGAGAATTCTTTTCACATAAATAACCTCCCATAAATCATTTCAAAATGTTTAAGGCTTGACTAATACTTCGTTAGTATTCTGAAAATGACATCTCAGTCATTAACTACTTTGGGATAAAAGCATTTTTCTAACATTGAGCTGGTTTAGATTGACATATGCTGTTTATAGTAGTGTATTCAACTTGTTTGTTAAATGTATTTTTTTCCTTAGTAAGAACTTTCTCTGTTTGTTAGCTTGTCAGTTATCATTATAAATAGGAGAATAAAAATCCTGGTGGTAGATTACAGTGTTTTATACTAAGTATTATTGATCCATAAAGGCTTAAAATAAGTTATTCTGGGGTTGTCATTGCAAAAAAAAAAAAGGATTGAGAGGAAGGAATAAGAAACTACATTGACAGAAGTCATCATTTTAATGACAGGCAATTTAGTTTGAGGTAACTAAAGCAAGGAAAAATGCAGTCAATCATCACAGCAAGGATTTTCACCAATGTTTACCAGTCTGTAATGAATGTTGTATAGATCATCAAGGTCATTTGATAGCATTTCTGAAAATAATGTTTTTATAGTCTAACAAAGAAATTTAAGTATTTAAAATAAAATCCTATGTTCATTTCCAAAAGTTCTGTGTTGCAGTGAAGCAGTAAAATATGAAGAATTAATTTAAAAAATTCAATCTAATTCTTTAACATTTACTTTTATACTTAAGATTTAGATATTATTCTCCTTCCCCTAGTAATGATTTTGTAAGTATCTGGCAAAGAGTTTTAACAACTGTTCAATTTTTTTTCTTGTTCTTGAGGGGTAACTGTACATAATGCATGCAAAGTTTTTTTTTTTTTTTTTTTTTTTTTTACCCAAGTCACTAGTTCATGTCAATTTCAGGTTATTGAGTGAGGAGCAATGCTGAGTTAGGAGATGGAGCTGCCAAGACAGTCAAGGGTGTGTGTTGCCTTCAGACCATAGCAAAAGCTGCTTCTGGAATTTCTGGTTAAGTAGTCTTCAGTTTTAAGGTCAAGTTCAAGTTCTGTCCTTTACTGAATTGGAGATACTGTCAAGACTTGAGTCTCCCTTTGTCTTCATTTCCTCATTTACAAAACAGTACTAGTAATATATTACCCATGTGATGGTTATTAGAATTAATCTTACAGTATTTGTAGGAAGTTATAGTTCTTGGCACTAGCACTTGCTCTTCCCTATCTTTTCTTGTCTTATAGGGAAAATGGTAAAATGTTTACTCTTCAGTGGCAGTAGTGGTAGAGAGAAGGAAGTCATGATAACTATTTTACATTCCAGTGGAAATGTATTTAGGGCAATTCATAGTATGATTACCAGATGCCAAAGCTACCTAGAATGAGAAAATTGTGGCACGTTTAAAATTTTTTTAATAAGTTCATTTAACTAATTTTGTCTTAAGATATTAAAGAAAACACTTCAAAGTAAAATAAAAACAAAACCCTCTGCACTATTGGACTAAATAGCTTGTTAAGAGTTTGCCATAGGCATTGTCTTAGTCACTAGAACTTTCACTGTAGTCCTTAATGAAGGAAGTATACTTGTTATATACTTTATGAATTTCATATATGCATATGAATTTCATATATGCATGCCATTCATGATAAATCATCTTACAGGTCACTAAATGATGTGAATATGTGTATATAAATTGAATTTGGATGATTTGTGGAGTGATAGTGATGAAGATCTCTGATTTGTGGATTATGTAGATCTGGGCTTAATTGGAGCAATTAATCTCCACGTTTCAGTTTCCTTTTGTGTCATTAGGATAATAATAATACTCCATATAGATTTGTATTTTCACTTAAATATTAGTATATGTAAAGGTCTTTGCCTAAAGTGCTTAATGTTAACTATCAATGACTACTTTGTCAGCCATACTTTGCATGTGTGTATATATATATGTGCATATATGTAGATACATATATGTATATACACACAAGAATACATTTTTGTACATATTTTTATTGTAAAAATACTGTACAGAGGGGTTACAGTTACATGAGTAAGGTAATGAGTACATTTTCTATCAAGTGTTGTTACCTCCTCCTTTGTTTTTTCCCTACCAACAAATAATACATATTGACATAACTATTCATGTCTTTTTACAATTGAGTACCAGTCAAATGTACTATTTATGAGATAAAAGAAAGAATACTGATTGTATCCTGAATGAATTCAGCAAGACTGTTAATGGAAATGTATGTAATTTATTAGAAAAACCATGGCTAACATTTGTGTTCCACAGTTAGAGCCAATATATTTTTATGTGTAATCTTCACTGTGACCCTGTGAGGTCGATAACTGATATTAGCCTCTCATCTTGTAAATGAAAAAAACTGAAATACAGAGAAGTTAATTTGCTCAAGGTCAGCGAGGTAGTAAGGATTCCTGTTTTGGGATCTTTGAAGTGTTATTACTTATGCTTCCTCTCTAGTAATTTTGCTAAGTACTTGAAAGACTTTTTTTCCTACTGAGTGTCAGGAAATTGATGAAATATTACAAAGTCCCAAACCTATGCATGGAGAAGCCTTGCATTTATAACTGTCTCTAAATATGCTACTTCAAATGTTGCTTATAGTCTATACAGGTTGATGTCCTGTGTTCCAGTACATGAATACATTCTCAGGTTAGTTGGCTATAATGGTAGTTCCTTCACCATAGAAGCCCATTCTTCATGTGGTTGTAGGATCTTGTCATTTTTCTTTTTTTTTCCTCCAGCATATGAGTCTGTTGTAATGACTGGAGAGAACTCTTACAGCTTTCCATATGTGAGAGGCTTACCAGCTATTTTAACTTTGTTGTTGTTGTTGTTACTGTGTGTGTGTGTGTGTGTGTGTGTGTGTGTGTGTGTGTGTGTGTGTATATTTCACAACCACTTAATGTATTACTGAATAGGAGAACAGGGAAAACATAAGAGCCTTGTAACCTACTTCACAAAACATGTCATTTGTTTGGAACAACCCCTTGTCTTCATTTCAGTTCTCTTTGCCTCTTTTTATAGCCAAGCTTAGGGACTGAAGCTTACAATGGTTTAATAAATGTCTGATGAATAAATATAAATAAATGGGTAAAATATTCTTGATACCTTTTAACTTTCCTTCCTTCCTCACAATCCATCAGACATTGGATGAAAATAAGGGAAGGAAAAGAAATTACAACAAACTACATATATATAACATGAATATGTTCTGGAGATTTGTGTAAGTAGAGCATATGGGCTTCTTTAAGAGAAAGAAAAGAGCAGGACATTCTTATTTCAGTGGTCTTTATTTTAGTTTTTCATTGACGGTTACACATCAGGTATTCTGATTTCATATTTTTCTTAGGTTAAAGGCACTAATTTTCATTGTTAAGTTTTCTTCTGCTGTTTCTTAATGTCATTTTTCATTAAGTCTTTAATCATTTCCACTGATGTCTTTGATATTATTTTTGGAATGGAGCTACACCATGTATATAATGTTGGGCCTGAGGGAGTTGGAGAAAGAGAAAAATGAGAAGAGATGGATGTTACTATAAATTAATAAGACTATTGAGGGTAAATTACAATAATCTATTAGTATTTTATGTTATTTTCTTATTATGTTAAGGAAAATGGGAGAAATAAATTAATATTAATATAGATACTTAATGTTAACATTAACTATAAAAACTTCATTCTTAGGGAGAAAAACTTAAGTGGTATTAATTCTGAAAGATTATGACTAGTATATACTCTGTTTCTTTGGTCTTACCTAGTGTTCTTAGAAAAATTTTAAAAGCCAATCTCAAAAAATAAAAATCAACCTTAGGCTCTTCTTTGATTTTAATGTCTATTAAAAGTTGCATTTGCAATTGTAGGAAGACAGTAACATTTGCTCAAGCAAATGCCTACGCTAATGTAGTGTCTCCTACAATCTGTTTAGAATACTATCACTTTTTTTGTAGGGTATCACCAGACATTGAGAGTCATTCAGTATTTAAGGTTCATCTTCATTTTATGAGCACTTACTGTTTACTTAGCATGCAAATCTTCCTGTGGTATCCCTTTTCTTTGTTCCTTAAAGGTTTTTTTGTTCCCTTGCATGGACATCTTTAACTTTTCTAGTGACCTTTAATATACTTTTTTTTTTGTCAGTAGTGGGGCTTGAACTCAGATCCTGCTTGCTGTCACTGTATTCTTTTTGCTCAAGGTTAGTGCTCCACCACTTTGAGCCACAGCTCCACTCCTGGATTTCTAGTGGTTAATTGGAGATGAGTCTTCTGGACTTTGCTGCTCTGGCTGGCTTTGAACTGCAATCCTTAGATCTCAGCCTCCTGAGTAGGTATGAGCCACCAATGCCTGGCTACTATATATGTTTGAAAACTTAATTCTAAATTATTGAGGAGACCTTTTAGCTTTAGAAATTCTTTTTCCTTTCCTCTCCCCTTCCCTTGTCTTTCCTTTTTTCTTTCCTTCTCCTCTTCTTTTTCCTTAATTCTTATTCCTCCTTTCCCCCTCTCTCTCCTTCTCTTCATCTTTCTCTCTCTTCTTTTTCCCTCCCATGATACTGGAATTTGAACTCAGGGCCTCCTACTTGTAGGCAAGTGCTTTACTACGAAAACCATGCCCTCAGTTCTTTTTGCTTTAGTTTTTTTTTTTTTTTTCCAGATAAGGTCTCATACTTCTGCTGAGGCCAGCTACATCTTCTCCTACCTTTGCCTCCCTGGTAGCTGAAATTACAGCTGTGAGCTTGACCCTGGAATTAACCATTGAATACAGTTTTCCCATTACACACACACACACACACACACACACACACACACACACACACACACTCACACTGAAATTACAGCTGTGAGTTTGACCCCGGAATTAACCATTGAATACAGTTTTCCCATTACACACACACACACACACACACACACACACACACACACACACACACACACACACACACACACACACACTCACTCACACTGAAATTACAGCTGTGAGTTTGACCCCGGAATTAACCATTGAATACAGTTACACACACACACACACACACACACACACACACACACACACACACACACACACACACACACACACACACACACACACACACACACTATCCTTCTTGGGTGATCTCAAGAGCTAATCATCTCAATACTTGTGCTTTGACTATAAATCTCTGTGAATTAAGCCTGAAAGTAGTGCAGTATAAAGAAAGAGTGAATAGATTAAGAACATACTACCCTCAAGATATGTTCCTTTGACCTAACCAGTTTTGAGTTAAAGATGTTAGAAAAAGAGCAAGTGCAAGATCATTCTGATCTTCCTGCTTTTTAAAAACAGGAAATTAAATTCCCATGTGATGTGTGTTCCCCTAAAACAGAAGGAAAATATAATATAAGGTTATATATATAAGGATGGGGATTGAGGCTGAGTCATCTGTACAAACAAACCTTTTGCAAACAACACCTTCTTAGTCATTTCTTTTTCTACTTATCTCATGCCAAACCTCTTTGTTTTGTTGCATTTTTATAATTTGGTATTTGACCACTTTCTGCTACAACATAATACCACAGACTGTGTAAGTTTTAAACAATAGAAGGGTATTTGACTCATGATCCTGGAGGTGGGAAGTCCAAGAGCATGGTGATACTATCTGGTTATGGGCCTTTGTGCTCCATCACAATGTGGTAGAATGGCAAGTGATTGCGTGAGATGGACCAGAAAGAAACAAACTTTGACAAACCCTCCCTTCTGGTAACTACCTACTACTTTTTAATAATGGCATGAATCCTAGTCATCTCTTAAATGTTCTACTTCTGATACTTGCATAATGGAAATTAAATTTCAACAAAAGTTGTGGAGGGAATCTTCATACAATAACATTGTTTTAGATAGTTAACTATATTGATGTTAAGCTGTGTGTCTTTGGGTTTTCATTACCCTAAGAAGACTCCTGTGTCACACAAAACTTGTTCCTTTTTTTTTTTTTGCCAGTCCTGGGGCTTGAATTCAAGGCCTGGGCACTGTCTGTGAGCTTCTTTTTGCTGAAGGCTAACACTCTACCACTTGAACCATAGCACCACTTCTGGCTTTTTCTGTTTATGTGGTACCAAGGAATGGAACCCAGGGCTTCATGTATGCTAGGCAAACACTCTACCACTAAGCCACATTCCTAGCACACAAAACTTGTATTAAATAAATTTTTTGACTTTTTCCCCCCCACTGTGGATTTACTATAGGCTTAGCTGAAAAAACCTGAGAGTAGTGGTAAAACCTAACCTCCCTTAAGTTATACATTTCAAAGCAACTTAATTTATACAGTTAGTTTTAAAGTCCTTTAATTAAAAATTCATATAAAACATATAGCAAGCAGTAGCTAATATTAGTCTCTTTGAGAAATATTTATCTTAAAAAAAGCTTTTCTCCCAACCCTGCTTTTTTTTTTTTTTTTTTTAAAGAGGTTGAGTTCTACCTTCTTAGTTGGATAGAAGTTCTAACTGAAGAGTTTATCAGTGTAGTAGTAAAGAATCAGGTGTTTCATAGTGTGTGAAGTAGCTGATGCATCTCAGAAGCAAGGTATGAAAATTTATATAAGAAAAAGTTCTTGGAAGTGGCGCTGTAGCTCAAGTGGTAGAGCGCTCGCCTTGAGCTGAAGAGCTGAAGGACAGCGCCCAGGCCCAGAGTTTAAGCCCCACGACCGACAAAAAAAAAAAGAAAAAAAAAGAGAAAAAGTTCTGGGTCTTTACTGATAATGTTGAATCAGAACTATTTCATAGTTAGAGATTTTATTTTTAATTTTATGTTTTGAGTTAAAATGCTTTGAAAGCAAGAAAGGGCAAGTGACAGGTAAAGTTAAGTATAGAAAACATGGTATACAAACAGGTATTTTTTTTTGTGTATGTTTGTACATTGTATTACTTTCCATTAAAATTATCGCCTCTTTGGAATGATATCAAAGTAGAAATGTCACTTGCTTTTAATTTATTCGAGTTGATTTAGTGTATAGATTATCCAAGGCCTTAGTTTTTCTTTATTCTCTCTCTCTGTTTTGACTGCTTATTGGTAAACTTCAGTTTTTTTAAATTATTATTAACCCTATTAGAGGGTAAAACATGCTTGGGACACATGATAAATTAGCTACCTTAGTTTCTTACAATTATCAAACTAAGGATCGAACTTATTTGGGGATAATTTTTGGCATTTAATGGTATATACCATCTTTGTTTATTATTATTATGGGTAAATTCAAGTTGACTTTTTGATTTTTATTTTGTTCTTGATTTTTCTTATGGTGCTAGCCATCAAACTTAGGGCTTGATCATGGTAGAGAGGTACTCTTATCACTGAACAGACTAGGGACGAATCCCAACTCTGGTGTTAATGCTGCAAGGTCTTCTCTAATGTAATCCTGCCTCAGAGCATTCATAGTCACTTAAAAAAAAAAAAATCTCCAGCCGGGCGCTGGTGGCTCACGCCTGTAATCCTAGCTACTCAGGAGGCTGAGATCTGAGGATCGCGGTTCAAAGCCAGCCCGGGCAGGAAAGACCGTGAGACTCCTATCTCCAATAAACCACCAGAAAATCGGAAGTGGCGCTGTAGCTCAAGTGGTAGAGCGCTCGCCTTGAGCTGGAGAGCTGAGGGACAGCGCCCAGGCCCAGAGTTCAAGCCCCACGACCGACAAAAAAAAAAAAAAAAAAAAAAAAAAAAAAAAAAAAAAAAAAAAATCTCCAAGTCGGCTTTATTTGCTTCATGGTGTCTACTTTGTCTATTCATTCATCTCCCACTTGCCTATATATCATTGGTCTTTTGTTTTAGATTGCTCAGTACTGTGGTGAGTTGCTAGTCTTATTCAGCACAGTGCCTGCCCCCTAGTAGGCAAAAATATTGGTTGAATAAAAGGAAGGTAATCCATTTTACAGAAATGAGAAATTAAAAGCTAATTTTGCCAAGGTTATTTTACTAATGGCTAGGAGGAATAGGATTAAGTAACCCTGCTTATAATAATATGCATCTTGAATTTTGAAAGTTTATGTAATAAAGAATTTCCAACCCCCTTAATTTGTAATCTCTCTATAAATTTAAGGATCTCATTTCCTCTACTTTCAGCCTACTCCATAATTTTTTGCAGTTTTAGTCCAGTGGTAATAATCTGGTCTATTTTATAACTGTGTTCCAAGAAATATTGCTGAAATATTGCTGTATTTGAAGAATTCTGCTATATCGTTATACTTTAAGTGATCTTTGCTACATTTAAAGAGTTCTGTGCATAGTAATGACTGTTTAAAAATGTTCTTTTTTTTTTTTAATTGTGAAAATACCATACAGAGGGGTTACAATTACATGGGCAAGGTAATGAGTACATTTCTTATCAAGCATTGTTACCTCCTCCTTTGTTTCCTTTTCCCATCACTTCTCATCTACCCCCTCCTCCCCAGTTGTAAATTTTTTTTTCTACATAACATCTTGTACATCTTATTGTTGCAATGAGTCCACCTGTATCCCTATTTAAATGATTTGTTTTTTCCCTTCCCCTCCACAAAGTATACCAACATCAAATACAGTGAAAACAGGGGTTATACTGTGGGGGAGGGAAATATTCAGGAATATATTGTAATTTAGAATTGCTTGTATAAATTTAGAAATTGAAACAATAGGAAAGAAAAACATTTTAGAAAATAGCATTCCCAAACTTAAAGTCATTTTCGAAGTGGCATTTGGAACTGTTCTTTAACAAACATTTAACCTATTCCAACTAAGAAAAAGAAGATGACTAGTGCACATTATCCAGGGTTTTTTAGAGAAGCTTTGAATGTCCAGATGTGAACACTTTTAAATGTTCGTTTACATTATGTAACAATGTCACCTAGATAGAGATTGGTAAAGGCCTTAGTTTTTTTTAACTTTAATTTTTTTCTTATTATAGGGTATTATTGCCAGGTAAAATTTTAATGATTACCTAAATGATATTAATTGATACCTGCTACTAGAATATATTAGGCTAGTTTAAAAAATTTTTAAACTAATATCTAAAATAGCTTTACTAGTTAAAAGACTGCTTTTTTGAATAATTTTTTAATTGCAGGTAATTTATTTTGGACTTAGTGATATTTTCCTAACCATTAGGTATTAAAGTTATACTTCATTTTCAAAATTTAAAATTAGCAGTGCAGTTCCTGCTAGTAATTGCTCCTTAGCTAAAGCTAAAGTGTGAGATTTTTAAGTAAATTTGGGCTATTTAAGAGTTATGAAAGTCGTTATGTCGAAAATGAACTTTACAACTTTGGTGCGGGGCGGGGGGGGGGGGGGGGAAGGGGGGAAGCGGGCAGGATTGGTTGGGGGTGCCGGGGGAGGATGGGAAGGGATGGGAAGGGGAAACAAAGGAGGAGGCTACCATGCTTCATAAGAAATGTACTCATTATCTTGCCCATGTAATTGTAACCCCTCTGTACAGTATTTTCACAATTAAAAAAAAAAGAATTATGAAAAGGCTGGGAGCCAGTGGCTCACGCCTGTAGTCCTAGCTACTCAGGAGGCTGAGATCTGAGGATCGCGGTTCAAAGCCAGCCCAGGATAGAAAGTCCGTGAAACTCTAAACTCCAATAAACCACCAGAAAACCAGAAGTGGCGCTGTAGCTCAAGTGGTAGAGTGCTAGCATTGAGCTGAAGAGCTGAGGGACAGCGCTCAGGCCCAGAGTTCAAGCCCCACACCTGACCAAAAAAAACCCCAAAAGCTGTCCAAACTATACTATACTCTTCTCTCATGTTTTAAAATTCAGGAATGTGAAAGGCTTGGAATTAGTTCATGCTGAGTAAGAGAAACATTAAGGACAAATAACAAACAAGTAGTATACCTATCTGGAATTTCATTTTCTCTGGTTTGAGTTACCATGACATATAACTTTCTCTAGAAAGTTCCAAGAAGTAAGTTATAAATTGCCTTTCTGATGAAATTGTACTGTTTCTTTGCACCTGTCACATGGTTCATTCCTTCCCTGGCATTTCTTGACTGTTCCCACTAGCTGAGCTATTACTTGCTTGTTAGTTATGTGGTAGCAATCTTGTTGAGGATCTACTTTGGTAGGCAGTCTAATGTCACATCACAAGTGCTCATGGGTTTACAGCACTTCATCCTATCACATGTCATTTCATAGATTGACAGAGATAAGGGAGGGCTTGCATAGCAAGATATTCATGTAACTTGTATTATAACATATTTATTATACATTATTATTAGTCATTGCTAAATTTATTTGTAAGTTAATTTTATTATAGTTCTGTATATGTTGTTAAAGTATAGTTGAAGTTTCAAGCATCCACTAAAGATTTTGTAATGTATGAGAACTATTTATTACTTATTTATTTATTTATTTATTTATTTTTATTGTGAAAATACTGTACAGAGGGGTTACAATTACATGGGCAAGATAATGAGTACATTTCTTATCAAGCATTGTAGCCTCCTACTTTGTTTCCCCTTCCCATCCCTTCCCATCCTTCCCCCACCCCACCACCCAAAACCCCCCACCCAATCCTCCCCGCTCCCCCCCTCCACCAAAGTTGTAAAGTTCATTTTCGACATAACGACTTGTACTTCTCATTGTTGCAATGGATCCACCTGTATCCGTTATGAGAACTATTTTAAAATCTTAGGTACCTAAAGATTTATATTGCATTTTGTAAAGGTTGAACTTAACTTACAGTCTTGAACTTTGCTACTCAGTGTGATTTTAGGAGTAGCAGCATTCAGTTGTTACAGTGTTAATTAGTATAACCATTCATAGAAACTAGTAGGAAGCTTTTCTAAAATCTGGAAACAGAAGTTCCCCATTACCAATAATTATAGAGACAAAGGAAAAGAAATGATTATGTTGAGAGATATCTGTATTCCCATGTTTGGGGCACAAGTCACATTAGCTAGGATACGAAATCAACCTAGATGTCCATCATCAGGTAAAATGAAAACATACATGCATGCATGTATGTGCACACACACAGAATGAAAAGCTACTCAGCTATAAAAAAGAGTGAAAATTTTCATATGTGGTAATACATATGAGTGTGAAGGACATTGTGTTAAATGAAGTAAGCTACAGAATGAGAAACATTCAGCTATAAAAGAGTGAAAATTTTCATATGTGGTAATACATATGAGTGTGAAGGACATTGTGTTAAATGAAGTAAGCTACAGAATGAGAAACATTCATGTTCCACTTATATGTGGCAAATAAAAAGATTCATCTCAGAGATAAAAGAGTAGCTTCCAGAGGTTGGGCATGGTGAAACTAGGGTAGTGGAAGGATAGAGAGAAGATGGTTTAACAGGTACAGTGATGTGGCTGCTTAAGAAGAATAACTTCGAATGTATGCAGCATAGTAGGATAATTATCTTTGATAGAAATTAATTGAATGCTCCAAAATATCTAGTAGAATTTTGAGTTTTCCTAACACAAGGAAATTATATGTTTGAGGTGATGGATATGCCAGTTACCCTTATCTGTTCCTTGTATTCATGTATTGAGATAATTAAATTGTGTACCATAACTATGTACAATTGTTGTGTGTCAATTAAAAAATAAATATAAAAGTTAATAGATAATTAAAAAAAATAAGGGACGTTTGTTAGAAATACAAGGGCTCAGGTCCCATCCACTGAAACAGTATTAACATTTTAATAAATGTAATTTGTTTATGTATTAGCAACATTTGAGATATTATAGTTTAGAATAAGCTGCCTAAACAGAAGCAAAAACAAAAGTAAGAAAATAACTAACATCACTTTTAAAAATTGATCTAGCCAATCATGATGACATTGAACTATCTGAGTAGTTCAGCATGTCTTATAGCAATTATGTTTTAAAATCATCATGGATTAATTTAGCTAATTTTTTTTGGTGGCCACTTTTTTTGTATTTTATTCCCACACATCTAATTCATAAGTGAAGTGGACCTATATTTTCTTTCCTTATGTTTAATCTGGTGTTGGAATCAAGATTCTGTTAATCTTTTAAAATAATCTGGACAGTTTCCTTCCAATTTCCTAGTTCAAATTGTATAAGAAGCTACTAATAGTTCTCAATATTTCATGAAAACTCAGTTGAACGAGGTATGGGTGGCCTATGTCTGTAATCCTAGCTATTCAGGAGGGTAAAATCTGAGGATTATAGTCTAAAGGCAGCCCAGGATAGAATGTCTATGAGACTTTTGTCTACTTGTAGATACCAAAAAAGCCAGGAGTGGTGCTGTGCTTATTTGGTAGAGCTCCAGTCTTAAGCATAAAAGCTGAAGGACAGCACTCAGGCCCCAAGTTCAAGCCCTAGTACTAACACAACAAACAAAATGAAATAACAAATAATAATAAGAAAAACAATTGTAAAACTATGAAAGCCCAGGAGCCTTTTAAGGGATGCTTTAACTACCACTCCTAATTATTTTATAAATTGTTTTATAGTCAATATATTTCTTCTTTTGAATTTTGGCATATTATGGGAACTTTACTGTTTTAATTTAGGTTTTTAAATTATTACCCTCATATCTAAGATATTTAAAAATAGGTAATTAACATTTCATACTTCCTTTAAATTCTGTATTCTGTTTTTTTATGGTCTATATTTCTACCCCACCCCTATCTGATGAATTTTGGGAAAAAGTTGTGAATATTAAACCTTGTTAATTTCCTGCTTGGAATTTTTTGGTTTGTTACTATTTCCTTATTGTTTATTCGTAATGAGTAGAATTTTAGTTTTCAGTTATTTTTTTCCCCTTTTTTCTTTGTGTTTAGTTTGAGTGTAACACATAACAGGTGAACTATTTGATAACCCATAGAGCCCCCTGTCTATTTATATTTATTTAACTTGAATACTCTTTAAAAACTCTTTTCCCTGATTAACTTTATTAGCATCAATTAGTTGGACAGTGGTATTTCATTTAATGTGTTTACTTATGAAGACAATACACCTTAATCAGAGTGACCCATCTCATTTCTCTCTTCTTCCCTCCTTTTCTTAACCAGTCTCACTGTACACATGTACAAGTATTATTATGACTATATTGGCCTTCCTTCTCCTTCTTTAGTCCACTTCATCCCATTATTGCCCACAGTCCAGTCTACACTTTTCTTAGTTTTCCTGATGTTCTTTTTGTTAATTGTTCAGAGGAATTTCACCATGGTACCTCACACCTGCAAATACCATGTGGTATTAACTTGTTTTGAAAGAATGTTTTCAATTTGGGTCCCTGGGAGGTAAACCTTTTGTGGCCTTGTAGACCTGAGGAATTTCTGTCTTCCCACAAGTTTGAGATATAATTTGGCATGATATAAATTTGAAGTTGTTTACTTCTACACTTAAAAATATTATTATATTGTATTATATTCTCTCCCCAAAGTTTATGTACTTTGTGAAAGCTTTAAGCATAATCCTTTTCATTTTGATCTAAAATTTAATCATACTATGTCATGGTATAATTTTTTTCCTTATTTATCATGTTAGTCTTTTCATTCTTGGACCTTTTCATCTTTCCTTAGCTTTTGAAATTTTATTTTAATTCTTCTTCTTCTTTTTTTTTTGTTTTTTGGTCGGTCGTGGGTCCTGAACTCTGGGCCTGGGCTCTGTCCCTCAGCTCTCTTCATCTTAAGGCTAGCACCCTACCACTTGAGCCATAGTGCCACTTCCAGCTTTTTTTCTGCTTATGTTGTACTGAGGAATCGAACCCAGGGCTACATGCATGCAAGGCCAGCACTCTTCCACTGAGCCACCTTCCTGGCCCCAATTTAATTATTCTTTAAGGAATTTATTTATCTTTCTCTACCTTCTCCTAGCCATTTTTTCTCCGACTATTAGTTTGGTGTTTACTTTTGTTTCATGTTACAACTAATCCTTTCCTGTTGTCTTCTAGGAAAAATTCCCAACCTAAGTTCCTAAATTAATATTATATAGTTCATACTTCACTTTGTTATCTTTCCTTCTAGTTTTGTTTTTTTTTTAAATTGTTGGTATAACTATGATGTGACAATTATACTTTAGCAGATACATAAGACATCATCCCAGGATTATAAAGCGAGCCTTGATTTTTTATTTCCTATGTAAAATCCAATTCTGTGTAATTCTGTTATTGGCTATAATGACTAGAGCAAACTTGTTGGCAGTTCTGCCGGCTGAGCTGAGAATCAGAGTTGTTCTTGTTCTGGCTGTGGATTGGTGCCATCTACTGCCCACTGTGTCCTCTTGCTTAAATTCCCATGCACGCAATTAAGGTTTTTGAGTTCCAGAATAGTACTAGCAATTCCAAGAACTTTTTGTAAAAGTTTCTCTGGTTTTGTGAGTCTGGGAGAAATATGGGGATGTTGGAATCCACTATCTGCCTTGCTGCTTCGAAATATGATTTGCCTGGTATGGCTAAGCTATGTCCTTTACTTTTTTTCTGCCATTTCTCCAATTCTACTAGAAGAGACTGCAAGTTATTTAGTTTTAAAACTTTAATAGCTGGATTTTCTTCATAGTTTCTCTATCAGCTTATTTTTTGCAATACTAGGGGTTTGAATGCAGAACTTCGCACTTGCTAGGTTTGAGCCATGTCTTTTTTTTTTTTTTTTTCTTTAGCTTTTGGATAAAATCTTACACATTTTTACCAAGGGCTGACCTCAGACTGATCCTCCTATTTTAGCATACTGCATTTGCTGGGATTATATGGGTGTAAACTACTACCTGGCTTGCTTGTTGAAATAGGGTCTTGCTGACTTTTGCCTGCTCTGGCATCAACCTCCTGTCCTCCTAATGTTTGCTTCCTGGGTAGATGGGATTATAGGTATGTGCCACCATTCCTGGCCCTTGTAAATTGATTCCTTTTCCTTCCTTCCTTCCTTCCTTCCTTCCTTCCTTCCTTCCTTCCTTCCTTCCTTCCTTCCTTCCTTCCTTCCTTCCTTCCTTCCTTCCTTCCTTCCTTCCTTCCTTCCTTCCTTCCTTCCTTCCTTCCTTCCTTCCTTCCTTCCTTCCTTCCTTCCTTTTTATTTTTGCCAGTCCTGAGGCTTGAACTCAGGGCCTGGACACTGTCACTGAGCTTCTTCAAGGCTAGTACTCTAAGATTTGAGCCACAGCACCACTTCCGGCTTTTTCTGTTTATGTGGTACTAAGGAATGAAACCCAGGGCTTCATGCATGCTAGGCAAGCACTCTACCACTAAGCCACATTCCCAGCCCTTGATTTTTATTCTTATATTATAGCAACTATATATAGTAATGTGATTTTTCTGGGCACTGCTTGTGGTAATTTTTAATCTGGTCAATAATTTTTGTCAACACTTAAACCCTCAATCTTGCAGTCATTGCTTTTATCTTTTTTTTTTTTTTTTTTTTAATTTTCTTGGTTTTGGAGCATGTGCTTATTTTTCTTGCTTGCTAATGGCAGGTACTGTACTACTAGAGCCATACCTCCAGTCCAGCATTTTGCTGGTTATTTGGAGATGGAGTCTCTTAGACTTTTCTGCATAGGAGCTAGCTTTGAATCTTGAGCCTCCAGGTCTCAGCCTCCTGTGTAGCTAGGATTTCAGGCATGAGTCACTGGCACTGGCTCTGTTCCACTTTTCTACCCATCAGCTTTATCTTCACTCTACAAGATCCATGAAACAGGCTCATATTGCCCTACTAATATTAACATTTGGACCTCTGCTGTGAAGATTTTGCAGCGTAATGATGATGTTTACTCTTTCAACTTGAGGAGAGATAAGAGTTTCCAAAAGAAACTGTTAGCTTGATAGTAGGCTGCAGCACCCCAACTCCAATAAATCATCCCTTCCTCCCTTTCTCTGCATAGTAAGGGGTTTGAACTCAGGGCTTGATGCTTGTTCCATTCCTTGAGCCATGCTCCCAGCTTGCTTTCACTATTTTTTGAATAAGATCTTTGCTTTTTGCCTAGGCTCTCATGGACTTCAACCCTACATGGTTATGCTTCCTGCATGGCTAAGATTGTGAATTGCACACCACCATGTCCAGCTATTGCTTGAAATGGGGGTGGGGGAGTCTCATGAGCTTTAACTTCGCTCTCTCTTTCTTCTTTGTTTTTGTCTTTGTGTTTCTTTTTCTTGATTCTTTTCTTTTCTTTTTTCTTTTTGCTTATGTAGTGCTGAGGAATTGAACCCAGGGCCTCAGTCATGCAAGGCAAGCGCTCTACCACTGAGCCACCTTCCCAGCCCTCTTTTTCTTGATTCTGAGCTAGTTTGAACCTTGATCTTTCATATTTCAGCTGTCAGAGTAGCTGGGATTATAGGCTAGAAAAGAGCTCAAACCTTTAAATTTTTTATGTTCTGGATATTGGACTGAAGACCCTATGGATGCTAGCCACATACCACTGCCTTGTAGTCTGTATTGTTAGGTATTTTTGATGGATTGTGACGCACTTGTTTGTACATGACTTCCTGGATCAAGTCTCTTCAATTCCTGATTCTCACTGTTTGAAAAACAGTGGTTTTTATGCTTGCTTTTTCATAATTCAAATTTTGTTGTGAAAATGGCTGATAGCAGCAAAGACATTGCTGAGGGGAAAAATCTGCCACGTTTGAATCACAGAAGCATGTTATTTGAAGGGCAATTGTGTAATTGTTTTTATTATGGCATATGAACTACCTTACATTTGTTTCAGCTCTGGATACAGCACATCACAATTTGTATTATGTTGAATTACTTTATTGGTTACTGGGATCTAATTATTAGATTTTCTTTTAAATTCTTTGTGAGATGGCACTTCAAGAACATACTCTGGCGTGGTGCTAGTGGCTCATGCCTGTAATCCTAGCTACTCAGGAGGCTGAGATCTGAGGTTTGCTGTTTAAAACCAGCCGGGGCAGGAAAGTCTGTGAGAATCTTATCTCATATAAACCACAAGAAAACTGGAAATAGTGCTGTGACTCAAGTGATAGAGCGCTAGCATTGAGCAGAAGAGATGAGGAACATCGCTCAGGCCCAGAGTTCAAACTCCATGACCCACCAAAAAAAAAGGAACATACCTTGGGTAAGAGTATTCTGTTTACTAGTTTTCTTAGCATCTAGATAAGATCTCAGAGTGCTGAATAAAAAAGAAGCTAGGATCATTTACCTTCATTTCCTTGATTACATGTGAGGAAATTGAAAGGTTAAATGATTTGACCAAGACTATGTAGATGAGAAGGATGTGAGCCTGCCTAGAGCCCAGGTTTTCTAACTCTAACTCAGGTTCTTTATTTACCACAAAATTTCCTTAATGAGTGGTAAAGTGAAAAAATTTGGTTCATTTTCTTAAAAAAATCTCAAATTATTTTATTCTTAACAGTTATTTTGTTGCTATCTAGTTTTTGTCCAACATATGATAGAGAGAGGAAAAAAGTTATTCTGAGTTCATGTTCTATATTAGTCTGCTGAGGATCTTACAACAAAATACCATGGTCTCAGTGTCTAACCAATGAAAGCACACTTCTGGAGAATAGCGTCCCAGATCAAGGTCTGGTGAGGACCCTCATCCTGGCTTTCAGATGGCTGACTTCCCATTCTGTCTCACATGGCAGAGAGAATTTAAACAACAGTAAGTCCTATTGGTTATGGCTTCATCTTATGTTCATCCTATGACCTCCTTTTTTTTTTTTTTTTTGCCAGTCCTGGGGCTTGAACTCGGGCCTGGGCACTGTCCCTGAGCTTCCAAGGTTAACACTCTATCACTTGAGCCACAGCACCACTTATGCCTTTTTCTGTTTATGTGGTACTGAGGAATCAAACCCAGGGCTTCATGCTTGCTAAGTAAGCACTCTACCACTAAACCACATTCCTATCCCCCTGTGACTTTGTTGTTGTGGCATTTGAACTCTGGGCCTGGGCACTGTCCCTGAGCTCTTCAGTTCAAGGCAAGCGCTCTACTCTTGACCCACCGCACCACTTTCAGTTTTCTGGTGGTTAATTGGAGATGAGTCACACGGACTTTCCTGCCATGGTTGGCTTTGAATTGCCATTCACAGATCTCAGACACCTTGTTTTTTTTTACAGATCCTATCTTCAGATGGTTACACTGGGGAGTTATGGACTCAATATATTAATTTAGAGGAGATGCAGTTCAGTTCATAGTCATCATATCACTTTTAAGTGACATCTGCAGTATAAAGTTTGTAACATTTGAAATATCTGGTACCTATGTAAAACCCCTCTCAGTTTGTGACTCAAGTGTAACATCTGAGTGGTAAAAAAGTTGGTAACTTAATCACTGTAGAAAACAACTAAAATATTTTTATTGCTCCTAAAGTACCTAAGGATACAATTAAAATACACAGAAAAACTTTTAAAATGGTGTCTAGTGAAGAATTTGTTGTTAACTTCCTATTACAGAGTTAGAAACTAAGCAAGGAGAACACAAAGCAACAACAGACTTTAAAATATTTCTTGTAACAAAATTATAGTAGAAAGAAGTAATAATAGTTTACTCTTCAGCTCTGAACTGTTTTTATATAAACACTGGATAAGAGTCTCACCCAAATTATAAAACAGGGTGAGAAAAATTGTACATATATATGTGGAACCTAGGTGGAGGAAATAGAGTTCATTCCTTATTTTTATGTATCAGAAGTCAAATAATAAAAATTTGAAATAGCAATAGAAGGACGGTTTAGCAACATGGGAATAAATTCTCAAGTAATCATGAAGGAACTGACTGGTTACTTCTAGCAAGGGGAACAGAGAATAGGAATGGAGGAAGATTAGTCCATTTTTTAAGGCAAATCTTTTGAGGTTATTTGTTAATTCAAGTCATGTGCATGTATAATCTTAACAAAATGAAAATAAAGTAAAGCAAAAACCAAACTTTTGCCTAATAGCAAATATTTTGACTTGAACTTAGCTGATGTTTTGTTCAAATGCCAAGATAACTATTATTTTTCTTTTGAAGGCATCACACTTAATGAATTTTCCCAATATTAAATGATTGTCTGCATGTGGTAGGCATAGCAGGGGATGTAAATGTAAATTAGACAATAATCCTGGCTTCCAAGGAAGTTGTGAGCCTGTCTGGAGATGAGATATATGCAAATTAGCCAGGAGAGTAGGCTTTCCTGAGCGTTCCTGACTGAGATGTGCCTCAGGCTTGGGGTAGTTAGTACAGGCTCATATTTCTAATGAATGTGGTCTTGATTATGATTTGCCAAATTGGCTTCATTCTAGATCTTAATCTGTTTTGAGGCTTGGTGATCTTGAACCTTTTCTAGTGACTTGATGTGCTCAGTCTATTCTTTGGTGAACTTAACATAAGAAGACATTTGCCCATTTAGAGAAATTCAGTAGACAGAAACAGAACCTCTTCGAATTCCAATTTTCCTGTTGTGTCTGAAATGTTTCTGCTTGTTAACTAATTGTTTTTGAGAACTTGCAATGCAACAGTGGTAAAGGTGCTGAAAACAATCATATACACTATTTACATGAGATAGGGACAGATGGATGGCTTTTTCTTCCAGACCAGAGTCAGAGACTCTTGAACTGGGAAGGCTAGAATCCAGAGGTATAAATTGTAGTAGAGAAGATGAGCCTAAAAAGGTTAAGGGATTTACTTGAGGGCAATCCTGTGCTATTTTTAGAATCATCTATTCTAAGT
This sequence comes from Dipodomys merriami, assembly GCF_024711535.1. Classification (NCBI taxonomy): domain Eukaryota; kingdom Metazoa; phylum Chordata; class Mammalia; order Rodentia; family Heteromyidae; genus Dipodomys; species Dipodomys merriami. The sequence goes on along the minus strand of NW_027204159.1, from coordinate 1,337,588 downwards.
TTTATGGTAAGCACTTGTTTTTAATTTCTCACTTTACCAGTTATGATAGCACTGAGTTTTTGGTATAGGTTAAGTATACTTAATTCCCTAATTCAAAATCCAAATGCCTCAAATTTTGAAACTGTTCAGTGTTGGATTTTGTAGTATTTCAGATGTTGGATTGTTGGATTAGGGATATTTAATCAATAAAAATTGTGAGAATAATTTCAACTACAAAACACTCAAATCTGAAGTACTCCTGGTTCCAAGCATTTCAGGAAAGGAATACTCAACCTGTATTACTTCCCACTTTCCCCACCCACCAGATAAGGTTGGATTATATTTGAATTAATGCATTTTTAACATTTATTTTTAAATCTACAAATGGTTGCACCAGGGAGGCTTAAATTTTAACATGCCCATTTATGTGTACAGTGCATCTTGAGCAGAGTTACCCCTTTCACTCACCCACCTACTCAATCACATCAGGTTTCCCACTTCCTTGTTTACACATGTACATTTATTATAATTGTATTCTTCATCTGTTCACCACTTCCTTCTTCATCCATCCACCCCCTTCTCACTTACCTTTCCTTATACAAAACATGTTTTAGGTTCCTGATAATCATTTTGCTAAATGTAGTAAAGTATTTAAAGCTCACTTCTCCTAAGTGATTTGTCTAAGTATGCCTTGTTAGAGACTAGGAAAAAAGTGATATATTGTTTATAAGAAGCTTGGAAAAATGTACATTTTGGATTTAAATATCCTACTATCTCATTCTTAGCCAGTTGAAAGCAATGAAGCATGTAAAAATAAACATATCTCATGTAAGTGATATTCTGCCTTTGTTGAAATCTAGGATGTACACATAAATTTTGTTGTGAGCCATGTCAGACTCTCCATAAACACAAGTCTGAAGGACTGCTGAAATCGAGTTTTAGGAAAACATATGGCTAATGAATTAAAATAATTAATTGTATTATGTTAAAAACAAAAACCCTGAAACCTTTTCTTTCTTTTTTATAAACATTTCAACCTGCAGACATGTAGGAACTAATGAACAAGCATTAATAATCATATTAGTTTCTAGATTTATGATTTTATAAGAAAACAACAAGAAAAAATAGGAACAATCAAATGATAAAATCCATTTTATGGGGTGTATATAAACTAAAATATTCTTCATGATAAATCTTTCATTTCTTCTATATTTGAATGAGTGTGTTGTTCCATGATTATATTCTGTCTTAATGTTCTTCAAGATTTGAAAAAAGTCACCAGTATGTCAAAGAATGAATCATAATATTTATTATGCTATCTATTTATCTGTTCACTTTTTTCCAACACTGACTAATCTCTAATCATGATATTACTAAGACTCCTTTCCATTAAGTTGTACGCACCCTTTCTACATTTGCTAAATCCGTACAAAATTATTTCTAACTTAATAGTCATGTATATAAAACAAATTTAGTTTATAGATTGCACAGTTTCATATAGCCATTGGATTGATGCAGGAGCATATATATATATATATGTATATATATATATATATATATATATATATATATATATATATATACACACCCAGTTCAAGAAGAGCAAACATTAACTTAAACACTCGAGGATATTCTGAAGGGCATCCTGCCTCTGACAGCTCAGTTGAAGAACACATGGTAGGATTTGTCCTTTTATCTTTTTCAATCATGATCTCATCTTTATGTGGAAAGTATATTTTACAAAATTACTTAAATTGTTATATAATACGTTAAAAATTAATGTATTGTAGCTTTGTTGGAATATAATTAAATTGGAGTGTGATACTCATCAATATTACAGGGTTAATAGACCTGTTTGGGAAATTAGGTCTTTATAACTTGAATTTTCTGTTAGAATTCAGTTTATTACTTAGAAACATCATAAAGATAATATCTATCTACCTATCTATCTATCTTATCTATCTATCTATAGTACGATCATATATATCTGTATATCTATATCTATATAGTATGTCCTGATGAAGAATTCAGATTATTGTCGATCAGCAGTCACATATTGACTTATACATGCAGGGATAAGGAAACTATGAGGGACAGGATTTTCTTTCTTTGTAAGTATTGAGTTATGGAAGGAACCATGTATAGGTAGAGAATTCTAGATAAAAAGACTGAGCAGAGAGGTGCTATTTTAACAAATATAAAAGTATGAATTGAAATAGCAGGTCACTAGCAGGCAGTCTTTGAAGAGCCATACTACATACTTAAATACTAAAATTACTACTACAGAAAATCTGCTGAGGCAGATTTAAGATTAAAATAATGAGAAAGCAACAAAATGCCACTTTTATTTCTAGAATTAAATGCTCTGCTGTAATGTGTATGGCTAGTTTTCAAAGGGGAATTTCATGTGCCAGTTTTGGGAGAGCTTTCTTATTTAAGCTTTGACAGTTTCTTTGATCATACAGTAAAACTTCGAATTTTTTTTCTGAGCATATTTTATTGACATGGTGATCTGTTGTCCACTTGCTGAGCTGATTTGTGCTTATAGTTCTTTGGAATCTCTTAGATCATTAATACAGATTCTGACTAAGTCCTTTAGAAATCCAGGGGTTTTATACAGGGCCTGAGAAGATTTGCATATCATCTCATGCTTTTTCTAAGACTGAAGATTCATCTGGATGATGGTTCAGATTTGCTATGTTCAATGAGAATTTGAAGATTTTCCAGTTAGAACATAAAGAAAAGTCCATCTGTTGCTCAACATTGTTGATGAAATATGTTTTTCTGTTGTGAGAAAAACTTTATAAAGCTGTCTTTGGGCATAGAGTTATTTTTGACTTTTTACTCTCATACTGAAGCAAGGCACAGTCATATATGCATTTCACATATTCTTCTAATGTAGAAGAATATACTTCAGTGGTATTAAGTTCCCAGGCATCTGCTCATTGCCAGTATTCAGATAATAAGTGACTGTTGGGATCCACACTAAACCAATTACTATAGTTTAAGTGGTTTTATTCATTTAATTAATTTGTGATAAAACTAATAATAACAGACAAAAGCAATGCCTCTAAATAACTTATGAGAAGTTTTAGACATTTATTAATAATGAAAATATGTGACATAATGGCATTATTGAAATAGTTTTTACCTTATAGGTTAGGAAACTTGTTTTATAGTTTCTTCTGGTGTCAGAGGTATAGAGAAGGGATGCTGTCTTCAATGACTAGATTCAGTCAGTGTGGCCTTTCCGGAGCCCAGTGAAACAAAATTCAATGAAAAAGGCCTCTATCCTTTGTAAGTATGAAATTAAATAAATATGCTCAGCTATTAAGCTTTAAGTGAGATACACCTATTTATCGATTATTATTGTTGAGCTGCACCAATTAATAATATTTATCATATTTAATATTTACCATTTAAATAAATAATATGTAATACATTAATGTGAAGCTGCATATCTATGCAGTGAAATACATTTATGCATGCTAATGCAGAATGGCCTCCAAGATATTGCAAGTGAAAAAAGAAAATTGCAAGAAATATCAAATGTATGAAACTTTAGTATTAAATCTAAAGGAAAATAAATGCAAACTATATAGAAGTATCTGCATTAAATATTTGTTTTGTAAAGAATCATAAGAAACTTAACAGTGCCTTCGGAGAATGAAAGTGTAGAAGTGATGGCTTGGCTTTTATTTTTCATCTTGTATTGTTTAGTTTTCATTCTATTTTCTAAGTTAATACATATTTTACATATATATATATATATATATATATATATATATATATATATATATATATATATATATAGCCAAAAGGACTTATCTTGAATTTTCTATATCTTTGCCCTCTATCCATATTTTTTAATGATAAAATATCACCAGCTTCAAGAAAACAAGCAAACAGCTATTGACTGATTTTATAAACTGAAAAATAATTATGTTTTCAGTGAGCATGGATGGTCACTGAACAATAGGGCATTATTAATAGTTATTTATTGTCTTGTTAGTCTAAAATGTGACGTAAAGGTCAGGATGGTAATGGCTAAAGCCAGTTAGTCATTAACTGTGGTAATCATTAACCTTAAGAAGAAGAATTGGTGATTAGAATGATTTTCTGAAGTTGTTAGTAACTTTCTTTGAAGATTTGCAGCTATATTGTGCTGGAGACAAGCATGTCAAGAGACATTGGCCTCATTCAGAATGAAAAATTACGTTTTTAGTGTGTAATTTGCAATAGCATTTATCAAAATTATGCATTCTTTCTAAAAGGAAGGAAAATGATGGGGAGCAGTGCAGTGCCAAGGTTAGCATTAATGGTGCTGAAACATCTAAATTTCCTGGCTTTTAAAGATTTTTTTGAAGAGATTATATGGGCTATTCAATATGAAACCATTAAAAAATGTCATTTTTTTGTTGCATGCCAAGATACATTTTCTAGATGTAGAAGGGGAGTTGTCAACTCCTCCTATTTTTATGATCTCTTGTTTACTTTTGAGTAAAGGAAAGAGGAGCTGTTTCTCTGCAGTAATCTGGTGATCCACAAAGATGCTTTCTTTTCTTTTTCTTTTTTGAATACATTTATTATTTTTAAGTAGTTGTACAAAGGAGTTAGTATTCAACAGAGCAGTTTATGAATATAGTGCATCTTGATCAATGTTGAATGTTGCCCTTTGCAACATTCTCATCAAAAAGGAGCTTTCTTTGTATTTGTGTTTTGTTAATATATGTCTAATTGCAAGCAGCACAACTCTTTTTTTTTTTGGTCTGGTCGTGGGGCCTGAACTCTGAGCCTGGGCGCTGTCCCACAGCTCTTCAGCTCAAGGCTAGCGCTCTACCACTTGAGCCACAGCACCACTTCTGGCTTTTTCTTTTTTCTTTTTTCTTTTTTGCTTATGTGGTGCTGAGGAATCAAACCCAGGGCCTCATGCTCATGCATGCAAGGCAAGCGCTCTACCACTGAGCACCTTCCCAGCCCCCAAGCAGCACAACTCTTAACAGCATATCCTACAAAATAGAGGTCACACATATAGCTCTCAGATCTGCTGTGCTCCTTGTAACATCTTCTTGAGACACTGGAATATGAACTAAAGCCGAATAATAGATAATCTTCCTGAACGCAGGGGCTGCCCAACTTTTTCTTTCTCTTATGCTTTAAGTTTCATCATGTCTTTTCAAAAGTAGAACAATTAGCTTCACTATATGAAGAAATTGTCAGATTTTCCTATCATAAGAAAGGCATGATGATGTTTGTAATATGAATCATACATACATATATATATATTTATAAATTAATAGAATTTTTTTATTTGTCATAATCTTAGGGCTTTAACTTATGGCCAGGGTCTCTGTACCTTAGATTTTTGTTCAAGGCTGGTGTTCTACCACTTGAGTTGCACAGCTCCACCTTTTGCTGGTTTTTGCTGATTAACTGGAGATAAGATTCTTGTGGACTGTCTGGGCTGTCTTCAAATTACAATTCTCAGATATCAGCCTCCAAAGTAGCTTAGATTATAGGCATGAACCACTAGTACCTGGCTCTAAATTAACATGTAAATAGAGTAATATATTTAATTCTGCACATATCATAAGTAAGAATCAGCCTTTAGTTTAATCATTTGTCCTTTCTGTGGTTAAAATTCATGTTCAAAGGTATTATCGGTCAGGTAGGTAGGTGTGTGTGTGTGTGTGTGTGTGTGTGTGTGTGTGTGTGTGTGTGTGTGTGTGTGTGTGTGTGTGTGTGTGTGTGTGTGTGTGTGTTGTGTGTGTGTTTTCTAATAGTAATGTAGATTCAGAGGAGTTAGACAGATCTCTAGTCCAAGAGATGATCAGATCAGTATGCCTACTTTCTGTCTGAGAAATGGAAAGAAAAAAATGGGTAGAGGAAAGAAGGATTCTTTTTATGATATAATGTGTTGTTTTGTTGATGGATGAGATTAATGAAATTTGGGGAGTTTGAAGATGTATTTGATAGGTGGTGAACTGAGTGATTCAAGTCCAATCCTTGTGACTCCAGTCTCCACAGAAGACCCAAAAGTCTCTTTCTGGAGGCAAAATGTATAAAAATCTTTAAGAATTTTGCACTGTACTCTAAATAAAAAGAATGATTCCTGCAAATAGATAACCCAGACACTGGATTTTAGTAATAGAAATTTTGAATTGAGTCTGTGAATTAAAAGTAATCTCATGAAAACACCCCCAAACTATAGAGACATTGACAAGACACTATGTGTTGACATTGTACAACATGAACATTGCCTATTTTGAACTTCTAACTTAAAAAGTGAAAGAGATTAGTACAATGCATATGTCTTTCTCCAACAAATATATTGTCCATGTTATTACTTTTCCTTCCCCTCCCCCTTTCCTTTTGGTATATTGGAGGATAAAAGTTTATATAGCAAGTAGACTATAGACTATGTTAGGGTAAATGGTTGAACTTTTAATTTTTCTTCTACTTATTGTGGAAACTTTATATAAGCTATTTGAATTGTAAGGAAGAACATTTAGTGAGCTGTGAATATATTTGTCTGACATAATGAAAAATGTATAACCCAATTTTAGTTTTTGTTTTTGATGGTAGGTTTTTTGTTTAAAGAATGTTAGCATGAATATGTAAGAAATGTTCTATATTCATACATCAGGATGTCTGTATTCTTTTTTTAAACAAGTGATTATTGCCTTTCACTTATGATTAAAACATAGATTATTAGGGATTTATACCTTGGCTAGATTTTATTCATCTTGGCAAGCCTTTTCACCTGCTAAAATATTAAAGTTCAGTCTGAAATATTTTCACAAACACAGATGAGGTCTTTTGAAGGTTATGTTCTTTTTATTTCTGTGACTTTCCTTTTTGCCTTGTGTTCTTAATCCTTCTTTGTTATGAAACAGTATACAGTTAATATCTATTTATATGCATATGAATTAAATACTTTGAAATTTACCTTATGTATTTCCTTTACAAATAAGAATCAATGATATTCTACTTATTACCAAGACTTTATAGATTTAAGAATATTGCAAAGCATAATTTTGGGTGTATACACTCTTGTACAAAATTGTTAATATTAGTAAAATGCACTCTCACGTTGAGTATTATTATGGTGAAATAATTTGTCAAGGTATACATTAACTATGAAATCAATGTTCTTTACAAAAATTATTTCTTTGTACTGTTTATAATTATAAATAAACTAAAGATCAATCTGCTATATACAGTTTAACTTGTGACCGATATTTTACCAACTGGAAGCTTTTATTAACTTACACAATCCTTCTCCTCTCTCCCTCCCAACACACCTTATATATAAAACCTCAACCTGGTGAACACATATAGAACAAATACTTTATTTATGATTATCTTTTTTTTTCTGTTGGCTTTGTCAGGGTAGGTAGTATACATAATGAGAAATTGACATTAAATGTACTTAATATTCTTTTAAGTATGACAGGAATAACTTAACTTTGTACAATAATATTCAAAACATTATCTCCAAGTAAAGAAAGAAAGTTGTTACATACATTGAATAGTGGCTAACCTTTATTAAGCACTTCATATAATAGGGTCTCTTGTATATATTTTCTTGAAGTGCACAAGAAAATGTTTTTAAGTATATATCTGATTTTCACATTTCTTTTTTAGATTAACATAACTTCCTTAATTCACACAGTCAACCTATGTAGTCTGATTTCATAACCTTAAATTCTTTTTGAGATAAGTAAAAGTTTATTACTGATTTTTTTTTTTTTTTGCTAGTTCTGTGGCTAGTTCTGGGCACTGTCCCTGAGCTTCTTTTACTCAAGGCTAGCACTCTACCACTTGAGCCATAGCACCACTTCTGGCCTTTTCTAATTATGTGGTACCAAGGAATTGAACCCAGGGCTTCATGCATGCTAGGCAAGCACTCTACCACTATTACTGATTTTAAATTAGCATAATTATTATATTCGAGTAGCCATCATTCCATGTTATGGTCAATCAGCTACAGAAGAATGTAAGAGTGGGCCAAAGGCCAAAAGAAACATGAGAATAAATCCAGAAAAGGAAAGTGATACATTGAAAAACAAGTGGGAAAAGGTAAGATAAGGCTTTGAGAGGAACAGATATTCAGGCAGAGAGGTTAGAAAAGGAAAGCAGAGAACGTGAAGTTACATAATAAGGGATGCACCATAGACAATGGAAATCTGAATAAATTCCCTTTTCCTTGAAAAGCTTTTTCTTGGCTTTTTAAAATTTTAGTATCTTTTTGAGATGCTAAAGTGTCTTTTATTGTTCTTTGTTGTGGAATTAAGTTCATTCATTCAAAGTTGGATAGTTCAGAGTTCAAGTTGTATAAACCACTTCTGTTTTTTCCCTATATCTTAAATAACACACAATGCATCCATAAATCAGATTTTGGTAAGTGATCTGTAAAATGGATTTTATTTAGTTTTCAATCATAGTCTTGTGAGTTTCTCTTTTTCAGTCGTTGAAATGAAAAATTTCAAGCTAACCATATGTTAAAGGTTTTACTTAGAAATGAAATAAAATGTGATGAATGGAAAAGAGAGCCTTTGTTTGATTCAGAGCTAAGACATTTTCCTGTGATATTAACAAAGAATTATTTATTGGGCTTACATGTAACTTTGGACAACTTTTAACTGTTCTGTCCTTTTTAAATGTTTCATTGAGCTAATTAATGTATGAATATATGCATCTGCTAAGAAATACTTGCAAATATGGTTGCTATATATGTCAATGGCTGTTAGTAGACATATTTGGTTAGATTGTCCCTTTTAGGAATTAAAAAATTGAGCAGACACAGAATAGAGTAATTCTTCTGTTTATTTAGATTATACTTATATTGAATGTCAGTAGAGTAAAATGTTAGTCAAAGAAACTTAGAAAACTGAAGGGAACTATTGTTTTTTTATCAGCCATTCTTACTTTTCCATACAGAGACTAACAAGCAAGATAGACTGAGCCAAAATAATGAAATGTCAAATAAGCAATCATATAATCAATTTTTTAACCAGATGCTAATGAAACTTAAAATTTTTAGAAAATGACAGGTTACAGATTTCATTCCTCTTGTTGACAAAAGGTCATTTTTTATAAAATTGTAAATGTTTAATATCATCTTTAAACCATTATGTTACATTATGTTTGTTAAAAACTATACAGTTTCTGTTGTCCTATGTGAACAACTGTGTTGAATTACTTTGATTAGAAAAAGCATTATTTTTAGAAATATACAGAAATATTACAGATAAAAGTAATATTTTCGCTGGGTGCTGGTAAGCTCATGCCTATAATCCTAGTTACCCAGGAAGCTGAGATCTGAGGATCGCAATTCAAAGCTAGCCTGGGCAGAAAAGTTCTGTGAGACTCGTATCTCCAATAAACTATTAAAACAAAACAAAACAAAACCAGAAGTGGCTTGCTGTGGCTCAAGTGTTAGAGTGCTAGCCTTAAGCACAAAAAGGCCCAGGGACAGCACCCAGGCCCTGAATTCAAGCTCCAGGACCATCAAAAAAAAAAAAAAAATACAAATGAATGAGGCCCGTCAAATAGCATTTTCTACCAGTTAATAATTTTTGAAGCTAGAAGGTTGATAGACCAAGTTTTATTTTATAATTTCTCCAGCTGTTAATATTTTTAGCCTCTACAAAGCTAAAGGTTGAATATCAATATATTATGATTTTGATTCACTGATGAAATAACTGCATAGTGCCAATGTAAATTTGTATTTTTCTCATGATATATAAAGCAACATTATAGCTTTCTTAAGTATTGTCAACCATGCAATTAAGACTTAAAATGCATGAGAAAAATATTTATAGAAATTGAGTATAATATTTAGTCATGTTTTTGGTACCTCGCCATATCAACTACATAATCATGTTATAATGAGAAAGTAATAAGTCATTTATTTTCTGCAAATAATTGTATAAGTATAGTGATCACTCCTGAAATATGTTTGATTACCATGTGCTCCTCTTGCTAGATAATAAGCTCATGAGGTCAGTTGGCTTGTCTTGATCATATATGTAGTATAGTTCTGGGCTTATAATGTGCTTAGTATTTTCTAACCGTCGTTTAAAAATATCCTTTTTTTTTGGGGGGGGGGTCCAGTTGTGGGGCTTGAACTCTGGGCCTGGGCGCTGTCCCTCAGCTCTTCAGCTCAAGGCTAGCACTCTACCACTTGAGCCACAGCGCCACTTCCCGCTTTTTTCTTTTTGCTTATGTGGTGCTGAGGAATCGAACCCAGGGCCTCAGGCATACAAGGCAAGTGCTCTACCACTGAGCCACCTTCCCAGCCCCAAATCCTGTTTTTTATATTTTATTTTTTTTACAAACAGTTTTAGATATCTTTTAAATTTACTAGCTATGTGGTTTTTATTAAATGAAGAGCACAGTACAAAAGTTTTACTAAATGATTCATAAAATGAGTACATACCAAATCTTTTTCTCCACATTTAGCTATTCATTTTTGTTTGTGGAGATGCATCAGTTTGTTCTGTGGTTTTACATTACTGTTTCAAATGTGAAGTCTTCTAGGGAACTAATAATACATGTATATAATTCCTCCTGTGAAAGTGGATACAAACTGAAAGAAGGTGAAGAAGAAAAAGAATTTCAGTGTAGGTTTTAAGGAGTTGAATAAACAAGTAGAAAACTTGTATTGAGGTCCTTCTTAGATGGTTTTGTAGACATATTTTATATTTATTGGGTTGTAAAATAAATTTTAAATTTGGGATTTATTTTATCACAGTACTTGAACATTTTTAGGTTGCTGGAAACGGTGCTTACTCACATTATCATTTGGTCAGGCCTTTGTGTTATCATACTTTATTCTGGAAGCATGGGACTTGAGATGGTCATAGTTTTCTGGCTAGCCTCACTGGGGCCAGAATGTTCCTTCAGCAAGTCTTCTGTGTACCTGCTGGATTTTAAAGTATGCTTTTCTCCATATTACCATTCCCTTACAGTATTTAATGCAAGAGTTTATCATGTCATGGCTGGAACTCAAGGGAACCTTTTAATACATTAAGCCCACATATCTCTCATATTAATAAGATAAATTCCAGCAATATCAAGTCAGAGTCAATCTAGCTGTCAATCCTTCATAATCTGATTATCTCTTCAAACTTGGTTTCAGATCTAGTTGTAGGGTCTTTGGAAAGGGAACTGATGCTATCTAGTGAATAAAATCCTCTCAGAATGTCACTAGTATTTTTAGAAGCCATGCCTGTTTACATTAGGATGTAATGTGGTCTTTGTTCTTGGAGGTTGGGACTATATCTCAATTTAGTGTAGCACCAGCATAAAAATCTTTGTTGAATTATAAGGATTTATGAGATTGACCAGCCTTGAAAAGCCTTTCATTAGAGATACTCTGAATGTGCCTTTTTTTTTTTTTTTTGTAGAGGTAATTTTCATTCACATTTGGGGTAAAATATCTCATGTTTCATGCCATAATTTTTAATTTTCACCATTGCTATCTTTGGATACCACCTGTCATGAAGGAACAGATTCTAGGGTGGCTCCTGCCTAGAATCCTTTGGCTATTGTAGTATGGTGAGTATTGTAGTATGGTGAATGGGAATTCATAGAAATGGATAAACCAGATTTATGTTCTTGGCAGTAAGCAGATGGTTTTATGTTGACTTTATTTTGCAAAAAAAGATGAGGGCACCTCACAGGCCCACTAGCCACTCAAACTGTACGGGATGAAAAAAATTAAAATTGGCATGCCTTCTGAAAAATGCCCTTCAAAATAGCCTCATTAGACCTCTGATTCCTGTTCTTCCTTGGGAATGGAAGGAAAAACTTGACTGGGTTCTAATTTCCTGAATAGGATTAGATAGATAGTTGGTTAATTCTCCCATGCTAGTTTTCCAGTTCTTTCTAAACATATCAGTTGATGAATCAAAGTCTTATTGTTGCTTTCTTTGAAAATACTGCCTTTAGCTTTATGATATATTCAATTTTTACCTAACTTCATTGGGATCTTTGGGGTTAATGAGGCCAATAGTTCAGTTTTTCTTGTCATTAAAATATTTTTTTTGCTAGGAACTGGTGGTTCATGTCTACTGTGGTGACTCAGGAGGCTAAGATTTGAGGATCATGGTTCATAGCCAGCCTGAGCAAGGAAGTGTATGAGACTCTTTAATTAACCACCAAAAAGACAGAAGTGAAGCCATGATTCAAGTGGTAGAGTGCTAGTCTTAAGCAAATACATTCAAGGATAGTACCCGAGCTCTGAGATCAAGCCCCAGGACCAGCACAAAAACTAAGAATTTCAATATTGAGCCAACTAGCCATTGGTATGTCATAAAACAGTTCTTTCTTCACTTATGTTCTTGGAGCTTCTGCTTCTTGAGGCCTGTTACCAAACACTGGTAGAGAGTTGTAAATGGTATATATGTGGAAATCTTAGGAGCAAGGAGTGGAGGTGGTGACATGAAGCAAGGGGGAAGATGGATTGCTTGTATTTTCAGATGATAATACCTCTATTTACAGATAGTATGCTTTTACATTTAAAGAAATGTATGGACTCCACCAAAAAAACTCTTATCTGATAAACACTTTCAGAAAAGTAGCATTCAACTTAGTGGTTTTTCTGTGTACTAATAATGGGCAGACTGAGGAAGAAATCATTAAAACATTCCATATTAATGGCCTAAAATATACCTAGCACCAAACTTAACTAAAGAGGGGAAAGATGTATGATGGAAACTATAAAACACCAGAGAAAGAAAGAACACACTAGAAGGTGGACCTCCTGTGTTCAGACATAAGCAAAATTAATATTGTGAAAATGTTGTTACTACCAAAAGCAATCTATTGCTTCAATGCAATTCTTATCAAAATTCCAAAGACATTCTTTGCAGAAAAAAAAAATCAATCTTAAATTACATATGGAAACATAAAAGATGTTTAATTGCAAAAACAGCCCTGAGCAAAAAGTGTAATGCAGGTGGTATAGTACTTGATAAAAATACCTTCTACTCTCTGACACACACACAAACACACAAACACACACACAAACACACACACATACAAACACCAAATAGGAGGCTCAAAAGTAAGCTTACACATCTATAGCCATTTGATTTTCCACAAAGGAGCCAAAAATCTACACTGGAGAAAAGATAACCTCATCAACAAATTATGTCAGGAAAACTGGCTATGTATGTCTAGAAGACTGAAACTGCACCTCTGTCTTTCACTCTTTTGTATAAAATGCAGTTCAAAGTGGATTAAAGACTTTACTATAAGTTCTAAAACTTAGAATGTATTCCAAAAAAACAAGAAAATCACTTGAGGATATAGATGTAGGCAACATTTTTCTCAGTAGGAATGCCAGTAACTCAGGAGATAAGAGCAAGAACTGACAAATTGATTACATCAATTTAAAAAGCATCTGCACAAAAAAAGGAATGATTTCTTTGACTAAAGATACAGTCTACAAAATGGGAGAAAATCCTTGTAGTCTCATCAAAGTATTACTACTCAAAATATGTAAGAATCTCAAAATATTAAATACCAGAGGAACAACTAGTCTAATTAATAGATGGGCAAATGAGTTGAACAGACAGTTCTCAAAAAAAGTAGCACAAATGGCAAATAAATAAATGAAAATTTCAACATTCTTACTCATAATAGAAATGTTTTGCTTCATGTCAGTCAGACTGTCCATTATCAAGCAAGAAAGCAACATCAAATGCTGGAAAAGATGTGGGCAAAAGGAACCTTTCTACACTTTTGGTGGGTCTGTGAAGCCACTATGGAAATTAGTGTGGAGGGTCCTTCAAACACTAAAAGTAGAACTGTAAATGTTCCTGCTACATCATTCCTTATCATATACCTAAAGATGTAAGTCAGCATTCAAAAAGATACATGAACACTCATATTTATTGCAGTACCATTTACAATAGCCAAGGAATCATTCTATGCCTATCAGCAAATGAATAGATAAAGGAAATGTACTATATGTACTCAATGGACTATGAATAGTGAAATTACATCATTTGTAGGACAATGGATGTGATTATAGCTCACACTGTATTAGGTGAAATAAGTCAGAATGAGAAAGACGTATATTACAAGCTCTTGATGTGCAATCTGTATCTAAAAAAATATACATATTAAACCCATATTAAAAAAATCCTTCTCTTACCTTTCCTAGTTTTTTCCTCCTTAGGTTTATTTTAGTACATGTTAAGGACTTAGAAATTGCATCTGGTTTGTTTATGCCTTTGTCTGACTCCTTATCTGTGACTACCAAATCTCAACCAAATCTTAACTATATCTGATTATATCTTATAAACTTAGGTTTGTACAAATGATCACAATCCAAAATCACTTATATTAAATTTAACTCTGAAAACCAAAGTATTGACCTTGTACTGCTTTGTCTTCATACATTTTTTTTTTTTTTTTTTTTTTTTTTTGTCATTTGATACCACTTCTACCAGCGTGGCTATTACAGTGGTATTTCTACTTGAGATGTTTTCAGCCTCTTATATCTGTCTTGTGGAAGGGTTTTTTTTTTTTTTTTTTTTTTTTCTTGTCCCTACCTTTGATCTCACAAGAAACCACCTACCCTAAAAGATAACTGATGGAATACAACTCTTCAGAACTTGTGAGTAACAATGTCTTCCTTTCCTACTGTTTTGCACCTTGTGCTTTTCATTGGCTTTGGGCTTAGTAGCTGGAGAAGACTTCCTTATGATTCCCAAAATGAAGTTCTCCTGGGATCTTTTAGTGTGTTTCTGTTTGCTTCAGCTTTTCCTAATCCTCTTGACTCTGAAGGCACAATATTCTTGTCACCAGAATTCTTTTCAGTACATTCTTTTCAAGTAAATATGAAATACCAGTTTAAGGAGCTGATTCTTCTTTGCTTTGGCTTTTTAAGGGTTTCTTCCTCCCACCCCCTTTTTTTCATCAAAGCTTTGACTAAAAGTTAAAATCTGATTTGCAATCTTTTCTTCTTCCCTAATTTTCAGATAAACTTTCCCAATTGGCCAGTGTAATTCTTCAAGCCAGGGTATTTCAGGCTTAAACCTTATTTCTCTTTGGTATATAGTTTTTTCAACTAATGTTTCTGAGATTATTGGAAATAAATGTGCAAAAAAAAGTGAATATCAGGGCTGGAAATGTGGCTTAGTGGTAGAGTGCTTACCTAGCATGCATAAAGCCCTGGGTTTGATTCCTTAGTACCACATAAGCAGAACAAGCCATCTGTGGTACTGTGGCTCAAGTGGTAGAGTGCTAGCTTTGAGTAAAAGAAGCTCAGGGACAGTCCCCAGGCTCTCAAGCCCCAGAACTCCCCCCCCCCCAAAAAAAAGAATGTCATTACTTCACATCATACACAAAGATTAACTCCAAGTTAATATCTAAATATTAGCGCTAGGGAAAGGAAAAGACAAAACATATTTGATAAAAGATTTATATCCAAAATATATACAGTAGCTTTTATAATGTAAGCCTAAGTTTTTAAAAAGGATAAAAAAATCAAACATATTGGGGAGGAGAGAGATGGGTTAAGAAAGCATAATATAGACTGGGTGATCTTGATTAAAGCCCATTGTATGCATGTAGTAAATATCACAATGAAGACCCTTTGCACAGGTAATTTGTGCTCATAAAATTAACATTAAACATAAATGTATGTAACATCAAACACATGTATGTTTGATTTTTAAAATTATATATACATCATACAATTTTATACATATACAACATGCATTATCAGGTATCAACTCCACTCCTAGGTATTTACTTAAAAGAACTTAATTCCATAGAAAGATTTGTATGGAATGATCAAGCAGCAGCATTTGTTAATACCTAAGCTAGAAATAATGCAAACACTTTTTTCTTGGTCAGTAAACAAAATGCAGTATGTACATACAGCAGGATTCTACATAGCAATACACACACACACACACACACACACACACACACACACACACACTAGCAGTAATGAGCAGCAAAAACTTATGTGAAAAACTTAGTGAAAAGAAAAACACAAGATTGCTTGTTACAGAATTTTATTCATATGAAATCTCACAAAAGGCAAAAATATGGAGATAGAAAATAGATTAGTAGGGCTGGGAAGATGGCTCAGTGGTAGAGCACTTACCTTGCATGCTGGAGGCCCTGGGTTCGATTCCTCAGCACCACATAAGGAAAACCCCAGAAGTGGTACTGTGGCTCAAGTGGTAGAGTGCTAGCCTTGAGCTGAAGAGCTGAGGGACAGTGCCCAGGCCCAGAGTTCAGGCCCCACGACCGGACCCCCTACCCCCCCCCCCAAAAAAAAAAAAGAGAATAGATGAGTAGCTTCCTAGGTGTAGGGTGCAAGGTGAATACTTATTTGCAGAAAGGATAAGGGAAATTTAAAAATAGTGCAATAAAAGTATTTGAAAGCTGGAGTGTGGTGATAAGTGTACAACTGTACAAATTTGGTCAAATACAATGACCTATAGATGGATTATGCCTCAAGTATTAAAGTAGGCAAATTTTACCTTAATAAAATTTCTTTAAAATTCTTTGTATTGCTTGGGTTATGGCATAGCCATTCAGTTTTTATATATTCTCATCCCAGAGATGGTATATTACTTCATTCCTTGAGCGGTATTTCTCAAGCTGCATAATCATCACCTGAAAGTTTGTTAAAAGACAAGATTTATTAGGTACCTTGGCAGGGCCTGAGATTTGCACTTTTTCTTTCCTGACGATACTGAGGATTGAACTTTGGATCACATGTTTGCAAAGCAGGTCTACCACTTGAGCCACACCCCAGCCCCAAGATATTGCATTTATGAGCTCTCAGGTGATGTAGGGATGCTCATCCTGTGCATTACATTCTCTTGGGGTGCTCTTAAAAATAAATTGGATGTAGAGCTCTACCCAGAAATCAAGTCAGAATCTGAAGGTGAATGTTATGTGCAACCTTATTGTAAACCTTCACAAAATGGGATCCCTTATACCAGAGTGAATCACTGATAAACTTCGATATATCCTTCCCATTTCCCAGGTTAGTTGAGAACCTAGAGATCTAAACTTATTACTGGGATTTTTTTTTTTTTTTTGGTCGTGGGGCCTGAACTCTGGGCCTGGGCACTGTTCCTCAGCTCTTCAGCTCAAGGTGAGCACTCTACCACTTGAGCCACAGCACCACTTCTGGCCTTTTCTGCTTATGTGGTGCTGAAGAATTGAACCCAGGGCCAAATGCATGCAAGGCAAGCACTCTACCACTGAGCCACTTTCCCTATTATTGGGATTTCTTAGAATAACTAAGACAATTAACTAGCATTTTAATTCCTTTTTTTTTGACTCTTACATCTGTCAGTCTATGAATCATAGCTATGAATCATAATACAAAAGAGAATTAAGAGTGAAGACAGTAGCTGAAATCTATGGAGCAATTGTAATGTGACATGTACTGTTCAAAACATTTTATACATGTTATCTTGTTTTGTCCTCATATTTTACCCTGTGAAGTATTGTCTGTTGTTTTCTTTGTATGGTAGAAGGAGCAAAATCTATAGAGGTGACTTTAAAGTGAAAGCAATGACATTCCAGGATTCCACAGAAGCTGAGGCCCACCAATACTTGTCTCCTGAGGTCTACACATGGATTTATTCCTGATCTTGTACCCCAAATCCCTGAGTCTTCTATTCATTGAGCCATCCATTTATTAGTCTTCTAAAACATTCCTGAGCCTATTTTGAGTGTTTGTGTGCTAAGACTTCCCTTTGCTCGTGCTTTTCTTCTCTCTGTTGATGTTGGAGACTCCTCTGAATTGTCTTATTTTGACTGTCTGACCCATTTAGTTTTTTTTTTTTTTTTTTTTTTTTGGTGCTGGTCCTTGGGTTTGAACTGAGGGCATGGACATGGGCTTCTTTTTGTTCAAGGTTAGTGCTCTACTTCTTCATTCAGACACAGCTCCGCTTCTGTCTGCCTGGCTGGCAGGATCTCACCCTCCTGAATAATAGCTAGAATTACAGGTAGGAGCTACTGATGCCTATTCACCTACAGATTTTTAACAACTTTTTTTTTTCTCCCTGAAAGTTGTGGCTTTTAGGATCTTGATTTTTTTTTTTTTGGGGCGTCCAGTCGTGGGGCCTGAACTCTGGGCCTGGGCACTGTCTCTTAGTTCTTCAGCTCAAAGCTAGCGCTCTACCACTTGAGCCACTTCCGGCTTTTTTCTTTTTGCTTATGTGGTGCTGAGGAATTGAACCCAGGGCCTCATGCATGCACGGCAAGCGCTCTATCACTGAGCCACCTTCCCTGCCCCAGGATCTTGATTTTTCTTGGATCCTTAATCCTTACTTGAGTCCCCATACCCCAGTATGGCTGTAAGAAAGACTTGACATTAGACTGAGACTGAGCTGGATATTTTATCCACTGACTCACTGAATTTAACTTGTTACTATTTTCATTTTTAATGGAGATTGAAACATTGAAAAATTAAACAGTCCATGATTTTAGTGCCTAAAGTATTCTTTAAGATAATGCCCTTAAAAACTGTGGTGTCAGAAAAACCAGTTTTTTTTTTGGGGGGGAAAGGGGGAGGCCCAGTCCTGAGGCTTGAACTTAAGGCGTGGACACTGATGCTGAGCTGCTGCTGCTTCATTTTTTCCCCGTTTATGTGGTGCTGAGGAATCAAACCCAGAGCCTCATGTAGGTACCACTGAGCCAAGTTCCCAGTCCCCTCACTGAGCTTCTTTTGCTCAAAGCTAGTATTCTACCAATTGAGCCACAGCTCCACTTCTGGCTTTTTCTTTTTATGAGGACTGGAACCCAGGTCTTCATACATTCTAGGCAAGCACTCAACCACCAAGCCACATTTGCAGCCCAGGAAAACTCATTTTTAATTTATCAACAGCACCAATTCTTAATATGCTTAAGCGTATTTTACTTTTGAGATGAGAATTAATCTTTTATCAGACTTACCACAAATGCTGTTAGTTTGATTATTTTAGGAAAATGTTCTTGAGATTGTTTTAGAATTAATACTATTCACACTTCTATTTTCCATATCTGCTTAGCATAAAGAAGATACATAATAACAGTCACTCATACTAAAGCTTAAGGAAAAGAAATGTGAGTCGTTGTTGTTTGAAAAACAGAAGTGTTTAACTTGATTTCATTTTGACTGAGTAAAGTGAATGTTCAGCCTAATGAGCATATGATAGAAGGTATTAGGACTTATTTTTAAAAGGCTGCACCTTTGTGAAATCAAGAAGAATATTTTAACACAATCCAAATGATACTGTATATTGTATATAGAAATGTTTTTTTGGCAGATGAGGGAGACAAAAATGAAATTTCATTCAGCCTTTCATTTGTAACAGACTCAATAGAAATGCCAGCTATTATCTGTGTAATGCCATTTTCACTGCCCTGGAGTCTCAAACTTTTATATGCAAGAGTCATTTGGGGGGATCATTCAAAATATAGATCTTTGGGCTCTATCCCTTTTAGTTCTGAGTTATAACTCCTCCAAAAAAAACTGTACACAATGTATTAGTCAATATTCTCTAGGGAAACAAAATGATTAAGAGATCATCAAGAGATTATTATGGGACTTAGACTTTTGATTACAAAAATTGAGAAGTCAGGAAGTGGCGCTGTAGCTCAAGAGTGCTCGCCTTGAGCTGAAGAGCTGAGGGACAGTGCCCAGGCCCAGAGTTCAAGCCCCATGACCAACAAAAAAATAAAATAAAATAAAAAAATAAAAAATTGAGAAGTCTCAAGATCTGCAGTTTGCAAATTGGAGACCTAGGAGGGCCAGTGGTATAGTGCAAATCTGTCTGAAGATAGAAAATGACCAGTTTCCCCACTGGAGGATAGTAAGACACAGTGCAAATTCACCCTTACTATTTTTATTCTGCTCAACCTTCAATGGATGGCTGAGACCTAGCTACATTGGGAAGGGCATCTGCCTTGCTCAGACTACTAATTCATGTTAATCTTATCCAGAATCATTTTCACAGACACACTCAGAATAATATTTAACCAAACACCAGGGTACTTTGTGACATAGAGAAATTGACATATGAAATTAACCATGATACATATCAAAATTAAGAGCTATCGATATAAAAATGGTTTCTTCCTCCATTTTTAAAAGAGGAACATATACCAAGTAACATACACCAAATAAAGCTAGGAAAATGCTATTAAAAACCAGTGGGGCCACTTAGGACACCTTTTCAATAGATAGGTGGGAGAGGATATCAAGAGTAGACTAAATTGGCAGTGGTGAAGGGGTGAGAAGTAGCTGCAGTTAGGACGTGTTTGTAAGACATAGCATCTTAAAGTCTACTCGATAGAATTCTGAATTTAAAAAGTTTTCACCTGAATTGCTGATGACTAGTTATGCTATTCATTGAAACTTGGAACCCTGAGGAAAAGCAGTCTTGTTGTTGTTGTTGTTGTTGTTGTTGTTGTGGGATCTGAACTCTAGGCCTGGGCACTGTCCCTCAGCTCTTCAGCTCAAGGCTAGTGCTCTACCACTTGAGTCACAGCACCATTTCGGACTTTTTTGCTTATGTGCTGCTGAGGAATTGAGCCCAGGGCCTCATGCATGCAAGGCAAACACTCTACCACCGAGCCACCTTCCAGCACCAGTCTTTCTTGACTATAAAGACTTCTTTGGAAATGTTAAGACTGAGATGCCTAGACACATCAAGGGGAGCACTTTTTTTTTTCCTAAATTCTGTCATTCCTTGATTGTAATAGCATACCTCTAGTCTTCATTTGGTATACCACCTGTGTATCTGTGTTCTAGTCTCCCTTTTTACTAGATTGGTTGGGTTGGGGGGAGAACCAGCCTAATATAATATGACTTTATAGTACTAATTTACCTCAGTAACAGGCTTATATCCAAGTAATGTTACACTTAGAGGTACCAATGGTTAGTCTCTCAAAATAAACTTGGTGAGTACACACTTCATCCCATAACTATGTGTTTACTTATATTATTTAGCAATGGAAACAACAAAGTACTGACTCATGCTACATCATGGATGAGCCTTGAAAACATGCTAAGTAACAGAAAGCAGACACACAGGTCACAAATTGTATGATCTCATTTATAATAGTGTCCAGAAAAGGCAAATTCATAGAGACAGAATGATACCAAGAGGAATGAGTGTTAATAGCATAAGTTTTCTTTCTGGAGTGACAAACATACTCTAGAATTAGGTATTGGTGCTATTGCATAACTCTTTGAATATATTACAAGGCACTCAACTGCCTCCTAGAGAGGGTGAATTTCATTGTTTGTGAAATATGAATATAAAAAATGAAGAGAGAAAGAAGGGAGAGGAATGGGGACAATAAGGGACACAGCAGGGGAAGAAGTGGAAGTAGCTAGTAGTGCCAATATAATGACTGAGTTGTTTTTTTTAATGAAGAAATATGAAAACATGGGATAAAGATACAAGTGGGTGTGGAGTTAAGAGAGGATTTTTTTCCAACATAGGGGATGCTCATTCAAATGATCCAGCAGAAAGAAAAATAGTGATGATGCAAGATAAAACAGGTGATTTATAGGAACCAGGTAATGGAGTCTACTGTACTGCCACCCTGAATAACTTTATGTCTCTTCCCTAGGTGACAGATCAGTCAGTAAAAGCATTTGCTGAGCATTGTCCTGAACTTCAGTATGTTGGCTTCATGGGTTGTTCAGTCACCTCTAAAGGAGTCATTCACCTAACCAAGGTAGGTACCATGCCCAGCTACATCTTAGTATTTTTGAATATCATTTGGGTGATGGACTATAGTGTTATTCCTTTTTTTTTTTTTTTTTTTTGCCAGTCCTGGGACTTAAACTCAGGGAACTGTCCCTGAGCTTCTTTAGTTCAAGGTTAGCACTTGACCACTTCAGCCACAGTGCTACTTCTTGCTTATTCTGTTTATCTGGTACTGAGGAATCAAACCCAGGTCTTCATGCATGCTAGGCAAGCACTATACCAGTAGGCCACATTCCCAGCCCTTTAAAAAAAAACAAAAAACTGGTTCTTGTTATATTGCTCAGGATGGTCTTGAACATGTGGGTTCAAATGATTTCAGCTTCCTGATTTGTGGGGTTACATGCATGTGCTTACTGTGCCCAGATTTCTATAATTGTTAAATGCTCTTGTGCAAGGAATTATAAGATCATTATGGAATGGTGTGCTGGTGTTTGAAAAATTAAAGCCAGTTTAAAAACATAATACTAAACTTCTTTTCTGAAATAGAATGCAGTGCCACACCTTCTCAGGGTATTATGTGAGAATATATGTCAGATGTTGCATTCTGTATTAAGGCCAGAATAAGTGCAAAGTAAATTTCTATTATTATTAGACTCCACACTATCTACATTGCTAGAAAATCAGTGCAAGTCTTGTGTCTTAAAAAAGTCAAGTCACTAATCTAGTCTAGTATTTCTGAAAGAAGGCTGTGGTTTACTTTGTCTTAAATGACTGATCAGATTTCATTGTATTTTGTTATTCTGTTTATTGCTCTATCAGAACATTTTAATCATAATTTTTTAAAATTCATTTTCATATCTGTGGCCTTAACATGTTGGTAGATGAGTATGTTTCTAGTACTATGATACTGTTTATAGTGTAGAGTAGACTTGTTTCATGAACAGATTGTGCTATAAGTGTTGCAATGACTCTGTGAGATTTTTAAGATCACCCAAAATTATACTCATTAAAGATAAAACATCAGTGTTTTCATGAACAAAAATTATGATACAGTGGTAGTTAAAAGTTGGAATTATTCTCTGTGACAAAGTAGTAGTTACTACAAATGTCTAGATTGGAAAGTTCAATTTGCTGGACAGGTTATTCTGAATTTTATAAGCGAGCATTGTTGTTGGCCTTTTAACAGTTAGAATCTACTGGACTTTCAATGAAAGCTAATACACAAAGTTTGTGAGGAACGTATATTCCTTCAACGAAGTCTTTGCTTTGGATGGAAAAACTTATTTGTGGTATAATACTGCTTATTTGTTCCCTGGACTCAAATAAAGGCAAGGTGACATTCCTAAGTATGTGTATGTTTTGCTAAACTTATTTTAATTATTTAAATTATTTCTTGAAAGCTGAGAGTAGAACTTGGATTTTAATAAGATTAAAGCACTAAGCTGGGAGCTAGTGGCTCGTATCTGTAATCCTAGCTACTCAGGAGGCTGATATTTGAGGATAACTGTTCAAAGCCAGCCCGGGCAGAAAAGTGAGACTCTTTATCTCCAATAAACCACTAGCAAAATGAAGTGGTGCTGTGGCTCAAGCAGTAGAGCGCTCACCTTGAGCTGAAGAGCACAGGGAAAACGTATAAGCCCAGAGTTCAAGCCCCACGAGCAACACAAAGAAACAAACTAAAACACTTTGATTTAAAACATTTGCATTTTAAAAGTTTTTAATGATTATGTGTCTACTAATTTATTATAATGTTATATTCATAGTTTATAATTTTAAATATGTGATTAGGGACATTTGATGTACAGAATATGGAGAACAATTACACTAAATATGTTTACTTGTTACATGATTAAAAAAATTTTTCTAACATATGATTTCACTAACTCCGGCTTTCTTTGATTTTGCAAAGAGAAGTAAGTGCCATAAGGTATTCGTGCCATTAGTTCCCCCATCTATGAACCAATATATATATATATATATAAAATTATTTAAAGAGTTTCTTTTTTAATATATATTTTTATTGTAAAGATACTATACAAAGGGGTTACAGTTACATGAGTAATGAGTACACTTCCTATGGAGCATTGTTACCCGCTCCTTTGTTTTTCCTCTACCATTCCTTCCCTCCACACCTTCCCAACTTCTCCATCCTACTCTGCCCCTCCCCCAAAGGTGTAAAGTTCATTTTCAACATGGTGTCTTATACATCTCATTGGTACAATGGTCAACCTGTATCCTTATTTCAGCATTTTGTTATTTCCTATCCCCTTCTGAAATTAGAAAAATGTATATACAAAATGCAGGGCACTGGAATCAAATACAGTGAAAACCGGGGTTGTGTACCATGGGGGAGGAACATATAAAAGAAACAAAAAAAATTTACATGGTACTCTATAAGTACATTAAAAGCAACAGCAACAAAGATAAAACTTCTTGTGTCCCTATCTTGGGGTTCATTTTGCTTAGCATCATCTTATATGGTCATATGTACATAGCTTTTGAACTTTTCTGCTTGTCCTAGACATATGCTAGTTATTGCAAATATGGGAAACCATGGGACCTATGTTTCTTTGGGCCTGGCTTACTTCAATTAATATGATTTTGATTCTATGGATTGAGGAATCATTGGCCTTGAAGGGACTATAAGAGCTCTCACTGAAACTAAGAAATGTAAAACATCTTTATTAAATTAGAATGGAAAACTTTGTCTTATATCTTCTTATTTTCTAAAACCAAGGGCCAAATGACATAAGATTGTGAATATATGGACAAAATTAATATCCTGATACAGTGTACTTTTGATTTAACTTGCTTTTTCAGAACATACTAGGTTTTCATTTGATACATATTGTTGACTCACACCCAGTATAGGTACATTTTGCTAATATGAGTGTTAGGGTAGGGAATCTTTCTGAATATCTGTGACTATGTAGCTGGGAGCCTAGAAATTGCCATGACAAGATGAATGCAAGTTAAAACATAAAATCAGATTACCAGACTGCTTTTAGAAACTTAGGACTCCATATTTTGGATAAGCATTTTTAAAGTTTCTCTTTACTAGTTAATAGTGTAAAATGACTGATATATAGCAGAACTGATTCTTTTTCAACACTGGTGAATATTTCTACTGCATTCTATCTGCTTATAAATGTAAAATCCCTCCCCCTTGCTCCTACTTTTCAAAACAAATTCAGCAAGTGGAAATATACAGATAACCCCTAATGTTCAAACATTTGTGCCTAAATACCATTTGCTACTAAGGAGACTAGAGGGAACAAGTCAAGGACTCAAAAGCTAAATGAAATGACTTCTACTGGCTTCAGTTCGGATCTTTAAGCATCCTAAAAGAAAATTGGCTGCAAGAGATTGAAGAATAATTCTCTCAAAAACATGAGCTTATAATGATACATCCAAAATAAAAGTAGACTATTTCAACCAAGCTGTAACAACAGAGTCCAGATTTACTCTCTTCACTTAAACAACTCCCAAAATGGACAAAATGTAGGGAACAGGTTTTTAAGATACTGGATATCACACAACCAAGAATAATGATCCCTGAGATATGAAAACAAATGAGGAATTCTGTGGTCATATCAGATTCCTGTACTGAAAGAATAACCAGGTTGTAACAGGCGATGTATCTGAGGCAAAATACAGTGAATTTTTTTGAGATGACAAGACAGAACCTAAGGACCAAGAAGACTAAAGCAGCCAAATTGCAGAGGACATTGTATTGGAATGGAGAGGACTACATAGAGAACACAGAGATCTGGTGGGAGGACAGACTTTCATCATGCACCCAATCCTAAATAGCCTAGTGTAGGGAAGAAATAAAAGAGAAATTAGACAATGTTTGAAATGAATGGAAATGAAAATACAGTGCATCAGATTGAGTGCTAAATAAATTGTTACTTAGGTAAATTTAATAGAACAAAATATATGTATGAGGAAAAAAAAATCTCAAATTGATGACCTCAGCTTCTATTTTATGAAGTTTGAAAAAAGACCAAATTGAAATACTAAGAAGCAGAAAGAAGGAAATATTAAAAATCAAAGGAGAAATCAAAGGAGAATTAATGGAACAAAAACCTGGTTCTTTGACAAGAGAGATAAAATTGATAAATCTGTAGTCAGACTGATTAAAACAGGTAGAGAAAATGAAATTTCCAGTACCCTGACTCAGAAGGATGATAAAAATGACAAATTTTCAGATATTAATAGGACAACCAGAGTGATATTATGAACATCTTTAAGCATTTAAATAAGACTATTTGGATGAAGTGAAAAAAATATATTTGAAAGACACAAAATCCCAAATGTTGCTCAAGAGGAAGTAGCTATTTGTCTCAGTGGCATGTGCTTAGTCCAATCTACTTAGGAGACTGAGATAGGAGCATTACTTGGGCTCAGGAGTTTGGGACCAGTCTGAGCAATATAGTAAGATGCTTATTTCTGAAAAAGAAAAGAAAAAGAAAAAAAGGAAGTAGACATAGATGACCTTTATTTCTCTAATTCTCTTAAATGTTGTCTGTAGTTAAAAACCTTCTTACCCATATTGCCCCAAGCCCAGATGGCTTTAGTAGAGAATTCTACAAAATACTTAATGAAGAATAAAACAAGTTCAACATGTCTCCACTAGAAGTGAGGCCATTGTTACCTTGACAAAACTTGACTTTTAAAGAGAGAATATGGCATGAGCTAGTGATATATATCTATCATGCTAAGTTGATTCAACACCAAACAATAAAAATTATAAGCTCAGCACACAAAATTGATTGTATTGGTATAGCAGAGAAAATAATCAAGAGTAAAAATAACTTGTGGAACAGGAGAATATTACAATGTTATCAAATTACAATTGTAAGGAACTATAACAGAGTAAGACAATAAATAATCTGAATTTAAAATGGCAAAAGGAATGTAATAGACGTTTTTAAAAAGAAAAAAGATATATAAATAAATGACCAGAAAGTGTAAAACTTACCATTGCTAATCATGAAGGAGATGCAAATTAAAATCAAAATGAACTATTACTATATACCTGTAAGAATAGTTATCTCAAAAAGTTGATGTTAAGTGAAATGAACCCCAAGGTAAGTAGTCAAATGTTTTTGCTTTCATGCAATTGTTTCTAACATATTTATAAGATGATTTCTTTGTTGCTTTCCATGTCCCTCCCCCACGGTATAACCCCTGCTTTCACTGTATTTGATGTTGGTATAATTTGTGGAGGGGAGGGAAAAAACAAATTGTTTAAATAGGGATACAGGTAGACCCAATGCAACAAGATGTACAAATTGTTATGTCGAAAAACAAACTTTACAACTTTGAGGGGCTGGGGGGAAGCGGGGGGAGATGGGAAGGGGAAACAAAGGAGGAGGCAACAATGCTTGATAAGAAATGTATTCATTATCTTGCCCATGTAATTGTAGCCCCTCTGTATGGTATTTTCACAATTTAAAAAAAAAGATAACAAGTGTTGGTAAGGATGTGGAGAAGTGAACCCTTGTACACTATTGGTAGGATATAAACTAGCATAGTCATTATGGAAAAAAAAATGGAGGTTTAGGGCTGGGAAGGTATCTCAGTGGTAGAGTACTTGCCTTGCATGCATGAGGCCCTGGGTTCAAGTCCTAACCACTACATAAACAGAAAAAGCTGGAAGTGGCGCTGTGGTTCAAGTGGTAGAGTGCTAGCCTTGAGCTGAAGAGCTTAGGGACAGCACCTAGGTCCGGAATTCAGGCCCTACCACTGACTCTCCCTCCTCCCCCCCCCCCCGCCCCCCCCCAAAAGGAAGTTTATCAAAAACTGAAGACAAAATTATCATACAATCATTCAGCCCTGCTATAGGATATGTACTCAAAGGAACAGCAATCAGCTGAAGAGAAGTCTGTACTCACATTTTCATTACAGTATCTAATTTATACATACACACACACACACACACACACACACACACATATGATTACAAATCTAAAATACATACATAGATCATATATACAAACTATGAAATAGTGAAAAAAAGGCAAGAAAGACAAATTACTGCATAATCTTTCTATAGAGAATAAAAATAGTTGAATAGTAAAAGGGTAGAATTGTGGTTGCTAAAATTGGAGTGAGTAGGTAGATGCTGTTAAAGGATATAAGTGAAGAAAATGTTATAGAAAAGACAATGGAATGAAATGTAAAGATTTTGCTTAGATTTGATTGAAACAAAGCATCATTAAAACACATCTTTGGGATTATTGAGAAATTTTAAATAAGAATTGTTTATTGAATGACTTTTTTGATTATTGTAAATTTTGTCTGGGATGGTAGTAGGATGGTAGTGGCATGTTTGTTATACAATATTTTAAACTTCCTTTTTTTTTTTTTTTTTAATGCTGGTACTAGGGCTAGGGCACTGACCTTTAGCTTTTTTGCTCAAGGCTGATGCTCTGCACTAGAGCCACAACTCCAATTCTGGGTTTTTCTGGTTAATTGGGGATAAGAGTCTCACAGAAGCCAGGCGCCGGTGGCTCATGCCTGTAATCCTAGCTACTCAGGAGGCTGACTCAGAAGATCACGGTTCAAAGCCAGCCCAGGCAGGAAACTCCGTGAGACTCCAATAAACCATTAGAAAACCGGAAGTGGTGCTGTGGATTAATCGGTAGAGTGCTCGCCTTGAGCTGAAGAGCACAGGGACATTGCCCAAGCCCAGAGTTCAAGCCCCACGATGGACCAAAAAAAAAAAAAGAAAAAAAAAAAAAAGTCTCACAGACTTTTCTGCCCAGGATGAAACTACCATTCTCAAATCCAAGCTTCCTGAGTTGCTAGGGTTACAGGTGTGAACCATTAGCATGGGGCTTTAAATAGCATTAACAGTAAGGATACATAATTGAATATTAGTGAGAAGACACAAGATTGTTTACAAGATTGTTAACAAAAAATGAGACCACTAAAGGAAACAAATAAGTTAAAGTGTTGATAATTCAGCTTGGTTATAGGAAAGCTATTGAGGTTTTTACAGTTTTCAATACCTTTTTAAAATTATTATTATTGTAAAGGTGATATACAGAGGAGTTACATAGGAAATGAGTACAATTCTTGTTGAACATTGTTACCCTTTTTTTTTGTTTCCTCCTGCTTCCCCCCTACCCCCACCAATCCTCCCCCAAGTTGTGAAGTTCATTTCTAACAGTGTCTTGTATCATTGTTGCATTGGTTCAGCCTTTGTCCTTAGTGTCCCTGTTTCTGTGATTTCCCTTCCCATCTACAACTCAGATGAATTTATATACAAGACAAAGGGTACCAAATCAAAAACAATGACAACAGGGGTAAACCAAAGGGAAAAAAAAGATGAAAGAAAAAGAAATAACTGCATACAGTAACAAAACAAAGAAAACCTTTGTTTCTGTAACTTATAGTTCATTTTGATTAACATCATTTTATAAGGTTATATGTACATAGCTGTGTGGTCCTCTGCTAGAATTATCCTAGACATATACTAATAATTATTACAAATGAGGGAAACCGTGGAGCTTATGTTTCTTCAGGTCTGGCTTACTTCATTTAATATGATTTTTTTCCCCCAGAATACTTTTGTATTTGAACATTTCCACAATAAAATTATGTAGGGGATTAAAAAAGTTAAACCTGTTGATATTAATCTAACATAAGGAAGTGGTGCTGGGCTTAAAGTGGTAAAGCACTGGCCTTGAGTGAAAAAGCTCAGGGACAACACCAAGGCCCTGAGTTCAAGCGACCATAGCTGACAAAAAAAAAAAAAAGGTAAAAAGAAACTGGTAATCTAATTGTAGTGTTTAGTATTATACTTGTAAAGAATATATACCATGAAAAATGCTCAGGATACTAATTAACTATAGTGTGCATTAACATAATACTGATTTAGAAATAAATTGAATAATTTGTTGAGTCTGTAATGTCAAAAATGGACAGTTGTTTTTACATGGAAAACATACCTTAGACATGGCCCAAATTATGAATATATTGTTACAACAACCATTATGAATTGATTTAAATTAGTCAATAGTCAAGACTATTTGTGTGTGTGTGTGTGTGTGTGTGTGAGTGTGAGTATGTGTGTGTGTGTGCACATGCACGTGCAAGTGCTCTGGTCCTGGGGCTTGAACTCAGGGCCTGAGCATGTCCCTTAGCTTCTTGAGCCGTAGTTCTTCTTCTGGTTTCTGTAGTAGAGATAAGAGTCTCTTAGACTTTCCTGCCATGGCTGGCTTTGAACCACAGTCCTCAGAACTCAGCCTTCTGAGTAGCTAAGATTACAGCCGTGAGCTTCCAGCACCCAGCTAGTCAAGACTATTTTAAGTGATTATTAAGGAAGGTGGTGAAGAATTTTTATTAAAAATATTTAAATCTCTTTCACTATCTTTCTTCTTCCTTTCCTTTTTTTTCCTTCTGCTTTCTCATCCCTCCCTCTGTTTCTTTTTTCCCTGTCATCTTTCTCAACCTATTGAATCTTTTTGCAAACTTGAGTTTTCCTTTGGTCTTATTCTGCTAAAATTAAACCATCTCACTAAACGAATTAATGTATGCAGTAAATATTTTTCTACTAAAATTTCATTATAGGCTGTATGAAAATTTCATATTTAACACTAATTGGAGGTAGGTATGTCTTTTTTTTAGATTGTTGATATATTTTAAGGTTGTGAGTGTTACTAATATTAATTCTGGTGTTAACAGTTATTACAATTTTATTTTTGCTTCAGCTATTTACGTTTTAAATATCAATTAAGTTTTTGGGCTGTGTTAGGTATAGTATTGGTGCAATTTTGGTTATTTTAGAAAAGAGAGTGCACAGCAAAATAAAATACTCAACTTTTGATATTTCTTTTCGACTTAATATTCACGTCCTAAGAACTTTGAAAGACAAACTTACTTTAAAAGTGCTTATAGTTGAAAATATGAAATGTTTTTAAAGAAAAACAAAATTGATTTTTCAGTCAATTTAACATAAGTAACTGAAAGAATGATCATTCAAGCAGCTAACTCAATTTTCATCTTCCTTTTCTTGTTTACTCAGACTAGGAATGAAAGGTGAATTTCCTTGCCTTTTTAAATTTCTAAACAACTAGTGAGTTAGAGTGCCTCATTCTACTAGAAGAACATAACATTTTGCTACTTATGGGATACTATTACTATTCAGTCATAAATCGGCCATTTCATTTCTGGTAAATTTATAGATGCTTGAACAATACTTGTATGGTGTAGAAACTACTTTCTTAAAATTCACCCAGCTCTGAAGTAGTCCCTGGTGCGCATGACCTTAATAAAGGGTATAGGCGATGATTCATTACATAATTAATGATCTCAATTGTCAAGAATTTTAAAATGCCTGTAAAATGTCTTTTAGTGTCAACAATGCTAATGGTATGACTCCTTTATTGTATGGTTGGGAAAAATCACATAATCTCTCTGCCTTGGTTTCCTCATTTGTAAAATGAGGATAGTATTTTTAGTGGAGTTGAACTTTTCAAAAACATGATTTAATTGTGATGTACAAAAGTTCCACATAACTACTGATCTTTGCATATGTGTACAATAATAAACATTTTTATGAAAATAAAACTTAATAAACTAAATCTTAAAAGTTTTTATGACTTGTTTTTCTGTGTGAGTGCTAAGGCTAATTTTCTAAGATTAATAGCAATGTTTGCTTTCTCTTCCTATAAATTCTTTTTCCTTTCCCTGATGACCTCTTAGGACTTATTTAATGATTTGTTTGGGTTTTAAAAAGCACACTATAAACAACTCATACTATAATACTCCACTGAGCCAGAGGAATATACTGTTTTACCTCATTACTATTATTGCCCAAATTAGCGAGGCTGATTTTGATTTATATAGACAATGTTTATAAAGACTGTATTAATTTACCAAAATCATTGTTTTCACTATGTTAGGGTTGCGATACCTGCTCAATGAGGCGACTCCTTATACATTTTGTAACTCTACTCTGGCAATAATAAATATTTATTTATACAATGTTTTTGTTTTAGCAGTAGCAATAACAAAATATATCCATATGGCATGAGTCAAATAAATAAATTCATCTTTCAAACAATTCATTTTGTGAAAGTTCTAAGAAATAGTTTTCTTTGTGACACCTCTCCTTTCATTCCTTTGATAAAATGGTTGCTTCAGGCTTTTTGTCTTTTTTTTTTTTTTGGTCAGTTGTAGGACTTGAACTCAAGGCCAGTTCACTGTCCCAGAGCTTTGTGCTAGTACTCTACCCTTTTGAGCCACAGTTCTACTTCTGGTTTTCTCGTGGTTAATTGAATATAGGAGTCTCACAGACTTTCTTAAAAGCCCAAGCTGGCTTTGAATCACAATCTTTACATCTCTGTCTCCTGAGTAGTTAGGATTACAAGCATGAGCTACCAGTACCTGGCTGTATTTCAGGCTTTAAGATAAAAATAAAATAAAATAAAATAAAATAAAATAAAATAAAATAAAATAAAATAAATGATTGCAGTGTTTTCTCAAAGGTCTTTCTTAGATTTTGGCTTTATACTTTATATATTATTTCATTATGCTTGTATTATCTTCAGTTTGATCCTTCAGTTTTTAATCACACATTTATGAATTGGAATTAATGTGCCAATAATTTTTTAGAAAAGGACTTCAACTTTACTTTTTTCTGATCTCAAACACATGAGGTCAGTCTTTACCTAAGAATGATATTTTTAGTGGTACATTCACATTTTTTTAATACTTTCAAATTCATTCATATTATTTTTGTGATGGGAATTTTATTTGATTCTATGCAGTCTTGTGATTTATAAAGCAGTAGTAATAAAAATGAAAAGGGATCCATTTCAAGATCGGTGTTACAGAATGAGAAATCAGATTTGAAGCTTAATTGGAATGAATTAATAAGTGAGGAAATATACTACTGAGAAAAAAATAAATAAACAGTATTTTAAAGTAATGGACAATTATAGAATTAATTAGAATTGAATTAAACACAAAATTGATTAAAACATATACACTTAATACTTTTTTTTTTTTAGTTGGTCGTGGGGCTTCAACTCTGAGCCTGAGCACTGTCCCTGAGCTCTTCAGGTCAAGGCCCACGACTCTACCACTTGAGACATAGTGCCACTTCTGGTTTTTTGGTGGTTTATTGGAGATAAGAGTTTTATGACCTTTCCTGCCTGCTGGGTTCGAACCAGGATCTTCAGATTTCAGCCTCCTGAGGATTATAGGTGTGAGCTACCGGTGCCTGGCACACTTAATGCTTTTGAACACTTAATTTATGGTATTCTATATGTGATGTTAATTTAACTATCTCAAGTTTAAACACCATTTTTCCTGTACCTGGAAGGCTTTATGTGTCACGGGAAAGTGTGTGCTCGTGTACACAATACTGTGTGGGTTCATATGCATACTCCAATGTAGTTCATAGACTGTGCTAATTGTCAGTTATAGAGAATCTAAAGTTTCAGATTATTCTTTACAATTTTAACATTGTGTGATGTTTATAATGGTGGTCCAGAATATACTACAAGATTCTAAAGGGGCCCCTGGATATTAAAAAGATGTGTCTTTTTTTTTTTAAGTTACATTCTGTAAAGATAGCTAATAAAGATAGTAACTCTCTGTTAATAGGAAGATAAGGTACTTATGAGACATTAGGATGTTCTGAATTTTTTAACATGAAACTCAATGTTTAACCAGAACCTGGGGCTCCATATTATTGTCCATTATTTTTCACAGTGATGTTTGGATTAGGGTTTGGTTCTGAGTTCTCCTTCTCCAAGCACATTTACCCAATAATAGTGTCTCATAGACACTATTATTGTCCTAAGGCAATTGAGTTCCTCACATATTTGCTTTGCAACCCAGAGGTATCACGGGCATTTGCACAAAAGCTGTTGACAACAGTGTATTTACAAAATCGTTAGGAACATAGCAACTTCCTCCACTGTAGATTTCTCCTCACTTGATTGTATCCCTGTGGGGATGATTGACCATCAATGATTTTTGCAGAAAAAGCTTCTCACTGAAACTTTGTCTGTTATATTCACTAAGTAATGGTTGGTTATTGTGTTTGAATAGCGGTACTTTTTCATCATGAAATTGGCTGTCAATCTTGGATTTTTAACAATGAAACAAATACCCCTTTGTCTGAGAAAGCTGCTCAAGTAATAATGTTTACAGCTTTCATCTGGCTGAAAGAAGAACACAAACTTGGTCAGCACTCTAGGTATCTAGGTAAGGTACAATAATACTCTTGCAATTATTCCTGCTTTTGAGTTGTAAAGGACTACCATCAGATGGACTAAGCTTCTTTTCATTGTTGGAAACTCATATTCCTTCTCCTTTCTTTATGCTGCTCCTATGCCTTTTTTTTTTTTTCAGAATCTTCTCAGAATCTTGCTTCTTTCTAAGCATGCACTTCTATAGCTATGTTTTATAGGGGACTTCACTGTGCAGTCTTCATTTAGTAGGGGACAGGATAGTAAAAGACAGAGAGGAAGGAGAGGAGAGAAGAATAGATGCACAACATTTTGTCTTAGATGATGTAGCTGTTAACTACTCTTTCTCTTTTAAGACTTCAGCCCTAGACTGGTCCAGGTTCTATAACTCCAGCTTATGTTGTTTGACTGTGTGTGTGGCCTGTAGGTTTCTATAACAGTGATTCTTCCTTTTGACTCTTCCAGCTTTGAGGCGTTAGTGACTTCCTGGTCTTGGATTTGGGTTATGCTACCAAATATAGGTTGTCTTTTTGGCTTCTCTTCATCAGAATTGCCATTTCCCTCAGAGAAATTTATGTAATTTAACCTCCATAGTATGACTTTTCCTAATTAGTGTTTGATTGGTAGATACCTTATTCCTTTCTGCATGATTCTAGATTTCTTCCATGAGATCACATTTTAAGAGAATAGATCCAATTTTATTTTCTTTCAGGGAGTCTTGTTACAGTTTGAAACAATACACAAAATAGACGATTAGACATCAAATTTATATTAGACTTAATCTTGCCTTAGATCACTGCTACTTATAATGCTCTGTTGAATCTAGATAAGCTATATCTAGAGAGATAAGGACAGGCTAGCTTGTATCACAATTCAGAGAAGCTACAAGGCCATGGTGAATGCCAAGCAAGGACAGAGGGCTAGCTTTTAAATTATAGAAAGGTAATAACATATGCTCCTAGTAAGGACAAAATTGAAACGTTTTTTTCTTTCTATAATCTATAATGTCAATCCAGAGAAGCAAATGTAAAGTGAGTAAACTAGTCAATGATTACAAAGTAGTTATACAAGTTACTGGTTTTATTTTAGTAATATTGGGAGATACAAATAACATTACATCTTATCAGTATTTTTATTTTAGTTTTCAAAATCTTTGTTATGTGTTTTACTCATATGAGAAGGTATAATTGGCCCCAAATTCATATTTAGGGAAATAATACATTTTTTTATAAAATGTATAAAATAATACATTTTTATAAAATGTATAAACTAATACACTTTTTATAAAATTTCACCTTAGATGTGCTTTTAATATTGTTATTTTAATCTTACTGAAATTAGTTGAAGGTTTTGAACTAAAGGATGGAAAACACTAGTTGAGAAAATAAGATTACAGATAAACAATTCTTTATCAGAGTGTAGTGTTTTAATATATAAATAAAAGGTAGATACTTTTGCTGCTCATTTTGAAAAAATTATTATTTACTTTAATGGTAATATAATTTCATTTTCTACATTATTCAGTATCAAAGAAAACTACAGGATAGATAAGTGACTTACTACCTGTGGAATAGTCTTTAAGCTATCTATCTATCTATCTATCTATGTATCTATCTATCTATCTATCTATCTATCTATCTATCTATCTATTTTCTTTTTGCTTATGTGGTGCTGAGGAATCAAACCCAGGGCCTCATGCATGCAAGGCAAGCGCTCTACCACTGAGCCACCTTCCCAGCCCCTAAGCTATATTTTTAACTCTTCTAGCACTTAACAGTGTTGTTTGGGGTTGGGAGGTCAAAAGGAAGAACAAACAATGAGAGGAAGGGTAGATGAAAGTTATGATATTCAATGTATATATGTGAAAATGGAATCAGGAAGAGGAAAGGAGTGAGGTTGGGACAGGGGAGAATGATAGCATTGGTTAAGATACATTGTACTCATGAACTGACATGTAGAGTTGAAACTCTTTTGTACAACTACTTAAAGATTTTTAAAAAAGTTGACTCTTGCCAGTTATGGTAGCTCACACCTACCTACTTGGGAGGTTGAGATGGAAAGGATCAAGATTTGAAGCTAGCTAATGCAGAAAGTAAGTCCTCAAGTTAGTAAGTCTCAACAGGAAATACTGTATGCAATGGTGTTTGCCCATTATCCAAACTATAAAGGAAGCTCATGTCAAGAGGATTGCTTGTTCCAGACCCCATATCAATAGAAAAAGATGGGCTTAGTGGCCTGAGCCCATCCCAGATATAGAAGGAATTGTAAATAGGAGAATTGTAGTTCAGAAGCATCGGTAAAAATTGAGACCATATCTAAAAAAATAATCAGAGAAAAATTAACTAGAATATGGTGCCTTAGGCAGGAGAACCAGCAAGTAGGAATACTTGAGTTCAAGCCCAGTACTTCCCCCTCATCTCTGCCAAAATTTTTACTATTTTAACATTTGAGTTTTGCTACCTGGAAAGACTACTAGTCTTTCCCTATTCATGGAGGCACTTGAGTAATAACCATGAATAATTAACTCAGACAAAGCTGAAAATGGTGAAATAAATGATTTTTTTTAATATAAATCTGCACTGTGATTTGTTGCAGGTGCAGATTCTGTGACTCCTTTCTCATCAATATGGCGAATTGATTGGTTCATTTTTAGATGATTGGCATCAGATATATTGCTTTCGTTGGCAATTTGGGGCAAGGTTAATATTGGGGAATGTTTTTCTGGTGGCATGAATAGCCCCAATGTGGGAAGTAAGTAGCTCATCTCTATATATAAGTATTCAGCTGAAATGATGGATGATACTTAAATACGCTTATAAGCTGTAGCTGTTCATGGTAGGAAGACTAATTTCTGAAAGTAAGATGTAGATACTTTTTTTCGTTGAGCTTTGGTTTTAGGCTGAGACATATAAATGAGAATATAAGACTTAAGATTTTTGAGTGAAGGTGAGTGCCAATTGTTTATTACAAACCAAGAAGAAAGAAAAAGCAGCAGGCTCAGAGTTCAAGCCCCATGACCGATCAAAAAAAGATGCAAAAAGAAATAAATCAAATTATTTTCTTGTGGTATTGTTTCAGAGATGTAGCATGTGCCTAACATTTTTGGAATGGCAGAAAATAAAAATATATGCCAGAATATTCTTAAAATTTAAAAATCATTAATGCTATTCCTTTTTTTTCCAGCTTCACACATTTAGAAAACAATAAAATGACTTCACAATTTTATCTTAATGGACAATGTCAAATCTTGATGCCAAGGTATAAGCCATTGTCTTGGGTATCCTCAACTTTTATCTTGGATTAGTGACATTTTGATACTTAAAAAATAAAGTTATAAACTTTTATTTAGAATATATTTTCAAGATTTTTGACTTATTGAAGTATGACATCTGGTTGTAAATGATGGCAATTAATACATTCCATGAACTGTCTCTTTAACTTCTTTTTTCCTTTTTTTTTTAAATTTTTGGTATCGTTACAAACCTGGAATGAGGAAATAAAAGAAACATACAGCTAATCTAATTAGATGAAGCAATCTCTCCTTCCTTTCATTTAACTTAATTCCCCTTCATTTACTTAGGCTTTGATTTTTTTCTTATTTAAGTGAAACAGTGTGAACATTTTATTTTATAATTAAAGAGAAATTCTCATTCTTAGCTCCTGCTGCGAAAAAAGTGACAGGGCTGCTTCGTGCTGCTAACTTTAAGTGCTGTTTGTAGTTTATTCGGAGCTGTAGAAATCTTATCCAAAGAAAAGCAAAGGATTTGGTGAAAAGTCATAGAAGAAAGTCAATTAGGACTATACTGCCTGCCAGAGTGAAAGAGGAGTATCCTTTTTGAATTGGTATTCTAAGAAGCAAAAATCCAGTTAACAAGTGCACTTTTCTGCTGCAGTAGACAATGATGAAAATGATGGTGAACTTCTCAGAATTCTTGCCAACACATCACAACTCTGACAACTTACAGAGTCTTTTTTTCTTTTCTTTTTTGAGTTTTCTGCACTTTAAAAACAAATATGTTGGTAGAGAAGTTGTTTTGCTGCTTATTCTCAAATGGCCACTAGTTGTATGGCATGATAATTTTTAAATTAGTTAATGTTTACATATTAGTAAATCTCGTATTCCAAGAAAACTTTTAAAATCCTTTAACAGCAGAATTGTAGAACCTGTACTTGATATAGTTAGAAATTTGAAGATCAGCTTTTTTGAAACTTAACTGAAAGAAGTTATCCATATAGTTTTGATCCTGATGTCAAATTTAGTAAAAAGTATTAAATACCCTTGATTGAGACATAATACCTAATATTGAGACATAAAGATCAATAAGACATGGTATGGCCTGAAGTCGATTGTCTTCGACTTAAATCAAATTTCTGAAGCATCATGGTTAGCATTTGTGGAAGGATGAGCAGTGTTAGTGGATACACAGAGAGCACAGTCCCCAGCCTTGTCTGTGGGTATCTGGGGGCTTCACTAAAGATGTCTGCTTGGACGGGGAAGGCTGCGTTATATATTGATTACACCTTGTAAATACCCCACCTCACATGGTTTTGGACACTATTGCTGTTATAAACATGACATATTTCTATTTAGGAACCTTTGATGGCTTCCAAAATTCCTCACAGCAAAATGTGGAATATTTACTGTGGTGCACAATACTATTGTAGTCTGCATTACCTCTGTTGCTTTGTTTACCTCTTTTGCCATGTCTCTGCTAGTGTCCTTTCTGTTCACTTGGCTCTGGCATTACTAGCTGCTTCCTGACTTTCTCAAACGCTAAGACCAGTTTCCATTTCAGGTGACTTGTGCTGTGCACTTATATCCAGAAATCAGCATGATTTTATTTGTTCCTTAATCTTCAGTGAAAGCATTCTTGGCCATCTATTTAAAATTACACTCCATATCCCTTCTCTCTCTTTTTCATCCATCTTGCCTTGCCTAATTTTTCTTAATATGTATTTACCATGGGCAAACTTTTGACGTGAACTTTGCTCACTTGCTTGCTGGCTAGTAATATGAACATTCTGTATACAGGGATTTTTGTCTATTCTGTTGCAGCTAGGAATAGTTTCTTGTATGTAACAGGTGCCCAATGAGTAGGTAAGGAACTACATGACTACACAAATAATATTGTCATTCTTCTTTTTTTTTTTTTTTTTTCCCTTGCTGATCCTGGTGCTTGAACTCAGGGCACTGACCTTGAGCTCTTTGTTGCTCAAGGCTTGAGCCACTTGAGCCACAGCTGTACTTCTGGCATTTTTGTGATTAATTGTAGATAAAAATCTTGCCTGTAATCCAGCCATAGAGGAGGGGTAAGTAGGAGTATTGCAGTTTGAGACTGGATTCAAGCAAATTAAAAAAAAAAAAAAAGCAGATTCTTGCTAAGTGCCCAGTAATAATAGCTTACACCAGTAATGTAGCTTCTCAGGAGGCTGAGATCTGAGGATCGCAGTTGCAAGACAGCCCAGGCAGAAAAGTCCCCTTGAGACTCTTATCTTCAGTTAACCATTCAGAAACTGGATGTAGAGCTGTGGCTCAAGGTGGTTCATTGCTAGCCTTGTGTAAAAAAGAGCTCAGGGACAGCACCCAAGCCATGAGTTCAAGCCCCAGGACCGACCAAACAAAAAAAAATGCAGATTTTTTTTTCCTGAAAAATAACTAATACACAAAAAAGGACTAGAAGTGTGGCTCAGGTCTAGATCATTTGTCTAATAAACAAGACCTTGGAGGGGGATAACAATGCTTGATAGGAAATGTAATCATTACGTTGTTCATGTAACTGTAACCCCTCTGTACAGTATCTTTACAATAAAAAATTTAAAAAACCCTTTTATTACTGAAAAAACAAAACAGAAAAACAGAAAGCCCAAAACAAGAGACAACAAAAGCCTACAAAGACCATTTCTTCAAGTCCAGTTCTCATTGTTAGAATGAGTGGTTTTTATTGTTTCTATCATACTTTAGGGCAATTTAAAAGCCTTCCAGTTGCAGTTGAGAAACTGATATTCAAAGTTCTGTGATATAATGGACAAGGTATGTTTAATGTCCTAAATGTAGCTTATTTAGCTTCTTATTCCTCTATAATAGTGTGCCATCCTTAACTAAGCTGTGATTGTAGTCTAGTTGATGAATAGACACTCTTTTTTCCTCTCTTACTAAGCCATGTTCTTCCTTAAGTTTAGGTAGCAAATTCTTAAAATTACTGACCTTGTCCAAGCTTCTTGTACATTTAGGCAGAAACTGGTTGTCTCTTAGGCCATTCCATTGCCAGCACTCTTAGTTTCTCATTTTCTAAATTTTCTTCTT
Source organism: Dipodomys merriami (assembly GCF_024711535.1). NCBI lineage: Eukaryota > Metazoa > Chordata > Mammalia > Rodentia > Heteromyidae > Dipodomys > Dipodomys merriami. The sequence continues at coordinate 1,297,392 of NW_027204159.1, read as the reverse complement.
CAAGATCTGTGCTGTAATTTTCCTTCCTTTCTCTTTGAGTTGTTGTTGCTGTTTTCTCTCAACCCCAGTTTTCATTACATTTCTTTCTTTCTTTCTTTCTTTCTTTCTTTCTTTCTTTCTTTCTTTCTTTCTTTCTTTCTTTCTTTCTTTCTTTCTTTCTTTCTCTCTCTCTCTCTCTCTCTCTCTTTCTCTTTCTCTCTTTCTTTCTCTCTCTCTTTCTTTCTTTTTCTCTCTTTCTCTCTCTCTTTCTTTCTTTTTCTCTCTTTCTCTCTTTCTCTCTCTCTTTCTTTCTTTCTCTCTCTCTCTTTCTTTCCTTTCTTTCTTTCTTTCTTTCTTTCTTTCTTTCTTTCTTTCTTTCTTTCTTTCTTCTTTCTTTCTTTCTTTCTTTCTCTTTCTTTCTTTCTTTCTTTCTTTCTTTCTTTCTTTCTTTCTTTCTTTCTTTCTTTCTTTCTTTCTTTCTTTCTTTCTTTCTTTCTTTCTTTCTTTCTTTCTTTCTTTCTTTCTTTCTTTCTTTCTTTCTTTCTTTCTTTCTTTCTGTGGTAACTGTTGTTTGAATTAAGGGGCTCTCCTGCCTGCTAGGCAGGCACTCATATATCATTTGATCCCTTTTTACCTCATCTCTTTTTACCTGAGGTTATTTTCAAGATATGATCTCCCATTTTTCACTCCAGGCTGGCCTAAAATTACAATCTTCTTGATCTCTGCCTCCCAAGTAGTTGAAATTATGTGTTAACCACCACACCTGACCCCAATATTCTTTTTCTTTTATTGGTTGTAGGGCTTGAACTCTAGGGCCTTGGTGCTTCCCTGAGCTTTTATGCTCAAGACTAGAGCTCTAACATTGAGCCACAGCTCTGCTTCTGTTTTTTTGCTAATTAATTGGAGATAAGTGTCTCACGCACTTTATTGCTGGAACTGGCTTTGAACTGGTCTCAGCCTTCTTAATAACCAGCATTAAAGGCATGAATCACCAAGCATCCAGCCTTCAAATCTTAAACTTTCAAAGTACTTTAGGGTTGGGAATGTGGCTTCGTTGTCGAATGCTTGCCTAGCATGCATTAAGCCCTGGGTTCGATTCCTCAGTACCACATAAACAGAAAAAGCAAGAAGTGGTGCTGTGGTTTAAGTGGCAGAGTGCTAGCATTGAGCAAAAGCAGCTCAGCCACAGCATCCAGGCCCTGAGTTCAAGCCCCAGGACTGAGAGGAAAAAAGACTTTCAATGAAAAGAGTAACAAGTAACAAAAATTAATGAACTAAATCTACACAAAAATGTATGAGTGGAAAGTAGTTCATTAGCCCTCCAAGTCTGTTTCTCCTAGGTAATGTGTGTGTGTGTGTGTGTGTGTGTGTGTGTGTGTGTGTGTGTGTGTGTGTGTGTGTGTGTGTGTGTGTGTGTGTGTGTGTGTGTGTGTGTGTGTGTGTGTGTGTGTGTGTCCGCGCGTGTGCTTGCTTGCATGCACGCATGCTTGTTTTTATGTTTTTACTGGGACTTAAACTCAGGTTCTGGGCACTGTCCCTTAGCTTTCACTCAAAGCTGTAGCTTTACTACCTGAGCCACAGCTCTACTTCTGGCTTTATTGGTAGCTAATTGGAGATAATAGTCTCAGACTTTCCTTTTCCCATTGGGCTAGTTTTGAGTTATAGTCTTCAGATCTCAGCCTTCTGAGTTAATAGGATTTATAGGTACGAGCCATCCATGCCCTGCTTTTAGCTATAATTTAAACATGTCATTTTTTTCTTTTTCTTTTTTTCTTTTTTCTTTTTCTTTTTTGTGAACATACTGTACAGAGGGGTTACAATTACATGGGCAAGATAATGAGTACATTTCTTACCAAGCATTGCAGCCTCCTCCTTTGTTTACCCTTCACATCCCTTCCCAGCCTCCCTCCACCCAATTCTCCCCCCCCACCCCCGCACCAAAGTTGTAAAGTTCGTTTTCGACATGACAGTTGTACTTCTCATTGTTGCAACGGGTCCACCTGTATCCTTAAACTACTGGTTTTTCCCCATCTCCTCCACAAATTATACCGACATCAAATATAGTGAAAGCAGGAGTTATACTGGGGGGAAGGGACATACAAAGCAACAAAGAAATAATCTTATAAATGCGTTAGAAACACATGCATGAAAGAAAAAACTTTTAAATACATATCTAAGGGTTCATTTTCCTAACATCACATTATCTGACCTTTTCTGCTTGACTCATACATATACTAGATATTGCAAATAAGGGAAACCATGGGACCTGTGTTTCTTTGTGCCTGGCTTACTTCACTTAATATAATTTTTTCCAAGCCTTTCCATTTCCTAACAAATGGGGCAATGTCATTCTTTCTGATGGAGGCATAGAATTCCATTGTGTGTGTATATATATATATATATTTTTTTTTCTTGATCCATTCATCTACTGAGGGGCATCTGGGTTGGTTCCATATCTTAGCTATAAATATGTCATTTTATTTAGTTACATATACAACTATGCCAATCATTGATTTAATTTTATTCTCTAACCTAAATGTCTAAAAGTTACATCTTTTACCAAGAAAAGTAGTAATGAATTGAAAGTTGCTTATATTCTATATTCTGATTTAGGTTTGTTCGAAACCTAAATGTTTGAAAATTAGAGTGAAACTATCAGATCTTGATACAAGGCTTTGCTTTTTCAGATCCTTTGTAATTTGTATAATCCAAGACTACCAGTGAATAGTAAGCTTAATAGGAAGCTTAATTAAAATGTCAGTTTCTTAAATGTAATTATCTGTTTGAGATGGTGATGGATTATTTGAGGTAGGTCTTTATGAAACACTGGAGGGCAGTATTATGATATCCCCACAACAGAGGAACGAATGTGATGAATTTAGCCGGGCTTTGAATAAAAATGGAGTTTTGAATAAAAATGACACATCACAGATTGGTGCTGGGTGTGTGTCTTATAAAGATGTTGGCTTCTGGGAAATCCTACTGGAACTGCCAGTGGGAATGGTCATAGAGAAGGCCATGTGAAATAGTCAATGACTCTCAGCTCTTGAATAATGAATCTCAGTGATCAAATAAATATTCATTAAGAGCCAAGCAAGAATCCTGGGATATGACAGCCAAAGCAAACTTTTTTCCTCATGTGTGTATGCATTTTTCCACTGCCAAAACAAGCAAACAAACAAACATGTTCCATGAATGAATAATGGATGCACTGACAGCCACACATGATCTGATGTCACCATCTGACCCACACTGCACTGAGTCCTTCTATGGATAGGGTTTCTCAATATTACAGGGTCAACAAAACATAAGAGTGTTATCCCAAATAGATGTAGTTATTGGATTGCTACTTCTTGCTGTAGATTAGTTCTAGAAAGATATCTTTAGAATTTTTAAGCCTGTAAAATAATTTTGGTTTGGTAAGAACTTTCTCCCCATAACCCTACTGCATTGTTGGTGGGAGTGTACACTTGTTCCATCACTTTGGAAAGCAGTATGGAGGTTCCTCAAAAGACTCCACACAGAGCTCCCCTATGACCCAGCAATCCCACTTTTGGGCATTTACCCAAATGATCACAAACAAGGCCATACTAAAGCTACCAGCACAACTATGTTTATTGCAGCATTATTTACTATAGCTAAGATATGGAACCAACCCAGATGCCCCTCAGTAGATGAATGAATCAAGAAAATGTGGTATTTGATGCCCCCATCAGAAAGAATGACATTGCCCCATTTGTTAGGAAATGAAAAGACTTGAAAAAAATTATATTAAGTGAAGTAAGCCAGGCCCAAAGAAACATAGGTCCCATGGTTTCCCTTAACTAGTATAAGTCTAGGACAAGCAGAAAAGGTCAAAAGCTATGTACATATGACTGTATAAGATGATGTTAAGTGAAATAAACCCCTAGACAGGGACACACGTGGGTTTTTCTTTCTTGCTATTGTTTTTTAACATGTAAAATGTACTATCTGATTTTTTTGTTTCTCTTATATGTTCTTCCCCTATGATACAACTCCTGTTTTCACTGTATTTGATTCTGGTGCCCTGCATCTTGTATATACATTTTTCTAATTTGGGGAGGGAAAGGGAAATAACAAAATGCTGAAACAAGAGTACAGGTTGACCCATTGTAACAATGAGATGTGCAAGACACTATGTTGAAAACGAATTTTACAACTTCGAGCGGGGAGGAGTTGAGGAGTGGGGAGGGAGGGATGGTAGAAGAAAAACATAGGAGGAGATAACAATGTTCAATAGGAAATGTACTCATTACCTTACTCATGTAACTGTAACCCCTCTGTACAGTATCTTTACAATAAAAAAACATAAAAAAGAACTCTCTCCCCATTACCCACTCTTTTAACAAGTTATTTCAGCCTCAGATCCTCAATTTTCTTCCATAAATGACTCAACTGGTACAAACAACTTAAAATTTTATTGTGTGCTTTCACTTAGGTTAATGAAGTGATGTTTTTGTTATTGTGGTAAGATGTATATTTATTGTTTTAACAATTTAAAAGTTTATATTAGGTACATTTACATTGTTGTGAACACATTCCTGTGATTGAAGCTAAGACCTATATTGGAATTTACATAGAACCTTTGCACTAGATACCAAAACATACCAAAACATGGGCTATTTATGTGGCCAGATCAAATTTTTATGAATTTATGTTTTGCTAGGAGCCTATCACAAAGGCTACTTGGGAAAATAAGGTGGGACTGCATGTATATTGTGCCAGACAGTATTGAATAGATAGGTCACACTTATAGTTGGATAAACAACAGCACCATTAATCCTTAATACTTAGGGTTTAATAGTTATGCAGTACTTTTCCACAAAGTCCTGTGGGTCCATTTGATATATTTATTTCTGACTTTGCTGTGGTGTCAGAATGGGGCTGCTATGAGGACATGAGCCAGGAGTTGTCCAACTATGCAGTTCAAAGAAGCTGCATGGTTGTTTGCATGTTACCCGAAGAGTACCTCTCCAGCAGTGATAAAAACTTTTTGGGTGTGGAGATTAAAAAAAAATGCCCTTGCTAGATGTTTTTGGTAACTGTACAAATAATGTGTGTGTTTTTTATTTTAAATGACCATTTTTAGTTGGAAAATAGAAGTATCTGGAGCATTACTGAGAAAAATTTAGTAAAAGGAATATGAAAGAAAATTCAGCAGAGGAAATATACAATTTAACTTAGATCCTTGACACATACAAGTTCATTGCTGCCCTATCAGGAGGAAGAAAATGTGACTTGTGAAATGTTGGAGCCAAACCTTGTAGAAAATAAAACTGTGAGCAAAGTGAAAAGACATCTATGCTTAAAAAAATACATATGGAAGCATGTTTCCAATATGAACTGAGCAAAGCAAGGAGCTATGCAAACATTTTCTAACCTAAGAAACTAATACAGAGTTTTTCCTAAAGCTACTTAGCTTATTTATACTCTGTGTGATTATCCGTCAATCTGTCTGTTTATTTCTGTCTCTCTCCTTCTCTCCTCTCATACTGGGGTTAGAATTCAGGACCTCATGCTTGGTAAGAAGACACTTCACTACCTGAGTTAACTCCATTACTCCCATTTGCATCAGTTATTTTCACTTTTTGTCCAGGCTAGCTCAGATTGATATCTTCCTATTTGTGCTTCCCCATTTTGTGGGGATCAAAGGTGTGTGCCACTGCACCTAGCCATTGAGCTTTCCCTGTAGCTTGGAATAACAACTATTAATTGAGATGGAGTCCTTTAAACTGTTATGACTAGGCTGATCTTGAACTGTGATTGCCTGAACCTTTTCTTCCCAAGTAACTAACTAGAGTTATAGACTGTAGTCACTTTGACCAGCTCTGTCTCTTTTTAGAAAAGGTCGGAATTTAATCCTTGGAAGAAGTCACTTCAGAAGCATGTTGTCTCAATTAAAAATTTTACTATTGTGGACTTTCTTTAAATTTATAGCTTAGCTGTATCTATTTCTCTCCACACTTCTGCACCACACTGCAGAGAGCAGTGAGTAAAATCTCTTATATCTGTACAGTTTTTCTTTTTTGAGTTGAGGTGTGTGGCAGATTTGTCTCTCAGTCCTCCTATGACTAGTGTAGCTACTACTTGACACAGGTACCAAAACTAAACATAAAGAAATTTAAATCAAACTAAAATTGAGACTTACATCCCCTGTCAAACCAGTCAAATCTGAAGTATTCAATGCTGCACTGTATATATCATTCTGGGCAGCACATTTACAATAGAGATTTCAGGGTCTGCTTTTCTTTTGGGATTCAAGTTGAGCAGATGTAGGTAGTTGTTTATTGCTCTGAGGCTTTTGTCAGTTGGGCTGTACCTACAAGTTGGTGGACTGAAGTAGAATAGAAATGTCAGACTAGTTTTCAGAGAGATCCCACAAGGTTCTGGATATGCCATTTCCTGTCTTCCAGTTGTTTTTGTAATGTATTTTTTATTCCTTTTGCAGATCACAACATCTCAGTGATTTATCATTTCACTGATTTAGATATCCAAGTCTGTCTGACACAAATTGCACCAAACTAAAGTTGAGGTGCTGGCTGGATTGTTGTTTCTGGAAGTTCAAGAAAGAATCTTTTTTTTTCTCTCTCTCTTTTATTTTCTCCTTCAGATTTTTCACTTAACTAAGTTCTTTAATGTTATAGGTCCTTATTTCTTATTTACTATCAACCAGTGCTCATTACTAGATCTTTAGGACCTTGGTCCCTCTTCTATATATCTGATGATTGTAAAAGGCAGGTTGAATCTCCCTCATGATTCAAATGGATCATCCATCACTTCTCTGGTTTTATTTGGATAAGAGACTCTTCTTATTGATTGGACCTATTTGGATAATTTGGAATGATCTCCATCTCCAGATCTGAAACTTTAATCATATCTGTGCAATTCTTTCTGTCTTGCAAGGTAACCTCTTAGGACATAGATATATTTTGCTGGATTGTAGAGTATTATTTAATATAACATACTCCTCCAGACTAATTCTTTTCCTATAGTGAAGCAAAAATAATTTATTTGCCAGTGTTCCTATTTGAAAAGCCATAATTGAGATCTGCCACTTTTATGAAAATAATATCATTGTTTTTGGAGCCTAAACATTAGGGAAGATAGAAATCATCAGGGCAGATTGAAAGAAAATGAAGAAATAAGGAATGTGGGACCTAGAATAAAAAAATCTTTCCTCTTTAATGCTTTATATGGTTTCATGGTAAAATATATGCCCATAATAAAATAATTTTGAGAGTATTGATAAAATATCACCAAGCTGTCTCTGATAAAACAACAAAAACAAAAACATGCACACACAAAAACGCAAGCAGGACACATGCCAATAACTCTAGGTACTTGAGAAGTTGAGACATGAGAACCCAGGTTCCAAGCCATCTGGGGTAAAGAAATCTGAGACTCTAATCTCCATCCAGTTAACCAGTAAAAAGCTGGAACTGGAAGTGTGGCTCGAGTGATAGAGCAAAAAAGCCAAGTGAGAATGCAAAATCCAAGCCCCTATACCAGCACAAAAAACAGGGAGTAGGGGAGTAAGGACAGTAATCTATATAAAAGTAAGTAGGGATATGATCATTAAAATAAACATTTGAAAGTGAATAATTTACAAATTGTAGAACTTTTCATAACACTAAACAATTTCTCCAGTAGTTAGTAGATCGCAAGTATTTGATTTTAATAATGCCTCAATGAAATCTGTTAATGCTTGCTGTCATTCATACATTTGTTTACTAAAGATTTACAATTCACTTTTAATATAGTATATAAAATATTACATGAAAATGTTTAATTAGAAGATTTTATACTATTATGTGTCTAGATCTTATACTGTGATATTCAACCTTGTAACAAACTGTATTATAATTTTTGAAACTAACAAAGAATTTGCCTTTTTAATATTTTATTTTATTTCTATCACTAGCTGAGAAACCTTTCGAGTTTGGACCTACGTCATATTACTGAACTGGATAATGAAACTGTGATGGAAATTGTCAAGAGGTGCAAAAATCTTAGCTCTCTCAATCTCTGTCTGAACTGGATTATAAATGACAGGTAACTATTGTAATATCTTAAAAACTCTTTTTCAGAGAAAACATGTAGCAAATACTAATTATCATTATAATAAGGCATGTCAGCTTTAAGAAAAATTGAATGGAGCTGTCTTTTCAAACTGAAATTCTAAAGTTTTGAAAACCATCGATGTATATTTTTAATGCCTCTCTCTTGTAAGTGGAATGAGGTTTTTTGGTATATCGGTACTAGTGTTATAATAAATAGTAGTAGGTTTAATTTTTCTTTGTTATCATCTAGGGTATATTGTTTGTCTATTTTAATATTTTTGCTATTTTTGTGGTTGATTTCATTGCTTATCAGGGAAAATGATTCTGAGCAACTATCTCAAATATTATATATATTTAGGCCTTTTCAGAATGATGGTACTTTGTTTTATATGTAAATATACATTAACTATAAATATGTAAACATTCTTATATATTAATTATATTATAATTATAATTACATTAACTAAAATCATACACTAATATATGTATTTTGAAAATGGAAACTATATGACAAACAGTTGATTATATGGTGTAAAAAATGTATAAAATGGTAAGTCTTTGCTTAAAATAGTGACAAACCCTTTTTCTTCCCAATGTTTGTTGATCTTTTCTGCTGGCTTCAGGATCTCAGTCTACTGTGTAGCTCAGATTATTACAGAAATGAGCCACTGGCACCTGGCTTGGTGTGATCTTTATTGTCTAATTTTGTTTTGCCTAATTTTGCATTTGTATTTTTGTGATCTTGTCCCCAAAACTTTTTTGACATTTCAATGTCATGAAATCTTCACCTACATTTTCTACAATAAAATGATCATGTTCAACAATAATTTTTTGTATATCTGTCCTGTGAAGAAAAAAAGTTGGGAATTGAAATACCATAATTTTAAAGTAAGATAAAGCCTGTGATTATATGCATTAACTCATAGGTAAATATTTTGCTTAAATTTGTATAATTTAAATAAGCATGTTCAGAGATTTGTTGTCTTCTAGCTCTTTCAGTGCTTTTATAGTTACAGCTGGGTAACTTACAAATCATAAAGGGAGCAGTCTTCGCTTTGCCTTTTCTTCCTTTTGTTAGACTCTGCTGTTCAAACCCGGTGCCAGGTCTTTTATTTTTTCCTACTTGTTTGTAATGATGATTTGATGTTTGATTCTACATCTATGTTCCATAGAGATTTATTTGCAATGGATGAAAGTATATTTTTATGTTTTTATTGGAAAAGTTTGGATTAATTGAGAAAACATGCATTTTAATGATGTTGAACAACAGTGTTTTAAGGATCAGATCCTCTTTTAGGTTTTAATTACACCATTTGCACTTACCCTGTGTACTATAATAGAACTTTCAGACATTAAAACCCACTTTGCAGTATCATCTAAATTACTCATCTCATTGTTCTTTCCATACTGTATTACTAAGCTAAGTAATATTTGTAATTATATTGGTATAAATCTAGGACTTCCTATCAGACTTAATTATAATTTAAGCACTTAGCTGAGATGGGTTAGTAACCTTTCATATAGAGGGCACTGGAATACACTAATGCATTTAGCCTATCAATTAGCTTCTGTTTTACATCTGTTCATTATTACTATCCTTCAGTAAATCAGGAAGCATTTTTTATCCCACTACTAAATACTTGATTCTGTGTCTCATACTGTGGAGCAGTGAGACTTCTCTACTATCAAAGGTCGCTGTTTTGAGGTGGCATAAGACTTAATGATGATAATAAATGTGGTAAGGATAGAGGAGACAAGTATAACCTTTATTCCCTAGATAATTGATAGGCATTTTACATGTGTTCTCATTTAAGCCTTTCAGCATCTCTTATTCAGGGGAAGGTCATACTATTTCTATGACATTTAGACCATTTGTTTGACTTGTCTTTAACTTTTCAATAGATGTGGTCATTGGCTCAGGAAAAACTAGGTGAGAATAAATAAGAAAAAGTAATGGCTCATGACTCTGTTTCCGCTTCTATGCTTTTTTTCTTTCTTGTTTTTTTTTTTTTTTACTAAGAGGTCATCACTTTTAGTTTTAGAACTTTTACATGTTGTTTTACATATAAACCTATTACAAGAATATATCTTCAATGTTGATAGCTTTAGTAAAGTGTTCTTTTAATTAAAATAACTCCTAAGTAATCCTAGTTTACTTTTCTTTCCTTCTTCTTAACAAAGGGTTTATCTTAAATTTTAAAAGTTCTTTTCTGTGAACTTTGTTTGAAGGTAAAAATCTTAATGTGTGTTAAAATTTTAAGGACTTTTGGTTATGAATTGAATTCTCTCTCCCCTCCTCAAATTTTGTGATGCTGTAGATAGAACTCAGGGCTTCGTATAAGAATACTGCCACTAAGCCATAAGTGGCAGACTTACACCCATAAGTCTTATGGTATTTCATAGCATTTTGTGGTCCTAGAACCTGTGTGACCAAAACATAATGTTCTTTAGCTTTGTTTTGAGAAACACTTTTTTATTTAGATAGTTGACCAGCATTATTTTTGTTATTTATATATTCAGAAGAATAGTGTAGTAGTAGTAATTTAACATTTACTATTTTTTTTAAGTTCAAGTTCCATTAATGGAGCTTAAACTGAAGTCCAAGGCTTTGTCCCTGAGTTGTTTTGCTCAAGGCTAGCACTCTGCCATTTGCACCACAGCTTCACTTGCAGCTTTTGTGATAAATTGAAAATAAAAGTATCATAGGCTTTCCTTCCTGAGCTGGTTTTGAACTGCAATTCTTAGATCTTAGCCACCTGAATAACTAGGATTGTAAGTGTGAGCCACTGGTGCTTGGCTGTTACCACTTTTCAATATAAAAAGAATAAAATATTTGTAATATAAGAACCCTACTTCTTTCAGTGATAATAAAATCTGGTTATTGTGTGCCTAAGTTTATTAAAACATTTATTTTTATTTGTATATAAATATTTTGCTATTTTAATTCTGTTTGATCTTGGTTTTTGGCAGAGTCCAAAAACAACATGTTTTTAAAAATATGAAATGTAAAACTTTAAATGGTTCTTACCATCTTCATAGTAGTGTTTGTAATAGCTCCTTTGGTCTTTTTTTTTTTGCCAATAAGAATGAAAAGAAATCTAATAGATTTTAGTTGGTCTTTACAGAATCTATGTTTTAATATTTTATGTGCTAGTAAAGAAGTAACCTCCTATCTTCCAGTTTTAACCTGAAAAACAGAAAGCTAGTTCTATCCTGTTACCCGTGTTCCCATTATCAAATGATCACTTACATTGACAGTTGTCTTGTTTATGAATTAGGGCAGGATAATAATGCAAGAAAAATGAGAGAAGTCTCTAGTATTCGCTAGCTAATGAAACCAAGTCAGAATTTTCCATTGCTATAAGAAAATATGTGAGTCTGGGCATGTATAATTAAATGAGGCTTAATTTGTTCCCAGTTTTGGAAATCCAAGATGAAATACCCTTTATGTTCTTCCTCTGTTATAATCTTCATGTTGAATGACATACAAGGAGCCTACAAAACAGATCACATAGTGAGACAGGAAGTCAGAGAGAGATTCAGTGTGTCAGTGCTGCTTTTTCATTAAATTAAGAACTCACTTTTGTGGGAACTGAGGTCTCATGACAACTATCATTTCTTGAGGGAACCACCCCTATTTATTTAACCACCTCCCCCAGTAGTCTCTCAAAGGGCCAATTGATTCAATATTGACATACTGAGGACCACACCTCTGAACACATTAACCATTGAGGCACACTAAACCATACGCAAACAACAAAAGTGTTACTGAAATAAATGATTCTGTCATAATTTGTATGTGAATCTCATATTTCTATAAATGGAACTGTTAGATCAAGAGTACACTCTAACATTTGGAAAATGTAAAAGTCTTTCCCTATTAGTGAGTTTCTATCAGATACATAATAACATTTGTAATATATTGCTATTTATATGTATTAAAGCTTAGAGCAAAATTTATAGATATTTTATTTTAAATAAGACTAGTTGTTTTGTTTTATTTTGGGTCCCATCATGGGCCTGAACTCTGAGCCTGGGCGATGCCCCTCAGCTCTTCAGCTCAAGGCTAGCGCTCTACCACTTGAGCCAGCGCTACTTCCGGCTTTTTTTTTTGCTTATGGGTGCTGAGGAATCGAACCCAGGGCCTCAAGCATGCAAGGCAAGTGCTTTACTACTGAGCCACCTTCCCAGCCCCTGAATAAGACTATTTGAAGATGCAAATTGGTCCACAAGATATTTGCATGGGGCATACAGTATAAAACAAATGAGTTAATTGCAAACACTTTAAAAATAGTTCATATAAAATAATTTATATAAAAATAGTTTAATAGCTGGGCTCACGCCTGTAATCCTAGGTATTTAGGAGGCTGAGATCTGAGGATAGCGGTTCAAAGCCAGCCTGGGCTGGAAAGTATGTGAGATTCTTATCTCCAATAAACCACCAGAAAACTGCAAGTGGTGTTGTGGCTCAAGTGGTAGAGCACTTGCCTTGATCTGAAAAGCTGAGGGACAGTACCCAGACCCAGAGTTTAAGTCCCACGACTGATAAAACAAAAACAAAAACACACACAAAAAAGTTTAAAAATAGTTCATATAAAATTCTTAATTCAGGTGTTGTAAAAGTTTTGGAGCTGGCAGTGTTAACTCTTCATTTTCTTGTATTAGTATTTTTTTCAAGATGAAGAATGGGCTGTGGTCCCTCCCTCCGTCAGTCCCTCCCTCCCTCCCTCCCTCCCTCACTCCCTCCTTCCCTTCCTCCTTTTTTCTTTTTCTTTTTCTTTTATCTTTTCTTCTTTCTTTTTCTTTTTTTCTTTTTTCTTTTCTTTTCTTTTTTTTTTTTTTTTTTTTTTCCAATTCTGGGGCTTGAACTCTGGGGCTGGATGCTGTTCCTGAGCTTTTTTGCTCAAGGTTAGTGTACTCCCACAGCTCCATTTCTGGCATTTTGCTGATTTTCATATCTCAGCCTCTTGAGTAGTTTGGATTACAAATGTGAGCCACAGGCCTCTTGCCCCCTCCGGTTCTTTACTTTTTATAGTACATATATGATTTTTTTCATTTACATTACTAACCTGGAATGCCACCAAGTCCTCAAACTAATTCCTCCCCCATTGAAATCTAGGCTGTAAAGATTTTTAGATATTTTATATTTTAAATTACATACTTAAAAATATAAGTTTGATTAACAAAATATAGTACATTAATTGTTCTACTACTGAAATTAGTTTTTAGTTATTTCAGGCATAAGAACTTTGAAAAACAGATGAAACATAGAAGGGAGATAATTCACCCTATAATAAGTTGAAGTTTTTGTTTTCCTTGACAGACTTCCAAGATAAAAAGCATTTTCTCAGGATTCAAACAAATATTGTAAAAGACTTGTTATTTATTTTATATATGTTGAATTATAAGATTAATATACTAAAGTTTCTTCAATTTTAAAACTTGGAGTTAAAAATATCTGTTTTGGTCTGAGGCTCAAGCCCAGTCTCTTGTGCATGCAAAACATACACTCATCCATGGAGCCTCAAAGTCATTTATTTTAAGATGAACACTAGCAGTGTTTAGTATTTGATTCATGATTCCTTTGTTTTCAATGTTAAGTAAAGTCCTAATATTATTTTTTTTCTACTTTTCCATAGAAAAACCCTTTATAGTCTTTTAGATTTTTGCAGGTTGAAGTTGTAGAGTGACAGATTACTCCACCACCCATTTCAGTGAAACTGACAGTACCCTGGCTCATGTAAAACTCAATGAGGCTTTATATAAAGATTTTTCTAACTCCCTTGATCTTCTTTGGATGTTTATTCTGTTTCTTCTTTCAAATTTCCGTTGATTCAATAAAAAACGGTGATATTTAGAAATAAAGTTCAGAGAGGATTTGAGCAGGTGTTGGTGATATAAAATATTTGCTGAGTGCCCATTGTGTTTTATTTCTAAGAATTATTTTGTGAACATACGCTGTATATTGTATTTATAAGTGTTCAAGGACTGGGTAGATAATCTACCATCTCCCAGTGAATGTCATGTCACAGTGGACTTAGAATTTTATTTCATTTCAATCCCCTAATATTACTTAATTCTCTTAGAAACAGAGGTTTAAAGATTGCCCAGGGGGACAAACCTATCTGTTAAATCCAGCAGGCATACTTACATTTGAGTTTGAGAATATTTTGCTTCCTATTAAAGTTAAGTGGTCTGGAGGAAAGGTGCATTGAATATGATGTCTGAGCAATTTTTCTCCTGTAGAAGTCTGAAAACTTAGAAAGAAGAGGCAAAATAACAATATTGTCAGGCACAGTGGTATGTACCTGTAATCCTGTTACTGAGGAGGCTGGGACAGGAAATTTGCTTGAACTCAGAGGTCTGAATATAGCCTAGGTAATATAGACTTATTCTTAAAACAACAGTAGTGATTTTTGACTATTAAAGCAGCTACCTGGTGGTATATAAAACAGGTCCTGATCTTTATATAATATGGAGAAGTCTGCACACTTTTAGTGCCTAACAGTGTAGTGGGTAGTTAAGTAGAGCATTAATAAAGCTGAATTTTAACATTTCATAAGATACTAGTTTTGTGTATATTTGATATTTATTGGACATTTTGCATAAAGAATAATGAAATATATTTTTTATTGAGTTTTGGGAGAACTGTAGGAGGGAGTCTGTAACTTCCATTTATTACAGTTGTTCTAGACAATTTATTGGGTTTATGCACACTGATTCACTTTACAACCAGGGGGAAGGAATAATTAACCCCATTTTTTCAAACAAATGAGTTAAGGCCCAGATATATTAGAAAGATCACATTGGAGCGAGAACTGAAACCCATTTCATATCTTTCAGAGTCCAACTTAAACCACTAGAGACTCATTCTGCCTTAGGTTTTGCCAGGACATCCCATTGCATTCATTCTATCATGTTTTACTTTTATGCTGTTGCTGCTTTCTTGGGAAATCTAAAATGTCCTGGTTTGGATGATAAATGATATAGTCATCTAATCTCAGAAGTAAGACATGTTTGAATGTCGGATACTTGATACTCTAACATTGCCTACTAGACATCTAAAAGTAAAAAAACAAAAAAAACAAAAAAACAACCAAACAGGATATTTTACTGTATACATAGAGTTACAGGTTTTTTGAACAGCTTACTTTATAATAAGTAAATTTTCTAGACAATCACATTTGTAAATACTCTTCATTTCTTAAGAAGTTCTTGAGGAAAAGTGGAAAGGCTTGTTAAGTTTTTGTCTCACGTAGAATTTTACAGATAAAATTTGTACAGGCACTTTAAAATATTGATTTTTTAATTTTTAACATCATATTTTATTTTCTATCAATATCTCTTGTCTGATTTAGAAAAATCTACTTAACCATAGCAGATGAAAGGAAAATATATACTTTGACTAAGTTAACTTTCAGCTTAGAAGGAACTGAATTTCAGTGATTTTAATACTTTTGATTAAAAATTATTACCATAGCCGATCCATTTACTTTTTCTACAATATGATTTTTTAAAATATAATTAATATATTGTTTTTAAAAGTGAAGTTTCTCTGATAAAAGGACTTATACATTTATTTTCAGTTAGATTATTCATGTGTTTAAAGGAATTTTATCAGTTGTTTGATAGGGAATAATTGACTACCAGTTGTGCTATGGATTATTTCAGTACTTCAAGTTACAATTATTGCTTTTAAAGGAACATTAATTTACATGTAACCTAGTCAAACCTCTGGAAAGGAAAGAGAGATCTTAGCTTGCTTTGAGTTTTGGATCCAATTTTAAAGCTGGAACAAAATTGATATTTTGGTGATTGACTTGACTTACTGATATTATTTTATCTAATACAGTAGGTGTGAATTTTTATTGTAGCTCTAACGTGCAATAATGGTATTGTTAATTTCTACACTGTCCTTATTACATATTGAACAATGATGCATAAGTGAACATTTCTACAAGTAGTGATAATTAGTAGACATTCTCTTGAATCATATTGTGGGTCTTCCTGGATGTGCTCTTCAATTATACTATTACATTTGTATTTTATAGGCAATATAAATTTGAGTAAATGAAGTAATTTGTAGGGCTTGGTGTGTGTGTGTGTGTGTGTGTGTGTGTGTGTGTGTGTGTGTGTGTGTGTGTGTGTGTGTGTGTGTGTGTGTGTGTGTGTGTGTGTGTGTGTGTGTGTGTGTGTGTGTGTGTGTGGTTGAACCTAGGCATTTCTACATGTTAAGTATGTGTTATATCACTGAATTACATCTTTGGCCTCATTTGCAGGACTTAAAACAAATGTTTTCCATGATATAAATTGGAATTTGTGATCAAATTATGGAATAAGAATGGGATTCATTTGATATGCAGACCTATCAGCACAAAACTCTATATCTGTTTTTAAATCATAAACAATAAAGAAATTTTCATTTATTGAAAAGATCATTTATTGACTATACAAATTTAAATATCATACACACCCCCTAATTCTCCCAGAAATTGCCTTATTCTTATTTCTTTAAACCAGTAAATAGAATAACTCACTGTTGTCAGATTTTAAAATGTATGATAAATGAAGCCCAGTAAATCGTGAAAATATGAGAAAGATTATTAAATCTGACAATTTTCTTGTAAAAGTCTTGAGATGATAAATATCTCCTGTGATTAGTTATTAATTTACTGCAAGGGATTTTATGTCAGCCTAAACTATTTTATGAACAATGGCATAAAGAAATACTTTAGAAGAAAGTCACCCACATGTTTAACTGGAGAAGAAATTGCTAGAACTTTATTGTTAATAATTAAAAATGGCATACCTAACATGCATATACCAGGGCTATTTTCTGTATGACAATCCTTACAGAAATTAAGAAAAGGAGGTGTTTCCTGGCGACATGAAGAATGACAGAATACTTTGAATCCTTTTGCCTCATGAAAATGAAAGGTGCCATGGTTTCCCTTATCTGCAATAACTAGTATATATCTAGGACAAGCAGAAGAGCTCAAAAGCTATGTACATATGACCATATAACCTGATGCTAAGCGAAATGAACCCCAAGATAGGGACATAAGAGGTTTTATCTTTGTTACTGTTCTTTTTAATGTACTTATAATGTACTATGTGATTTTTTTTTCTTTGTATGTTCTTCCCCCATGGTACAACCCCTGTTGTCACTGTATTTGATTCTGGTGTCCTGCATCTTGTATATACATTTTCCTAATTTGGGGAGGGGAAGGGAAATAACAAAATGCTGAAATAAGGATACAGGATGACCCCTTGTAACAACAAGATGTACAGATACTATGTTGAAACCAAACTTTACAACTTTGCTGGGGGGTGGGGCGGAGGGAGCAGGTGGGGAGGTGGGGAGGAAAGGGATGGTAGGGGAAAAACAAAGGAGGGGGTAACAATGCTTGATAGGAAATGGACTCATTACCTTGCTCAAGTAACTGTAACCCCTTTGTACAGTATCTTTACAATAAAAATTTATTTGAAATAAAAAGGAAAATGGAAGGGTGTTATGTATATCATCCTTCAAGTGATAAAATGTTTGACAGTATAAAATTAATGTAGAAAAATCAAACTTGTTATATTAATAGCTATAGTTGTGCTCCTACTTATACTTCCTCTGAAAACAGTTATAAATTCCTTTGTATTTAAGAGAAGATGAAATAATAATAGAGGTTTTAATGAACCCCTACATCATGTTACTGTCTTGGCAGCTATGGCACATTACTCTGTTGGTAGCATACATCATTATGTGATTGCGTGTTTTGTTTACAGATCTTATTGTAAGGAAGTTCTGTCTTCATCTTTGGTCCTTTTAACTTTACCCTCTCCATTCCCATCCCTCCCTCCCTCCCTCAGGTATCACAGAACTCTGCTCATAGAAGTAATTTAATGCATATATATTGAAAGAATTGTAAATGCTGCTTTTGAGGATTTGATACATCTGCTTTTAAATTTGGCTCAAAACTTTGGCTAAAAGCCACGCAAGTGGTTCATATGCCTCCTTTCTCCAAGATTTGTTTATTTTTGAACTAAGTTGATACTTAAGGAAGGATTTAATTTCACTGTCTGGAGTCAGATAGAGCTTGCTTTATCTGTTGCATTCTGTTTAGCTACAAAACCTGTACCATTCCATTTTGAACAATAAAATACCATTTGTGATGTTCAATAATTTGGGTTATATTCTTTTATTAGGAGTTTTGGAATACTTTTAAATGAAGAGCCAGAAAGTTTACTTACCTTTCCTCTATAATGGTGCCTACTATTCATTAAAAAGAGGCTGAAGAGATACAGCTTTTATTTGCTATTTGAAAAAAATGTTAAGTTTTTCCTCAGCTCTTCTTTTGTATTTATAAATGATGCTCTAAATGTATGTTTAATTACTACTATGAACCTCAACATTCTGATTAAGGCCAGTTCACATTAGAACAATTACTTGGTTAATTGCTCTGGCGCAAAAGTGACTTAAAATGTCATCAGAACATCAAATTGTGAAAGCACTGTCAAGAGCTTCAAACCTACCAAGCATGCCCACTGCAGATCACACAGCAGAGCTATTAATGTAGGCTAATTGCTTTTCTGTTTGTTCAAGATGCACTCTAAGACTGTCTTTTGAAATCCCTGCAATTAAAATTAGTAAGCAATATAATTAAAACATTAAAATAGTCACAATTTTCAAAAAGGTTAACTATTCCATGTAAACAAATATAGTTATAAAGATGCAAAAACAAAATAGTATAAAATATTTAAACAAAATAAGGTTACATACAAGATTTTATTAATATAATTTAAGGAATGGATTATTCTAGAACTAGAGCCTAAGGTTATCTTTAATCCCCAATTCCACTTAGAATCATCTGTTTCTTCATCATATTGCAAAACGGTAAGTGGCTATTTCCTTGTTTTCCTTCAATAAGGAATGTAATGTTTAGTGGCATATTCTATACCATGCAGCTGTCCAAATTAGCAAATGCATTGAATTATCCTGGGGACTTGGGCTCTACTAATGAAGTTTTAGCTTAATGAAGTTTTCCTTTAACACACATGTCAAAGAAAATACAGGTAGCAATGATCATATTGTAACTTTCTGTGACAATGTGACAATGACAAGAAATTTAGAGATACATTCTGTAAAATGAAATTTGGTATAAAAATTAAGAATAAATTTCAAGTTTTCTATTAGCACTTTACTTTTTATTTGTTAATAAAGACAAAAGAATTAACAAAAATAACTTTGGTTTTCTTACTACTTCTGTATGACTAGTTCCCTGGATCTGACCAATTGCATTAAAAAATTGAATTTTTCTCTTAGGGTCATTTTCATAAAAAGGAATAAAGTGTGTGTACTTTTTATAATTCTATTTTTATGGTTTTAAAATATATGATTGGACTGGGAAGGTGGCTCAGTGGTAGAGTGCTTACCACCCATGCATGAGGCCTTGGGTTCAATTCCTCAGCACCACTTAAGCAGAAAAAGCTGGAAGTGGTGCTGTGGCTCAAGTGGTAGAGTGCTATTCTTGAGCTGAAGAGCTGAGGGATAGTGCCCAGGCCCAGAGTTCAGGCCCCACGACTGACCACACACAAAAAAAGTAAAATATATGATTATATGAGTTTATATTCTCTTATAGATTTTATAATTTTTACATATTCAATCAAGGTTTCTTGATAATACCATTTTCTATGGAGTGTTCCATTTGTAAGCTTTACTTGTTAAAGGTATATATATATATATATATATATATATATATAATTAGATAGAAATAAATAAATTGATTATATCACTATAGAACAGGAAGCCCAACCACATAAATTATAGCCACCAAACAGAAAACCCTAAATGATAATATCAGTTGATGGTTTTTGGATCTTTGATCTTAAGCAATATTGTCAGTGAAGCAGACAAGAAATGTTTCTCCATTTTTGGGGAAATGAAAGAGTAATTTTTGCTTATCAAGTCTTGAATTCTGTAATTATAGGTAAAAGATAGTATAGATGCTATAAAACTCAAGTCTTGAATTCTGTAATTATAGTTAAAAGATAGTATAGGTGCTATAAAACTCATCTGTATCTTGCAGATTGTTGAAAATTGTAAATTTTAGCCAGAAATCTTTCCTATGCATATATGTCTTTTGTTCAATGTGACATTGCCTGTTTTCGTATCAGTAATGGAGTCTGATCCTCTGTCTCATTACACCTTTGGCTGACTTTGTGATATGGTAGAAATTATGTTGTGAAACTTCAGATTTGAAATTTAGCTGAGTCTAGGTCAAATTATTAACTCACAAGAAATGTAGCAAATTAAAGTTAATTTTTAAGCTATTAAATTTTGGTTTGGTTTATTAAACAGCAATTGATTACTAAGATAGTGACTTTGTTGTCATCCTCTGTTGACCATTTTATAAGTCTGTTAAGGTACTAGATAGTTGCCTAGAGTTCATTATCTTATTTAATGATCACATTAATCCTGTGACAAGGGCACCTTAAATCCTGTTTTGTAGATGATATAATATGAAGCAAAGAGTTTTAAAGTGCATTTTTGAAGATCATAGCTAGGTCTGTGTGGCCTCAAGGCTCCTGCACTTTTCTAGCTACTAAACTTATCTAATATATTATTCCGAGTTTAAAAATACAGATGGTTGTACTAAGCAGCCAAACTTACCATGGATTCTGTTGCAATCAAGTGCTAGGTAAATAACATTACGGCTTCACTATAATGAATTAAAATAATCAAATCAAATAAATATTACAGTAAAACAACTAGTAACTGTTTACATTTTCTAGTGTTACTGTTTAATTTTGCATATTCATGAAGTGATACTTGGAGGAAAAAGGCAGCTCTTCCATTGTTCTAAGACTGAGTCTAAAACGGATGGTGTGAATGTAGACTTAGAGCTGTAGAAATATAAGTCTGTGGGTTTACATATATTAAAAAGTTTTGAGTTGGGTTTGTGGCTTAATGGTAGAGAGCTTGCCTAGAAAGAACAGTACCTGATTTCAAACCCTCCTAATGCTGTCCCCCGTTCCCAATCAAAAAACTTTTGTTATTTCATGGTAATAAGTGTCTACTAACCTTTTCTTTGTTGTCAAGTTAGGGAGAAGTAAAGGGGAAAAAGAAGACATTTCCTTAGAATAGTTATGACTGTAGGGTGATAATTCATTTTATTTTTTTACCTTTAACATCTATTCCTTCTAATAATATATCTTGCGGACACCTAACTTCTATGGTATGTAGTTAATCGTAGTTCTAATATCTACCCCCAAAGCCATGAATAGAAGTGAGAATCTTTTCACTTTTGAAATGCTTTCATTTCTAATTTTAACCTTGACTACACATCAATAAGCCAGTTACCATTAGTAGGTGATTCTGACATATATATTGCTGTTCATCTTACCATTTGTCATAGCAGCACACTAATCAGACCTGCCTAAGGGTTTTATTGCCTGTTGAATAAAGCCTAGGAGCATTTCCTCCATGATTTATTAGGGTATTTCGACAGCTAGTTTCATTTGGAAAAGATAATTTTCCTTTATCTTGAATTTAAACAATTTCTAATTTGTGTTTTGATTTAATCTTCTTTCCAATAATAAATGACAGATGTATTTTTAATATTATATTACACATGAAAATATTTTATTATATGAAGATATCTTTTGAGATTCTTGTTCTGTCAGAGAAGTTTATATTTTTTAAAATTTTAATTTATACTCATGGATTATAAGTTGCTTAGAATTTTATATTGATGAGAACATTGGACATAAAACAATATCTGGGAATTATGACTTTCCAAAGCTATGAACTCTTAGTGAGACTCTCAGGAAATGCTGTTTGATTGGATGGTAATCAAGCCTAGTGCACATAAGGGGTACATGCTGAAATCTCTAAAATAGAGCAGTGGTTCATGTTTGAGATATGTAGAGGCTATATTAATATGACAGACAACATGTTAACTTTACTATACTAAAAAGAAACTGAATGAAGACAAGGGGAGAAAAATTCTAGAGAAACATAATGGCCTTGTACCAACAATTTAGAAGAGAGCTGACAACCTTGGCTTTCTTTGTGAAATTTCACAGTTTTTAGAAAAGGATTTTTTGTCTGTAATGTTTCTTTTTTTTCTGCAGATTTATAGACATGAGATGATTTTGACAAATATTTATTAGTTTATATTTTATATTTTATCTTATTTGAATCTTTGTTTCCAAGATTTCTGTTTCACAAGCTTATTCATAGTACCCAGATGCCATTACTGTTTAACAATGCATTGTTTTGACTGGCTCTTGGCAGCCATCCATCTCTAGGTAGGACCTAACAGTGAAGCTTGTTAGAGGGGAGAAGAATGAAGTATTACCAAGCAGGCCCTGACAGACATTTAGACATCTGCATAGACATTGCTGCTACTTGATGGTTGTCTCCTATTGTGAAAAATGTAGCTGTTTAAAAGGGACAAAGTCACAGTAATTCTACAGTGCTACTGTCCTGTTTATTTTATGCACCATATTTTACTTGTGATTCTTTTCCTATGGACAGTGTTTTTCTCTTGCCCAATTTGAATGGTTTTCTTTATCTTTTCTAGCTTGTCATTGGTAGTTGCACACCATATTTCAGTCCTCCAAATAAGTTCTTTATGTTTATATTTCACTTGGTAAAGCATTTAGAATGTGTAGATGTTTCATACGTAGCTTGGGTTTATGCATATATATTGGGGATAACAAGGAGTAATCATCCAGAATAGAAGGGAATCTTAAGATGCAACTCTGTGGCCAGGTGTCAGTGGCTCACGCCTATAGTCCTAACTATTCAAGAGGCTGAGATCTGAGGATAGTGGTGCAAAGCCAGTCCAAGCAGGAAAGTCTGTGAGACTCTTACCTCCAACAAACCACCAGAAAACTGCAAGTGGCACTGTGGTTCAGGTGGTAGAGTGCTTACTTTGAGCTGAAGATCTGAGGGACAGTACCTAGGCCCAGAGTTCAAGCCCCATGACTGACCAAGAAAAATATAATGAAGCAACTCTGTGTTTTACTAATGCTCATAATAGCATTTGTTTCAGTTCAGCTAGCTGTTGGCATGATGATGTCCCATAATCATTTAGTTGGAGCAAACTGCCTATGACTAAACCTGGATGATGGTTAATCGTCAAAACAGTTAATCCTTAGGCAGGTATGAAAAGTCTACATATGCATTATTTTGAAAAATTTATTAAAACCATTGTTTAAAATGTGCCAATCATATGTAGATGAAAATCCAGAATATTAAAAAATGTGTTCTATTCATTAGTAATGGATTGTAGTGATTTATTTCAATAAAATTTGAAAGCTAAGTCCATTTTAAATAAAGATACCAAGACATAGTATAAAAGTAATTTTTTCTGTGAGATCACCTCTGCTCCTATTTTTTTTTTAATTTTATTTTATTTGTGAACATACTGTACAGAGGGGTTACAATTACATGGGCAAGGTAATGCATACATTTCTTACCAAGCATTGCAGCCTCTTCCTTTGTTTACCCTTCACCTCCCTCCCAGCCTCCCCCCTCCCCCCCCACCCAATCCTTCCCCCCCCACCCAATCCTTCCCCCCCCCCCCCGCTCCCCCCCCCACTGACATTGTAAACTCTGCTCCTATTTTAAATTTTAAAAGAAAAGATACATCCAACTGGGTTGTTTGATTTTAAATATTGGTACAGTGAAACTTACTTTGCAAGACTGAAGTGGGAAAATCAACAACTTTTGCTATTTTAAGAGCAGCAAGGAATAATTTCTTATTCAATTTCTATTTAATTTTCTATGACTGCTTTTGACATTCACAAATTATGTCATTCATTTTGACATTAAAATAAGAAAATGAATAACTTTGAGATTCAAATTTGAAGAGCTCTTCAAATGATGCTGCCTCCCTTCTTACCGAATCTCTTTTCCCCAGAAACAACAGTCTGATCTCTAAAAGAGTCATTTTCCTACAAGCTTTTGTAAAATGAATCTTTCTGATCCATTAAACTCACATTCCTCCCCATTTAAGTTACGTCTTCTTACCTTTTTAAAGCTGTAGTCTGTTGACTTTTGTTTTATATTGTTGATAGTCACTGTTGACATTTTCTCTGGTGATTTTTTTTCTTCTTTAATTTAGGTCTTCTCTTTCATTCCATAGAATGTTTTCTTTTATTGTTGTCAGTATCGGTGATGACATTTTCATCTGATTCGTGACATATTCATTTTATAAAACATGGCATTATAAGGAGTTTTTTGGTCAGTGACATTTTGGCAAACACTTGCCAGTGGCCACCAGAGAAGGTCAGATAGACTAAAAGCAAGAAAATAAATTATCCTGAAAGTCTTCTCTGAATACTAATAATAGAGCCTACAGTGGGAGTTAGGAGACTTGGGGTCCTGCTTGTTCTTGTTTTTTGTTCTAATTTTTAAAAATCTTATAATCCTCTGTATAACCTTGGTAAACTTACGTGAGTTCTCTTTTATGATTGGGGTAACAGAAACCCACATTAGTGAAATGTTTTGAGGCTTAATCATGTTTCAAAAGCACCTTGAACATGAATCATTAGTTCATTATTAGGATGGTGGTTTGGGTAGTAGCATTCATCATCAGTGTTTTATCACCATCTTAGCCTTGTGGTTTCCTGCAAATTGACAGTGAAAGTCTTAAATCAAACTTTGCGAAGAGGCCAGCAGATAGATTGTGAAGGTTACTGATTACTTAACATATGGTAACATTGAAGTATTCATAATTATCTGAAGAAAATAAGGGAAGACTAGTGTGCCCATTATTATGTGTTTTCGTAAATCTCAGTTTTCAGATTAAATGAACAAAGTGCATTTTGATTTATAACTAGAGATCTTAAAAAACAGCCAAAAACATTGGTGGTCCCTAATTACATTTTATTTTCTCATAAAGTAAGATTGTGAAATGTTTTTCACTTAGATTTTTCAGCCAAATATACTTTTAAACAGTTAAAAAATATATACACACATGCAGCATAGATACAGGAACAATGAATTAATAGGCGATTGATTCAAAACATTTCAGAAAGTATAGTTCCAATTCTAATTCGGTGGAAAAAATGATCTGATTAGCTACTTACCTAGAGAATTGATATGCAATTTTTGAGTTTGCTATATTCCAAGAATCATTGGATCTGATTAGATGTAAGGCCAAAGGACAGCTTACTCAGCCTCTACTTACAAGCATTTGACTTCATTTTTTGCATGTAGTTTGTTGTTTGATATGTTTTTATTTTCCCCATCTTTTTCCATCTATCATCTGGGTCCATTTAGTTTGCATCATAAATCACACTGACACTCAAACTGCTTTTTACAGCTAAAAGGTCAGCAGTTTCTTTTAAAAATCAGGTTACTTATTCTTAGGTTTTTGAAAGACTGCAACACATCTTGTTAACTGTAGAGCATGGAAAAGTCTATAAGCGATTTTAAAGCACTGAGATGTCTCCCTGGAATGCGTATTTTTTGGGAGTAGAGTAGGCAGGACACAGTGGACTGCTGAAGGGCAAACTGCTAGAGGTGAGACACTGGCAGATGCTGATTTCCCTTTGCTCTGTGTTGCTCTGTTTTTCCAAGCCTGTGGCTTGCAGGTTTATTAAAATGCTAATGATGTTTATTCTGTTTTTATTGGCAGCTCTCCAGATTTGATTATTGATATATCTGAACAACAATGGAATGGAACAACAAAGTCTTACTTGTCAGTAGAGATATAGATACCACAACATCACATAGATCATATGAATTAAAAAAAAATCTATGTCAAGTGAAATACTTCATAGAAACTGTCAGCTGCTTAGAAATTAGTTCTTAGCAGGATAGTGAAGTGTCTCATATAGCTACTTCCTTAAGTTATTGTTTTTCTACTCTGAAGAATAATCATACGTAATGTTCAATTGTGGTTTGAGAGTTCCATGGTTATGCTCATAATCTGGATTTAGATATTTCCACAGCTGGCACAGATGGATTGAAGAATAGATAAACAGCAGAATGATCCATTTGTGATTTGTAGAGGAAGGGGAGTTGTCATATTCTTACCTGCTCTTTCTGAAAAATTTAACTACAGACCCTGAAGCACACATCCCATCTCTTTTATCTTATTGTTTTGAAACTGCGTATAGCTTGTGTTGAAAGAAGAATCTGGATGCTGCGTCCCTTCTACTATGCAGCTGTATATTCTACTTCATTACACTTCTCACCTTTTACTGACCACTTAGTGTTGTTACTAACACTTAGGTTTTATTTTTCAATCATGGTCTAGAATTGACTGCATTGTAGGCTCTTGTATCTCTCTGTCTTGGTCTCTGGGTCTCTGGATCTGTTTTCCTTTCTCCTTCCCTCCTTCCCTCCCTCCCTTCCTTCCTCTTTCCCTCCTTCTCTTTCTCCTTCTTTCTCTCTGACTCTCTTTGTATTTGTTGTGCTAGGACTGGAGCTTGAACCCAGGGCTTCACATTCTGGCTTAGCTTTTCTGCTCAAAGCTGATACTCTACCCCTTGAGCCACACCTCCACTTCTGGCTTTTTGGTAGTTAATTGGAGATAAATATCTTATAGACTATAATTGTCCTGGATGGCTATGATCTTCATATCTCAGTCTCCAGAGTAGCCAGAATTGCAGCCATGCTCAGGATTTGTATTTCATTTATATTCCTTTGGATGACAAAGCAAAGTATTGTTTTAGTAAATATTTTTAAGAAAGGAATCACAGTTACCTTAAATTTTACATTTAGAGATTTACATTGTTAGGTTTTGGTGAACAAGATTTTCAGATATGCACATACACATGTACAACTTTCATCTCTCTCTTTGTGAAATCACCTTGTCTATAATAATTTCCAGACTATGTCTACCACTCAGTAATACGTTTTAGGCTTCTTTTTGTTTAATAAATATAGCCTGGGTCACCATATATAATGGTTAATATGATTTTTAGTACAGTGTATTTAACCAGTCTCTTACTGATATATATGCTAATTATTTCCGGCTTTTACTTCTAAAATAACTGACTGAGGAATATTGTTATTTCTGTGTCTGTGTATTTTTTCTATTTATCTTGTTAGAATTAAATTCCTTAGATGTAGAATTCCACATCTAGGGACACACACACACACACACACACACACACACACACACACACACACACACACACACACACACACACACACACACACACACACACACACACACACACACACACACACACACACACACACACACACACACACACACACACACACACACACACACACGAAAAATTTAATACAACTTGCTTAATTTCCTTCCCAAAGAATTTTTATCAATATATATGTCTTCATTCTTGCAGAATTGT